>NC_072011.1:30561057-31211057 GCF_027791375.1 Indicator indicator | reverse complement strand
TGAGTAGGACAAAACAAGAGGAAAAGCTTTGTGTCTCTGAGGCCTCTTCTCTGCTGCAAACTGAGCCCAAATTTCAAGTTAGATACACAGAAAACAAGGAACTATGCTGACCTTTGGGTTAAGTAACTCACCCAGCTTTGCATGGGAATCTTGTAGCAAAGGCTGGACTAAAATCCAGTGCACCTGGATGGTATTCAGTCCAGTTAACCTCCATGAAACTGCTCCTTCTCCTCCCAAAGATCCTTTCTTGATTCATTCACTATACAGTTTCTTCACCAAAAGAGACTCCCTCATTACTCAGGCATGATGCATCCATAATGTATCCCTATTCCTTGTGCTACAGGGACACAATCAATGTCTCTAAAGTCTGTATGCAACGAATTAGGGAAGGAAAAGAAAAAAATGGGTTCATGGGGGCATCTTCTAGATTTTGAGTAC
Organism: Indicator indicator; assembly: GCF_027791375.1. Lineage (NCBI taxonomy): Eukaryota > Metazoa > Chordata > Aves > Piciformes > Indicatoridae > Indicator > Indicator indicator. The sequence continues at coordinate 31,210,619 of NC_072011.1, read as the reverse complement.
CTGGAACTTGCAATCCAAATCCTTTTTTTCTGCACTGAGGGATGTGTGTGGGGAAAGTGTGTTAAGGAACATTTGTGGGAGAGTGTGCAATCTTCTTAGTTTTTATGCCTTCCCTTCTTCTTCTGTCAAGTAACTTTCCTTCACATTTAGATTGGAGTTGGGCAGTACCCTCCTACCTTGCATTGCCTGTGCCCAGCAGTAACACCACTCAAATCATATCAGTGCAGCCTGGGGAAATCTTCTGGTTCCTGAGGCTGAGAGATATGGCATAGCTTGTATGGCCCACCAAACCTTTCTCTTGGCCCTGTGCAGGCTTTGCTTGTGGAGAACCATCCCTGGCACATGAGAACAATGCACATGTGCTCTTGGCTGTGGACAAACACCAGGCTAAGGATCATGCAAATTTATTGTTCACAGGTGATCAAAGCCTGGTCTTTGAGCCTACACCCTGACCTTGTTTCATACACTGGCATAAAACCAGCTGGAGAGGATAGGAGGCAAGCTTCTGATTTCTAGTGACCATGACCCAAAGAAGGATGCTACTGAAGAGTTGAGCTGGAGGATAGGGCTTGTAGAAAGTGAGGGTCATCTGCCACAGCCCAGCACCCTGAGTGTCCTTGCAGTACTGTGTCTGGGTCTCGAAGGCCCTTCCAGAGCTTCAAAGGTGCAGAGGCCCTGCACAAAACCTATTGTTCATGAGCTCAGCCCCATCTGCCCTGCTGGGGTCACACAGAGCAAGGCAGGGGACTCAGTGTGGGGCACAATGGCGGCATAAGGCAGCCAGATGTTGAAACGGACAGGGCTTGTGGCTCCTTGCCAAAGCTGCTGTGAGCACAGACCCACCATCATGGGAATGTCATGCTAGCAGTCTTTAATGAGCTTTGTCAAACTGAGATTATGGTTAAATTGAAGTAGATTTTTATGGGAATGATAAAATGAAAGTTGTTCCTGACAGAAGGCAACTCTTGTTGAAGGTTTCAGGCTTTGAACTATAATGTTGTGAGTTCTTTATACGAACCAAAAATAGGTAATTTTTAAGTTGAATATTTTTTCTTGACTATGCTTTTTTGGGTTTTGTGTTTCTTTTCCTAAAACAGTTAAGACTTTTTAACTGAAGGTCTCCCTTACCATGTGGAAGACACAGGGGCCTGGAAATTTTCAGGACCCAAAGCTGTAAAGCATTTACTGAAATTATAATCAGCAGATAAAAAAACTTATACGGGGAATACACCAGGTGGTCTCAATAATAAATGACACTACCAGTTCAGCTTCAAATACATCTAAAATATACTTTATAAGGCCTCATATACTTTTAAAGATTGTGTGTGTGTATAGGACTAGTGTACTTCACCCTTTAGGGATATGTGTGAGTTTCCATCAGGAGAAGAAATAAGAGCTAGGAGGAAAGGAGGTGAAAGAAGAACAAGACACTGCCTTGCTTTTCAGTCAGCCAGCTCTCCCTTGTCCATGCAACCATCAAGAACTTTTGTATGACAACAGCAATAATGCAAAAACCTGTTAAACATAGATTCAACAGAATGTAAATTGAGGAGAAGCATCTGTAGTAATCAAAGTTTGGTGGAGGTGTCTTGAGTATAGCATTGTTCTTAATTATTGAGCTCTGCACTCCTGTAGAAAATATCTTTTTAAAAAAGGTTTGCCAGCACACTGCTACTTGCTCAGTGAAATGAACGCATGACTGCTCTGCACATTTTTGCCCTTGCAAACTCCACAGTGAAACTTTACCAGTTCTGTCTCCAGCCTTTCACTTCCCAAGATCCCAGTTATGGCATAGGTCTCCAACACATTCCAAACGCCTTTGTTCTCTGTCTTTAAAAAACCTTTATGAGAAGGGGCATGATGGCTTATCCAGGTGTTGTGAGCTGTGACCATAGATTCTGGAAACTAGAGCCAAACAGATTTGAGAAGATACAGATTCTGTGACATTTAGCAAACAGCAGCTACAGACAATACCCAAGGTAGAGCTGTATGCATACTTGAAGCCCTTTCCTGGGGCTTTGCAACCCACAATGTGCTGAGGAGCTCCAGCAGTGTATTAGGGGCAGCTCATGAGTGTACTGGAGGACAGAGTGGTGGAAAACCTCTGCAAGCTGGTGTGCCTCCTCCATTCACCTGAAGGTCACAGCACAAATTCTTTCCTTGCCTCAGGGAGTGGGGGAGTTGACTATGCTTTTTCTCTGCAGTATCCTGAAGAGAATCTTCCTCTCACCTTCAATCTGAGAAGTCCAAATATCTGGTGAGAGTGTGTTCCTTTTGCCACTAAGATGTGCATTCCTGCAACATCTGACTGGGGCAGGCAGCACCTTCAGCTGTATCCACATGTATGGCCACAGTTTAGTGTGCAAATTCCAGAGCCAGGACTAATTTGGCTGGCTTTAGCAGTGGTAATTGTGTAGCTGTGGTGGCACAGAGCTTGGTGCAGGCCAAATCAGCCCATAGAGAAGTCTGCTGTTTGACAGCAATGCAGGTACACTCTTAGTTTAGAAGTAACCCATGAATACATTTAGTGAAAAAAAAAAAAAAAACAAACACAGAAATACAATATGCTAAAACCCAAAGGTTTACAGTAAGATGTTATCTCCATGAGGTCCCTGAAACAGCTCAAGGTATCATGATAGGCATGTGAACTCATCACTCCTCCCATTGTCAGTGTTACTCTGAGGAAAATACACATAGCAAAAATGAAGCAGAAATGCTCCGAAACCATATTTCAATGCATGACTTGCTTCACTGGATGGTGCTGGGCATGGAAACGCTTGGTTTTGTTTCCATCCAATTTTTTTTTTCCAGTCTTTGTGGCTCACAGTAACAGCATTGCCTCAGTATTCGTAGAAGCATATACATACCTTAGCACATGGACCCTTTCCTCAGAAAAGAGTTCCCTCACCTTAGTCTGGTTGCAGCACTGTGGCTGCTTCTGCAGCTCTCTCATATGATGTGACTGGGGCATAAGCTTCTACTATGCTGCCAGGGAGGAGAAAGCAAGACCTGGAGGGCAACTGCTGGATGTGCTTGCCATTCTGATTCCTGGCTCCTGAGCCTACCACACAGCTGGGTTGGGGGAGCAGTGGGGAATGATTTGGAATGTCTTGACTGATGTGTTGACACTGCCTACATCATTCATCAATGTTGAGCTTGGTAGCTGGGCTTGGTTGCAGGGCTGAACAAAGAGGAAAGCTGTTGCTACCTGGCCAAGGACAGTTGCAGAGTGGATCCCCCAGGGATCAGAGGTAACTAGGGAGCAGACTGTGCACTGGGCCATTTTCTTACTCTGAATAACCCAGGAGGAATTGGGAGCATTCTCCTGACCTCAGGCAGGAAGGATGAACAAGAACAATGCCTTTAGTGATTTCTTTCAGCCCAGCATCCTATTTCTGTTATATCCACATAGCAGACTTTTCACATGTGATTGCCTTTTACTCCCATCTGTATGCCAGATCATCTTTTATTTTGTATCCATATGGTACTAACAATGTGGGATTCATGAAGAGAGCTGAGGGTCAATGCAGAGATACAATAACCGCATAAAAGTACATCATAATGGCAGTGTAAGGAACTGTGAAGGTCTCTACTTTCTCAAGTTGGGAACCAGTACAGCAGGACAATGTGGTATTTCCAGGTTATTTATAGGTACTGAAGAACTTGTGTTAGTCTGTGTTGTTAACCTGTTTGGATTCACTTACGGAGACAAGATATGAAGCCAGAGGCTGGCACAGCTGTCATTTCATTTCTGTGTGTGGTTCCTGAAAACAGGAGCTGAAATTTTTGTTCAGAAGTACCTGGTTTATGGTACCTGTGCACCTCCAGTGCAGCAAAGCTTCATATATTGTATGCTTTTGTCATGGGCACTGATGGGCAACAAAGTGGGCCATGTATAGTCCACTAGTTGAAAGGGAAGGTGATGATCCCTTTGCTCTTTATGATGATCCTATTCCCTGGGTCCCTTAGGAAATAAGAATCCTCGAGGATGATCAGAGTGCTGGAGCTCCTCTCCTATGAGGACAGGCCGAGAGGTTTGTTTTTTTTTTTCTGTTTGGAGAAGAGAAGGTTCTGAGAAGACCTTATTGTAGCCTTCCAGTATCTGAAGGGGGCCTACAAGAAAGATGGTGAGCGACTTTTTAGGGTGTCAGATAGTGTTAGGATTAAGGGGAATGGATCCAAGGTAGAGGAGGGGAGAATTAGATTAGATGTTAGGAAGAAGTTCTTCATCATAAGAGTGGTGAGACACTGGAACAGGTTGCCCAAAGAGGTGGTGGTAGACACATCCCTGGATTTTTTTAAGGCTGGGCTGGATGTGGCTCTGAGCAACCTGATCTAGTGGAAAGTGTCCCTGCCTATGGCCAGGGGGTTGGAACTAGGTGACCCTTGAGGTCCCTTCCAACCCTGACAATTCTATGATTCTATGATTATTTGCCATTGTTGAACACAAAGGGAAGCTCTGGCAGATAATGGACTAGAGAAGAGTCACCCAAGGCAGAAGTGGAGCTGAATGCTCAGCTTTTGTTTCTTGTCTAAAGTCAGGAATAAAACCATTTGAAGGAAGTTCCCAGGATGGTTCTCAGGAGACAGATCCTCCAAAGAACAAAGCAACGAATAACAGTTACCAAACTTGTGCGTGGTTTATCTTGGAGTTGGCTAAATGCTGAAAAAAGTGTGGAAAGTTCAGATCTTTTCTGAACTGTGATTCCTTGAAGTTTTTCTTCTCCTCCTCCCTTTCTTTCTCTCCTCTCCACCTATCCACATTTCCTGCAGGACAGCACAAGGGACAGAGAGCAGTGTCACTGATGATGAAACCTGACTGCAAAGGGTATAATATTAACCCACAGGCCTATCCTAGAGGATGTCCTGAAGGGACAAGCCCCAAAACGTGCCCTAAAACAAACAATAGGCTAAGCATCTGTGAATTTGCAAACCTGGAGATTTCCCGGGGTCCAGAGGGTTCAGGTAAATGTGTAGCATGTGACACACATATGACTGACCTCATAACACACCTGTGAACTCCGTGTGCCTCTGGCAATGTTTGGACCTGCCTTGTTCTATAGGTTAAGCTATTGGGTTCCTCTCTTCTCTTTCTCTCTCACCAATGGACATTAATTGTCTTCGGACAGTATTTAAACCAGCGGAGATGGTAGGCAATTTGCCTTGTTCTTACTGAGAAAGCAGCAAGAGCCAAGATGCTGCTGAAGTTGCAGCTGAAAAGCTTTTCCTAGCAGGCAAACTACACCGTGGCCGAGGCAAGAGCTGCAAGGCGACTCCCAGCGCCCAGAAGCCGCTGCAGTGAGAGCACTGAAGGAACCCCAAGCTGCAGTTGTCTGGCCTGACACATCAGCTGTCCTGCCTAAAACATGCCGAGGGATGCACTCCTAGAGAGAGCTACTGCAGCCCCACTTGAGAGAGAAAGGACCTGAGGAGCTGCCTGGAGAAGCCCCAGCAGCAACGACCTCCCTAGTTATGTGCCTGGGATGTGTCTCTCAGCTACAGAGCAAAGCTGCAAACCTGGACGCCCTTTCCAGGCACAGTGTCCAGTGCAGGGGACTCCATCTTTGCTTTTTTTACCCACATGAATTTCAAACAGGCACTGCACTTCTTGGGTTATAGTTACACAGAGTCTGGGGAGACATCGGCGTAAAGCAACAAAGCAGTGGGTAACCCATCTCATTTGTCCATCTGGTGGGAAACTGCAAAGCGTGGCACCTCTCTTTCCTATTTGAATGTATTGTAAATTCTTGGATTTTTGCTTAAATCATTTATATTGTCTTCATATTCCTTGTATGTGAAATACATTACCCACAACCGAGTATCAGTTCCTGTAAATATACCTTGTGAATAAGTTATGGTGGTATCTGAAAATATCCCTGCCTGAAATATTAAAAATATAATATTAAATATAAAAGATATAGTTATATTTTATAACAGGGGAATATTTGACCTTGTTGACTATTAACAGTGCATTATGCAAGGGATGATGTTCTGCCTCCTGGGACCAAGATTCTGTGCCTATAAATGAGCAGAGCCAGTGAGGGTGTATCCTTCTGCCTGAGTGTGATTTGTCTGACCCACGGATATTTCTGAGGTATAGCTGGTTGTTGAGCAGTGAGGATTACCTTTTTGTTTTGCTTCGTTTCAGAAAAGAAAGAATTTGCAAAGAGGTTGAAGATGCTGTTGCACTCATGTTTTGTTTTACAAAGTGGCATGAAATTAAGGACTCCTCCCTAGTGCCAGGCATTTAAAAAGCTTGGGATTGGAAATATATTTGACTTTGAACCCCTCGTGTTGTTACAAACTGTGACCCTGGATAGTTTAATAAGGCTTTTAAATAGCAACTCTGCTATCTGCTGCATCTGAATGCTGCTCAGAGGAGATAAGGAGGCAAGATTCAGTCCCAGGCCTCACATTTGATGTGAAAAGCAGTAGCAGGCAGCTGGGGCTGCTGCCCTTGGGGCTAATGGGAGGGCAGTGCTCAGCTCTGTTGGAGCAGCACTTGCTTCTGTTCAAGTTCAGCTCTGGTCAACAAAACCATCAGCACCCTCAAAACTGCTTGGCAATGGCTGAGCCTCTGACACGCTTTTTTCCACCCTCCCCACGTCTCTGAAACCTCTGGGAACTCCCTGCTTCTGGCTCAGGGGATGCAGTTGGACCATGGTGGACAATCAACAGAGGCTGTATCTGATCTGGGATCAACTAGTCACCCTGGCAAGCAAGGACAGGCAGAGCTGCCCTATTCAGCATGTGTGAATTGAGGCCTTGCTTCCACTGAGAAGGAGGAGCAGCTTGGATACAAGCATCTCCTGCTCAGGCAGTGCTCCACCAGATACCCACAGCCTCTGTCTGCTTTGGTGAAGGGAGTGCACACCTGCCCGAGTAACAGGACCAGGCATGTCTTCTTCTCCCTTCCTTCTGCATTTCATCCTCCTTTGGTCTGGTAGCTTCTGCCCAGGTGGCCAAGATAACCAGTGTCTTCCTGGCTTGTATTTGAAACAGTGTGGCCACCAGGAGCGCAGAGGCGATCATTTCCCTGTACTCAGTACTGATGAGGCCACACCTTGAGTCTTTTGTTGATTTCAGTGCCCCTCACTATAGGAAGGATATTGAGGTGCTGTAGCATGTCCAGAGAAGGGCAACAAGGATTGTGAAGGGCCTGGACTGCATAACCTACAAGGAGCATTTGAGGAAGCTGGAGTTGTTCAGTCTGGAGGAGGCTGAGGGGAGACCTTATCACTCTCTACAGCTACCTGAAGGGGCCAGCCTCTTCTGCTTCATGACAGGCTACAGGACTAGAGGAAATGGTTACAAGAGCACCAGGGGATTTAGGCTGGATATTAGGAAATATTTCTTCACTGAAAGGGTTATCAAACATTGTAATGGTCTGCCCAGGGCACTGATGGAATCACCATCGCTATAGGTGGTCAAGTGGTTGTGCTGGTTGGAGCTTTAACTGGAGTTTAAAGCTCAAATGATAACAGATTGAGATTCCTCCCCCCTCCCTTTTCCTATTAAGGTAAAAAAAAAAAAAAAAAAAAAAGGGTAGGGGAGAGAAGAGATAAATTCATGAAAGAAAGAGTCTGGAATTGGTTTGGAAGTAGAAGAGGTAAATTTTTAACTATATATATATATATATATATAGAGAGAGAGAGAGAGAGAGAGTGCAATAACAGGGAAGGTTCACAAAGGTAAGGGATAAGGATAAATAGGAAAATATACAAAACCAAGCCTGGATGGCCTTGTATTTCCCTGGATGCAAGTAGATGCAGTTCTTTAGAAAGCGTGGCTGCATCTTGGAAAAGTAGGCTCCAACCATGCGGTCAGTGAAGGAAGCAGCAGCAGCAGATGATCTCTCTCAAGCAGACGAGGCAAGAAAGAGAGAGCAATAAAAGATGTCTGCCCTTTTTATAGGCTTGCTGGATAGGAAAGGGGAGTGGAATAGACTACCTTTGACCCAGGGGACCCATCCTTTGGGGAGGGGGAATCCCAAGTCTCTCTCGGCCCACCTGGATCAAGTTTCTTTTGTCCAGCTGGGGGCTGGCTTCTTTCAGCCCCCATCAAGGATGGGTGTAACCTGGCACAGCGGTGTGTAGACCTGCCACTTAGGGACATGGTTTCATGTTGACCCTTCAGTGCTGAGTTGAGAGTTGGACTGGACAATCTTTGAGGTCTCTTCAGACTAGATATATTCTGTGATTCTCCCCTCAAGGGCTCTATCCCATCCAATTTCTTTCCATCTCTAATTCAGCCATGTTTAGGCTACTGGTGTAAATACATTTCCTCACCACGCTCGCCAGAGATGACGACTGAGGTGCTGCTGGTGCACTGTGAAGGAGAGAAGGGAGGAAAGAGTGAAATTTCCATGTTTTTCTCCTTCTAGCAGTTTTCTTCTAGGCCTCATCAAAGCAGCAAGCACTGGGTATCAGCATTTTTTCCTGTGGTCAGAGGCTGCCTTGCTAAGCAGCACAGGCAAGTCCCACGTGCCAGGGCCATTCGTTTCACCATGAGCCACTGCACTATTAACTGTCCTATGCTGCAAGGTAGCACAAGATGGCACGTATTCCTCAGAGGGGTGGTGGAGTCTCCTTCTCCGGAGACTTTCAAAGCCCATCTGGATGCGTTCCTCTGTGACTTGAGCTAGATTGTATGGTCCTGCTCTGGCAGGGGTGTTGGACTCGATGATCCCTTCCAAACCCTGACATCCTGTGATCCTGTGATCCTGTGTTGGTCTTGGCAGTGAAAACACAGCACAAGCATGTGTGCCTCCTGGTGTGTGTAGGCTGGTTATGGAAGCCCAGTTCTTGTTGCTCAACCAGTGATGATTGTGTCTTTGTATCAAATAAATCCAGTGCCTAGTTTGAGTTTTGAGGCCACACTAAATTGCAGAGCCCTGGGAAGAAAAGCACTGATTCAGCTGATGAGCAGTAAACAGCTAGATTGGGTGGATGAGGACAAGCAGACCCCAGAGCCTCAGGCACTGGGCTCAGCTGTGGTCCATGTGACTCCTCATTTCATGTCCAAGCTCCAAACCTGCAGCAGAGGGTGCCTTGTTATGGTGAGACAAATTTAGAGATTTTTGCCTCAGGAAGCCCCAGGCTTGCAGGTTGCTGCTAGGTGAACTGACAGACCATAGCTAAACCTACTCTTCCGGTGGTTAAATGGGTTTGGCATCTTCCAGCAGAACCTTGCTTTATAAAACAATCCTGGACCAAGATAAGTATAAAGCCTTTTTTGTGGTGCTAACAAATGGTTTAAGACTATCAAGATTTTCAAAGTAATAGTTGCAGTGAAGAGGACTAGAAATGTATTATTATTTGACAGGTGTATTTTTCTGTGGAAGTCAGATTTCTTTTGCTATTGCTTGATGTTAAACACGTTTAACACGGTTTTCCCTTTCTCTGTCCCACATGGTGCTCTTTGCAGCACAACCCCTTCATCTTCCTACCAGCTCACAGGCTGACAACAGTGAGAACATCACTCAAATGGCACAAGAGGAGAAACTGGGCTGTTATTAACCATGCTTGTGTTTCTCATTGCAAAGCCCCAGACTTTGCTATTATTGTTTCTTTCCTCTGCTCCTGTTTTGAACATATTCCTCTCTTCCCAGCTTCAGTACAAACCAGCATTTCTTCTCATGGTGCAAACCAGCCTCACTTAAATCACAGTCAGAAAGAGCCATTCACAGCAATCCTAAGGCACTGAATTGTTGTGAAGAAGAACTGAGCTTTGCAAGGGGTAAAGGTTTGAGTGTGTTGCTGTGGGAGAAGAATACCAAATGCAGTGATTCAAGAAGAAAAGATTAATTGTGACAGGTGATCTGAGCTTAGGCAGTGAGTCAGACTCCCTTGTTACTGGGGAGAGAGAGCACCGTATGACCAAAATCAATGTTCTGAACTTTGTAGGTATTTGGATTATTAAGATGACTGGATTTGCCCATTGGAGTGTACAGGACAAAGCATATGGTACTAAACAAGTCAGCGAAGTCAAGGGGCTGCTACATGAAGGGATTTGTATGTAAACATAGTGGGGCAAGGCAAAACCCATACTCCTGTAAGATAATTTAGCTGTATTTGCTGTAATGACAATGTAATTAGAGGAGTGCAATTCAGGAGATTTATCTTTTTAATCACTAAACAATTGTGTCCTTCAAAAATTTCTTTTCACAGCTGAGGAGCCACCTGCGTCAAAGGGCAGTGGGGAGCCCTCACTTCCTCATGGCTCCTGTGCGCCAGCTCGCCCCACGCTGCAGAACTGCCACAGCTCCAAGCAGATGGTCCTGTATCAAATGTTTCCTTCCCATGTCACTTACTATTAATTAATTAGAATACTGTTAGTGTGCATCATCATTTCCTTGGACATTTTCCTCATGTTAGTATATTTCCTTTCAGTGGCACCTTTAATCCATATACAGGTAAACCTATGTTACCTGGCAGTGAAAGTTTCAGATTAAATGGTTCTTTTTTCCAGAGAAAACTCAGTGTGTTAACAGTGCTCCCTGAGCATGCTACACAGGAGCAAACCAAACTCTAGGAACTCTGCCAGGAGCCAAAGCCCACCCCTATAAAAGACAAGGTGTGCCCAAGCACCATACCTCCTTTCACCGAGAAGCAGATGATGTCAGAAGGGGACTGTCACATACAGGGGAAGCCAAGAGAGACGCTGTCTTATCTGAGCCCTATCCTGGCCATTTTTTTCATGACCCTCTGTGTGCTTCATTCCCTCACTACAGTCAGTTTAACCAGACTCTGTGGGACCTGCTGAAAGAAAAGCCTAACAAAACCCTCAGAAGTAGTAAGATGTTAATAATGGTTGTGGAGTCTCCTTCTCTGGAGACTTTCAAAACCCGCCTGGATGCATCTCTGTGCGGACTACCCTAAGTGATCCTGCTCTTGGCAAGGGAGTTGGACTTGATCTCTGAAGGCCCTTCCAACCTCTAACATTCTGTGATTCTGAGATTCTGCATTTTCAAGTAACAGCTATGCATTTTTCTTATCCTGCAGTTACAAATATATAAAGGCTTGTGACCCCATCCTTGTTTCTGGAAGCATCTATACGCAGGGTACTTGCCAGGGCCCTGGTGAAGCCAGTGGGAACTTTCTGCACATGCGCTGAAGGATACAGCTTGGTAGCTCTGCCTAACAAGCTAAGAGGAATGACAATACAACTTGGCACCCATGTAGAATTGCCTTGGTTAGAAACACAACACTGCCATTTTCCTTCTTTTAAAGTGCTGAGGGGGGAAGGAAGGAGTTCTACAATGCACAAAGGTCCAAAGAAACCCTACAAAGGATCTGTGCCAGGGCAAAGCATCACTTGACTGCCCTTGGGGAGTAGGTGGTATGGACACCCCACATAGTGAACATGTTGCTCAGTTCCCTCAGGAGAACTTGGGGCTGAGTAGATGCATGGGTTCGGATTCAGTTTCAATGGGTCCCAGCTGGCAACTGTATGACAGCTGGGAAGATAGGCAGCCACTGGCATCCCACAGCTCCCTGTGTGACAGCTCAAGCCCCTTGTTGGAAAGAAAAACACCAGGACTGGAAGATGAGGAAAGGTGCATGAGCTGAAGTCACTGAAGCTGGTGCTTCCCCTAGCTTCACAGGTTACCAGTGTGCCTGTGTCCTTACCACTGACTGCAGCCAACAAAGGAACATTTGAAAATGTTTCCTGATATTAACTCTTCCTCTGGGCATTGCTAAAGGTGTCTTATCAGTGCCAGCCTGCTGACAGCACAGGTCCCTTTGGAGACTGAGTGAAAGCACCACTCAGGTGTTGCCAGTGCTCATGCAGTCCCTGGACTGGCAGTGGGAGTGCACAGCAAACTGTAAAGGTGAAGCAGGAAAATGACACTCTGTTAAAAAAATTAATTTTCAGGGAAAGCATCTAAGCCTCAACACACAAACAGGCTGCAACACCAAAAGTGCAAATGACAAAGCAGTCCAGGCCTTTTGTTTTCCTTTTTGCAATGTTTTTACTTAAAGCTGACATCTCAAGGCAAGCAGAACTAATGACATGAACACTTACGAAGAATGAGCATATTAGAATATGCCTAAAGAGAAAGATTTTTTTTGTTTAGGTATTGCAAGATTTTTCACTCCTGTTGAGTTTAGCACTGGTTTGAGTACAATATTTCCTCTAAAAGATGATCACACTGAGCTGCATCACAACAAAGGGTGGTTGAGCTAACCTGACTTCCTGCATATCCATTAATTTCTCTCTTTCAGGAATCTTAAAGCCATTTACAAAAGGAGTGAGCAGATGAATGAATGAATTAAATCTTGCATAACCTTTGGGAAGTGGAGACATCCAACACTGTTTTTCCATTTCGAAGGTAGCAGTTAAAGCAGCAGCCTGTCACCAGTGATTTGTTTCAAAGGTGTCAATGCAGGAATAGAGGAAACCTAGCTAACCTAACATGACTCTTTCTCTCCACAGTGCATAAAGTGAGAAACTAGCTCAGATGAATCCAACTCATGATTCTGAAAGCAGGAAGATGAGAAAAAGCTGAGGTTATAAATGCCACTTTCAGTTTTGCTTAAAAAGGATTCTCTTCCAGGCTTGGCCTGGTAATGGCAGCTATGTATGAAGTGACCAAGGACACTTGGTGTCTATAATTAAATAGATCTATCTGCTCCTTGGGTGAAATGAGCTTACCAGCCAGATAGGAGTTGCTGGCCCTGCGGTGTCTGTGGTCCATCCACACTTCTCAGCTGTAGCTCTCCCCACTGTGCACGTTGTATTGCTTGCTCAAGTGTTGTTCGCACCAACACAAGATTGCTCCCTGAAACAAGTGGGAGCACAAGCTGAAGGTAGAGATGCAAGAACCACCCAGTACCTTTGTCAGCTTCTGTGCTGTGATATCAGAGGGGCCGCCTTCTTGAACTGAAGTTCACAGATCTGTGGTGAAGCAAGTAAATAGGGAGGGAAAGTGGAGACAGAGCCACGCATCTTTCTTGACAGCCTTTCAGGTTTGCTTGTACTATAAGAGTTGCTGTTTTGTTCCTATTCCCTCACTTCTTAATAGGACATGGCTATACCTTTCATCAGAAACATGGCTGAATTCAATACTATGCCTAAGTTAGACATAAACATCTCCTGTTTGACCACTAGCTATTTGGAATTCTATTTAAGCTGTAGACTATGACTACTGTGTGTTTTTAAAAAGGCCTTCAATCCAAATGCTGCTTAAATTTGGCATGCTTTTGATCTGGATGGGATTTCAAACCTTGTCTCCTTTAAAAAAAAAATCTGTTTAAATGGGACTTGCATTAACAAAGGCAGTACTTTGGTTGTGGTTAACCCTAAACAAGTCTTGTTGAGCAAATATTTATTTTACATGTGAAATTCCTGAAGTTTGTGCACGTCTAGTACGTGGAATGATCAGCAGTATACTATCTCTGAGTGACACTGAGAAAGGTCTTATTAATTGTTTCCTAAAAGGCTATTAAAAACAGCCCACAAGAAGATAAGTTACTTAGAAGTTGCTTCTGATATCTGTACAACAGAAGATTAACCAATACCTTGGGCAGACAATGTTTTATGGTTAGATCTGCCAGGTACTGCCTCTTCTCTTCATAAACCCCAATTTTTTCTTTAATGTTCTCTCCCTGGCTTCCTGCTGAGAATGATCTATAGGTCTTCTGTGGAAGCAGAAACTAATATTATTATCTGGAAGGGAAGAGGAGAACAGGTCTTATGAGGAGTGGCTGAGGGAACTAGGGTTGTTTATTCTGGAGAGAAGGAGGCTCTGCAACCTGAGAGAAGGATGTAGAGAGGTGGGTGTTGGTCTCACTAGTAACAGGTGATGAGAGGAAAGGGCACCAAGTTGCACCAGGGGAGGTTTTGATTGGATATTAGGAAAAATTTCTTCACTGAAAGGATTCTCAAACACTGGAACAGGATCTTCAGGGAGGTGGTTGAATTGCCACCTTTAGAGGTGTTTAAAATGCTCATAGATATGGTGCTAAGGGACATGGTTTAGCACCAGACTTGGCAGAGTTAGTTAATGGTTGGACTTGATAATCTTAAAGGTCTTTTCCAACTGAAACAATTCTATGATTCTAAAACTTAAGATGAGTGTATAATTTTAATCCAGAAAATTTTGAAGACTGAACAACTATTTTTTTCTGAAGAAATTGTGGCTTTTTTGCGTTACTTTTACTGAGAAAATACTGAGAAACATGCATACTCTAGCCTTTATGTTGCATAAGGGAATATATGAAAGGATAAAACCCAGTGAATCAAATTTGTTTCTGGGAAGGTTGTGTGTACCTCTAGGAAAGTATGTGGAGGTAAAATACACCTGTAGTTAAATTATCTGGGGAGAGGACTGAAGTGCTTACAGAAATCAATGAAGCAGCCTTTTACAGCAGGAGAGACTGTGGTCTGCAGGCTGCTAAGTGAATCATACAGAGCTATTTGTGAGTGATAAAGCAGAGGAGCTCCATTGCCAGAGTATTGCAATTGCTTTTACCTTGGCACCATACTAGGTGTGAACCAGAGAAACATGGTGGTTGGTCTGACCTCTGTGCTTTGCACCATCCTCCTGTCACCTGTGAGCACACAAGGGTCAGTAACACAGCATAAGGACAGACACTGGGGGCCTTTTGATGGACTTTTTAAAGGGGCTGAACAGAATATAAAAAGATAAATTTACTCCATTTCATTTGTTCTGCAAATTTATATATAGTTTGGGAAAACAGTTTGTTCTTTCTTTTCTCCCTCTTTTGCTACTTTTCTGGCCTTTGCCTTCATTTTTCTCCTGTGCCTATAGATTGTTTAGGCTACTGCAGTGGTGCAGTGGGGGCAGGTACAGCAGCATGGCCTTCAGGCTCTGGGTTTTGTACAGGGAGGTAGAGCTATTGAGGAGTGGGGGGGTTAGCTGGGCTATTGTCTAATTTCATATGTAAATATTTTTGTATATGTTTATTACCATTTGTATTTAATGTAGTTTTTTATTTTATCTACTATTACAAATAATAATTTCATTTAACTTCCCAGATTCTGTGTAGAGTGGTAATTAACACCTTCAGGCAAATTCCACATTCTGTGTGGTTTAAACCCACCACACCTGGCCAAGTTAACACAGGGGAGCAGTGGCAGAGCTCAGGGTGAACAACTCTGACATCTGCTCCTTAGCCACAGACCCAGCCATCATCATCAGTGTTCTGTAGGTTATGACAGACAGATTACAGGACTGAAGGTCAAGCCTGCTGGCCTCCAGGAGTGTAATGTTTTAGCACAAGGGCTAACCTGCCTGCTCCTCCAACACAAAAGTGAGCGGAAAAGTAAAAAACACAACTCAGGGTTGAGATAAAGAGATAAGAGTTTAATACAACATAAGATATAATCATAATGCATAATTACCTCAGCTAGTGATCTAATTAATAAAACAGTTGTGATGGTTTGAAACTGTCTTTTTAATTTTTCCTTGCAATGTTCAAACAGAGAAAGTGAAAGAATGTAAATAAGTCACTATTGGGTGTAAGAAAGCAAAATAACGATTGTTCTAAACACTTCCATTGGATAGATAGAAATGTTTAAGAACTATTACCCAAAACAAAGTGGGCACTTTGCACATTCTGCGTTCTGCAGTTGGGGCAGTTGCTGGGCTGTTTGGCTGCTGTTTCTTCTTCTCTTCTGGCTGAAGATAACACACACTGACCTTGGCAGCTAAGTTAATTTCTCTGCTTTAACTAACTCTGTTTTCTGCCAAGGGGGGTCTGGGGGGGAAGCTCCTGGGAGAGAGGCCCCTTTGGGAAGGGTCCCCTTTAGGGGGAAGCAAAGGGAGCTTGGTTGTGCTTTTCTGCAGATTGTATATATTTGTAAATGTTGTGAATTTTGTATATTTGTACATATTCATTGCATTTCATCTGCTTGTAAATACAGCCTTCATTTGCTTCCAGACTGAGCTAGCTTGGTTATTGTCGGTGGGGGGGGAATTTCAGCTCACGCTGACACAACAGTGCATGATCACATTAGATTAGCCTATGTGCAGAAGGAACACAGTGAAATACAGGGAAAAAAACCCAGCATAAAACAGAAAACCAAACCCAGCAGCTACCCAACTCCCACCCATTCCACCACCACGCCTGCAGAAAAGAGCCAACACCCAAGAACCTGGAGCCCAGAAGCAGTGACTGGAACAGGAAGCCTCTCATGTTGCAGTCTGAACTTCAAGCCCCATAATACTTTTCTCCAGTTAGCACCTTCATTTTTTGAAGCTGGAATGCCTGCAGCATGGTGAATAACAGCAGCAGGTTCAACTCAATCCACTAAGAGTTAAAGTCCTCAGTGTCATTAATGGAATCAAGTCAATAGTGCCCAACTCTTCCTTCTGTCTTTTTTACCCATGTAATTTTAAAAGATCAGGTAATGAAAATAAACTCATTTCTCTGGGGAGGGGTTGGGGAGAAAAGAGTTCAGGCACATGGAAGGAAAAAAAGGAAGCACAGTAAATGCTCACAGTGCTTTAATTTATGTGCCAAGTTTAAAGACTTGTTCCTAGATTCTGTCTATGGTCAATGGTGAGAAGATTTCCTGATAAAAAAAGATTTCCTTCCACTAGCTGCCTGGAGCTTGAAAGTGCAATCACCCTGAAGCAGGTCAGCTCCCAGCTCTGTGCCATGCCTCTGGGCCACATGCATGTTACATATTACATCTTCTTCAAAAGGCCCTGCCCTGCTGTCCTGATCCCCTCCCTTCCCTGCTGCATGCAGTGCTGTCTTGGGAGTTTAGTGATCCAGGCAGGACACATCAGAGCTCTCTGATCTATTATTAATCATTGTTATTCCTGTCTAACCTATCACCAAAGTAATAGTCTTTCCAAGCCACCTGCGTCCTTACCAGACTGGGAAGAAAAACATTTTTTTTTTGGCCACTGTGATTAAAGAACCCATGTGAGCAGTGGCATACACTTTAACCACCCTTGTCAGTCCTGTGCAGTGTGATCCTCGTTTGCATCTCTTGGACTTATGGATTTTAGGTGCTGTCTTTAACTAACCTCTTCCTTCATCAACGTGGGGCAAGCACGTTCCATTTGTAACAAGTATTTCCACCCATGGTCAAAAAGGTATCATACAAAGATTATTTTTCAACCAAAAGTTGATTATTTCTTTTGGGGTGAGGAGAAAGGGAAAGTGCCAAAGAGACAGAGAGTGATGGGCAGCTGGTAGATAAGGGAAGCTGTGAAGTGGAAATGAAAGCTTCCGTATCATTGCAAACAAATAAATTCATGCACTGCACTAGGATGTCACAAGCTGTAATCATAAAAAAAAATCAAAGATACATAATAGCACCATTACTGGAAAATATGAGAAAGACTTGAAAGATAAGGTATCATCAAAACTCTCTTACACTGAATATTTTGCCTCTGTTTTGTGCAAAAGTAGACAAGGAAATTGTTTTCTGCCCCCTATTACAGGCAAGTTATTGCCCTTTCTCCACATGTCCTCCATTTAAAAGCACAAATAAAGACAGTACCTAAGATAAAACTAAATGACAAATGAAGTCATAAAACACCATACCACAAGTCTAATATTAGAAGAACATTCAGCTTTTCAAGGCTGTGAAACCAGCTGCAGGGAAATGACTGTGATAAAGAGCTGCTGTTGTTTTCACACCAGTGACACTGTGTGTGCAAGTGTGTCTAGCCATTACAATGCAGACTTTCACTGCACCGTCACATAATGTTTTTGTCAGGACCTCTACCTCTTCCTTTGGAAGGATGGACACTATGCAGCTGTGCTATGAGCAGTGTACTTGTTCCAGTTTTCTTTCCAGCATTATCAGAAAATGCATAATCCAGTGTCTCATGCAGAGCCTGATGAAATGCCTGTATCAGACATCTAGAGCTTCTTATGCAACCCTGAACATGCCCTGTGCTCCTCTACTTTTACCCTGGGGGGTTTTGTCCTTCTCCTTCCAGCCCCTGAGACAACTTGAAGAGCTGTATACATGGGTCTATTTTCCCTGTTTTCCATCCACAGAGATGAAGTATACAGACCAAGCAGCTTGCTCAGATCTGCCACAATTCAGCCAGGAAGTTTAATTATTGAGAAAGTTTTCAGCAACTCATATGATTTGTTAATTTATTTTTTTTTTCTGAATGGAAAATCCTAGACAACAATTCCTGCAGTGTAAAAAACCTGTACACATAGGTACATGTATATATGCAGCTCTGTGTGTCTTGTAATTATACATACACTACAAATGTCACCTGAAAGCTGGCAAGAGGCAAGAGATGAGCTTTTGGAATAGAGGACAATTAATAAACAATAAAAGCCAGCTGCAAGAGTCCATAATCCTCCCACATTTAGTAAAATATTTGCTTGCATTGAGCGGATCTATTTTTCTACAGCAATAAAGCTTTATTGTTTTGACAGATAAGGGAATTAGGCTTTAGCTGACAGTTATTGAAACATCTCTGACAGATTTACTAACTCCTGGGCTTCTTGCAGATGGACATAAAAAAGAATCTGCACTATGCATCTTTCACTTTTGTTTCATGCTTTTCCAGAATCCAGATCTTTAAAGTAATTTAGGTGTTTGAATAAAAGTAATCTCTCCAATAGGCTGATTTTTAACCCTCAGTAAAGATTTTTGGTATTGTTGGGGTCAGAAGAAGCTGAAATCATAAATGCTTGGCCAGTATCTCCTTCCTTTCCACACCAGTGATCCAGGGCAGCTTCCTGACTTTAGAGACTTCTCTGTGAAACAACATTAGCAACCTGATGGAGAAGCCAGATGGCTAGGTCTTTCCAGCATTTCCCAGTTAAGGAACGGATGAACCACATCCTTGAATCTTTGCATCTCAGGGTCAAAGATTCCTCCCTGAAGGGATGGAGCCAAGAGGGGGAAGAGGCAGGATGACTTCCACAAACCATCTGTAATCAAGTCCTTGGAGCAGTAGCTCCAGCAGAGCTTCCTGCCCATCTTTCCCCAGTACTGGCAGCGCATGGAGTTGGAGGTCAGCAGCTTTGGCAGTAGATGGGTTATAGCCCCTAGGTATGGGGAAGGGTGCTTCCATTCGGACTTTCACGGCTTCCTGACCTTCTTGAGATGTGAAACCAACTGACATTGCAGGCACAGCCTGTGTCCCAGACATACCCTCAAGGCTTTGCTTTGGTTTCTGTAACACGTTAGTGCAAACAATTAATGTTTCTCCACATAAAAACATGCTGTAGTTGGTAAATAGTGAGGAAACAGTTAACAGTGAAGAAAACAAAAGCTAGTGGTTTTGAACCTGGAGGCTAAATGGTAGGTAAGGAGGGTGCTTAATGTCTACTTTCTAGATTACAAACGTCAGAGTAAGAGAATCACAGCCCACATCATGAAAAATAGTGTGGGTTTGGCAGTGGATAGTTATAATTTAACAAAGTTCAGCTCTCTCTTCAGACCCAAAGACTTCCTACAAGACTAAGGCCTGAAGCAATGCCCCTGGCTGATGTATGGCAAGTCATTTGGATGAAAGTGCCTTGTGTGCTATTAGAGGAAACACATTTCATGCTGTGTACCATGCACTGCTATGGGTCAGATGCATCTTCTTCATTATGCTTTTCATGAGGGCAGGCATTTTACAAACAAGAAGGTGCCAGTGGAAAATGATTGTGGTGATTCATGCTAAAGTACTAGACCAGCAAGCCCGGAGGGCAATAGGGATCCCTCTGTGCTTGATGTTGCTGTTTGTCAGTAAAGCAGTGGCATGGGAACGGTTATTAATGATATTCTGGCAGAAGTTCTGGCACAGCAGAAGCCTAACTCTTTGACATGGAGACTCAGTTGAACTCCCCAAAGATCTCATTTTAAAATCATATAAGACTGCTCCTGTGTCACCCATCTCACTTCCCTACCCTTCTCCCTGCCTTGAGGGCTGTAGGAAGGAGCACCTTGGAGAACTGTTTGCGGATTATCAATGAGGTGTCATTAAACCACTTGGAGATACCCACAAGAAATGAGCATGGGAAGTGCCAACTATTGCCATTTTGGTGTCTTTGAAGGCACCAAAAAGTGTCTTATTTGTGCTGGTGTCTTTGAAGGCACCAAAAAGTGTCTTATTTGTGCTAACCTGAACCATCCAGCCCTAATATTGAGGCCACAGTATGAAATTCACAAGCTCTCATTTACTCTGTTTCTCCCTGAGTCTGATGTTTGGGATGAAAAGCTGAGCTGGAATTTTTCCACTGACCTCCTCTTTTTCAAGGGGAGCCAGGACTTCCTCTGGTTTCTGCTATAATAACCTGTCATACAATATGATGCATAGGGATTGTAAGGGCCCAAATGAGCAAGAACCCAGCAGGCTTCATTACTGTAGTGTGCTGAGTCCTCTGCAGTGATGTAGCTTATAGGAAAACCTGTACTGTTGTGGAAAAAGAGAAGCTACTTCACCTACATTTCCTCTCACCTCTTCAATGCAGGAATCTGAATTTCATGCTTTTCCCCATTATATACAGTAATTTTGGTTTTGCTGTATAACTATTCAGAGCTTCTCCCTCACTTCAAAGGAATTTTTGTCTAGGAAAAAAAAGAGTTAAAGAGGGCTTGGTTAGAGAGATTGTGGACTGTAAATACACATCCCTCCAACTGCAACTTACCCATGAAAAGATGGGAAGTGATGCCTTTGGAGACAAATGATCTTCAAGATTTTTTAGCACTTCTGAGACTAAAAGTCCTTTTACACATTGTAGCAACTGCCAGCATCACTGCACTAAAGGTGGTGTCAGCCACAGTTGTGTTTATAAAGTCTATTTTTCCTCAGAAGCATACAGCTCAGACGTGAAATGTCCTTCAGTCTCAAGCTTCCTTTCAAAGTGCTAGCTAGGAATTGATTTTATTTTCATTAGTTTTGGCTGGTTCTGCAATATAAACAGAAAGAGGTGTATTATGTAAATTGTACTGGAAGGTAAAAAAGAAAGGCATGTGTTTTTATGTAAGACAATTTGTTTTTCTCACCCTTTGAAAGATTTACATTTAAATAGTATGCCACAGCAGCTGATCATATGTAATGAGGTCTTGTCTTTAATGACTGTGTGAAAAGAAGATAGAAATCTGAAAGGCTAGGCCCAGTTCTGATGTCATGGATCTGACTCGAGATATTCAATTTAGTTGGGGATCCCTTGCTAAATGAAATAAGAACCAGACCTATTGTCTTGCAGAAAACTGTAGCTCTTTTACATAGCATATTTAACCTGCAGCCCCTAATTGGTTTAATGATTAAGTAGCACATTATTTTTCAGACACCCAAGCTCTTACAGGTAAATCTCAAAGATGTGTTATTTGATTTAAAACAGTATTCGTGATTTAATGGCTAATGACTTGCTATTAAGTTCCATTGGCATGGAAACAATATATCCTACCCTGGTAACAAAGCACCATATATGAGTGTCTCATAGACTTCTAATTATGATGATCAATCTTCTTTTCTGTCTCATTCTCTCTCTCTTTCTCTCTTGCCCATGCCTTAATCTGTCTGTTGCTCTCTAAATAATTGGGCAAAGTCGGATCCTGTCCCAAGAAAGCTGCTGTGATTTTCCATGAAGCTTAGAATCTGTAGAGCCCAATTAATTTTTTTAACAGGAGATAGGTGCTCCTTTGAATGTTTTGCCCAGTCTGCATGGCATTTCAGCCATGCCATAGGAAGCATGGTATAAAGATGGAAGTGAAGACAGACCCCATTCCTTCTACCCTTTCGTTGCTGCACTCCAGCTCTGAGTCCCTGCAGCTGGTGTCCATTTGTGTGAATGGGCAACTCCACAGCCCTGCACTGCATCCTGCAGTGTGGCAATGTCACAACTCTGTCTTACAAGCAAGCCTTGTGAACACACCCTTCCTTTGCAGATGTTCTACAGCAGCACCCTGAAACCCAAGAAGTCTCCTCACTCAACATTACTCTAGGTTACTAGCACAGCATTGACGATGCTTAGTCAGTCTTTTGGGTGCTCCTGAAGTATCTCAGAAATGCCACAACGAAAAATGTTTTCTGGTGAGTCTTGGTGATTGAAAGACAAAACAGGTGAAGCAGGACTTTTCCTTTGTGTCTTTTGGATTTCTTATGTGTCTCTTTACCCTGCATTCTTTTCTGCTGGCCCATTGTTTTTTCTCCCAGTTGCACTCACAGGTACCTTTTGCAGTGAGAGAACAGATGTTTAGTAAGTTGTTGGAAAAATGCATGTGCATTAGAATATCACTAATTTGCAGTGAATCACTGGATGTTGGAAATTAGGAAGTGACTAAATGCAATATAAAAGCAAGAATCATGCATTATAAGACATACTATTTTCATTTATTTGGACAGTTGTAGTTCACTTTTTAATTATTGGTAGTAATACTCCTTAATATGCTAGTAAATGTGCTGGTTTATATTCAGTAAAAATTGAAATCTTAGTAAAACATGAAGTCATTATGGCACTCAGATGTTAATTATTGCTTAGGGATAGAGGGAAGACTGAAAATTTTGTGCAGGTTGATGAAGTGTGAGTCAGCTGGCTCCTACTGCAAGGAATAGCTGAATATCTTATATGCTACTGCATTCTGCAGTCCTTTGTTTTGCACTGGCTTGAACATCAGCACCTGAAAACAGGCCTTAAGAGATACATTTCAGAACCATGAAAGGCTGCCAACAGCAGGGAAAGATCTGATTTGATCCAGCTCCCACTGAATGATGGAGATTTCACAATGTCAGTGCTGGGCTACTATAAGAATCACTGACATTTCTCTTGTGCTGTTTGGAGAATTAAGAAGTGTGACTCATTCGTATTTAATCCAGTCAGTTTTAGCAGGAGGTCAGATGATGCAATATGCAACTCTCTCCTCCATGTTTGTGTGCATGTATGGGAGTGTGTGTGCCCAGTCATCAAGAGTGCTATGGGGTAAAGCTGATGTGTAGTGGACAGAAAGGCAGAGGGACACTTTGCAATACCACAGAGGAGTGTGGTACACTGTTAACGTGACCATCTGCTTGGATGAGTTTTTCATATAGTCTCTGTGATCACATTTCCTCTGCCTTACAACTTGCCATCTTTTAATTAGTTGGCAAGATTTAATTAGTTAATACACACACACAAAACAAAAAAGAGAGAAAGAAAAGAATATTTGCAAATGCCTACAAAAACAAAAGCTGCTGACTCACATTGCTGGTGCCTCTAATCCCTTTTACTGCCTTTTACAGGCAGGAATAGGTTCTGACTTGCAGAATTACTTGTAGAAATCAAAACATCATAAATACTTCCAGTCAAAAAAAGTGGTGCTCACATAGCACTCCTGGATCTGTTTTTAAAATCCTCCCCAAAACACTTGAGATTTACTTAGCAACTGCAAATGGGAGAGAAGGCAGCTCCTGGTTACAATTCTGTTGTCCCAACCAAGGAAGAAATTGGATAACAGCTTTGGTCATTTGTTGTACAGAGATGCTTAAAACCATTAGCTCTAAAACAAACTCTTGTAAAGAAGGAACAGGGTTGTAAAAGGCATTTTCTCATTGCAGAGGCTTAATGAATGGGAACAAAAAGTTGCATTCATTATATAACTTAGAAATAGTAAATAATTCAATGCATTCTAGTCCTGAGTGTACTGACCCTGGAAGAAGCTACCAAGGGACTGCATTGGGAAACAAAAAGTAGGTGTCCTTCTCTCTTCTGCCAACATGAAGAGATAGGCATGGGCTAGGGCAGATAGAGGGATCACCTATCTGAAAGGTTTTGTGGGAGCTGCTTAGTACAATAGAATTCTCTGCTATTAACAGGCACTTTTCAACTCTTTGTTAACATATCAAAACAGATGTTCACTGAAGATAAAAGTTTTCTTTCTGCATTTACCTAGCAGGTGCAAAAGTTACCTACCACAGGACAGTTCTGCCACAGGAAGGTTTGCCCCTCATTATTTCATGATGTCTTTAATTAAGAGAGTTATTGGCAGGTGAGGTTTGCACAGAAAGGCAAACTGCTTTTCAGTACTGGTGTGGTTAGCTGGCAATATCACCACTTGGTCCTTCTTGTGAACAACAATCAAAGATTTTTTTAACAAATTTTCTGCATTTTTTTCCATGTAGATGTTTGAGCAATATGGGAGTGGTAGTATCTCAGAAGGAAGGGTATCATGTGTGAAATCAAGCAGTGATAGTTAAATGTGTTAATTATCCATGTGAGCTGAGGTTTTCGTATTAGTTTCCTGCTCTGTATTGTGAATGACATTTCCTATACACAGAGGGATGCTACGAAGAAACCTGAACTACAATGTCTGAAGCCCCTCAGGCCAGCTTGAACACACAGCTGTCATGGCTGTCTCAGATAACAGGACCTTCATGAGCTAGAAATGCCTTTGCCACAACACCTGAACACCCACTGAGTGCTGAGAAGTGATTCAGCACCTGAGGGTTGCATCTGCCCCAGCAGCTATTCTCACTATGAATCTAATAAAGGGTTTTCCTAGGGTTTGTGTACTGCAAATATTCGGCTCTTGTCAGAATGGAAACAGCTTCTTCTCCCTGCTTTTCTCCTTTTGCTTATGCAAACAACTTTCATAATCCTGGGACTGAACTTAGAAAGTGCTAATGGTGCAGCTTAAAATGAGGTATTCCTGGGGTTCTGTATTTAATCTGCTATCTTCAGGGACACCACCTCTTGTATGCCATGTGTTTGCCTTCTCCTGAGGATCAAGAGGTCATGTTAGACAAAAACATGCTAAAGTGGTACCCATTTCTGCCCTCTCCACAGCCACCATCTGTCAGCCGTCAATCACGGAGATACAACACATCTGGGACACGCTCTTGAGTAACCATCTGGAGTCACATTGCCAAGTTTCCCTCAGTTTTGACAAAATCCATTATCAAATAAATGTTTGACAGCTCTTTCTAAGTGAAAGGCAAAGTAAAACCTGAGGAAGAGCACCTGTGTTAGACAAGACCATGACTATTAACCAAAGGACACATCTTTGCATTATTTGTGCCACACTAAAGGGGTACTTATGGTGAGACAGATCATGAGAAAAAAGACATGACTCTGGTCTTATGCTGCTTATGTATCTGAAATAAGACACTTTATCAGAGCCTATTTAAGCCTTGTAGGGCCCTAGAGACAGGATTCATGGAAGAACCACTGCACATAAGCTGGCATCACTAGCTGTGGGAATCATCTTGGGGGGTACCTTCATAAACGAGAAGATGTAGGGAAATACTTGTCTGGAATGTGTACAGAAAAAGACATAATGACAAAACAAGGTTTCTTCCCTCATCATTGCCTCTGCAGCAACCAAGTAGGCAGGGTGTTGTCTGTGCTGCCTACTGTTGGCATGTAGAATCTGATTCATCAAGCTCACTGCAGGTGTTATCCCCTGGGACCTTGAAAGGCTTGTAATTGGTGCCAGCATCTTCACAGGGAGAGGGAAAGAGTGTGGGGAGGCTAGAAGAAACCATACAAATTATTTTAACTTCGGATGCCAAGTTTCACTACCATCCCTCTTTGCCTTTCCTCCACGCAGTTGAGAAGGTAAAAGCCAATGCAGCCATTCCCAAAGACTGTGGGTAAAGCTTCACTTTAAAATTAAAGTGAACTTTTAGACAATTGCTGTTGTGCTTTCCTCAAAGAAAGGAGGTACTCTGGGGACAAAGCATCAAGCCTGTGTGTTGCATCCACTTCTTGTTTGCTAGAGCCTTTGTCCTCTCTGGTAGCCCAGGCAGCTGCTCTGAATGTGCCTGGCTATAGGAGAGCTGGGCTGTAGGAGCTGGGACAGTGCTGGTGATGCTGCCTGCTGATAGTCTGGGCACTGTTTGGCAAGGCAGGCATTTCTCTTTCATGCTCACTCTGTATGGGGGAAAGGCTTAGATACCCGTACAAGCAAGACTGGGAGTCAGTGGACATATTAGACATAGATGGACATATTAGAAATAAATACAAGAAATTAACAGCATAAGTGGATGGTGGAAACCATCAGGCAGATTTCCATAAGTCTAATGCAACCAGCAGATTTCAGGGTGTTTCACAAGGCTGGGGACACTATGGCAAAAAAGCTCCTACCAGGCTCTGCCATCCTGTCAGGGGATCACTTTTCCTTAAGATATACACTGTTCATACTCTTTCTAAAATCTATGTATGTATGAGCAAAGAAGTAGTCCCAAGTTTACTTTCCTTATAAGCTTCCATGGGGAAAAAAACTGAAAAGAAAAGGAAGAAATTTTCAATGAAGTTACTATAAATACGAAAAGAAAAAGTGCCTCATCCTTGTTAAGAAATATTTCCTCTGCCCCTTCCTTGCCTTCAAAATGAATAGCTATTAAAAACTACTTTGTTCTTAAAATGGACAATGAACATTTTTATTTAAAAGAGCTTTCAAGTATTTATATGATTACCCCTTTTGTCACCCTGGCAGTGTCTCTCTTATTGACTGTTCAGCATCTGGCATGCACTGCCTCCTGTAAAGAAGGCCCTGATTTCTCATTCAGACAGGGGATGAGTGAAGGAACAGGCGTATGTATAGATGGAGAGGCTTTTACCCAAAGAATAAGGCTATTTACCTGGCTGCTGCTACTGCTGGTTGTTTGGCCACAGTGCTGCTGGCAAACACCACCCCTTTCTTCCTGCTGCAGCACACTCTGTGTACCATATGGCCAGCTCATCAGGGTCAGCTCTCCATCAGCATGCTTCTGTATGCAGCATGGCCAAACAGGGCATCTTAGGTCAGCATTCCAGAAATTTCCTTGGCTTGTGCATGAGATGCCTGTTTCCTCTTACTCCCAGGCTTTCTTGTTTTTCTATGGATCTTAAGGAGTCATGGCAGGACACTCAAAGCATTCAGCCTTGACCCAGCAGTCAGTGCTTTCCCTCCCAGGGCAGGAGAAGCAGGCTGAAGCAGGCTTGGGAAAATCCCAGTGCACCATTTTTGTTGCTCACATACACACACAGCAGCAGGAGATCTTTGGGGTTTGCAGAATCAACCTTATTTTGTGCAAGCTCATTTATCTGAAACTATCTTTGGTAACACAGTCGATGACTCACACAAACATCAGTCATACTTTGCACTGCATAATAATGCCTTACCTTGCAGAATTTCAGTGTTTCAAATATGATTTTAAAAATCCACTATCTGTGAAAGAGTGAGTGGAATATGTCCATCTGAAGCGTAGCTGCCTAATGAAGGTTGAGAGACCAGTGACTTGCCCATCTAAAACAGAAATCAAGTGTTGATGCCTAAGTCCTGAACCTCCAACTGTTGAGCAATATGCACACTCCATTTGCATCAAGTCGCTTCCTGATTTCATTCTAAGATCATATATACCAGCAACCCTACTCAGAAATCAGCAGAATAGTAAGTCTTTTTGACTCCTACTCCACTATCCCCATGCTTACGAAGTTTTTCTTCCAGAGGATTGCAGTTCTACATGCTTCTGTCATGGTAGGGTCAAATGGTCCCAGCAGAAACCCAGACCCTCGTGTGTCTAGACATGGTACCCCTCTCCTCCCTCCCTCCTAAAGGAGTCAGGGTAGCAGGGGAAGAGGGACAAAGGGACAGGACCTAACTTGTCTGGTAAACAAGTCTCCTTTTTGGGGTAAGAGCACGTGTACTGGCCACTGCTTCTCCCTGACCAGGCCTATGTTTCTGCCTTTTATGGCCACAGCCTGGCAGAGTCCCTTTTCACTGGGTAACTATTTGCTGGCTTCAATTGCCCTGTTGGCCCAATTGAACCAGGCTGAGTTGTAGTCGTTTTGCCTTGCCTGCTTGGACCTGCTTTGCTTTAATTTGCCTTGCCTCGAGTTGTCCTGCCTCGAGTTGCCTGGTTCAAAACCTGGGACAGAAGCCATAAGCCCTATGCACTGCAAGCTAGAGAAGCCACAAGCCTTAGGATCCAAGCTTCGCTTCCCCTTGCAACTAGAACTCGAGCCGTGCCTCAGTTTACCCAGGAGAGCCAAGAGCCTGTCACGAGAAGCGTCGTATCTCCCGCCGTCCTGCCGGAGCCATCGAAGGCTGCATGGCACTCCTGCTGGCAATCAGCCGTGCCTGGCGCACGAGAGCGCCCCAAACAGCTAATGCAGCAGCAGCACTCCCTACTGGGGTAGAACCTTTCGTGAGTAACTGATTCATTGCCTCCTTGGCTTAATAGTTCTTGTCAAGTCTCCCCCCTGCCCCGTGGGAGAGCACCATTTTGTGCCAGAGGATTCTTCTCTTTCTCTTATTCCTCCTGGTTTGCTTAAAATTGTTATAATTGTTATATTTGCCTAAATATTGTACATTCCCATTGTAAATATATATTCCAACTGTACACTGAACCTATTTAATATGTTTTTGGCAATTTTTCATGTTAATAACAAGATATTGATCTTTTTATTACTATTCATATTTGCCATATCTTAATTATAAATTCATAACAGCTTCCTCTCTACCAATTCCCTGAGTGAAGAAAGCTGCTTGCTGTGGAGATGGTTGTGTCTTTTTGAACCATCATTTAATATCTAAAGTACACTTTTTCATTAATTCCTATTATTAAAGCCTTACTGCTACTGAAGCCCTCAAGATTTAGAAAGAACCCTAAGTCACATGCTGAAATACAATAGAATATTGTCTATTTTTGGAAGGGGAAAAGGCTTTGACCTGTAATTGATTGTAGGACCCTTGTGGCTGGAAGGAATGGATAACTACTGAAGTAACAAGTCAAAGTAGGACTATTTTGTCTGGCTGACGTCTGTGTGGCTCTTCCATGTGATTGAGGACCCCTTGGTTGCATCTTTTGCAGCACAAGGAACCACAACAGCCGAGGAACCTTTTTGAACTCTCTTCTATTTCCACACAACAGCTCAATTAACAAGCAATAGCCAGGGACGGTTTCTGAGCTTTGCACATGGCCCCTGTTTTTTTTTGGAAAAAGAAAGAAAAGAAAAAGAAGAAGAAGAAAAATCCTAGAGGGTCTACTTTATGAAGGAACATGTGTTAAAGATGCTGTTTTTGATGCCATTCATTGACCATGCTGTAATGGATACTAAAACTTGTCTTCTTTTCAGGTATTTTTTTAAAGTAAGGGTTTGCACGAAATCTTAGGGTTCATTTTTATAAAGCAAAACTACTGGCAGCAAAAGGAAGAAAATCTTGGGTCCAACTTGAAAACCAGACTAAAATGGAAGAGAGTTGTTCTTTTTTAGTACATCCTGGGAGTTTTTTATTTGTGTTTGACTTTCCTCTTTCTTGTGTAGCACACTCAGATCATGCTTTTTCACACTTGTCTAGATGACTAGAAGCATAAACTTGTGGTTTATATTAAAAAAGAAAGGTGGTATTCTCGTTTGTTTGCAATGCCCAAGGCTTCAAGAAACAGAACATATTGTGAGCAGCCAGCAATAAAATACAAACAACTGGCAATACTGCATTGGTGATTTAGGTGTCTCCTCTTGTTTTACCTGCTATATTAGAGAGCAATGATACAGTCATCAGAGCAAATAGCACAGCTGGAAAAGTGATTTTATTTTACTGGGGTGAGGAACAATCTCTCTTCAAATAATGTACAATCATTAGCCTTCCCCATTATTAGACAACACAGGGAGGGATTAATTTAACCTAATTTTACTCACTTAGAAATTAAGCATCTGACCTAAGTTAGTTGTCTAATTCTCTCTGCAGTCAATGGAGGCAGAGCCAGACAGTGACTCATCCCACTTACTCACATGCCTGGTTTAAAAAAGGAATGGATTCATCAAAGTTGCCTCCCTCCATTTCTGTGGGCTACTGAGGTAGTTCAGACACTAGTTCATATGAGGCACCTCACTTCTGTCCAGGTGTATTTGGGTAAGTGAAGCCCTGTGTATGCTGACTGAGGGACCAGGCTCCCCTGGTCATTAAACCTGGGTGTCTCCTCTGATTAAAGAATTAAAGAGAGCTGAGCCAGCCTGTTTGGCCACCTACTGCGTAGACTGACATGTCTTCCTGTACCACAATGGTCCAGTTCCTTACATGTCAGGGAAACAGAGCCAGATCCTGGAATGAAAAACAGGCTTAAGCACTTTTCCCAGAGGAGGTATAAGCTACACAAGAGCAGAAGCCACATCAGGCTGCAGGTGAAGTACAGCATTGCTGGGTAATACAGGCAGGCAGTCCCCAAACTATGAGAGCATGGAGGTCCTTGATTGTGACGTATACTGTCATATTTAGACTCTTGGATTCAAGCACAATGGAGTCAGAACCTGTGCTCTGTGACTGAATTGTAGCTACTCACAATAGAAGTATTTCAACCTACCTGTGCTGATCACTGCCATATCCACAGAAGCGTGAAGCTGTATATCCCTGCTTTAGCAACTCCAAACTTATCTAATGTGCCATTGAGTGGTTTTATTGTTCAGAAACACACCTAGACTCTTCTTCTTTACTCTAAAAAGCAAGGTCTCAGTGGTATCCTGTGGCCAGATTTCTGTCAGCTTATTGTACCTGCTGCAAAATGAATACTTCGTTCAGCAGCTTCAGATGTCCTATTCCTCTCATATCTTGGAAAGCTGAAGAGGAACACCTAGTTTGCCTTCTTGTTATTCTTAATTATTACCTTCATTGTATTTCCACCAAATCTGTACCCTGAGGGTGAGATTTACCACAGTTCGTATTTTACCATTCTTTGAGGGACCATAACAAGGTATTTATGAGAACAGATACTGGACGAAGGATGTGGTATCAAATTGGTACCAAACCCTCTGTGTTTCCCTGAGTGGGAGTCTCTGTCCCAGTTGTGCATTCTGGCTGTTGATGAACCTCATTTTCTTCTCTATTTCTGTTAAAGTAGGGTAACATGGGATTACAGAGTGGTTTGAGTTGATAGTAGTTTGCTCCATTTTACTAATGAAGCTGATAAGTCTGGAGACTTGTTAGCCAAACACAAAGTAGACTTTTTTTTTTTTTATTATTTTCATCATTCTTTTCATTGGAAGCAAGTTATTGAGTAAAGAGATAAGCAGCAAGCAGGAAACAGAAAGTAAAATGGATTTTCAAAATATGTAGAAGAAATAATGGAGAAGTCAAGCGAGGTGGTTGAAAAGGTCAGGAGATGTGGAACCGAAGGCTGGAAGAGAGATGCTGCAGAAGGCACTCAGATGAATAAAACCCTTACAAACTAAAGAATGTCCAGGGAAGAATTAAACTGATATACAGAGTTCATATGCAGATATCTAAGAAGTTCAGCTTATACGTAAAAGTAGAAATGAAGGGTAATACCTTCATGCTCCCTGGTCTCTGAGAATGCTCTAAGATGAAGGAAACAGAAGGTACCTCCTCTCTTGGTGTTGAACTTCACTCTAGGCAATGCTATTTACAATTAAGTCTCAGAAGGAAATTTATTGCCAGCAATTAATACAAAACTATAAAATTATCCATAACAGGTATTATCTATATATTAGATAGATAATAACAGACAGAATTTGAGCGTGTTTTGGAAGAACATTATTAGTTTACAAAGGAACAGTTGTGGTGTCTACCCAGTTTGACCCTTACTCATCAGAACACAGAGAAGTAATTGACTTGTTTATGGACAGCATCTCCTCCAGAAGACATTAGGTAACTGACTGAATCCTTTGGAGTGTAGCATTGATTCCCTTTTGTGACCATTGCCCTGTTGCTGACATTCAGCTAAAGATGAAGAGCTTTTTAATATGTTTCCATGGCTTATTTTAATTCACATTCATAATAATTTCCAGCGTGATTCATGTACTGGCACAGGAAACTAGAATCCCAGAGCAACCAGTTTTGCCTGTCTCAAGTTGGGGGTGACCCTGATAAAGGGACCAGGGCTCAGTCAGTGGGGAACAGGGGGCCATTCATTTGTATAATGCCAGCGTAGGAATGGGGCAAAGGAGTGACAATGCTTGGAATGAATTTCTGTTTTGAAGAATAAATTGACATTATGGAAGATGACTATTTGAAGGGTAAGAGGCATAAAGTGTACTTATGGCTGAGAAGCTTCCATGCTGTGAAGGGAAAGAACAGCAGAGAAAAGAGCAAAGCACCCCTCCCAGTCCCCCACCCACAGCTGCTGGCTGCAGCTCTGGGGTAGTGACCTCATTGTTGGAGAGAGCACAAGATGGCCTAAGTGGTAACAAAGAGCAATGCAAGAAGTGAACAAGCTCATTCACTTTGTGGCTTAATTATCTACAACCTAAGAACAAATGCAACCTAGAAACTGAAAGTAACACAGTCCTATTTCAGGATAAACTGACTGATATGAATACTGTTTGTTCACTTCAGGAATTTGCTAAAATTTTTCACTTAACCTGTAACAATTTCAAGCTTTCTAAAACAGAGGGATTTTTCTTCTTCTTTTTTTTTTCCTATAGTTTATCACCAAAGTGGTGATAATTGGAATATAAATACTTGCAAAGGCTACATATATCAAAGCTCTTGATCCTTCTCTCACTGAAGGCTGCTACACGTGACAAAAGTTTTACCAACTTGTTTGCTCGCTCAGCCAAGAGTGGTAGTCTCCCATCTCTTTTCACAGTCCTGCCAAAAGTTAATGTAGATGAAACTCCTCTAGCAAAACTGGCTTTGACTACATTCTGGGAACTGATTTAAGCTTTACCTGCAAGACTGTTTGCATGTCCATATATGCATGTCTTTGTGTGTGCACGCAGGACCAGGGCCTGAACTAAGTTTTCTGCTGACTGTCGGTTCATCAAGACATTGTGTTTCATAGCAGAGAACCAGTTCAAGCCTCTGTTCAGATGCTCTTCTGCTTCATGGAATTTAGAGACTAAATACAGATTTACCTTTTGGAACTGTCTGTAATCTGTATTCACACCTGGTATTGTTAACACATATACCATGGGAAGTGGAACAGTGTCCCAGAAGGAAAGTGGAGCTAGCATGGATATTTTATGACAGCATGAGCAGAAGTGGCTTGTAGTGACAGCTCAACTGCATGTTTCCTTTACCCATCAATATATAGCATTAAATGTTATGGTCCTAATGTTGAGCCTGGATTGAAAGTGGGGAGTGCTTGGGTTAGCTTTTCAGGAAACTTTAAATATGGCAGTGGCCATGTGAGAAACATTCTGTATTTCCCTGGTAACTATGCAAGGTTTGAAAAAAAGCATCGTGAAAATAAATGATCTGTCACTCTTTAATCAGAAGTTAAATTTGGAAAATAACAAGGATGGGATAAGAGGGAGAGGCGTCTACATTCTGCCCTTTCTTCACCCTTTCTCCTTTGTGTTTATGTGAAGAGGATATTGATTCCAAAGTGACAAAGACAAGATAAGCCAAAGCCTCTCTTTGTTTTTCTGTAGGGAGTGTGCTACCCATGTTTCAAATCTAATGCTCCCACTATACTCTCCTCCTCCTCACGCTGTCTGGGTAGTCACAGCTAGCTGCACGTTGCATTTACACTAATGACTGTTTTTCTCCACCTGCCCCCTGCTCCAAGCTTGCTAAGCTTTTTCTTTCAGCATGGCCAATAAAGCATGAATGCAAATAGGCCTGAAGGTTTTTTTCCCCTTTCATTTTTATTTTGCCACTTTTAGAAGTTGCTGAAGAAAATACTGTCATTCTGTTCCAGAAAATCTTTTATACCAAGCTGACACTGTACATTTAAATATGTATTGCTCCCTCTATCATTTGCATTTTAATGTTCCAAACCAATAATCATGAAGCCTTATCTGAAAATGTAAAATAATAAGGAGGGGGAGAAACTTGGATGTGATTCTAAACCTCACTGAATTATATCTAGAGGTAGCAACTTAGTGAGAGACTCCTCTAAGAAATTTACTTAGATAAATGTAGACCTTCTAAGAGGGGCTGTGTCAGATTAGATACTGAGTTAGCACAGCCTAGAAGGCTTTTTCCTGTGCATCTGGTGCCCTAGCAACGTATCTTTACTCTGCTTTGAGAACGTTGACCTCCAGGCATCCTTTCTTAGCACCTATAGCATTAGTTTGGTGACATTTCATATATGTAGCCATCTGCCTGGAGGTAGTCTAAAAGCAGTACATGTAGTTAACATTGCAAAATGAAGTGTCATCCAAAGTTATAGTCACAGTATTTTTGTGTTTTACTTCATTATTGCCATCATTTAGCTGCTTTGCAACACAGAAGAGCAGAATAGCCTAATCAGAAGTTTACCCTGTGGATTTAAGAATTTTGTCTTATATGCAAAATCAAACACTTGCAGAGAACTGGTCTGTTGGAGGTATCGTGCAGGGTATGAAAAAGTTTTTCTTGTGATTCTGTTGAATTGTCTCTGTAGGTGAAAGCTTAGCTTGGATGAAATAACTACTGGTGGCCCAGTTCTAGAAAAACATTTTTGTTTGCATTTCATTTTGCCTTTTTTTTTTTCTTTCAGGAGAAAAAGAAATCCAGCTACAAAAGCAAAATACATTTCTCATACATGTCATGAATTTAAAATCTGTTTTGGATCTTTACCATACAATGTATCTTCACTGCAATACTTTGCTATTTTTATAAGTATCAAGCACTGATGAACAAGATATTGAATATCTA
Source organism: Indicator indicator (assembly GCF_027791375.1). Taxonomy (NCBI): domain Eukaryota; kingdom Metazoa; phylum Chordata; class Aves; order Piciformes; family Indicatoridae; genus Indicator; species Indicator indicator. The sequence continues at coordinate 31,176,170 of NC_072011.1, read as the reverse complement.
AGGTGTCAATCTTACAGGAAAGTTTTCTTCTTAGTCCTAGGGTGGAACCAGAAAGAAATGCAGAAATGTGACCCCCTCAGATAGCATAATATCTGCAAAGGATATTTACTTAGAGCTGGAATAAAGACCAAGGTACTTCTGAGCTTAGAAAACGGCCACATATATACATGGGTCTTACATATGTCTGCTTGCTTGTGGCTCCAGCTATGAAAATTATCTTGAAATACTGTAAGAAGATTATTTTCTGCAAATCCCTTTTCTTACTGAAGCCAGGAAGCCCTGAGAAAGATAGAATACTATCTATTTACATCAGCTTTCCATCCATAACCTGGCTAGATAAGTCATTGAAAACTGAGATAAATTTCTGAGCAATTTGAAATCCATAAATTCCTCACTCACTCTCAATTAAAATATTTTACTGATTCTTTGCCTGCTTTAGCCTGTTTTCTTTCCAGGGTTTCCTTCAGGTCACAGATCAACACTTTCACCAAGACCAAACTTAATATGAAGCTGAACACATCTTGCTCCTGTTGTACATAATTATGAGTGTTCTATCACTTTTCCAACAGTTCCTCTCTCTTTTCAGTTTCAATGATGATGCAATTAGTTTCAGAAGAAGATAAAAGTGAAAGGAGAGCAAGTAAGGGGAAGCATTAACAGAGGAGAATAAGAAAAGAGGGCATAGGTGAATTTTCCCCTGCTTTGTCCATACAGATTTCCTTTTTCTCTCCTTCATATTTTATTTCATTTCCCATAAGATATCTCAGACATCTTGAGAAACTGCTGTATTATAATTAATTAAATTAAGTCTCTGTATTTGCTGCTAACAAGATATTATCTTCATCACTCTTGGAAGCTTGTCTTTGGTTGTGGGTTGCTGTGGCTTTGCCACTGGCACAGAAACATTTCCTGTATGAACACAAATTGTTAATGCTCTTCCCTGGCTCAGTATGACACACTGCTCGGCTCCTTGTGTTTAGGTAATAGGATTAAATGTACAGATCCATCAGATGGGCTGAGGGTTGGCTGATAGTGATCTTGGCAAAAGGAACATTTAGCTCTAGTGGGTGGTTGGGCTCAGTTCTGTAACCTCAGGTGCCCTGCTGGAATTCACTGCTAGGGTGCACAGACCTGGCAAGGGTTGGGTGCTGAGCACAAGCCCCATTTGGCAGTCTCTCTCCTCATCCACCCTCACAGCTCTATCAAGGCTAATATCTCACCCTGTCTGCACCACAGTGCTGTGGCCAGCTCCTGCCCTGTGCCCATAGCAGAGGCTCTTACAATGGAAAATACTCAGTGAGAGGTCTGAGCTTATGGAGTGAGTCAGGCACCTGTGAAAGGGATCTGCAAAAGCTGACATACCAATCAGACATGGTCTAAAATAGAGGGTAAGGTCAGGCAGTAAACTTCTTTGTGAGCTTGTCCCTCAGGCTAGATCTGCCCTTTCTTGCAGAAAGTGATGGTGTTTATCTGCCTGTGAAACCTCCAGCACCATGTGTCTTGCTTTTCCCAGGTAATCCTATGCTGACCCCACTGTTTAAAAGAGTGGGATGCTCTTAGGATCCCTCCTTGAAGATGTACTTGTCTACACAGGGTTTCATGCACCCACAGGACCAAGCATTGACCCTGCCATGTCCCAGCTGTCTCCCCTGATTAGGTGCATGGGGAAAAATGGCAGTGCTACAGTGGGTCATCAGCACCACATAACCTAGGGAGTCATGAAGACCTGTGGCCACACTAATCTGGAAATGAGGATGCATTTGTCCAAAGCCCCGATTTCACATGGCTGAAAAGAGTGACTACTTGAAAGAGATTTCTCATCACCCTGTGAGGACTTTGATCTTCCCAAGGTGTGTTTGTCAGCCAGGTCTGTGCTGAAACAGTTAGGAGGTGATATTAGCTTGAAAAACCATCCAGAACTGAGAAAATAGATTTTTGAGGCTCTGGCTTTGGGACGCAGATGCTGAAACCATCAGTGATACACCTGGATCCCACTTGGGATTCTAGGCTGAAGTGTTGTGTAATACTATACTCCTTATGACTGTTGTGCTTGTTCCTGGTTTTCTTCTATATGCAATGGATAGGAAACAAAAACAATGGCACTCCTCAATCTGCTGGCTATAAACTAGTTGTGATGTTTCATTCCACACCATTTCACTGAAATTGAAGATGGTTCAAGCAGCATTACTCTAATTTGCTACTGTGGCTATACCCAAGCAAGACTCCTGGAACGGTTTCTCATCCTCCAGGTTGTGGTCTTTGTCTTGATTGCCTTGGAGAGGGAGAAATATGTGAATGATTGTATCATGTGCTGTGTTTGTCTGATGGATAATTTCAGAAATAATATATGAAGGAATTATTGTTAGCAAGTATCAAGTAGCACAAAAAGTCTCAGGGAAGATTCCTGTGGAATAAGCTGCTTCTCAGTATGAGCTAAGACTGCAGATCTTCCTAGGCAAATTATTTTTACCTTATTTGAGGATAGGCATACAGGATCAAAATCTGCTCCTTGGGGAAATCCATTTGGTAAAAGAACACATGCCACTCCACACCGATGAAGTTGCAAAGTTATAATGGAGGTCTAAACAGATCCAAATAGAATTACTCTTCCTAGACTAAACAGATCCAAATAGAATAACTATTTCTTCTATTATGTTATATTTCTTATTCTTTATATATTTCTTCTATAATATTATATTTCTTCTATTATATTATAATTTCTATTTCAATTTTAGTCATTTTATCTTCAGTTTTTCCTTTAAATTCTGTTTGCATTTTCAATCTAGGAGTCAGTTTGAGTTGGAAACAACACAGAATATTTTATTAAAAAAATAAATAACACCCTATCTCATATTCCAGTATTTTGAAGTCTCCCCACCCTCAATATTTTATCATATGTCAGTAGATAGAGCACGACAAACCCTCAGTAACAAGTTGGAGACTCAGGCCACCCTTTATGTACTGGCACATGGTAAAAAGGTTTCCCTTAAACCTTCTCTTCTCATGGCTGGACAAATCAATTTCTCTCAGCCTTTCCTCATTTGGAAGATCTACCAGTCCTATGTTCATTCTCATGGCCCTTCTCTGGACGCCTTCCAGCCTGTCCACATCTCTTTTTTGTATAGAAGGGACTAAAACTACACACAGTACTCCAGGTGTGGCCTGCCAAGTGCCGAGCGGAGTGGGATAACAACTTGTTTATCTCTGCTGGTAATGCCCTTGTTGATGCAACCTAGCAGTCTGTTGACTTGCTTTGCTGCTGCAGCACATTGTTTGCTCATGCTGAGCTTGATGACGCCAGGGTCCTTTTCCAGAGAGCTGCAATACAGCCAGGTGGATCCCATTCTGAGCTGCACTCCTGGGTTATGTATTTGCAGGCAAAGGACCCTACATTTGTGCCATTGAAATATAGTGATAGTCAGAAGATTTTGAGCAAATATTTCAACATGACATGCAGAACATCAGTTCTTTTGTCCCTTACAATTCCTATGGGATGTGTCTAACAATGTATAGGATACAGAATCTGGGTAGTCTTTTTCTGTGATTAATGCAGCAGTCTAGCTACTCTGTAATTATTATAATACACAATAATGAAACAATAATTTCATTCCTGCTACGTAATGTACTCTACCAGCTTTAATTAAACCTAACAACCTCATTAGTGAACATCATTATATTGGCTTTAGGGAGGCAATACTATCTAGTGAATAAAAGATTATTGCATGACTTTGGAGATCTGGCATACCGGATGTGCCACTGGGCTGCTGTTTGACCTTGGGCTATCTTTCTTACTTTGTGCTGGTTGGGAGCAGGCTGCACACCGTGAGCAGAGACCTAGAGCACTCCTGGTGCTCAGATGCCTATGTGGAGGCATGGCCTGGGTTTGCAAACCCACTCACCACTGAAAGAGGGTGCCTCTGCCCTACTGTTTCATGTATGTTCATAAAAGGAATTTGGTGGAGCTTTGTCTCCTCTTACAATTTATGTGACTTTGTGAGGCTTGCCCATAGACTTCAGCAGATGGCTTTGCCTGAGTGGCTGGATGCTTGTGTCAGGCAACACAAGAGACCCCCAAAACTGGGGAGAGGTTCAACCTGAAGATGATAGAACATCAGAACTGGAACTCAAGCCACATCTCTGATGTGAACAGCTCCTATGTTGTTGCTTCCAAACTGAAAAGGGACATGTTTTTCAAATGGAAAGGCATACAGGGCAAGAGAGGGTCACATCAGGCTGCCAGCTGGTGCTGGGGATGAAGAGGAAAGAACCAAGCCAACAGCATGTGAAAAAGCCTGAAGGAGGGCAGCAGCAGGTGGATGCAGCAGCAGGGGTTAATACTTGAGCTACTGGAACTCACTTTTCCCTCAAATGCCACATATTTGTAATTGTTACCAACAGCAGAGAGCTGGTTTTAACAAAACTGATTTTTCTAGTTGCCTTTTTTATTCTGCGTTCTACCCTGCAGACTTCAAAGGGTACAGCTGAAGAGTCCCAGTTTTGCTGTGCTCTTTCTGAGATGGAAGATACCTCAAATCTAACTTTGTGAGGCATGAAACAGCAAGGACACTACTGATTTTGTGGTTGCATTTAACTGGTCACTCATGACTATTAACTGTAGGAGGGCAGCACAGAACTGTAGATTTGTCAGAAATGTACACCCATAACCTTCAGGTTGTGAAAAATGTCTATCACATGTGAAATGGTTCATGGAAAAATTAAATAAAATATTTGCACATTAGTATGTTTAATGTGGCATGTGTTTGATTTTCTCCTCCTATTTACCGTAGCTTTAATCTCAAATATTCAATAAAGTGAATCTCATACTACCAGTGTGAAACTGCAGTGAATTTAAGGATTATACCTCCAGTCTCAAGGGGGTTAGCAGGGGAAAAGTGTGGATGATTGCAAGTTGCAACATGAAGTTGCTGTATTTTCAGATTTACCCTCTAGTGATTTGAAGTGATTCATTCACAATGTTGACTCAGTCCCTGTTTTCTTCTGAAGGAAAAATGTGCCAGAAGAGAGAGTCATGTGAATGTCTGTCTACTTTCAAACACTGTCACATTTTTCCAGTAAGCTGGAACTCTAGCAAGTTTTATCCAGTTCTGACTTTCATAGCCAAACTGGCTATTTGTGCTCCCAGCTGAAGCTATGAAGTGCAGCTAGTAATACCATCATTCTTATTATCAGTTTTTATTAATACTTTCCCTAAAGTAGCTATGATCACTCAGGGGTGGCAAATGATTCTGAGGTGAGATACATTTCCACTAGCCAATCCTGGTGTCTAACCTCCCAGTTTTTCCCCTTGCTGGACTTCATACAAACAGGTTTGTACCACAAGGTGGACAAGCAGCAGACTAAATGTCAGGATACACTTTCCATGCAGCAACATGCTGAAGCCTCAGCCTTGTTTTGGGGGGTCGACTTCCATGCAGATGATGTAGCTCTGCTTTGGTGTCCATGTTCTGTGCCCTCAAACGAGCCATAAGCCTGTTCCTGGGCACAGAACCAGAACCTTGGATGGATACCTTGTTTGGCACAGACTACAAGTGCTCTGAGTGCAGGAAGCAGGCTGAGCTGGTAATGTGGGCATGTACATGTGACAATAATCTGTGTCAACTTCTGACATGGTAATGGAGAATCTAAGGGAGCTAACTCAGAGAAAAATCACAAGAATTCATGGGTCACCTAATATCTCCCTTCACCTGCCATGCAGATAAAACAACAGATCTCCATACAGTTCTGCCTTTTAATCTCCTTAGATTTTTTTTAGCTACATTTGATAAGGCAATTAGTAATAGCTCTGAGACACTAAATTCCCAACTGTATTTTGAAAGTGCAAGAGCAAAGTGAATAAAGGCCTGCTGGCATCACATAGCTCTAACCGGACCTCTCATCCCTCCAGAGGAGCAACTGTCACCTGGACCAGCATCATATGTGTTGGCTCTGCAGCTTTGGCATCAACAGCGCCATTGTCACTACTGTGTGCAGTCCCTCAACCCAGCTAAGAGCCCTAGCTGGGAGGAGGAACACACTGGGAATAGTGGAGGAACTGGGGACTATAGAAAAAAGGTAGGATTTTAGGAAAAGTAGAATAAAAATACTTGGGAACTGGGGAAAAAACTTTCTCTTGTTCCTCTGTGCAGAAGGCCATCTGGCACTTGTTAATTTTACCACATATTTCACTTCAAAGTAATAGAATTAATTGAATTAGCCCATTAGGTAGAGAGCTGTATCTGTCTGATGGTTTCTACATAGCATTAAAATCCAGATGTTTTTTTCCTGGTGATGTTTGCATTGCCAGTACAATGATTGCAGTTGCATGTGTATATACAAGTTGCCCAGGCCTTAATTAAATGTTCCTAAAATGTAAACTGTTCTTGTCCATAAGATATGTGATTGATACACACAATCATTATATACATATATACAGTTCCAGTAAAGGCAAATATGTTCACAGATGGTCCAGTCTGGGCAATAGCATGAACAGACCACCAGCAAATGATGCTACAGTCATTTTTATTTAGTGGATCCTGGTTCTGGAGATAGTGTGTGGGTGTTGAGAGAACCCTTGTCTCCAGCTTGTCCCAAAGCTTTGGAAACATAAATGAAATCCTGCTCATAGCACATGTGTATTATCTCTCTCTCTCTCTCTTTTTTTGGTTTTCTTTTGTGTGTTTTGTTGTTGTTGGTTTGGTTTTGTTTCTGTTGTTTTTTTTTTTTTTTCCAAAAGAAAATGTAGGAACAAGAAAGTGGAGCCTTAAGCAAGATAACATTTAGCAAAATTGGGCATCAGAGTGCACTCATGAATATCCTACTGTTTACCCTTAACTCTGAAATCATCCTTCCATGATTCAGGAACTGTTTCATTACAGATATGCAGCTGGTGAGAAAGAAACAGCCCAATGCCAGGATTACCAGCCTGAATTGGTCATAATTCCTTGTTCTAGAGGTCACGAGTTTGACAGGTTCCTGCTGTACAAATCCCACAGCAGTACAGAAGCAAAACCCAGATGATTTCCATCAACTTCTTATAATTGTAAACAAAAGACAATGAGAAACATCAGGGAGTCACATTTCACTGGAGCATAGAGACAGTGGGGGGCATAATTAACATTGAAATCACATCTGCATCTAATTGGAAATTAGTAAAAATAAAGAAAACTCTTCACTTTGCCACTTCTCAAATGAAAAGCAGCAACTTGTCTATGCATAGAATTTTTTATTAAAATTGCTTCTTACCACTTGCAGGATTTAAATAAAAGATCTGCCAAAGTAGGCAATTCATTTTTGCAGCTATCTGAGGCTATGTGCTCCACTGCGCTATTCATGCTTTCAACAAAGAAGAGTGGATAGATACCTAATTGTTTTGGGGTTATCATATTGCAGCAGCAGCCAGATCAGCCTTTTTGTTCCTTTCTATTAGATTATGATCCCTTTAAGAAAGCTTACACAGGCACAAGTCTCACCGCAGAGATATAGAAAGCTTGAATTTGCAGATCTCTTCTTTGTCCTCTGCCCTTTGCAACCCAGACAGACTGAGCAGGGCTTGAGTGTCTGCACTGAATTGGTTTGGAGGGGAGATAGGCTCTCCTTTCCTGGGATTCAGGGGACCAGGAGCTCTGCCACTGGTGTGTGGATGACCTTGGAGAAAACCTCACTTCAGATCTCAAATGGTGCTTTCCCTCAATTGTAAAATTAAGTAAATGATGCCAAAGACCTATGTGAATATTATGGATGTTGTGAGAGCTACCTGCACATTGCCACTCCCTGAGATGATGGGCAACAGAAGGGAGTGAAGCCCATCTAATGCTCCCACTTCCTTTGTTGAATGTGTCTTGGGATCTAGGTAAGGTACAGAGTGCCTGCTTATAAGAATGCATCTCAGACACAGGAATATCCAAACTGTTGACCCTCTCCCTGTTGGGAGCTCCTGCGGTAGCTGTCTGGGAAAATGAGAAGTCCTAGTAGGACAATGCAAAAGCTCTTCCTAGAGGCACCCAGAAAGGACATAAGGCTCAGAGATGTCCTTAGGCACCTCTGCCATGTGCACTCTAGACACCTGACTTACGACAGTGTGTTTGCTTATGCTAGCAACAACAGGGAACAGAAAGCACTCCCCTAAACCCAGAGACCGAGCTCAGTGGGGCTCATATATGAATTACAATTTAAAGCTTTTACCCAAGCACTCCTTGCTAGAGTAGATCAAACAGTGGAAGCTGAGCTGACAGGTTAATCCCATTGTCAGGAGATTTCAGTATTCCAGAGTAGGTTTTGCATGGATTTGGATTTTGTCTGGTTTTGGATGAGGCTATCATTCATCCTGGGAGGGAGCAGAAGATTGGGAAAACAGGGCAGGATTCATCCAGGCCTGTGGTCTGCCAGAGCTGTTTCTAAAACTAGCCATTCAGGGAAGATTTTGACATTGTCAGCTGACGTTTCCAGCAATAAAAACACTTGGTCCTTTTTTTTTTCCCGTCTTTCCTGAGAAGCTCTATTCTGAAGATATGCAACATGTGTTTGTCAAAACAAGTTATATGCAAATCACTAAGCTTCCATCTTTGTCTCTAAAGGCTCAAAAGCTGCATAACCTCTTTGAGCCCTTTTATTCTGGTGCTCTCCTGACAATGTAGAGAAAGGCTCAGATGAGAGCAGCTGTTCTAAAGCGGTTTTCAACACAGAGGAGATGATCCCAACATTGCAGTTGAGCACCTGTCATTCATACTCCTCTCTGATTCCAGGTTTGATGTATATCCCCATAAGCATGATGCCAAACTTTGGCTGAGGTTTGAATTGACACTGAAAACTCACAAGAAGTAATTGATCTTCCTGAAAACAATTTACCCTAATGAGTGGAAATCCATTTCATAATAGCTTGTAAGGTTGTAATTCTTCACTATCTGAGCCTGAATGATACAACATGATAATAAATCTCACCAAACAGCAATTTGTGCTGTAATTGACAGGAATATATAGGCAGAGAATGCAAATCTCAAAGTGCATCTGGAACATCTGAATATGTCCATAAAGAAGATGACAGAATTGGACATTTAACTCGACATCATTAAAACTTTCATCAAGCTTAATTATAAATATAAACCCTCATCTCAGTTTTCCATCCTTCATTTGAATGTGGTTTGATAATTTCAGTGGCACAGATTATGATTTTTGTGTCTGAAAAGTAACATTAGGTCACAATCCTGCTCTCTGAATTTGATGCAAACGTGAACAGCGTCAATAGATCATCGGTGTATCACTCCAGAAATAACTGTGTGTGTGACACTGCAGAAAGTCTGTGCTGTTTCTCTGACACATACATGGGTACACCCTGGCTTGAGGATCATTTAACCAATTTTCACACAGTCATCTGAAAAAAAAAAATTACATTCTTTCTTGGTCAACAAAATAGAGATGGCTTTTTTTATGATAAAGAATTTGAAGTGGGTTAAACAAAGTAACACAACTCTGCTCATAATCAGCAGTGAATAGTTATTAACAAATGCAGAAGCACTGGAGGAGATTAGAACACAAATAGTTTAAAAAACAGCTAGGAAAAAAATTGCAAAAAATATTTTGTCTCTCCAGTATTGAAAAAAAATTGTGTATTTTAACATATTTTCATGTTTCAAAGCATATTATTAATTTAAAAAAAATTATATAAAAACTCCATCATTTGTATCTGTAAATGAATGGCAAATCACAACCTAAATGAGATGGAAAAACAATCTGCTGTCTTTGTGAGTGTTTCTCTAAATATTATTCTTTAATTTTATGAAAGGAAATCTTTTGACTACAATAGAAGCATGCTTTTCAGCTAGTTAGATTAGTTTACATATTGTTACGTGACAAAATAAAAACTATCTCATTTCCCTTGGTGGAAGGAATGACTGGAGTTTGAATTCCTTAGCTGTTCCTTGCTTTTGCTTTCTGTCTTCATGTCTTTTCTCCTTTTTTGATGATTTTCACCCAGCCAGCCAAAAATGTCTCTTGTGTTACTTAGGATCTTGTGCTTGTCCTTCAGTCTCATCCTCTCTTGAGATGGAGGTTGAATTTACTATAGATGGAAAGAAAGACTGTGATTTTCCATAATGTTTAAAAGACTGAGTCGCATGGTCCCATGCAAATGTCACTGATCTGTGCATTTTTCCTTCCCCAGGCAACTCAGAAAACTCTTATCAGTCATACATAGTCTTGCTAGCACTGGAAACACGTGTAGTAAAGCTTTAAAACAGGGTACTTCACCTCCTTGTCTTAGTAGAAAGAGTTGAAAATGTATCTGCAGGTGTCTCACAATTCGAAAAAGGATGAAGATCTTTGACCCTTTGCCTTAATTACCTCCTGTGATGTGACTTCAGTGGCAGATGCTGGGGGGATTAATGAGTTTTCTTACTGTATTTGCATGCTGTGCTTCCTTACTTGGAGCTGTATGCTGGGCAATCACTTCATCAGCCACAGTATTGGGAGCTGCAGATTCAGCAGCATGTTGAACAGCGAGGCATGAAAATAATAAATCATGCTAAGATAAAATAATTCATTTGCTTAAAATGCACATATCCTTTGGTTTTGCAGTTTATTTTTCTTCACTTTAAACACACCTGAATTCAAAGAATCCATATTGAAACATCAAACTGGGAAACGAGTTTACAAAATGAGGTTGGTTTTCAAAGAGCTCTTGCATTGCTCACTATTTGTGCTGATATTTTCCTTACATTTTTGTAATGTATAAAGAGGTCATGCAGTTGGGGTAAGATGACACATAATCAGGTATTCTGAGGGTGTTTCAGTTCCTGGAGAGGGGGAATCCCAAGAGAACATTTTATTTTGCTTTGAAAGCCACAGAGAACTTGATGCAGTGGAGGAAGGGAAGTTACTGTACCAAAACAAGCACCAGCACACAGTTCCTGGGTTCCAATAGCATTGTAATGCTCAGCCCCATTGCCTGTGACACTGAGGCTGACCTATGTGGGACAACAATCATTTATGGAGGGAAAGTCACTGTAAATAAGCAAGCAGCCTTATTTACTAATTCTTCACTTAAATTTTAAGAGAGAATGTAAGTGTAAAGAACAGAAGTTAGATCTCAGTGAGAAAGCACTGCACAACTCCGCTCCATGAGGCTTCAGCAGCTACAAAGAACAAGGGAGATGATGTGTTAATATAGCAATGCAAGCATACAGGAAGCAAAAGGTGTCACTGTTTGAAGTTATGACATGACTCATCTCCAAATCACTGGAAAGTGTTCTCACATGGTAAATCATAGAATCAGTCAGGGTTGGAAGGGACCACAAGGATCATCCAGTTCCAACCCCCCTGCCATTGGCAGGAGCACCTCACACTAGATCAGGCTGGCCAGAGCCTCATCCAGCCTGGCCTTAAACACCTCCAGGGATGAGGCCTCAACCACCTCCTGCACAACCCATTCCAAGCTCTCACCACTCTCATGGTGAAGAACTTCTTCCTCACGTTGGATTGCAAGTACAGTGCTGCATCTAATTAGATGTATCAAAAAAGTAAAGCTTGCAAAAATAATTTCACAACTGTCCTATTATTTGGGAGGAAGTAATTCTTTCTTCAAACACATTACGGTGCCTCTGAGCATGCACATACAAATTCAAAATGCCCTTTCTGGGGATTTTGGAGCTTCTGTGTTGTGATTTCTCCTTTACATTATACTTCTGTGGATACAGCTGAATGAAGGGCAGTAAAGGCAAATTCTCAACACTAGAAAATCAAGAAAAATTGAGCTGTTGACCCTCTGGCCAGTTAGTAAACAGAACCCCCCCTGGACATAGTAAGAAAGTGCATCCTGCACCCAGACTTTGGTTCTTCAAGGACAGTAATGTGGGCTGATTCTCATGCAGTAACAGTTTGTGCTTGCCCGTGCATGTCTAACAGCTCACCCTGTGACTCTGCTATAAGCAGGGATGAATTCCAGACAGGGGAAGTTAAGCTGCAGTATCTCTTGAACTTTTAAGCAAGACAGAGCATAAATGAAGAGCATCACAGGCTGTCTGAATAGAGTGGTGCCTGATATTTCCTTTGTTTTTGTGTCCCCTACCAGTGATGATTTACAAGAGCTGATCTAGAAATCAAACCTTCCTTTTCCAAGTGTTGGCCAATGGTCCCAGTGAACTCTGCGTATTTCTGGAAATGACTTTTTATTGGCTGCAACTGTACTAGCAGCCATCAAGAAAAGAAGACTCCAGATCACAGAGAGCATAGCCTACAAGGGCTGGTCATTAATTCAACAGCACATGCTGGTTATTAATTCAACAGCACATGCTGGTTAAACCACTCAAGACTGCTCTCTCTGCTGTTGCAGTATTGGGCCATAGTGACCACTTGCCTTCTGTTTTGAGTGCTTTGTCTCCTGTTTCTATTCTCAGTCCTTCTGAGAAGTGTTTGAATAGGTTTTCTGATTGGAGGATGAGCTGCAGTATGTGAGCGTATGTATGTGCGTGTATAGACCTGGCAAGGAACACAGACACACTGAAAACTCATTAGACAAAAGAACTCCCTAACATAAAAGCTTACAGCAAAGGTTAAATCCCATCACAAAAGCTGAGAAATTGCACGTTAAGGCACAGCACCCTATGCTTAACCCACATCATCCTGCCTTGGGGCTGTGCTCTTTACTACACCAGAGAGCCACAGTATGCCTGTGGGAATGAACCGGTGCTGGTTACATGATCCTCAGGTCCCATTATGTATGAGGCTGGAGGGTTCAGATTTTATCCCACACTTCCTCTTCCACTGGAGTAGCTCCCTATAAACACCTGCAAAGTTATCTCATTTCTCCTCTTCCCAATCTGCCTTCACACCTCTTCTTGTGAACAAGAGCAAAAAGGCTGATGGTAAGCCCAGCATCCCACCCAGCAGGCTGACGTGCAGCCTTTCTTTGTGGAATCAGCGTAGCTGCTGCTGCTTGTCTGGCAGTTTGTTTGCCTGTTAGGGCTGTCTTTTGTTTGTGCAGTAGCTGGCAACATGGAGTACAGGCGCAGCATTTTTACATGCTGGCAAAGACGAAAATGGGAAGACACATCCCCATTCGCCTTCCAACAGAGCAGCTGGTTTGAAATTGCCTCTGCAGTAAAATGGAATGAATCTCCTCGTTTTTCATATTGAGGCATGTGTTATTTGCTAAGTAGTTGGGTATTCCTGTGCAACTATTACATTTCCAGGAAGTCTGCACCACCTTTGCCAGGGGCAGAAAAACTCATATGGAGTTGATGGGTTGCATTATTCCTCAGCTTCTCTTGCTCATGCCCAGGGGAGTGAGTATGTGCCACCAAATGTAAGATGAATGAAGCAGTACATTAAGCTGCAGTGAGGCCTTGCTCAAAGCTTAACTGTTGCCTTCTGGAGCATTAGAAGCATTTGGCAACCCTTTAACTTTGTGGTCCCTCGAGAGCTATAATTTTTAAAGCTAAGCTCGCTGATTTCCAGGTGATCCAGGAAAGTGTGTTTCTTGGCCTCGTCCAGTAGAAGGGTTTCTAACTGTGCTGTGGACTTATAGAGGTTGATATGAGTACAACAAATTACTTCTTCATTAGAAATGGCTTTGCCTTTTGTTGCGATACCAATGTTTATATGCCTTTCATGCTGCCCCTAAACTTGAAAATAATTTATGAATAGGAAGCTGAGCAACACCTGGAGTCACCTGTGTCCTCTCCTAAAGTTTCTTTTCTTCGAACATTGGCTGTAACTTCCCATGTTGGGCTTGATTCAGAAATCATGGGAATTATCCCAATTTCAATGAGCTTCACATTTATTTCTGGGGAACTGAAACATGAGAGGGACAGAAAATTTATTTAATAATATATTATCTGTATAAAATAAGATAGGGCACCTGTTCTGCATCTCTCATTCAGGCCCTGCTGTCATCAGTGGAAGCCCCCTCTGAAGAGTGAATACCACAGCAGACTTTCAAGGCTCATGTACTTGTCTCCCTTTGTGCATTGTGAAAGGAGTCCGACTGATCTGATTTTATTATATGCCTCTCTTTTAGGTTACTGAAGTCTCTCTTTGGGTCTCTGAATCCCTTTACCAATGTCTATGATAGAGGCAGAGAGAGCTGTTGGATGAGTTTACTCTTGTTGGTTGTCTCCTCCAAGGATGGCTGAAAAAGAAGCTGCATGTCAGGGTTTCTAGCAGTGCTTATTTAATGAATGTTGTGCCAGCCAGAACCCACAGTCTGTGCACAGGGCCTGGGCTTAGCCAATCCCTCCCAACCTATGGGATCATGACCCTACTGTATTCCTACAACAGAAACTCTCTGTTTAGACTCTGTTGTTTGAATTTTAGTGAACAATAATGGAACCTCAACCACAGAATTACAGAATCGACCTCAGAGATCATCAAGTCCAACCTCTTAGCTAATACCTAACACTTCCTGACAACTAAACCATGGCTCCAAGTGCCACATTTAATCTTTTTTTGAACACCTCCAGGAACAGTGACTCCACCACCTCCTTGGGCAGCACATTCCAGTGGCCAGTTACTCTTTCTATGCAGAACATTCTCCTCACCTTGAGCCTAAAATTCCTCTGGTGCAACTTGAGACTGTGTCTCCTTGTTCTGTTGCTGGTTGCCTGGGAGAAGAGACTAACCACCACCTGTCTACAACCTCCTTTCAGGTAGTTGTAGCGAGCAGTAAGGATTCCCCTGAGCCTCTTCTTCTCCAGGCTCCCTCACCTCAACCTCTCCTCATAGGGCTTGTGCTTGAGACCTCTCACCAGCCTCATTGCCTTTCTCTGGACACATTCCAGTATCTCAATGTCCTTAAATTGAGGAGCCTAGGACTGGACACAGTACTCAAGCTGTGGTCTAACCAGTGTTGAGTATAAGGGCAGAATGACTTCCCTGCTCCTGCTGGCTACACTATTTCTGATGCAGACCAGGATGCCATTGGCCTTCTTGGCCACCTGGGCACACTGCTGGCTCATGTTCAGCCTACTATCAACCAGCACCCCCAGGTCCCTTTCTGCCTGGCTGCTCTTCAGCCACTCTGACCCCAGCCTGTAGTGCTGCACGGGGTTGTTGTGGCCAACAGCCTGGCGCTTGGACTTACCATAGAATCATAGAATCAACCAGGTTGGAAGAGACCTCCAAGATCATCCAGTCCAACCTATCACCCAGCCCTAACCAATCAACTAGACCATGTCACTAAGTGCCTCATCCAGTCTTCTCTCGAACATCTCCAGTGATGGCGACTCCACCATCTCCCTGGGCAGCCCATTCCAATGACAAATCACTCTGTCTGTGAAGAACTTCCTCCTAATATCCAGTCTATACCCCCCCTGGCACAACTTGAGACTGTGTCCCTTTGTTAAATGCCATCCTGTTGGACTCTGCTCTCTGTCCAGCCTGGCAAGGTCCCTCTGCAGAGCCATCCTACCCTCCAGCAGATCAACACCTGCTCCCAACTTGGTGTTGTCTGCAAACTTCCTAATGGTGGACTCTAACTCCTCATCCAGATCATCAATAAAGATATTAAACAGAATTGGGCCCAGCACTGATCCCTGGGGGACACCACTAGTGACTGGCCTCCAGCTGGCAGTGGCACCATTCACCACCACTCTCTGGGCTCAGCCCTCCAGCCAGTTCCTAACCCAGCACAGAGTGCTGCTGTCCAAGCCATGGGCTGACAGCTTGGCCAGGAGTTTGCTATGGGGAATGGTGTCAAAGGCCTTGCTGAAGTCCAGATAGACTACATCCACAGCTTGCCCCACGTCCACCAGGCAGGTCACCTGGTCATAAAAGGAGATCAGGTTGGTCAGGCAGGACCTGTCCCTCCTGAATCCGTGTTGGCTGGACCTGATCCCTTGGCCATCCTGCAGGTGCGCTGTGATTGCCCCCAGATGATCTGCTCCACAATCTTGCCTGGCACTGAGGTCAGGCTGACAGACTTGTAATTCCCCAGCTCCTCCTTCCAACCCTTCTTGTGGATGGGCATCACACTGGTCAGCTTCCAGTCATCTGGGACCTCTCCAGTGAGCCAGGACTGGTGGTAAATGATGGCTTGGTGAGCTCATCTGCCAGCTCTCTCAGTACCCGAGGATGGATCCCGTCTGGTCCCATGGACCTGTGAGTATCCAAGTGGCTCAGCAAGTCTCTAACTGCTTCCTCCTGGATTTCAGGGGGACTGTACTGCTCCCTGACCCCATCAACCCGTTCAGGAGGCCAGTTATCCTGAAGGCCTCCTCTGCCTTTTCCTCATCTTTAGTTACAATCTTCCTCTCCAAGTCCAATAAAGAGTGGAGGTTCTTCTTGCCACTTTTTTTAGCATTAATATATTTATAAAAATGCTTTTTATTGTCTTTCACGGAAGTGGCCAGTTAAAGTTCTAACTGGGCTTTTGCCTCTCTAATTTTTCTCCTACATGATCTAACAGCATCCTTACACCTATCTCGAGTTACCTCCCCCTTTCCAAAGGCAATATCCCCTCTTTTTTCACTTAGTTCCTTCAAGAGATGCTTGCCCATCCAGGTTGGTCACCTTCCCTGCTGGCTCATCTTTTGGCCCATTGGGACAGCCTGTTCTGTGCCTTCAGGAGTTCTGTTTGAGGTAGGTCCAACCATCCTGGACCCCTTTGTTCTTAAGTGTTGTTTCACAAGGTACTCTCTGGGTTAGTTGCTTAAATAAGCTGAAGTCTGCCCTCCAGAAGTCCAAAGGGTTTTGTTGTTGCTCCTCCTTGTTTCCCTGAATATTGAAAACTCCATTATCTCATGATCACTGCACCCTAGACAGCCTCCTACCATCACATCCCCCACCAGCCCTTCTCTATTTGAGAACAGTAGGTCAAGCAGGGCCTCACCCCTGGTAGGCTCACATAACAGCTGTGTCAAGAAGCTGTCCTCCATGTGCTCTAAGAATCTTCTGGACTGCTTCCTCACGCCGTGTTAAGTTCCCAGCAGATATCTGGCAGGTTAAAGTCACTCACAAGAAAAAGGGCTGGCTATCTTGAGATGACCTCCAGCTGCTTGTAGAATACTTCATCTACCTCTTCATCCTGGTTGGGTGGTCTATAACAGACTCCAACCAGGATGTCAGTTTTGTTATCCTTCCCTCTGATTTTAACCCATAGCCACTCGATCTGTTCATCCTTAATGTCAAGTTCTGTGGCATCGAGAGATTTCCTAGTACACAGGGCAACCCCTCCTCCTCTTCTCCCTCGCCTGTCTCACACAAAGAGCTTATAAACATTCAGTGCAGTGCTGCAGTCATGTGAAACACCCTGCCATGTTTCAGTAATGGCGATTACATCGTAGTTTTCCTGCTGTACCAAGACTTCCAGTTCCTCTTGTTTGTTACCCATACTGCATGCATTGGTGTATATGCACTTCAGATGGGCTGCTGGTTTCACCACAGACTCTAGTTTACCTCCCTCTGTCTCTTCTCTGGAGAGACTGGTTTTGTCACCCACTCTCTTCAAATATAGTTTAAAGCCCTCTCAATGAGCCCTGCCAACTCTTATGCCAGAGTCCTTTTGCCCTTTCTGGATAGATTCAGCCCATCTGGGTCCAGCAGATCAGGTTCCCTGAAAATTGACCCTTGATCAAAGAACCCAAAATTCCCCTGCTGGCACCAGCCCTTGAGCCATTTGTTGATAATGGGGGATCTCCTGTTCCTTTCAGTAGACATTCCTGCCACTGAGGGAACTAAGAGAAGACCACTTGCGCTCCTGCCCAATCAATCAATTGACTGAGAGCCTTGAATTCCTTTTTTGATTGTCCTAGTGCCCTTCTTATCAATCTCATCACTGCCAGCTTGGATTACCAGTAATGGGCAATAGTCAGAGGGCTGGATTAGCTTTGGTAATCTCCTTTTGATGTCCTGTACCTGGCCCCCAGGTAGGCAGCAGACTTCCCTGTAGGATGTGTCAGGATGACATATAGGGCCCTCTGTTCCCCTCAGGAGAGAGTGACCAACAACAATTACCCTCCTCTTTTTCTTTATGGTACTAGTCCTGATGCAGGATGGGGACTGATTTGCTTTAGGCAACCCCTAAGATGGTTCCTCTTCTGCCTTCTCATTCACATTGCCCTCAACTTGCAGTGCCTCATACTTGTTGTGCAAGGACAACAGGGGAGGTGAAGAGGGTTGGGATGGATTCCCCATGCCTCTCCTAACAGGGACCTGTATCCAGTCCCCCCTACTTCCTGGGTTGCCTCCCTTGACTATGGAGGTCTGTAAAGCCGACTCTCACATGTCTAACTCCCTTTCATATTCCCTTATAGTCCTGAGTCTTACCACTTCTTCATTTAATTCCGCCACTAGGTTAAGCAGACAATTCACCTGGTCATACCTAACACAGGTGTTGTCTCCATCACCCTCCATTTTGAGTACTAGGCTCCAGCACTCTCTGCAGCTCGGAGCCTGGATGCTTGTATGAGGGCTCTGGATGGCTACCCACTGTTTTTCTAGTAGCCTTTGGTCGAGTTGTAACCATGGCTGGATCTTTTCACGCAAATTAAATTAAGGTTTTGGGGTGTTTGGAGTTTTTTTGTTTGTTTTGTTTTTAATATATACATATTCCACCTGACTACTGACTATGTTTTACCCAGGCTACCGCAGAGGCTTCTGCACTCTGTCACCTGACCCAGCACACGCCGCTTGCTGCCATCCAGTCAGAGAGCAGCTCTCTTGCCAAACGGCAGTCAAGGTTTTGTTCTCCCCTCGTTAAATTTCCCATGGCTGACATCACCCTTCCGAGCAGGCACAAGAGAAGGCGACCCTGCCAGACCTCACTGTCTGTTGAGGTCCTCCTGTCCCAGAAAGAAGCCACAATGAAGCACCTCACAGCTGTTCTCAGCTCAAGCACACCGGTCCTGGTGCTGATCCTGAGCCGCTACCTTGCCAAATGACAATGATCTAAAGTCATGAAATACTTGCTACTAGGATCTGATCACCTCATGAAGAGATGCTTGGCTCTCACTGTAGTCTATGTACAGAGTGTAAGATAATATTCACCATGCCCATGTGGGGCTTTTGTGCTGAGTCTGATGAAAAGGTAGGTTTAGTGGGAAGTCTGTGCTCTCATCGCTTTAGCAATGCTGCTGATGGAGTCTCCTGGAGGAAGGGCAAACTGCTGCTCAACAGCCCCTTAGCCCCAAATGCAGGCCCAAACCACTCGAAAAATCCTGTTTCGATCAGAACTCATGTCTTACTGCCCTGGATGGAAAAAAGAATTGTGCCTTGCTCATCTTGTTACCACCTCCTTCAGTGCAAGGACATCAGGATCACTAAGCACTCATGCTG
This sequence comes from Indicator indicator, assembly GCF_027791375.1. Classification (NCBI taxonomy): domain Eukaryota; kingdom Metazoa; phylum Chordata; class Aves; order Piciformes; family Indicatoridae; genus Indicator; species Indicator indicator. The sequence continues at coordinate 31,156,910 of NC_072011.1, read as the reverse complement.
ACTGATGCATCTCCCAGTTGCCTTGTTCCACACACAGCAGAAGTCAGCAGTGCAAAAAATTGGATGACTTCCTCTTCATGACACAGAGGTAAGATTATTCCTCCCTGTCATATATGCATTTGGTCCCTCTAAGACTAAGGATTCAAGTTATGTTGCCTTTGCAGCTTCCCGTACAAGCATTCAATAATTTAATGGCTCTTACCCTTATTATATTTTCACTGATGTCTCCCTTGCATTCTTTTCATGTCAATAGCTTATGTGTTTTTCTATGCATAGGTCTTAGTATAATTGTTTGACAATAACTGTTTCTAATGGGCATCACAGGAGATGTGGAGTTCTGAAAACTTTTGCAGTGGAAGGAATGTAACAGCAGATTCCTCCAGCCAGTCCAAACCCTCAGCTGACATAAATCATCATGGTTTCATTGCTGGGCATGGAGTTCGCACTCAGGTATATCAGCAAAGGATACTTGACTGGGAATTTCTGTCTCCTGTATTTATAACAAAGTTACATATTTCTCACTTCTTGTTTCTGAAAGCACACTGAACTCTAAGTTTTCTCAAATCCAGCCCAGTATTTCTCATTTCTTTGTGTCATAATTATTGACAAATTAATCTATAATGAACAAGAAAGGAAAAGAAATTCTCTATCTTGGATATTTTTTTGTTGTTCTTTTCAGTGTTCTTCCTCCCTCTTAACTCTCTTCCTTCCTCTCTCCTTTCCTCCCTTCCTTGAAACCCTTCATGCCAATGGCTCTGAAAATAATGGTATTTTTTTTACCCTGACCTTGTTAGCTAGCAGTGTATACATCATCATAATTTTGATAAGATCCTGTCTAATTTCACAGATTGCTCTTAATGCTTTCCAAACAACACTAAGAATAGCTCAAGACACTGATGTATGACGCTGAGGAGAGACCTGTTACTACAATGGCTCCTCTTTTCCAATGGACCTCTATCAGGAATCACAAAAATCCTAGAATGGAGAAGCTCCTTTGAAATTTTGGGGTGGCAGAGGTGGACAAGAAGAGGCTGATGTGCATATTCCATGTTTCTTATATCCTCTGACTCTGAGCAGAACTGAACAAAGATATCATCTAAGCTGGTTATCTAAGCAGAGCACTGTTTGTTCTGGGCAGGCAGTTTATTTGTAATTGTTAATCTATATTGTTGTATTACCTGAAAATCAAGCCAAGGGTATTTGCTGGAGTAATGACCTTGTGAGGAAAAGCAGCACAATCAATCTGCTCTTTATTGTGAAGATTCAATAATGGATATTGCATACAATAATTTTTATGCCTTGACCTTCTTGCAGAGACAGATGCAGCAATGAAGTGCAGCATGGCTAGAAACCATGCATAAACATGTCTGCTGTCAACAAATTCAAGTTTTAGAGCCATGGTTGGTTCTTGAAAATTGTGAAAAGGCTTGCTCATTTTTCTCTTTGTTTGAGTTTTATTGTTTGACTTATTAGTAAGAACAGAGCTAATTAAATGCAGACTACTTTGTGCACTGATGAAATCTTCAAACCTGCCACATAGCTATCATGAAAGACAGTGCCTTTGGGGACAAGAAAAGTATAAAGGCATCTTCTGGTTTTGTTGCATGCCAAAAGACCCCAAACTGTGCATTCAGAGGCTCCCCTTTGAGAGAAATGGAGCACAGGCTGGGTAAGTGCCTGGAAGACCCAGTCTAATACAGGAGCATGGAGGCATTGCCTGTCTGTCTAAAGCAGCTCCAGCTATCATTTCTTTTCTTATAATCTGGCTCTGGGTAATTTTTTTTTTTTCCTTACCCAGACATCATGCTTTGATGCCCAGGAGAGTCCCTTGCTCATAGAAGAAGTGGATGTGGTGGATTGCTATAGCCCTGATGGTGCCAGAGCCAGGCTGGGAGTCCCATCAAATGGGAGTACAGGGTCAATAGGAGTGTTTTACCTGCTGCTACCTAAACTCATACCTGTACTGCTGTTTGGGACTCCTGTGTCAAAACCATCCATGCCACTTAGAAATCCATGGAGAGACTCAGGAAGGCAAAGATGCCTCCAGAGGTTCCTGCATAATATTTCCAGTCAGCAGTGGAGGTACAGCCTGTTGTGAGATTTGGGAGGCCAGAAGTCTCCTAGCAAGAAGGTGGGCTCATCTCTACTAGGCCCCTGGAGGCAGCCACAGTCTGCTGTTTCTCTGGAACAAAACCTGCAATTATGCTCAATAAGTGCTCCCAGTTGTAGAGTGATTATTAAGTCACATCATGTTTTACTAACTTTGCATGCCTTTTATACCAACTCGTCATCAAAGGCATGCATATGTCCTCATTCAAAGTTATTCAAGATGTGGAGCCTCCAGATTTTATCAATGGAAAGGCATATGTTCACCTACAGAACTTCTTTTTTAAAGTGCGTCTCAAAATTTATTTACAAAGGCAGATGCTCAGATGTACTTCTATCTAATGCTTGATTTAAATTACTTCAGCTTTAAAAATGTTGAACTATTCGAAACTAGCTTGTGCTCTTTATGAAATCTACAGGAAAAGCCAAATCCAATCAAACTTTAAACACCTGGCTCCAGCATTGCCAATTCATGTGTCCACAATTTAGGTTTGAACATGTATGAGGGTAGAGTGCTTCCTTCTCAATCCCAGACTGGCAGAGCTCGAGGGCAACCTTGTCTGGCTTTTTTTTAGAGTCTTTAAACTGAACTGCATTTACAGGGGAAAGACCTCTCCTAAAAAGTTTCTTTGAGAAAACTGTGTTTGCCTGAAAAGTGAAAAGGGCCAGAGCAAGCCCATGAGCCTTTGCTAACTCTACCAGCATCCAGATCCTCACCCTTCACATGACAATCTCATTAGGCTGCATTGCCTTGTGGCTTCATGGAGACATTGCTGGTATTAGTATGAGGAAATGTTGCTGATCCAGCCACCATATTCCTTAGGTGCCCAGGGCAGCAGCTGTCAGGGTTCAGAGCTGCTGTGTCTGGAAGGATGCCCTCTGTGAGGGGCTAGTGATGGTGGGCGGTACAGCTGTGGCCATGACTTCAAGGAGGCTGCAGCAATGCAACTCAGTCCAGCACAGGCATTGATGTGGCTCTTGGCACCACATCTGAGGAGACCATTGCACAGCAATTATTTCACCTCATTTTGCACTTGAAACAGCCAAAATTTCAGCTGGTGTGGAACTAAAAATATTCTTTTTCCATGAAACTGTTACCCCTCCCTGAGATCCTTTTGCTCCACAGTACCAATAACAAAGCACCCAGCGGAAAGTATGAGTTGGAGTCTAGGGAGCATGAGACAGATGAACTTTACAGTGCCTGAGAAAATCATCCATTTCTCTAACATATCTAAGATCCACGCTCTAAATCTGATGGAAGAATGTAGCCCTAAGGAATGAAGACAAGTGAATATATGTGTAATGAAGGATTAGCTTCATCAGATACTGTATAACAGCAAACCTGTGTACAAAAATGTACTGTCAAGATAATATTTTTTCTCGCTATCCTATTTCTGCTTTGCAAAATGCCCTATATCCTGTCCAAGCTGATGGTGTTTTCAAGATATAAGAATGTCCTCATCCAGTATTTGGTAAAGGGTATGGAAGGGAGAACAGTCAATAGGCTTAATACAATCTCACTAAAACGGATTCATTTTATTCTTGATGATAGCAATGTGTTTAATATCCTTATACAGTGAGGCATTTGGTATATGACCATCAGAAGCGTAGTTAATGTGAAACAGAAGCTTATACCCAGGGCCGTAACGATGTAAAATAGTCTTTAGCCCACCCAGATCCTCAATCACACAATGAAAGCTTGCTCCTTAACTGCACCCTGCAGCTTACCCTAGATTCTCAGCACTTTTATTATTCTGTGGACAAACACCACCCTGGGCACCAGGTGTCAGGGACATAAGGGTGCCAAGGAGCCCACGCCACCTCCTCAAACACTAGAAGAAAGGCAAGGACTGAGATTGTGTAGACCCTCCCCTTGCCAACAGAGCAAGCAGTCTTCAGAATGAAGATGGGTGAGCTCATTCCTTGCTCCTAGGATCTGACCTTTGCAAAGAGACATGAGGGTCAATTGCAAATATCAACCCTCAGGTTAAAGAAAGGCAGTGTACTAATGCAGAGCAGTGCACTTTTCCCTGCATGCAGTTAGCTGCAAATGCACACACCCAGACTGGTTTGGATGCTCTCAGTGCCCTGGAATGCACAAAGCACCATTTAGGTGTCAGTCTTGCATGGATCAAAGAAGCTGAGAAGGTAGCTTTGGATGGAACAGAATAAAATGGCAGAAATAACAGAAGAAAGATTAAACACTGGTATGTCTTAACTTCTTCCACTCTAATAAGTCTGAAATCAGTGAAATGCACAGAAAAAAAAATTTAGTTTCTTTGCCAAGCAGCTCTTCTCCAATGACTTCCAAATCAGTGGGCTTGCACACTTTTGTGGCTTACATGGTTCTGAAAATATCTGGGTGGAAATATCAGTCAATCACAGAAGCCATGGCAAATGAAGACAACAGCATATCTAGCTGTTGTGGAGTGAGTTTTGCTCCACATGCTGAGTAGTTCTGCATGCCATATAACGCAGATCCAAGTTTTCAGATGCCCTTTGTTTTTCAGATCTGAGGGAATGGTTGTAAGTCTCTGAAAGACTGCCTAAAGCTCTTAGACAGAGACAGTGACCTATACTTTATTATTTTGGCCTAGTGCAACTCACTGCAACCAAAATAAAACTCTATCTTGTGGGAGACATAACTTTTATCAAGGATTAGCCCAAAATGGGGTAAGAAGCTTCTGAAGCAAAGGAAGACATTGTCAGCTCTCATTTGCTGTGATGTTTCCTTCTTTCATGTAAATGGAAGACACAATGTGTGTGGGTTTGTATATGTATACATAAACAAGTACATATTTACATATGGAACTATGCACAGACATATGTAGAGTTAAAAAAAATCTCCAAAGGGATCACTCTACTGTGCACACAATTTTCTATGGGGAGAGGATGAGAGAGCAAGTACATGACAGATGTTGCTTGCATTGCTTAATGAATCACCATGAAAAATTATGCTGCTTAGTTTGGCATAGCCAGCACAGAGCAAGCTAGAATCAAATAGGCAGGATTGGGTGCTGAAACAGAAGAGAAGAGGAGCCTGGAGAGAAAAGCAACTCTAGAGGTCTAGGTATGGGCTGAAGGAGGAAGGCAGCTGTGCAAAACGGTGTGTCACAGCAGCTGGAGTGGGGTTTGGGAGTGGCTGGGAAGGATGACTGGTTGGGCAGGAAAAAACAGTAATAGAGAAGTGGGATACACTATTCAAAAGAGGTAATATTAAGATGGAATATTTGGGGCAGGTGATTGGAAATGGATAACTTCATCAAAAAGACCTTTACATGTAAAGGATGTAAGGTAGAGGAAGAGAAGTTTTACTGTCGACTTTATGTCAGAACAATATTTAAAACTGTCTCCTTTGCATCAATATTCTGTAATCTCATAGAAGGGTTTCCCAGCCATCTTGAAGACCCTGAGATGGGGCCTCATTAGAGTTCAGTAGCAGCCTGTGTAACTGCATTAAAAGGTGACCACTAGAAGATCAAAATTTCCTACCACCACATCATTCACCTTTATTTTTGCTCCAGGCTAAGTCATGAAGCTGGAGAAAACATTTCCTATAAACTATTTATGACAAAAACAAATAATTGCTGGTTATAAATGGAACCACATGCCTTTTTTCCATCTGCACTTTCACAATGCTAGAAATTAGCAAGAGCTGAAGATATAGTTACTGAAGTAGATTTAATTCCAAGCATGGGCAGCATGTGATATTTTAACCCAAAACTGTAATTCGTCCAGAGTATTTTCTTACAAGTCTGTGCTTAAGGAGATGCCTAAACCATCATCCATCAGAATATTTGGATTTCTATTTCAAGAAAGCCAGAATAAGAGCATAAACTTGACAGACCAGGTCAGAATGACCTTCTTAATATTTGTCCTCAGTCACACTGTGGCCTGCTGCATAATGTGAATTTCATTTCAGAGGCAGTTTGTTTTGCTATCCATCACTGAGCATGATAGAGTTACCTTCTAAAAAGAGTCTTGGTCATTTTATAAGCATCACACACAGTAATCAACTGTCTGATGTATGAACTATCTGTTGTTGGTAGAAGCTTACTTTTATTTCTAATCAACAAGATTTACAGGCACAAAAAACAATGTGAGGATGAGCATTTTTATTTCTAGCTTCATACATGGCTAGATAAGTGACAATGTCACAGAAAGGCAATATATAGAGGGGCTACAGACTAATCAGGCCAGGTCTGGAGATGGCACTATTGGAGTGATAAAATGCACTTAGTATGACTTGCTGTTGTGACATTAATTATATTGACAGGCAGAGATAGAAACTGGCTGTAGAAAAATTATGTGACAGTACTCCATACTATTACACTCATTGTTACTGATTTTCAGAGGAAACCTAATGGCAAACCAAAAAACCCAATTTGTTAATCACTGGCAGTCCTGCAAACTAAAAGAGGGATCTGTAACCCACAGATCCCCAGGGATTTTTTTACTCTTTGCAGTAGGACCAGAATTTCCCCAAAGCTTTCTGGAAACATATACATTTGTCAAAAAAGAGAGTCAGTGTCAAAGACTCACCCTCAGCCATCTCTGATTGTCTCACCAGATGCAGAGGTATATGCCCTGCTGTTGGGGGCCAGCAAAACACTACATCCACTGGTGAGTCTGCACTCGGTGTTACTGTTTGTTATCGCTCTAGGATCTAGGCGAGACAGTTACAACCAAAGTGCCATGTTTTAGAAACTGGACACATAAACACACCTGAAATTCATCACAGGCAAGCTCATACCACCATTGTGGTAGCAGGTGAGGGAGATGAAGTGGCCCCAGGTCAGCCCATAGCAGAGCTGGGGCTCACGCTGGGGTGTATGGACGCAGGTGTCAGACTGCCTCTCTCCCCAGAGAGGAGCAATGGTCCACAAAGATGACAGAACTCGCTGGTGCAGTGCATCCTCAGGCATTTTCTGAGTACAACTATAATTCAAACTGATGGGATTTTTGAAAAATATTTTGCCACTCCATCTATCTAGGTCTGATTTGATTCCATCAAAGAAGTAGCTGAGTTTTCTTTTTCTTTTTCTTTCCTCCCTCCCCCACCCCCCCAATACCAATACAAACTCTGTAAGTTGAAGATGCTGGGAAAATTGAGTGTAATGTAGTGATAGGACGGGAAATAAAATACATAGTTCCTCAGTTCCTACACATTTAATAATGATAAAAAGATACCATAAGGCAAGGAAGTTAATACTGCTTTACTGCAACCCCATCTGCATGTGTATATGAATATAAATATTTATACTCTTGTTTGGACTTTATGATTTATTCATTATATACATAAAAAGATAATTAACAATACATCTGCATGCCATGAATCCAGGTTTCACTGGGGTTTTTTATTGACAAAGTAGAGACAAAACCCCTGAGGATAAACCTTCTGCTCTCCTCCTAGTATACTGTGTTTGGGATGTCAGGAGGTTTTTTTCAAGTCAGTCTTTATTTTTAAATAAAAATGCAGACATCATACTCTCACACAGAGAGACAGAGTCTATCTTCAAGTTAAGAAAACACATTTTTTGATGTAAATTATACACCTGCTTTGTTCTTCCTACTACTGAGAAAAGCATACAAACCATGAATTCACTCTTTAAAAGTGACTGAAGCCATAGCTTTGAAAATGCTTTAGTGCAATGAAATAAAATTAATCAGTACAACTATTCAAAGGTTTCTCACAGGAAGTACTGAGAACATATAGCTGTTGGGCATGACATTTTTCACGTTAAGTTTTAAATGTAATGATTTTTAATCATTTTGTAGTGCAAACAAAACATTATGGATTTTCCAATTATCAGAAACTGGAAAGCACCTGCACCTGGGTCAGGACAATCTTCATTATCAATATAGACTGGGAGATGATGTGATAAAAAGCAGCCCTACAGCAAAGGGTGTGGGGGTACTGGTGGATGAAAAGCTGGACACTAGCCAACAATATGCATGAAAAGAAGTGTGGCCAGCAGATTGAGAGAAGGGATTTTGCCACTCTGCTCTGGTGATACCTCACCTGGAGTACTGTGTCCAGCTCCAGGGACCTCAACACAAGAGGGACATGGACCTGATAAAGAAGGTCCAGAGAGTGCTACAAAACTGATCAGAGAGCTGGAGCACCTCTCTTATGAAGACAGTCTGAGAGAGTTGGGGCTGTTCAGCCTGGAGAAGAGAAATCTCTGGGAAATAACCTTCCAGTACCTGAAAGGGGGCCTACAAGAAAGTTGGGGAGGTACTATTTACAAAGGCCAGTAACAAGGAGCAATGGTTTTAAACTAGAGAAGGGTAGGTTTATACTGGACATCAGGAAGAGGTTCTTTACTATGAGGGTAATGGAACACTGGAACAGGCTTCCCAGGAGGTGGTGGAGGCCCCATCTCTGGAGACATTCAAGGGCAGGCTTGATGGAGCTCTGAGCAACCTGATCTAATTAGGTATGTCCCTGCTTTTACTGCAGGAGGGTTGGACTAGATGACTCTAGAGGTCTCTTCCAACCCAGTGCATTCAATGATTCAGCCTGTTGCGTTTGGGTGAAAAAAACACAACAAAAAGCCAAAAAATCTTTCCTCCCCAATATATTGGTCTTCTAAAGCATTACATTTTAAAAGCCAGTTAATTTAATTTCTTTTCAGTAACAACCTACAATATAAATTCCAGGTGTAGGAGCAGGTCTCCTGGAGAAATGTACACAAATCACTAGTATAACCCAGGTGCGTGAAATTTTTTTTCCATCTGATGAAAATTTAGAACTTTTCCAGATATTTGAGCACAGCTTTGAACTCCTGTGAATATCACATCTGACTGCCCACCAGTTTCAGCTACAAAGCTCCAGTAGCTTATTAATTCTGATGCCTATAACAGTGGATGCTATAATTTCCATGAACCCTCTGAGAGTGCCTGCAGAAGGTGTAGCTCTTCAAAGTATGCTTTCTCAGGTTGTAAGACACATTAAATGTAAAAATAGCCAAACTTTGCTGTGATTTCAATGAATTTGTTCCATCCCCTTTCTCTGTACTTTGATAGGTAAAAATCATCTATTTCCAGTTTAATTTTGTAATTTAGCTGCAGATGCTATATTCCAAAAATAAATTAAATATGTACTATATCCTGTATATTTACTTGGAAACATGAACACACTGCATTCCAAAAATAAATTAAATATGTACTATATCCTGTATATTTACTTGGAAACATGAACACACTGCCTAGACTCTTGTGGTCCTCCCAGCTGAAGAAGTTTCTGCCCAACTTTTGTGGAGGGTGGACCAAGGGACCTCAAGAGATCCCTTTCAAACTTGGTCATTCTATTTCCAGTTTATTTACATAAAATAAGTTCTCAGGCTATTAAACTTAGTCCTGTTGGTGATGCTTGAGCTTGCAGTAAAACAAGCCAGCTGCAATATGGACAAAATGGAGGGCAGAGAAGGTATCTGTTATCGTAGAAGGTCTGTGTCAGCCCCCGTGCTCTTGTTGTGGTCTTGGATAGTCAGAAAATAAAAAGTGCAGGGCACATAATTTAGGAAAAAAACCCCAAACATTAGAAACATGAAATATATATTACATACATATATAATTATTCAACAAATTTGCCTAGGACGTAAAAAAAACCAAACCGTTAGAAAGGATGCTTTAGAGGTCTGTCTTAGCTGGTGGTGTAAACTCACTAACAGGTCAGATTCAACGTGTCTTGCTGTGCTTCAGGTGGCTGAGAAATTAGATTCAGGAAAGCCTTTGCCTGTGCAGACGTAAGAAACAGGAACTATGGAAGAACTTATCACTGCTGCCTTCATCTGCTTTTCTCTGACACCTTTATTCACCTTCCCTGTGCCCAGGACCTCTCATAGATTTTGCTGTTTGAACCAGCTCAATTGGTCTATTTTGTTTCTTAGGTAAGGTCCACTAGTCATCAACAGATTCTTTCTGCTTTCAGAAGACTACAGCAGCCCCCAAAAACATGCCCAGAGAGCCAAGAGAGAGCACAGGCCTTTGTAAGCTGTTTCTTTTTGTCTCACGACTCCTCCTGCTCCTTTAGGGACAGCAATCACATAGATTTCAGGGGAAAAGGAAGAAAAGCTCTAAGACATCTTGAGCTTCTCACCTAACTTCTCTTCCTGCAGACTTTCCTTCTTCAATGCTATGGTAATTTTCATGCAAAGGAACCAGGGTGAAGGAACAGATGTTGCTCCTGTTTCCTTCCTGTTATCATCCGGCTCCCAGTGATGCTCCCTGTAATCGTTCCATTGTACGGCTGCATTTCCTATAAAGCTGAGCAATGAATAATGGATGCAAAAACTAAGTGGTGTATCAGGTTCATTAGTATGCATATTGTTATAAATTCATTTCAGTAGGTGCTGTGAAGCCACTCTCTTTTCCTTTTGTATTTTGAGGTGTCGATGTCTCAGTCTTTGCTAACGTTCATTTTTTATTCATTCATTTGTGCCTGTAGTTTTACCTGGATTGTAGGCTATTGTTCTTATTTGCAAAGCTTGGTTTTAATTTCCTGTAGGAAGCTTTTCTTTTGTCTCTAGGGCTCATTCTCCTATTATGATCCACGTTGAGAGTACTAAAGCACTATCCTACTAGTAAAATAATTTGTTTCATACTGTTCCAAAGAAAATTTTGCCACTTTTGTCCTAAAAGAAAAAAGGAAAAGAAAATATTTCCTCCCTTTTACATTCTGTCAGCACCCAGTCCTTCTTTTCTCTTCTTTCCTTTTCCTAAATACTAAATAGCTCAGCTCCCAGCCATAGTCCTGCAAATCCCTGTTACCTTTGACTCACATCCAGCTGCCAGCAGAGGTTTTGCTTGTAATACTGGGCTCTTGAAAAGAGTTCCTGTCAGCCATGTAGAAATCAAGTATGTAAAATCATTTTCTTATAAAGTCAAACAGAAGCTACTTCCTGCTCACATTCAGTTCCCAGTGCCTGTTAGTATATCTTGTAGTTATTCCTTTTATTTATGACATACATATTTTATTCATTTTTATTTTCAGTAACAACTTTTTATCTTTCAGTAAATTCAAATCAGAGAAAACATTCCTATTATTGCCTCAATTTTTATTTCTGTTTTATGATATTCTCCCTCATACATTCAGAATCTTGTTTCCTAACAACAGCATATAATTAGGCCTTGCCTTCAGCTATTAAAAACAAAGTGATAAAATGCAGTACTCAAGTCTTCTTCCCTTTCTGTCCTATCTGTCTTGGACCAACTGTGGTGCAGAGCTAGCAGCTCAAGAAAGTACAAAATTAACTCTTGCAACAATGGAAAAGAGAGACAATGGTCACCTGTAGCTGTGATCTCCCAGGATGCTTTGGACAAAGAAACAATCCCCCACAGCTCTCTCACTGAAATGGTATTTGCAGTGGATAGTATTCTCTATATGCATAGTGCATACAGTGTAATACAGTAGTTGCTGATAGCGGTGTTACTCTGTGAACGAAGAGCATCTCTTGCTGAAACTGTTTCTTGACTTTGATGGGGTATGTAAAGCCTTCCTAGCATTAGAAGCAGCACTAATTGTTAAGGATGAACAATTCAGACCAGGGTGCCAAAAGTAGTTGTTGAAAACCCAGTACTGAAATTAATTGTCCTACATTTGGTACCAGGACCTGGTAGCTACATTTTGAAAATCCTGATGAAAGTAACTCTCTGAAGATGAAAAGGAGAGCCTGTGTCAGAGAAAAGAGTAAATCCTCTCTGCCTGGTTCATCATCACTTTTTTAAGTCTGTTTTTCTTCCCACAGCAGTAAAGAAGTCCAACTCTTTAGTCATATGAAGCCAAAGATGAAAACCCATCTACTAGCATTAGTAGAGGCTACAAAACCAGGTAAGTGAGGCTCTTCAGATGTTTTATTGGGAAGCTCATAATATCGAGGATGTTTAGGATGCCTGTGTGTCTACTAGGGCCCTCCTTGCTAAGAGAGACAAACTACATGTCACTGAGCAGGTCATGGGTGCCCTCAGATAAGTTGATGGCATAGACAACTGACAGATCTAAAAAGCACAAGAGTGACATGTAGACACATCACATAAGGAGACAGAGATCAGTCACAAGCAGCCCAATATTTATTATGATAAATTCCCAGCTTATGGTAAATCGTAGTGATACTGGTCTCTGAAGTCTGAAATATGAAAACTTAAATCTTACAAAAATATTCTCACCGTGGAGTTACACTCAAGACATTAGATTGACCACAGGAACAGGCATCCTCAAAAGTATCACGGTCTCACATATTGTGTGTGTTTATGTATGACTATACAAAAATTTAGTCAAAGAAACCCACACATACACAATGTAATATTGCTTGTATATGTGTATATATATATATATATATATATTCACACATCTCTCTATATATGTATGCCAGTCTCCCCACCTGTACATATGGACAAGCATAAAAACATAGGTATGCATATGCCCTAATATATGTGCATATTTATCACGGTCTTTTTAAAATAGGTTTGCCCTTACTTATATAAATATCATTTCTTGCATGTGTATGCTGTAATCAGCTACCTTTTTATTTGCAAGGGACATTGCTAAGGAAATTTTATGTGATTCTGTTTCCTTTGACTTTTCTGAGTATGGTTTTACTATGTATTTCTTCAGAAACTTGACTGTGTGCAATAGGAAATAACCAACTCTTGTATAAATTGCATAACCTCTTTGAAGTAAGTGGTGTGGGCACTGATTGAAATCAGGGCTAGGTTTGTCTGTTTAGCTCCAACTGCAACAGTGTTTGGGCACTGCAGGACCTCAATAGGGGCGAAATTGAGTAAGTGAGAACAGAATTTGCCTACAGTCCTAGAATGACTCTCTCTAATCATAATTAGCATGTGTTGTAGACCACAAACCAACAAACTCCTGACCTGATCATACTACTTTTTCCCTTCTTTGTAGCGTGGTCCTGTAGAACCCACAAGATTCCCTTTTCTCCCTTGGTTTGTGTTGTTCCACCACATGAGTAGGGGTCTGGGGCTGGACACCTCCAGGAAATGTTACCTTCTACACCAAGTGAGCAAAAAGCGTCTATTTTACTACTAGAGCTGTCTGGAGTCTCTGTTACAGCTGCAGCCTGCTGAGGTGAGGGTCCAACTGTGTGGGAGTGTGGCAGTTTAGGCTGGGTGCCCCCTGCCATTGCTGCATGAGATACACCTCTGGTGTCCCAGGTACCCACCCACTAGGGGTGGACACAGGAAATGGCGTATTTCTACCCATAAGTCCTGCACCCTATAAAGCCATCTGCAGAGTCATCCTCTTGCTCTTTCTTCCCTTTCTGCTCCCATGGGAGATGTCCTCTCTTATCAGGTAATGCCGGGGGGGTATCTCAGGCCTCTTAGGCCTGACTAGGCCTAATGCCAGGAGGAGAATGGAGGGGGGGGGCAGTCTCAGACCTGGCCAGCCTGAGACTTGCCTAGCAGTGGGAGGGGGGGGGGGAAGGAAGAGCCCTGAGGGATTGAGTAGACCCTCAGGTGGGAGGAAGGGAGGATTGGGAAGCTTTTGGGAATTCTGTGGGGGACTCTGTATGCTTTGGGATATTCTTTTCCACTATGCTTTGTAGTTTGTAGTTTTTTCTGTATTTTCACAAATCGCTTTTCCATTTAAACTTTTCCATCACTCTCCAGTCCATTTGCGTGTGTCATTCTTTTGTCCCTTTCGGGGCAAGAGTTGTTCTGGCTGGCCTCAAACCAGCACAGGGAGCCATAATGCAAATTGGCACCTGGAGGTGAGGATAAAAGTCCAGCTACAGATGCAGGAAGAGGGTGCTGCTCCCTAAATTCCCAGACTAATTCTTTGTCTTCCTTGAAGAACAACTATAGAGAGAGTTTAAGTCTCTGCAGGGAAGGAATCATGAGAGCTGATTTTCATGTTCTGTTTCCATAATGGCAGTGCCTGCAAATAAGCCAGTCAGACTGGGGACCATTCTGTCCCTTCTCACATCTTCCCACCCAACACTTTGTATGCTGGCTCCCCACTCAGTCCAGCAGAGACAGAGTGCCTGTACACAGTTGTGCCTCTGAGCTGCCACTTCCCTGCCCATAAAAGACAGTAAGGGAGATTTCCTGGCCTCATAAAGGTGCTGTGGGGACAAGAACACTTCAGATTATACATACTCAGATATTACTGCAACAGAGGCCAGAGAATTCAGATTTCAGGTATTACAGATCCAGTCTGCAAAGCTGGAAATGAATATGGTAGGTAACATGTTCCCTTTCCTTTATTTTCTCTCTTGTCAACTTGTTCTTTGTCCTTGTAGTTTACTTGATTCCAGGGATTTTATTTTTTTTTGTTACAGTGCAACATTTAATTTTTCTTTTTAATACATGACCTGGCACTGAGCACCTGCTGCAATTAAAGCACTGGTATTCGGTTCCTGTGAGGTCTATTCTGTTATGAATTCTTATCCATTGATTGTAGACTAATGAACCCATCAATTCATCACAGCACTTCTATTACCCTACTGCTCTTGTGGGATATTGTATTGCTGAGCTTGGCTAAGAGGACTGACTGTCTTGCTACTGCCTTAACTGTTGTTAAGGATGTAGGATGTAAAAAAGCTAATCAGAATTTCAATGCAGTTCAGCTTAGCAGTCCTTCTGTGCCATGTTCATTGCTTCTATAGTAGGACTTTCTCATTTAAAGCAAATCAATTTCAGCAATATTTGCTGTTCCAAAACAGTGAGTATTGAGTGGAATGAAAGGGGGAAAGAGACTTGATATTTTGCTGGGAAACAGTGGGGGACATAAAAATTGATTACTGATTTTCACTTATAGAAATTGTCTGGAGTAAGTCATCATCAAAACCTAGATAAACTCAAATTAATATAAGCTAATGTAAGTAGAAACAGAAAGAAATGTTTTTAACAGTAATAGCAGCAGCAGCAAAATTCTTTTCTCCCTCTGTGTCAGAATCTGGTAATGGTTTGTTTTTAAGCTCAGTTTCAGATTATATGTGGTATATTTATTTATCATTCCATAGTGGTGGATTTGGTTTTGGTTTTTTTTTTCCCAGATTGTCTGACATTATGTGGATTCAGCACATAAATGCAGAAATGAACAAAAGGAGGTGAGGAAGAAAATAAAACTCAGGACCACAAGAGAAATTACCTTTAAGTTGTCACTTTAAAGTTTCAGCAGCCAACCCCCAAATATACTAATTCTTGCAATCTTCATATCTCCCTTGAGAAAACATTCTGGTGTTGAATTTGGAGGAGGAAGGAATGAATGAAGGAATGAACTGATGAAGGAACATACTGAAAAGAAGAAACCAGGTCGTTCTTTGTAACTGTATCAGAGAAATCGCAATGGCTATATAGGAGTAAACATAAATCATTTGGAATAAGCAGGAGGAATCAGAGATCTGTGTGAGCTGAAGGGCTACAATTTGAGGCTCTGGCCAGCCTGATCTAGTGTGAGGTGTCCCTGCCCATGGCAGGGGGGTTCGAACTAGATGATCCTTGTGGTCCCTTCCAATCCTGACTGATTCTATGATTCTATGATACAATTTGATTGCGGTTTAGGAGGCATGGTTGGATACCTCACATGACTGGAATATGGTCATGGATGGCTATGTACTTTTTAGAAAAGACAGGTCAACAAGGTGAGGTGATGGGGTTGCTCTTGAGAGAGGACCTAGGATATATTGAGCTCTGCATGGAGGCAGTTAAAGAGTGAGCTGAGAGCAGCAGGCTGGTATGGGAGACACAGCTGTGGCTGTCCATTACAGGCCACCTGACTGGGATGAAGAAGCTCATGGAGACCTTCCACAGCTAGCTGAAAGTAGGCTCACAGACTCAGGCCCTGTTTCTCATGGGGGACTGTGATTGCCCTGACATTTGCTGGAAAGGCCACACAGCCAGGCATGCACAGTTCAGGAGGTTTCCACGATGCATTGATGATAACTTCTTGACACAGGTGGTGGAGAAGGCAACAAGGAAAGCAGTACAGATGGAGAGTTTGTAATGACAAACAAGGAGGGTCTGGTTGAGGATGTGAAGGTTGGAGGCAGTTTTGGTTGTAGTGACCATAAGATGGTGGAGATCAGGATCATGTTCAGCAAGCCCAGAATAATAAGGAGAATCACAACACTTGACTTCAGAAGGGCTAGCTTTGGCCTCCTCGAGAAAGTGCTTGGAGAAATCCCATGGGATAGGGTACTAGAAGATAAGGGGGCCTCAGAGAGTTGTTTAATATTCAAGCACTATTTCTCCCAAGTTCCTGAAGAGTAAGAAATCAAGTAAGAGAGGCAGGAGACCTACATGGCTGTGCAGGAAGCTACTGAATAAACTCAAGTGGAAGAAGAAAGTTTATAGAACATGGAATAAGGGACTTACCAGTTGGTAGGAATGCAAGAATGTTGTCAGAGTATGTAGCAATGCAACAAAAAAGCTGAGTGCTCCTTAGAATTAAACCTGGCACAGAAGGTGAAGGACAACAAGAAAAGTTTCTTCAAGCACATTGGAGGCAAAAGGAAGACCAGAGTAAATCTGGGCCCATTGCTGAATGAAGTTAGTGTCCTGGACATAAAGCATACAGAGAAGGCAGAGTAACTGAGTGCCTTCTTTGCTTCATTCAGTCTTTACTGCTAAGGTCAGCCCTCAGGAGTTCCAGACCTTTGAGACTGCCGAAAAAGTTGGGAGAAAGGAAGACTTGACCTCAGTTGAAGAGAACTGGGTTAGAGATCAGTTAAATAAACTGGACATCCATGGGCCCCAATGGGTTGTACCTGTGTGTGATGAGGAATCTGTCAGAAGTAATTTCTGGGCCACTTTCCATCATTCTTGAAAAGTCCTGGAGAACAGGAGAGGTGCATGGGGATTGGAGGAAAGCCAACATCACTCCAATCTTCAAAAATGGTAAGAAAGAGGATCTGGGTAACTACAAACTAGTCAGCCTTGCCTCCATCTCTGGAAAGGTGATGAAATAGTTTGTTCTTGGTGCTGTCTCAAAGCCTGTCGAGGAAGAGGGGGTTAACAGGAGTAGTCAGCATGGATTGACCAAGGAGAAATCATGCTTGACCAAGGTAACAGCCTTTTATGATGGTATAACTAGATGAGGTGAGGGAAGGGCAGTGCACATTGTGTACCTTGACCTCTGCAAGGCTTTCAACACCATCTCCAACAGCATCCTGACAGTCAGTCTTAAGCAGTGTGGATTGGATGATTACACAGTAAGGTGGATTGAGAACTGGCTGAGGGACAGAGCTTGGAGGTTTGTGGTCAGTGGGGCAGGGTGTAATTGGAGACCTGTGGCTAGTGGAATCAGGAATCAGTACTGGGTCTAGTCTTGTTCAACATATTCATCAATGACCTGGATGAAGGGATAGAGTGTACACTCTGCAAGCTTGCTGACAATACAAAAATGGGAGGACTGACTGAAATGCCAGAAGGCTGTGATCTCTTTCAGCATGACCTGGACAGCTGGGTGGGGAGAAACATAATTAAATTCCACAAGGGCAAGTAGAGTACTGTGCCTGGGGAAGAACAATTTCATTTGACAGTACATATTAGGGGTTGACCTACTAGAGAGCATATCTGGGGAAAATGATATTGGAGTCCTGCTGGACAAGAGGATGACTGTGAGCCAACAATGTGCTCTCACAGCGAAGAAGACCAATAGCTTCCTAGGACATACTAAGGAGAGTGTGGCCAGCAGGTCACAGAAGGTTCTCTACTCTGTCCTGGTGAGTCCTCATCTGGATTCTTGTGCTAGTTTGAGCTTTACCTGGAGTCTAAAAGCCCAAATGGAAACAGGTTTAGATTCCCTCCCCCTCTCCCTTTCCTGGTAAGGTAAAGCAAATTAGGCAGGAGAAAGGAGAGGGAAGATCACGAAAGAAGATGGTCTGAAATTGGTTTGGAAACAAAAAAGGTAATTTTTTAACAATATATATATATAGCAGTAACAGGGAAGGTTACAGAGGTATAGAGTAAAGGGTAAATAGAAAAATATACAAAACCAGGCCCAGCTGGCGTTGGATTCCTTTGATGGAAATGGATTCAGTTCTTTAAAAAGTGTGGCTGCAGCATGGGGGACCATGTAGGGGATGCAGGAAGCAGGAGCAGTGGGGGCCTGTGGTAGTTTTAGACTATGCTTTTACAATTTTTCACAGATTTTGAGCAGAACATAGTAAAAATGTAAATAAATCACTATTGGGTGGAAAAAGGAAAATAATGGTTATTCTAAACAATTCCATTGGAGGGATATCTCCCATGAGATTTGGCTCCCAAACCAATTTTTTCTTCTCTTCTTGCTTCAGCCTGGGAGATACTAAGTTGCTTCTGCTTGACCTTGGCTGCATCGCTTTTATTTTGGCTAAGTTTAATATATCTCTGCTTCTTTCTCTCTTCCTTTTGTACAGTGGAGTCAGGGGGAGGCTGGGAGAGAGAAGCTGTTACAGCTTCTTCCCTGGTCTTTTGGCCAGGGGGGTCCTTGTGCTATTTGTTAATTGTAAATACCTGTAAATACTGTATATTTGTACATATTCATTGCATTCCATTGTAGATTGTAGTTTGACTTGTAAATACAGCTTTCATTTGCTTCCACCTGAGCTGGTCTGGTAAAGTTAATGTTGGAGGGGAATTTTCAACCCACCATAGGGCCCTTCTGTCAAGCAGGTCATGTGCAAGGGAAAGAGAGAGAAGTAAAAGATGTCTGCCCTTTTTATAGACTTGCTGGACAGGAGGGGGGAGTGGAGTAGCCCACCTTTGACCCAGGGGAGACCCCTTCTCCTGGGAGAAGGAAAACCAAGTCTCTTTCTTTGCCCACCTGGATCAAGTTTCTTTTGTCCACCTCGGAACTGGGTTCTTTTCAGCCACCATCAAGGGTGGGTGTAACCCAGCATAGTTCCCCAGTTCAAAAATGACAAGGAACTACTGGAGAGTCCATCAGAGAGCCAATAAGATGACTAGAGGACTGGAGCTTCTTTCCCTTATGAGGAAAGGCTGAGAGAGCTGGGTCTGTTTAGCCTGGAGGAGTCTGAGGGGGGAATCTCATTAATGTTTATAAATACATAAAGGGCAAGTATCAGGAGGATGGAGCCAGACTCTTCTCAGTGGTGTCCAGTGACAGGACAAGGGGCAATGTACACAAACTGGAGATTAGGAGGTGTAAATTAAACCCTTCAGATCTGAATTTAGCTGCCAACTCATTCGCTTATTTTTTTCAGCCAGCTGTTACAACACGTATAGCACTCTGATTACCCAAGCATTTCAGTTCTAGGACAAGAGTGTTTTTCTAAGGCATGTAATCTGATGCCACAGTACAGACAAGAGATTTGGGCAGCATGGACATCTGCTTCACACGTCCTGAAATAGTTTCTTCTGGATATGGTAGATGAAGCATCTAGAACAGGTGGAAACTAATCTAAAGCCAACAATTAGCTAGTAAGTGCTGGTGCTGCAAGTCTAATTAATTAATGTTTGCAAAATGTTCTGAGATTCTGCAACTGATGCCATTTACCTGGACCTGAGCAAAGCCTTCGACACTGTCCCGCACCACATCCTGGTCTCCAAACTGGTGAAACGTGGGTTTGATGGGTGGACCATTCAGTGGATAAAGAACTGGCTTGATGGCTGCACCCAAAGAGTGGCTGTCAATGGCTCCATGTCCCAGTAGAGGCCAGTGACAAGTGGAGTCCCTCAGGGATCAGTCCTGGGACCAGTCTTGTTCAACATCTTTGTTGGTGACATGGACAGTGGCATTGAGTGCACCCTCAGCAAGTTTGCTGATGACACCAAGCTGTGTTATGCAGCAGACAGGCTGGAGGGAAGGGATGGCATCCAGAGAGACCTTGACAGGCTGGAGAGATGGGCACAAGCCAACCTCATGAAGTTCAACAAGACCAAGTGCAGGGTCCTGCAGCTGGGTTGAGGCAATCCCAAGCACAAATCCAGGCTGGGCAGTGACTGGCTGGAAAGCAGCCCTGAGGAGAGGGACTTGGGAATGCTGTTGGACGAGAAGCTCAACATGAGCTGTCAATGTGCACTTGCAGCCCAGAAAGCCAACCAGATCCTGGGCTGCATCTGGAGAAGTGTGGCCAGCAGGTCAAGGGAGGTGATTCTCCCCCTCTACTCAGCTTTGGTGAGACCCCATCTGGACTACTGCATCCAGTTCTGGAGCCCCTATTACAAGAGGGATATGGAGGTGCTGGAATGTGTCCAGAGAAGGGCCACCAGCATGATCAGAGGGCTGGAGCACCTCTCATATGAAAACAGACTGAGAGAGTTGGGGCTGTTCAGTCTGGAGAAGAGAAGGCTCCGAGGTGACCTTATTGTGGCCTTCCAGTATCTGAAGGGGACCTACAAGAAAGCTGGGGAGGGACTTTTTAGGATATCAGGTAGTGATAGGACTAGGGGGAATGGAATAAAGCTGGAAGTGGGGAGATTCAGACTGGACAGGAGGAAGAAGTTCTTCCCCATGAGAGTGGTGAGAGCCTGGAATGGGTTGTCCAGGGAGGTGGTTGAGACCCCATCCCTGGAGGTGTTTAAGGCCAGGCTGGATGAGGCTCTGGCCAGCCTGATCTAGTGTGAGGTGTCCCTGCCCATGGCAGGGGGTTTGGAACTAGATGATCCTTGTGGTCCCTTCCAACCCTGATTGATTCTATGATTCTATGATTCCCCAGATAGAAGATGTTACAGAAGTGAAAAATATTGCAAGCAATCTTTACCAATGTATTAATAACACAGAAGGCAGAAATGCAGCCTCATTATGAAAAAAGGCTTGTAATGGGTTTCTTCTGCAGTGAGTTGGTAACAGAAGCAACTGACTGCAAAGGAAGCATGAAGCTCTGCTTCAAGATGTGGTGCCTCAGGAAGGCATTAAAGGTTGTGGATATCAGTGACTTTTGTTGTCAATAGCCCACAAGGGAGTCAGGTATTCCATTCACCTTCAGACAGGTCTCTGGAGGTCTTGTGAGCCTTTGGCTTCATTATTCCTCTCTCCTTCATGTCTGCAGTGAAATCTTGCCACTGCCCTGCCAATGAAACCCACAAAAGAAGAAAATGGCTTAAAAGTTAATATAAATTCTTCAGCTGATGAAAGTTCTGGAGTAGAGTGTGACTTCTTCATTGCAGAGGCACATGAAGGCAGGAGCAGATCATCAGTCCCATGAGACCTGCTCCACTGTGAAAGTGAGTGACAGGATCACAATTCCCACTTTGGTCTCTTCTGGGGTGACGTTCTGGTCTCTTTGACCTGTGAATACAGTGACCCAACATGAAAGACTTGTACCCTCTCTGAAAGCAGACTGAGCATTGTGAGGAACTACCATCCAGGCACTCTTCCTGAACAGAAGGACTGAGGCAAAGGAGGTGAAAGAGTATACAGACCCCTTCTGCAGCTGGGAGTCTGAGGTATGCAGGAGGAAATGTTGAGATTTGGCATAAAGCTGGTGCTTTTGGGGATGCCTTGTGGAGCGTGGGAGGAAGACAGCACTCCTACAGAATGACATCTTGGCTGCTGCATACCAGATACACTGAGAAGGCAAATAAACTCACAGGGACTAGAGAATGACAGATCCATGCCAAGGCTGCAAACAGCTGCCCTTAGTGCTGTGTCCTCACCTCTCTAAAAGTCACTCAGGCTTTTGAAGTGTGAGGTCCTTCTGTCTCCTTCCTGATTTGCTCCTGCCCACTTTAATTGTGGGGATCCCTTTGCCATGCTGATTAGGAAGCAGCTGATGCCTGCTGGCTGAGCAGAGGCACCACATGCAGAGAGTCCCCAGCCAAGCAAAGTTCTAGCAGGGCTGTCTGTCCTTACACTGACATTCATGCCTTGTTATTCAGAAATAACCAGTTGTTTTGACAGAAAAATAAAACACCAATGACAAATAAAGATGGGTGAGAACAAAAAGAGGGTAAAAGCCCTAGCTCAGAACAGGGGCTTGGATAGAGATGTAGGTTACCTCAGCACTGAACAGGGGATGGATTGTGCACAGTGTAGGAAGGCTCAGTTCATGCTGCTGTTATGAAGCAGAGCTTTGGTAATGGAAACAGTGACAGGATCTTCGTGTGGAAACCCACTCACAGAACCTGCAAGCTCACCAGTGAGGAAAGACAGAGTTATTTCTCCAGGCTGCTTTCCTTGGAATGATGTGCTGTGAAGTGACAGCTTTACTCAACAGTCCTGGGTGGCTGCAGCATACCCTCAAAGTTTACATCTAACAGTGCACCTGCAAACCAGCCCTGTTGCATACTGCATTTGATGTTTGGTTACTTCATTGTTGTGCTTTCCACTGGTATGAATGAACAGACACATCCCATTCCTTTCTGATGTCTTCTGGTAAGTTACACTTAGGCAAGTTTAATGAAGGTTTGTGGGAAAGACTGCAGGCATCTATGAATGGCATTTATTCACACTGAATGCAGGACATACATGTTTTTACACCTGCTCTCCAGCCTCTCCCTCTGTGTCTACAGTAGCTGGATTTTTCCCCCAAGTCCCTTGCAACTCCTGAAAGATCAACGAGGCTGAGCAACTGCAGAAGCAGTGGGGAAGGTTAATACACAAACTCCTTCCTCCCCCAGCATGAGGCAATAGTATGTAAAGTGATCTATAAACTGGAGTCTGAGGTGACAGCAGTATTCAGGACTAAATATGCAATCCCATTACCCTGCCACAGACCTGGAAAAAAACCCCATGGGCTCTCAAAAAATATCATACACTTAGTCGCTGTTATGAAGGATGTAAATTAAAATAATTGATGAAGTCCTGCAAGCTGCAAAGTAAAGTTATGGACAGTGACTGTGAAATGTGAGAAGCACAGAGTGAGTGAGAAATACTCTTCCTTGGCTGATCTCTGAAGCTTGTGCGACAGCTTACAGGAAAGCTTGTGTTGTACTCTCATAACAGCCCAGTTTTGCTCCTGAAGTCATAATCCAGCTACATATCCCATACCTCCCTTCCAGGGCCTGCTACTACCTCAGCCCTTCACATCCTTCCTCCTCAGCTTTTACTGTCTCAGATGAGGAATCGTCATTTTGAATAGCTACATTATTCTTTTCCTCTATTCCATATGTCATGTTTCCTGCAGAAACCTAGCCCAGAAGTCTTATCTTTTCCCCATATGCAGCTCCTTTTTGGTCATCTCTGCCTTTAGGAAGTCTCAGAGTGGCACCCATCCTTGCCCTACCTCTTACCTTTCTTCAGTGTTTTGCCTTACAAAAATGCAACAACAAATCCCTGCCTGTTAGAAGTTACAAAAATATTACCCCAAACCACCTCAGAGTAATTTTGATTTCTTTTCTCCCCTTACTTGCACAGAAAGTCTTCCCTGTCATCATCTATGAGGCATCACTTTTCCACTGTTACCAAGAGCAGTGAAAGCCATCCTCACCAGGACTGAGGGATGGACTGTCCCTGGACTGAGCTCATGTTCTCCCATAGAGCATTTCCTTTCCTTTGTCCTCATTCACCACCCATGTTTTGTGCAGAGAGCTTGGAAGCAATCTGTTGCTTTTAGGCTTTGTAGCCAGGTTTTGGGTGGAACAGCTGATGAGCTCATTGGGGCTGCACTGGCTCCCATGGGGCATTCCAGTGCATTCACAGAAAATAGCTGAGACACTTTAACCTTTGTGTGCATTTAGAGCCAGAAGAGTGCTAAGCTGCTTTGGAAACAATGTGCAATTGAATAAATTTTTCTGTTCAAAAATTGTTAAGTGCTGTAAGATCTACACAAGTAATTAGAGTTGCCACTCCATTACTATTAAGAAGGAATAATGTGTCCCTTATGTAGGCATTAATCTGATAATTACCCTTCTTTAACAGAGCTCGAATATCATTGTACTTGGGGTGTTTTTTCTCTTAATCTTAACAATGCTTAAAGAGTCCACAAGTGGGGTCACCTCCAGAAGGTTCTTTTCTTGAGGCTTTTGAAGGGCACAGCATTTTCTGGAAGGATGAAGTTTTTCCTCCTCTCCCAGCACCAAAACTTTGCTCTCCCTCTCCCACACATCAATATTCATATAGGTATACATATACACACATCTGTATGTGTGCATGCCTGAGTGTGCAACCAGGCTCTCAGGGAAGCTGCTAGGCTCCTAAGGGTGGAGAACTTGTGCTGTATTCTGTGCCCACTCTTAGCTGCTCCCTTGTAATTGACAGTAAATTGTAGGTTTACAGAGTCCACATTTCCGTCTCCCAGCTAATTTTTCCAGGTCAGACATGAAAACATTCTAAGGCTATAATTTTTGTATTATAACTCCTGAAAAGTGACCAACTTTTATTCTCTGTAAGGACCAAAGACCAGTCTAGTATCCTAAAGCTTGGATAGAATGCACAAGAAAACATAGGTGGGAATAAATATGCTCAAAATGGAAGTGAGTGTTCATAGCTAGTTACCTCTCTTCAAGTGAAATTAGCAAATGCAGGTGTGCCTTAATTTTGAAATGCTATAGCCAGATAACTGATTATATTGCTCTTGGAAAAGTCTCAGGCGAGTGAGTTTCCATAAAATTAATCTTACAACAGCTGTTCAAGACAAGAGTCAAAGATTAACTCATGACTTTGTTGTGTGAGGGGTATCACAGTGGACAATGAATGCAGAAAAGAGAAATTGTATGTTGAATGTTGAAAAAAAAATTTTTTTAACATAAACTCGTTGTCCACACCATACTCACATGTACATAAAAAGCAAAACCAACCAACCACAACAACAACAACAAAAACACGACAAAAAACCCCAAGCAAACCAAACCAAACAAAATCCAAAATGCGCAAACACAACAACCAAAACAGCCCAGGCATCCTGACTTTGACATCCTGACAGTCTTAAGTCTTTGTGACCAATGAACATTCTTGCTCCTTTGGAAAGACAGGTTTAGAAAAAGTCTAAACTTTTCCTGGAACAAGGCAGCCTGTGTTTTAAAACATTTACCTTTTCTTCTTTACTTTCATGTTGTGTTATCACACACTGATAAAGCCAGCTGGGATATTCTTCAGAGCAGCTGCACTCCTTTCTGCAGACATGCATACACTGGAAACAAAGAAGCTTTGCATTATGAAGACTAAGATTTCTTGACTTTTTGCAGAAAATTTTTCAGAGATGTTCTTTTTCTGCTTCAGAAAATACCACTTCTGTTTTATGTTTTCTCTCCCTCTGTAGTCATCCCTCACAGCCTTGCTGAAGTGAGCTTCCCACAATGTCTAGTAGTACATCTTCAGACTCTGCAGTTTTAAAACATTCCACAGAAAATGATTAAATATATATATATATATCTCCAATATCTGCACTACCTCTTCTGTGCTCTCCAGCCAAGATCTTCAATTGAGAATATATTTATTCCCAAAATATGAGCTTAGATTTTTAGGTTGACAGTATTAATGAGCATTAGCTAAATTTAATGCTTGAAGCTGAAAACTTTTTATAAACATTTTTTTGCCATGGTTTGGCTATGACCACATAAAGCTGAAACCACTCCCATGGCTTTCCTCTATTGGATCCAGAAGTGCTGGAGAGTGTGAGGCTTACAAGGGGACAAGCTTTGGGGAACACATCATGCTGTTTTTCTGTGTAGAGGTGGATGCAGCTGCAGCTGCAGTCCCAGTGACTTGCACAAGAGTTCCACCCAAGGTGAGGGAATTCTCATGAGAACATCCTGGGTTTCTGGTTTTGGGATCACTTTTTTTTAACCATGAGTTCCTGACTTGCTCATTTTGATGTGACCTAACATTCTGACAAAGGCTGTGTACTAGAAACAAACAGTTTGATAGTTCAAATGTAGTCAATTCTAGTAACTGAAAACCATTTCTCTGGAGTCTTTTTTGGATACAGACTGTGTGAAACGAGCTTCTCCTCTTCATCCAGCCCTTAAACTCTAGCATAACTAAATGTAATCTGGATTGGAAAGCATTCCAGACAGGAATAAATGTTTACTGGAAGAAAGGGCAGGGAAATGTAATTCATATTATCCAGAGAAAAAAACAAAGATTTTGAGACCCTGCTTTGGTCAGTCCAGCAAAGCCAAAACTGAAACAGTGCTGGGTGGGGAAACACCAGCAAGGGAAGACCATATGAAAGAGAGAATAGGTCAACACTGGCTGCAGGTCATAAACCTGGGAAAAAAATGAGAGAGGCTGATGACAACTACAGCAGTGAAGTAGCCCAATAGGAGTGAAAAATCCAAAGCAGTTTTTAGACAGTGTTAGGTTTGTTTCTGAAGGAGGGCCTGTGGTGTATCTGTTTCTACCACATGCCTCACTCCCAGTGGAACAGTCATGACTAGCTGGAAGTCACTCCCATCCTTAATTTGGAAGTAATCACTGGTGAGCACATCTCAGCTTGCCTAAAGCAGATAAATCCCAAGTCCCAGTGTTTTGCCTAGAGGAAATGGATCTTCTCATAGAGAGCACTTTGTTCCACTCTGATCATAGAAACTTAATATTGAAGGACAATCACATCCTAGGCTACATCAAAAAAAAGTGTGGCCATCAGATCAAGAGAGGTGATTCTGCCACTCCGCTCTGGTGAGACCTCACCTGGACTATTGTGTCTAGCTATGGGACCCCCAACAGAAGAGAGATATAGACCTGCTGGAACGGGTCCAGAATAAGGTCACAAAGATGATCAGAGGGCTGGAGCACCTCTCCTATAAAGACAGGCTGAAAGAATTGGGGCTGTTCAGACTGGAGAAGAGAAGGTTCTGGAGAGATCCTATAGCTACATTTCATATGTAAAGTGGACCTACAGGAAGACTGGGGAAGGACTGTTTAGAAGAGCTAGAAGGGATAGTGATAGGATGAGGGACAATGATTTTAAATTTGAGTAGGGTAGATTTAGGTTGGACATAAGGAGGAAGTTCTTTACAAGGAGGGTGGTAAAATAATAGAACAGGTTGCCCAAGGATGTGGTTGAGGCCTTGTCCCTGAAGACATTCAGGATCAGACTTGATATGGCCCTGGGCAGCCTCATCTAGTTGAAGGTGTCCCTGCTCACTGCAGGGGAGTTGGATAAGATGACCTTTGAAGGTCCCTTCCAACCCATTGTAATCTGTGAATCTGTGAATATGAAGAGTATGGATCATAGAAAGTGAGCAGCTTCACCTGATCTTCCAGATTAGGATCTTCCAGATTAGTATCTCCCAGTGCCACTGTCATAAACAGGATGCTGGGCAAGAAGGTCCATTGCTCTGAATCCCACTAGTATATCTTAATTTCTTTTATGTTCTTAATTGCTTTCTCATCAATGCTGGACCTTGTATTAACAAAGAAAGAAGGACTGGTTGTAGAGATTAAGGTTGGGTTAGTCTTGGCTGTAGTGACCACAACATGTTAGAGTTTAATATCAACAGCCAAAGAAGCAGGGTAATAAGTAAAATTTCAACCCTGGACCTTAAGAGGGCTAACTTTGCCCTCTTCAAAACTGTACTTAGAAGTATCCAGTGGGCCAGGGCCCTAGAAGGAAGAGGGGCCCAAGAGAGCTGCTTAATATTCAAACATTACCTCCTCCAAGATCAAGAAAAATATATTCCCTTGGAAAAAAAAAATCAGGTAAGAGGCAGGAGACCTGCAAGGGTAAGCAGGGAGCTCTTGAAAAAAAATCAAAAAGAAAAAGGAGGTTTACAATATGTGGACTAAAGGTCTTCTCAGTTGGGAGGATTATAGAAATATTTCCAGAGAATGTAGAGATGTGACAAGGAAGGCTCTCTTGGAACTGAGTCTTACCAGGGAGGTGAAAGAAAACAAGAGCTTTTTCAAATACATAACTGACAAAAGGAAGAGTGGGGAAAAGGTGAATCCACTACTGAATGATGTGGGAGATATGGCAACAGAGGATGCAGAGATGGTACAGTTGCTGAATGCCTTCTTTGCCTCAGTCTTTATTCCAAAGGCCAGTCCTCAGGAACCTCAGTCTCTGAAAGCAAGGGAACAGAACTGGAGGGAGGAGGACACTCCACTAGTTAGTCAGGACTGGGTTAGAGATCTCTTGTACCAACTGAAAACACACAAATCCGTGGGCCCCAATGGATCCATGAGCGCTGAGAGAGCTGCCTGATACTGCTGCTGAGTTTTCTATAATTTTTGAAAAGTCCTGGAGAACAGGAGAGGTTCCTGATGACTGGAAGAAAGCAAATGTCACTCCAGTCTTCAAAAAAAGCAAGGAGGACCCAGGCAACTACAGACCAGTCAGCCTCAACTCCATCCCTGGAAAGATGATGGAGCAGCTCATCCTGGAGGTCATCTTTAACCACATGGAAGAAAAGAGGGTTATCAGGAGTAGCCAACATGGATTTACCAAGGGAAGATCTTGCTTGACTAATCTGATAGCCTTCTATGAAACCATGACCAGACGGGTAGATGAGGGAAGAGCAGTGAATGTCATATACCTTGACTTCAGCAAGGCTTCTGATACTGTCTCCCATAACATCCTCAGGAAATGTGGCATAAACAATTGGTCCAAGAGGTGAATTGCGAACTGGCTCAACAACAGAGTTCAGAGGGTTGTGATCAGTGGCACAGAGTCAACCTAGAGGCTTCTGGCCAGTGGTGTTCCCTAGGGATCAATACTGGGTCCAGTTTTGCTCAGCATCTTCATCAATGACCTGGATGAGGGGATTGAGTGCACCCTCAACAAGTTCATTCATGATACAAAACTGGGGGGGGAGGGGTGGGTGACACCCCATCAGGCTGTGCTGCATCCAAGGTCACCTGGACAGGCTGGAGAGCTGGGTGCCAGCAAACCTCGTGAAATTCAATAAGGACAAGTTCATCCCTGCATCTGGGGAGGAATAACAGCAGGCACCAATACAGGTTAGGGGTTGTCCTGCTGGAAAACAGCTCCGTGGAGAAAGACCTTGGAATTCTCCATGGGACAGCATTGTGCCCTTTTGGCCAAGAGGGCCAATGGCATCCTGGATTGCATCAAGAAAAGTTTATTCAGCAGATCTAAGGAGGTTCTTCTCCCCTTTTACTCTGCCCTGCTGAGACTACACCTGGAGTACTGTGTCCAGTTTGGGGCTCCCCAGTTCAAGAGAGACAGGGATCTGCTAGAGAGAGTCCAATGGAGAACCACAAGGATGATTAGGGGACTTGAGCATCTCCCTGTGAAGAGAGACTGAGAGACCTGGGGCTGTTTAGTCTTGGGAAGACTGAGAGAAGATCTGATCAATGTCTATAAATATCTGAGGGGTGGGTGTCAAGTGGAGGGAGCCAATTTCTTTTCAGTGGTATGCAGTAATAAGACAAGGACCAATGGATACAACACAGAAGATTTCACCTCAACATGAGGAGAAACTTCTTTATGGCAAGAGTGACAGAGCACTGAAACAGGCTGCCCATGGGGCTGGGAAGTCTCCTTCTCTGGAGACTTTCAAAACCAGTCTGGATGCATTCCTGTGTGGACTGCCTTAAGTGATCCTGCCTTTGCCGGGTGGGTTGGACTTGATGATCGCTGGAGATCCCTTCCAACCTCTAACATTCTGTGATTCTGTGAAATGTGAATCCTTAAAGCTATCATTGCTGTGATGTTTGTGAAGCAGTTTCTGGACATCTGACATCATATTCTCTGGGCTGGGTGTGTCATACCCTGCAGCTTTTCCAAACTGCTTGCCACACTTCATCAGGATAACCCTGACAAGGGTTTGACTTCTGACCTTCATCAGAATGAAGGTGAGGTGTCCCAGAAATGTTCTGGCAAACAAGCAATGAAGATGGAGGAGAACATCAGCTAAATAACAGGTAGTTACTGTTACATGACAGGCAAGAGAGATTTTTGAGGATAATGAGGCCCCTGCACAAGTGAACAGATGCAAACCTGGTTTTGAAAGGGTTATTCAAGGAACAAGGAATAATCTAGGGAAGTCTGGAGGCCCTCCTACCTCTTACGTGGCTGTGGTTTGAAAGGGTAGCTGATGTCAGACAAGTCTGACCACAGGGGAGCAGAGGATTTAGATACCATTCATATTATTCCCAAGAATAGAAGGCAAAGCACAATCACACTCAGACACTAGGGTCTGTGGCTGCTGTGGTGCAGATGAGGGCAAACACATTGATTTTGGTGTGACTGGAACAAAGAGAAGCAGCACAAAGAACGAAGAAAACAGTGTAAAGTGTAGAAGTGCTGGTAGAAGGCTATGAGAAACCACTGTTGTCTCTGGACAAAGTAGTGAGGTAACTAGTTATAGCAGACTACAATATAGAGATTGGAGCACTTTGCATCCAGTAAGCACAGTAACTCATCTGGCCGTCCCACAATCCATAAACACTAAGCCAGTTAATGTGATCGACAGGAACAAGAGGGAGATGCTGCAGTCTCTGCTGTGTCTCAGTTCAAGCAGAAACATGTCTGCAAAGGGTGCAGTCCAGTCACAGACTCAGAAGCATGTTTGCACCCGTGCTCATTTATTCATCAACAGCATATTGCAAGCAATCATAAGAATGCCAGTTACTTGCCAAGGCACAGAGATTTTTCACGTCTGTCACTTGAGCCAGGCACAGCAATAACAGTACCAGATTCCAGCTGTTTGCTACATACAGCTTACTATTTATGAGTTTCACATCGTGGAGACATTTGCTGTGGTCCCATTCATCTGAGTATAGCTAACACAACAACAGCATGCCAAATCCTGTGATGGCTCACACTGGTGTGGTATCAGACTGAGTGGAGATTTACTGCAGCCATCACAACATGACAGCTAAAGACAAGTGCAGACAGTGAAAGGATTAATTGGCAACCATGTTAAGACACCTAAGAAGCTGTGATACCACCATGGTCTATGTTGTCATCTATAGGTGTTCATACAGTTGATAAGGAAATCCTACAATCAGCTGGTCCTGCTATGCTTTTTTGTTATTAATGAAGAGCAAATGTAACACAGTAACACTTTGCCATCCTCAAAAAAGCCTAGGATTTCACTGTGCTAGGAGATGTACACACACAAAGTGAAAAAGGTGGCTCCTGTCCACAAATACATATAATTTAACTGCTTACTGAAATGTCACCATCCATGTACAGCCATTTGCTGAGCAATACATCTGTCATCTCCACAGTATGCTAGGAAATGTGACTGTCAGCTTTGCAAAGACCAAGCACTTGCACTTGGTTAAGGAGGATACTCAGCCAACCTCTCTCATGTAAGTACTGCTCTCTGACAACCCTGTGTGGCTCCACATTACCAACTTTGTTGTACACAAATATTTTTGTACAGCATTGCGTATTAAAACTGTTGTTTGGCTGAAGCAAGAGCTGCAAATATTTTGCAGAACCCTACAAGTGATTTCTGTTTTCAGCTGCTAAAGACTGACTAATGAACTCATTTGGTATCCCCAGGAAGGGGTGTAAATCTCAGTGTGTGTTGGAGGAGTTGGCCAGAACAGTGTCAAAACTGCGTCCATGTTATAAGCCTTTCAACATGCCCATTCTGTGCCTCTTAGTCCAACTTCTCCTTTCCATCCCCAAAACTTTCACTTGACTCTTTGTCTTTCCTCATCACCCAGAGGGTCTCATCTTCCCTCTCTTTTGTCTTTGCAACCTCTCTCCTAGCAGACCAGCAGTTTAGAGATTCTGTATGAAGTGCCAAAGGCAAATCCCAAGGCAGGACACAGGTGGTGTTTTAAGATCTCAGCCAAGGACACAGCTCCAAAGGGCGGGGCCAGGAGCTACTCCTGTGGTTCTGGCTTCAGGGATAAACAGGGAGTCTGAGAAAAGGCACTCCTGGCCATCTGTTAGAAGTCATGAGACAATAGATACTTCTTAGTGCAGGATGAGGGAAGAGGAAGATAAAGGATGGCAAGGATCATGGCATGTCATCAAAGGCTTTGTTAGAATTAAAGTGTCGTGGCTGCAGAGCCTAGCTCACTTCATCACAGCTCTCTCCAGCATGACTGGTCATAGACATGGAGCTTTACAAGTGACAGAGCAAAAGCACAACGAGAGATGAAAGAGGGGCTGGGAAGAGAGGTGCCTTTCTGAGTAGGAAGGCAGGAACTGCAGGAATTACATGAGTGCAAGTTCTCACTGGAGGCACAGTGCACAAGCTCTCTGGAAAACAGAGACTGGATACAAAACATAAGATGAATATGTATTATGTGAGATCAAAAAGACAGAAGAAGAAGGCATATCCAGTCACTGTCATAGCAAAAGCCACCAAGAGTGGGATACTTCCCCACCCATCCCCACCTATTCACAAGCTAGCACTGCTTAGACAATGTCTGTACTTTTTTTTCCCTCTCTTAATAGATTTCGAATTTTACCAGTCACACCATACCAAAATCAGTGAGGGTAAATCAATTAGAGTCAAACACACTTAACAGTTTTATGGCAGAAAATACACAGATTTGGCAAGAAGAGGCAACGTTCTGAGGCTGGACAGTATGGCCAAATCTAACCATCCATCCATTCAATTAAGGACTAACTCCTGCCACCCTTATTCATTCTGAATCATGTTTTACTGCAAGAGTGGTCTCGCTGCAGCCAGCAGCCCTGTCTAAAATGCAACACATCCCAAGTACTGCCAAAAAAATGGTCATCAAGAATGATACTCTTTGCTAATTCAGATGCAAAAAAACCCTGGGATGTGAATGGTTCTATGCTCCTGTGGTTTTATAAAATGAAGCCAGACTGCTATGTAAAATACAAACTTATTCTGGAGCGATTTTAGCCATCCATTCCTCGAATATGCATCTAGACATTTCCTGAAGCCCAGTGGCAGTAGTTACACCCTGGAAGCTGCATTTGATAAAGTACTGAAACAGCTGAATTGGACATGTTCAAATCTTTGTAATAAAAATGTTCCATCTCATCTTTTTTTTTTTGCCATTCTGAAAGCTATGCAATTATCTTCTCTAATAGTTCCCCATGTTTTCAATAAAAATAACCATTAAAAAATATCAAAACCAGAGAAAACTGCTTTGGAAAACACCTTAATTGATATTCAGAAGTCAATTTTTGTAGTTTATTATTGAAACTGGTATGAAATATTTATCTCCTGTGATCAGTCAGGGGGTTTGGTACATTTTCATATAATTTTTTCCTTTTCAAAAGGTAGAGTTTTGAGCTTGAATTCAGTGTAATACTCTAGATAATTGTTGGATCAGGGAGTCATTCCATCCAATAATCATGCAGAAACTGTAATTGATATTTTATAATTAAAGTCCAAATTGAGAAAGAATAGTAATAATTAGTGAGGAAAGCACATAATAAGATAAGAAATTACAATACAGCTGAGAGATTTCCTTTAGGCAAAGGAAACAAATTACCCTTGAGCTTTCTTAAAGCAAAATAATTTTCTCGCTTTTTGGGAGTGGTTTAGGGGTGGGGATTTTGTTTGTTTGTGTGTTTGTGTTTTTTTTAATTATTTGAATCACAGAATGGTAGAGGTGGGAAGGGACCTCCAGAGATTATCTAGTCCAGCCCCTCTACTACAGCAGGTTTGCCTGTGAAGTACACTTCAGACTTTACTAACCACCAAAGGAATGATGGGTTTGTCTGAGGAAGAGTTAAGTCTCATTTGCATTGCCATATTCCCAAATGTCCCAAAGAAGAGCACTGCTAAATGTTGTGCAAATACAAAGCAGAAGAGAGTATCTGTCCCTCTGGGTTTCCTAGACAGTCTGATATCTCAAAACACAGAGGAGGCTGCAAGCGTTAATAGGAATTTTTCAACTCTCATCTCTAAAGGTTTTTCTTTTTTTCCATTTCCCTCATTAAAAAAAAAAACTGGCAAACATTCAGCCAAGGCTGGTAACCAGAGAGAATCTGTGCAGCATGGGTTGTAATGCCTGGCCAGGCTCCAAGGAGTATAGCAATCTCAAACCAGTGGATTGCATGGCAGATATATTCTGGGCTGGGACATTTTGACATCCCTCAAGCTCATTTTACATGCCTAGGGGTCTCCTTGTAAACCTATTTCTGTGAGGATCCCCATGAACCATAAGTAAACACCTAAGAAAGTCAAAGAGTTTTCACCACCACCTCTCTTATCCTTCTGCCATGGGAAAGTGCTACAGGGAGTAGATACTCCTCTCTTCCACCTCCTGTCTGCCTGAGCCTTTCATACCACATGATGGGTCCAAGGAGAGATACTGAAAAGGCTGATACTGGCAGTTATGTACTGCCTTGGGAAAAGGTCATTTCCACTTTGCAGGGTTTCTGGGATGCTTATTGGTGCTATTTAGTCATATTTACTTCCTGATATGCAGTGTGACAAAAGGAAAATATTGCCTAAGATCTCTCTCAAGAACACTTCTCAGAAATGGCCTCCTTTCATTCTTCTTACTCTTTTTTTTTAATCAATTTAAGCTGTACAGAGTGAAAATTAAAGAAACTGAAAACTGCAAAGACTGTACATAAAAAATTAACTTATTAAAGAATAAAAATATTCCTTCTTAAGTCTGATTTTTTTGAAGCTTGTTTTGTCATCTCACTCTTTTGTTTTTGTACCCTGCAATTATCCTTAAGAAGCCTTTCCATGCAGGTTTCTTCTCATCACTGGAGGTTCAAGGTCCAGATAGATTTTGTTCTGTTAATTGAGGAAATTCTGTGCTTCCTTGACACTTGAGACCTTGGGCTCACCACCGGTCCAATGCAAATCCAATCCACTTAACTTTCCTTAATTTATCAAAATTTGCCATTTTGAAATAATACAGTAATGTACTTAGAAAGATACTTTGGAGGCTTTTCTAAACCTATCCACTTACAAAGAGTGATCATATGTAATTGAATTATAAGACACATTAAAGGTTAATGTAATAATAATATTAGTATTATCTGTGAACAGTGTTGGATTATGACTCACATGTAACCTAAGGTCAAACAGAAAAAACAGGATGTCATTATCCTGTTGTGCTATACTATACCACCAAAGTATCTGACTATTTCTCTCTAATAATAGTCCAATCTCTGTTCATTTCTAATTGTAAGAATCCATCACAGACCTGTAGCACTATTCTGCTGAAATCTCATCAACTGTCCTTCTCTGAACAGAGTTTGGCTTAAGTAGATTTCCCCCCCCCCCAATTTCCCCTAATTTCCCTTTATATATTTCTTCCAGTCATATTTCTTGTATTATTACAGTACTCCTTCATGACAGTTTTCTTCATTTATCCTGTTCCTCACTAGGGTATACATTTCAATACCCTTATTACAATTTGGGTAACAAGTGGAGCTTATTTCTGTTATCTTAACACTACCTAGTTCCATAACCTACACGTCTGAGCCTTTCTGTTATTTCCTGGCATGGTTCCTAGGTGTTCTGCCCATCAGTGCTGTTCTCTAGATTAATTTAGGCTACAGATCTCTTACTTCATTTGACAAAGATTCCCAGTCACATTTCTGCCTGCAAGTCACACCGATCTCCAATTAATTTTCAATTTAACTAGGCATGTGAGTATTCAGAGTTTGTCTGTTCAACGTCCACATAGGCATGTATCTGCAATAAGGGTGGGATTTAATAACCACATTCATAAGCAGGCGCCTGCATATGATCGTCTGTTGTTGTAAGCTCCTCTTACAGGCAGTGTTAATTAAGACAAAACAACCAGCAGAGAACACAGAATGATTCAGTTCATCCTAAAATAGCCATCTAAATATATATTCAGTTGATTCAGTACAGACATCCACCATCATTTTAGATGCTTTGTGATATGCAATGTAGCATGCAGTGGCTATTTCAGAAGGGTGCATGTCCCCCATGGGTACCACATCAGCCCCAAAGTCTTATATGCCACTGGGCTGGATGCCTATGTTTAACCAAATTAATTCAGTCTGTAGTGGCTGGTTAGCTGAATCATCTCCTGACATCACTGCCTGTAGAGCCTAGGGCTCAGCTGCCCACACTTTTTCTTGCTGTGCTGTTTTAGACAGTCTAGTATAATACACCTTTTCAAGAAAGTCTGTAGGTTATGTCCACATGGAGATTTGGGATACCGTTCAGTCATTCAGATGCCTATGTTCAGCTCTACCACAGCTCCCTCCTGACTCCAATGAGATCTAGGACACCCAGGGACATGTAGAGATAAGCAGGTGAGTAGCAAGCTTAACTTTCCATACCACTGTCCCCTCACCATGCAACAAAGAGCAAGGGGATTTGAGACCAGCAAGGGGAAAAGAGGTGTGGGAGGGAAGATGAGGTGTTCTATAAGCATTTGTTTGTTTATCTGGAGGTTTTTCTCTCAATAGTGGAATCAGTGATTGGGGGTTTGTTAATTGGTATAACAGGTTGAACCCTGAGAATGGGTTAATCTGCCTATTTCCCTCCTCAACACAGAAGTGAGCGAAGAGTAGCACAAAAAATTCTGGGTTCACATAAAGATTTGTGATAAGATGAGACTTTACTGAACAAGTGAGATAATAATAATAATATGCACAATTACCTTAGCCTATTTGCAGGGGGGAAAAAAAAAAGCACAGCAGAAAACAGAAGCAAGAAGAAGCAAGTGAGCTAAAAACCTAAGCCATTGAGCTACTCCCCAATCCCTCCCAGTCCTGCTGCCATCTCAGCAGAAAAGTCAACACCCAAAACCCTGGAATCCAAAAGCAGCAACTGGAACAGGAAACCTCTCATATTACAATCTGAACTTCAAGCTCCATAATACTTTGCTCCAGACAGCACTTTCATTTTTAAGCTGACATGAGGCAGGATGGTTTTGAATAACAGCAGCCAATATTCAACTTAACCCATGACAATTGGTAATTAATTTGGTTGATATTCCCTGATTCAAAATTATTTCTTTTTGTCCATAGAAGGAGGGTGACTCACACACACTAGAGTTTAGAGTAAATGAAGTAATTCTGATGGCCCAGAAGCTTTGTCTCACTTTTCATAGAATCATAGAAACATTTTGGTTGAAAAAGACCTCTAAGATTATCCAACTGTTGACCTAACACTTCCATGGCCATTGAACTGTGTCCTTAAGTGCCATGTCTACAAGTCTTCTGAACACCTCCAGGGACAATGACTCTACTACTTCCATGAACAGCCTATTCCAATGCCTTACCCACCTTTCAATAATGTTTCATAATACCCAATCTAAACCTCCACTGCCACAGTTTGAGGCCATTTAATCTCCTTTCTTATAAATTCTTTACATAATAATAAAAAAGGCTCTTGTACAAACTTGCATCATTAAAAATACAGAAAAATCCCAACAGTATGAAAATGACTGTTTCTAAAGGAAGTCAGACAGAGCCAAAGGGGCATCTTGTGCATGGATGAGTTCACACAAAGGAAATATCCCACTATTAAAGAAGGGCCATAGTTACCTTTAGTCAAACAAAAGACACAAGTTAGCAACAAAAAAAGGAGTCAGAGAAAGAAGCTGCTTTGCACAGCCTTTGTGCAGTCCTTGAAGAGTGCATGCAGGCAGCTTTCCATGTCTGCCAAACAAGGAGTAAACAGAATAGGTATTGTAATGCCAGGTGGAAGGAGGCTCAGTGATCTGTGCTTCCATGATCATGCCAGTTAGCACTGTGACTCCATTCACCAGAAGAGTCTGTCCTCATGTCATCTGAGGCATCTGCTGCATCCACTCTTTGGTCCCATGGGTCAGTCAATCCAGACTCTTTGGCAGCCACTCTAAAGAAGTCATCAGCTGTGAAGAAACAAGTAAACCACACAAAGCAGATCGACCACATACCAGCATCTCTTTGTGCAGAGCAGCACTTCCAACATCAGAGGTTTTGAATATTCTGCATGAAAATGAAATTATCATTTAGTATGAAAGTTATTATTAAGAACGTTTTTGTGCCAAAACTGAACTTAACAAGAAAGCTTTACAGATGTAGGCTCATCTTAACGGATCCCCATCTACCTTCTTTTATTTCCTAATTTTAAAAAATACAGTAATCTAATTAGGGAGAAGAAATAATGCAAGGTGATCACTGTACACTG
The DNA here is from genome assembly GCF_027791375.1 of Indicator indicator. Classification (NCBI taxonomy): domain Eukaryota; kingdom Metazoa; phylum Chordata; class Aves; order Piciformes; family Indicatoridae; genus Indicator; species Indicator indicator. The sequence goes on along the minus strand of NC_072011.1, from coordinate 31,118,972 downwards.
AAATTTGTGGACTAAATAGTGAATTCCAAAAATACTGCTGAATGAAATAAATACATATGAACTATCAACAATATTTGGAAATAATGAAATCTTTTTTGATATACTTACTTCTATATTAAAGAGAAAGCTGACCTTATCTGATAATTAATTTGCAGTGAATAATCTCTGCGTAGCCAATAAGTTCTTTTAGACGGACACAAGAGCAAAGCATAGGAAATGCATGTTTACCCAGATATCAGCTAAGGAAAAATGATAAGATGTTGAGTTTTCCTTAAAAACAATAAAAGGAATATTCAAAGATGTCATGTTACTACATCAAGTATCAACAAAGGGAAAAATACAACTCTGTAATGGACATCACTGAGATCACCATAACATATAAATTACAGGAGAATAAATTCCTCAGAGTTAAGTTTAATCTGATTTAGATTGCAATTTAAGAGATCAGGTACCTAAATCTGTATTTTTAAATGGCCTTAAAACTTTAATCCTGCTCTTAATTACAACATTTTAAACTGACTTCAGAGTGGTTATTTTGGATTTACATTAGCACAAGTGAGATTAAAATATGAGCCAGAGGCAGTTCACACTCTGTGCAGTTCTCTACAGCAGAAAAACAAAGGTTGAATCACACTGTAAGGTGAAATAGCTTGGATTTTTTGGTGGATTTTCTTCCTACATAAAATATAAGATATTTTGAATGTTCCTTTGTGCTTATTCACCTAACTAAATAAAAACATTAGTTTCCATCCAGAGTGTGTTATTTAATTTTCCACTCTGTTCTTATTAAAAAAAAAAACAAACAAAGAAAACAGAAAACAAGCAGGCTTTAATCACTTCATAGCTTGATCTAAGCTATGTTTCTTTATGTTATTTACAAGAATTACTGCTTGGCACTTTAAAAAGGAAAAGAAACCCATTGAAATAAGTAAATAAAGGTGAATGTAAGGGTATTAATACCAGACCTCCAGCACTGCCTCAAAGGGTCCAGCTGCCCCACAGCCTCTCTGTATCATGTCTGTCTGGTCAATAAGCATGTCCCAGGTATCCCAGGACATTTCAAAGAGCACCAGAAATCTGTATTTCAATGCTGGGATAACTCCCTAAATGTTTCAGTGCCTAAGCATTACTCAGTCACTGGAGCCTGTGTTGAACTGAGACTCCACAGCTAGTCTCTGATGGCTTGGGTCTCCCAGAGTATGGTGAGGAAAGCTGGACAGCAGGGAAGTCAACAGGACTGTCAGCAGATAGTAGGCAAAGTCTACTCTACTGTCAGTTACAAAATGCAATGAATCTTGCACAGTATCACTTTTTCCATATACTATGTTGGCTACTTTAATTTCTTTATGAAACTGTGGCCATCTCTTTCCTTTGACGCTGGTCACAACTTTTAAATGACAGTGGTCTGAGATTAAAATATCCTCGTTCCCTCCTGTGTTCTCTGCCAACCTTTGCATGGTGCACAGCGGAGGAGGCAGAGCCAAGGCTCTAAGTGTAAATATAATTGCAGTGTTTTTGAGGTGTAAGCCTCTAAACTCAACAGATGAATCAAGCCCTTTTGTACTCCCTGACTCACTGATTTCAAGTAATGTTTGGGTCACACATTAATTTTCCATCTCCTTCTTAGTCTTCATGCCTGTCAAGGGCTAGGTCAACCACTAAATGAGTGACAGACACTCTATCAATTCCTCTCTCTTCTCAAAGAGAAGAAAAAAGGAATAAGGGAGAGAAACATATGGGTTGGCAATAAACCCTAAAACTACTTTAATGAAAATAATGATAAAATGAAATACATACATTTCTATATTAAACTAATATTGAACCTAACTCCCCCTAATGGTGATTACATCACTCACCACTGATGCTGTGACAGGCACTGGGGAAGTCCTAGGCTGGATTCAGAGGCAGATGGGAACCAGATTCAGGAGGTGAATTATGGAACTGGATTGAGGAACTCAGGGATCAGGACTGAAGACAGAAATGACAGAGTCCTTCTCAGACACTGCCATTGAAGAAGAGAGCTTGACCCTGCTGATCCCTCAGATTTATACTGAATATGGTATGGAATGCCCACTTGGGCAGTTTAGGGTCACCTAATCTGTCCACTCCTCCCTGCAGGTGTGATCCTTTACACTATACCCCCAAAGTATTACACAAAATTTAGCAGTGACCTTGGCCTGCATAGCAATCCTTGGTATAAACTAGAAACATTATTATCACTACAAGAAGCAGATGCTCTCTGAGGAAATATGTTGTTCATTTCAGAAGAGTCTTCACTAAAAAATAAAATCAATGTTCATCAATTCTGTTCAGAACTATTTTGATTCTATCTGAATTCAGGACAACACCCACTACCAAGCAAACTTGATTGCTGTGCATCTATTTAGTGTATACTTGCTGTATTTAATACAGAGCTCCTTGCTTTGCTTTTATTGTAACATGTATTTGTAGAAACCACACACATTCTGTGAAGGATCAGGTCCTAAATGACCACTTCCATGAGGCAGAAAAACAGTCTGAAAAGATTTTAAAGTAACTAAGCATAAAACACAAACAAAACCAACCAAACAAAAAGTTTTGATTGTGTCAGTCTTGGTCATTTGACCCACCAACATCTTTTTCTGGTTTTATATTTGCAGAAATATACTGAGCTTGACAGGTATCCTGTGTGAAATGAGAGCAATGCAGTGACTAATTAGGCCTTTGATTTACCAGTTATTCTGTCTAAATCCCACTGTCTGCAAATTCCCATCTTCCTCCTTCCTTTCTTCCTCTTGCTCCTCCAAATGGTAGAGGAACCAATGAGAAAAGGTGCTATGCTGGACCTTGTTCTCACCAACAGAGAAGGGTTGGTGACCAATGTGAGGCTCAGGAATAACTTTGGCTGCAGTGACCATGAAGCAATAGAATTTAAGATCCTCAGGGCAATTAGGAGGACATATCCCAGGCTTACAGCCCTGGACTTTAGGCATGCAGACTTTGATTGCTCCAGGGATATGCTGGCTGAAGTATTGTGGGACAAAGCCCTAGAGGGAAGAGGGGCCCAGGACAGCTGGTCAGTATTCAAGGATCACCTTCTCTGTGCCCAGGAGCAAAGTATACCCACAAAGAGGAAAGCAGCGAAGAATGCTAGGAGACTTGCCTGGGTGGTCAAGGAGCTCCTGGACACATTGTCACACAAAAAGAAACTCTACAAGGAGTAAAAGAAAGGACAGCTAGAATGGGAGGCATATAAGGAATCTGCCTGAGCAGCAAGAGACCTGGTTAGAAAAGCTAAAGCTCAGTTAGAGTTAAATCTAGCCAGGGAGATCAAGGGGAACAGCAAAAATTTCTATAGGTATATTTATGGTAAAAAGAAGACTAGGGAAGGTGTGGGCCCCCTCAGAAAGGGAACAGGTGAACTGGTGACAAGTGACCTGGAGAAGACTGAGGTTCTCAATGACTTCTTTACATCAGTCTTCATTGGCAAGAGCTCCAGCCGCGCTCTTGGAGTAATGGAAGATAATGGCAGGGACTGGAAGAAGGAACTGCCCATTGTGAGTGAAGATCAGGTTCAGAACCATCTGAAGAACCTGAAAGTGTTCAAGTCCATGGGACCCGATGGGATACACCCACAGGTGCTGAGGGAACTGGCAGATGAGGTTGCTAAACCACTCTCTATTATATTCCAAAAGTTGTGGCAGTCCAGGGAAGTCCCCACTGACTGGAAAAGAGGAAACATAACTCCCATTTTCAAAAAGAGAAAGAAGGAGGACCCAGGGAACTGACGACCAGACAGTCTCACCTCTGTGCCCAGTAAATTCATGGAGCAGATCCTCCTAGAGGCACTGCTGAGGCGGAATAATAATGAAGAGGTGATTGGGTACAATCAGCATGGTTTCACCAAGGGCAAATCCTGCCTGACAAACCTGGTGGCCTTCTATGACAAGGGCACAGCATTAATAGATGAAGGCTGAGCAACTGATGTCATTTACCTGGACCTGAGCAAAGCCTTCAACACTGTCCCACAATACATCCTGGTCTCCAAGCTGGTAAAGTCTGGGTTTGATGGGTGGACCATTCAGTGGATAAAGAACTGGCTTGATGGCTGCACCCAAAGAGTGGATGTCAATGGTTCCATGTCCAAGTGGAGGCCAGTGACAAGTAGAGTCCCTCAGGAATCAGTCCTGGGACCAGTCTTGTTCAACATCTTTGTTGGTGACATGGACAGTGGCATTGAGTGCACCCTCAGCAAGTTTGCTGATGACACCAAGCTGTGTGGTGCAGCAGACATGCTGGAGGGAAGGGATGGCACCCAGAGGGACCTTGACAGGCTGGAGAGATGGGAACCTCATGACAACCTCATGAGGTTCAACAAGACCAAGCGAAGGGTTCTGCATCTGGGTCAAGGCAATCCCAAGCACCGATATAGGCTGGGCAGTGACTGATTTGAGGGCAGCCCTGAAGAAAAGGACTTGGGGGTGCTGGTGGATGAGAAGCTCAACATGAGCCACCAGTGTGCACTTGCAGCCCAGAAAGCAAATCACACCCTGGACTGCATCAAGAGAAGCATAGCCAGCAGGTCAAGGGTGGTGATTCTCCCCCTCTACTCTGTTGTGGTGAGACCCCACCTGTAGTACTGCATCCATTTCTGGAGCCCCTATTACAGGAAATATATGGATGTGCTGGAACATGTTCAGAGAAAAGCCACAAAGATGATCAGAGGGCTGGAGCACCTCTGCTATGAGAAGAGACTGAGAGAGTTGGGGCTATTCAGTCACAAGAAGAGAAGGCTCTGAGGAGACCTTATTGTGGCCTTCCAGTATCTGAAGGGAGCCTACAAGAAATCTGGGGAGGGACTTTTTAGGATATCAGGTAGTGATAGGACTAGGGGGAATGGAAAAAAAATAGAAATGGGTAGATTCAGATTGGATATTAGGAAGAAGTTTTTCACCATGAGGGTGGTGAGACACTGGAACAGGTTGCCCAGGAGGATGGTAGAAGCCCCATTCCTGGAGGTTTTTAAGGCCAGACTGGATGTGGGTCTGGGCAACCTGATGTAGTGTGAGGTGTCCCTGCCCATGGCAGGGTGGGTGGAACTAGATAATCTTTGAGGTCCCTTCCAATCCTAACAATTCTATGATTCTATGATTCTATGTATGTCTTGATAAATGGAAAGTTTGCTGTCACAATGATTTTCAAGGAGTAGTCTTTGCTTTCCCCATTAATTGGCTCATGTAGTATCTTGGCAGTTGTCCCAGATGCACTACTAAAATAGAATATATACAACATATATCATAATTAAGGTCATAACTATTTTCCTTGTTGCTCTTCCTGTATTTGAAGAGGTATTTTTGCTAACAGTAGTAGAAGAGTAATTTAGGAAGCTATTGAAAGAATTTGGGAACATTTAGCTGAAAAGAGAAAGTGTGGTTCCAAAAACACCCTATAGAACCATACAAAATGCTATTCATTCACATGTTTTGTATTATACAAAATTGCATGCATCACATTTTTAAAACCTAAGAAAATAATGTGAAAAATGAGTCTCTGATGGATAGAAGAGCTTTTCATCTGCGCCTCTAAGTCCAGTTAACTTTATGATCCCAAAACAGCTTGAACAAGAGCCTCACTCTGTTATCATTCTGCAATGCAGGTATACCCAAATAAGCAACCTTGCTAGCAGAAAAATCTAAGCGAATAGAAGAGCTAAGCATGAATGAAATATATCAGATATTTTGATCTCAAAATCCAAGAAGCATTTTTGCTTCACTGAGGAGAAAATGCCTTGATTTCACAGTGACAGAAAGGAACTATTTTTTATAGTACATTCCTTTCTTTTCAGTGACCTTCAGCTTCCCTGTTACTGCAAGGTAGCAAGCATATCAAAGAAACACGGAGATGATTCCTATGTTCCCAAGAATTCAGTCTTCCCATCAATTGAGATACATTTCTTTAAGCTCATAAGATTAAAGACATCCTAGCTAAGTAATTCTGCATGCCAGTACTTGATATTCACTGATAAAAAAAGCAGCCTTAAAATCTTAGCCCATGTAACTGACACTGCTTTTTTTCAGCTCTTTTTCCTGCTGGCATCAACAGGCTTTCAGCTTCTAGTTCCTGAACACCTTGTGAGAACAGTTTTGATTCCTAGCTGGTACTGAGCTGCCTGCCTTCTTACTCTGCTCATCCTTGGGCATAGCATTCCCAAGAACTTGGCTAGAAAACAGGAGTCCAATGTGCCACAGAAAATCCAGTCTGAGCTTGCCTCCTCCTGTTCTCCAGGTAGTCATTCAGAAACAAAAATCCTGCTATGCTTCCTTCTCCGTCCTTTCTGTGTTGCTCTGGTAGATCCTGTAGATCCAATTCCCTTCCTTCCTTCTCCAAATTCTGATTTTCTGCTGTAGACCCCCAAGGCCAGTGGTATACCTTCACTGTCACAAAGCTTGTGTGAACAGCTCTGGCTCTGTTGTTTTCACACACCACTCTGTCTGGAGAGCAGAGTGTAGGAGTGGGTGAAGCAGGGAAGTGGATCTTCAGCCCATTCATAACCACCTCCCTACAACCCTAGAACCAGTTGGGCACCTCCCAGACTGAAGATGCTTACTCAGTAGAGAAGTGGGCAACGTGGATATTTAGAAAACATGGCTTTTAAAACTCCAGGGAGAGTGAACCATATCAAGCCTGAAACTTAAACCTTTAACTGAGAGTTTTTGCTGCTACCACCATGAAAGCTTATGTTCCATGCACAATAGGTAAAATGAAATTAAAAAAAAAATAAAGAAAAAAGAAAAAAGAAGTTTCATTAATTCCAGGCATATTTGGTACATATTTCACTAATGAATAACAGGCAAAAGGAAAATTATTTCACATAGTGCTGTAGCCTGATGTACCTTCTTTCTCTGTGTACCAGTTATCTGAACTTGTCCTCTGCTGTTTCATGACATTGATGATCACATCTAATATGTTATTTTTTAAACCCAGCATGAAAATAATTACTGCCACCCACATCTCTAGGCACCTTGACTGCAGCTCTGATTATTCCTAGCTCTAGAACAAGAAACCTCACCCACCTTTTAGTCTATAAATTCCTCATATTCCTCTGTACTTCAGACATGTCTTTTGGACAAGGAAATACAACTAAGGACATTAATTTGCTGTTAGCACTAGGCTCCCTTCCCCATTTTACCCACATGCCTTTTAACAAAATCTGCACATGAACTTTGTTCTCAGAGCAGCTATACCAGGAGAAGTCCTAGTTGCTATAGGTCAATAAAAATCCTGTGAATGAACCTGATGTCAATAAGGGAGAGGCCTTTTCTGTCTCTTTTTGAGATTTGGGGTTTCTGCCATAGATCAATGCTTTGACTTTCTTTTTTTTTTTTTTTTGGTACTTTACCTCATTAGTGTTTATAATATTGTGTCCATGGACAAAAACCCCTGAGTGAAAAGCGTGCCTGTCTTTGCATTGCCATGACGAGCTGTCCATAAGGTCCCATGGAACATCTTGCTCCCACACTGTGGCAGCTCCCTGGCAATATGAGGGGCTAGAGAAGCACAAGAACCCTCTGCCCAGCAGCCATCTTTGACAGGGGCCTTCCTCCAAAGCTTCAGCAAGAGGGTGAAATTCTAAAATGCTGTCCAAGTCAGGAAGTGTTTCTTATTTGTCCTTATTTCTCTGACTAGAGTAGTCTGCTGAAGATAAGGTGAAATGGAAGGTATTTTATCTAGTCTAGGTTACAATACACAAAGAGGCATCACATTTCCATGTTTGTGGGATCAAATGTATTTCATCCTGGGCCGTTAGTACTCTTTAAGAACTTGTGAAGAACAGGAGATGTTTGAAAGATAAACACTGCATCTCCTTTTAAAGGAGTAGGGACAGGATGATCTCAGGACTGATGGAGCTGGCAGTCCCATTGCTGGAACAGAGCAACAAGCAGTCAGTAAGATTATCTGTACATCTCTGTAAGAAAATATCTAAAAAAACCCAACCCAACCCAACCCAACCCAACCCAACCCAACCCAAACCAAACCAAAACAAAACAAAAAGAAACCAAAACAAACAAAAAACCCCATCCCAAACCTGATAAGTGTAGGAATTGTAGATTTGTCAAGGTGAAGTTGTGTTAAACTGATCTAATTTCCTGCTGCAACAGAATTTGGAGCTTTGCAGACAGAGACAAGGCACTGTTGTCTTACATCTCTGCTTAGAAAATCTTTACACTCTATGATACAGATTCTCACAAGGCAATTGGAAAAACGCAGTGTAAGAGGGAGAAAAAACGATTAGGAAAGCTTCCACTGAGCCAGAAATGGAAGGACAAATTAAGTGAGGTACTGTCTGTCTTGTCATTGGTACTATTTGATGCTTTTGTTAATGCACTGAACAACAGATACAAGCACTCTCATTTAGCAAGGCACTGGAGGGTAGGGTCAAGATCTCAGAATAAGAAAGTGCATTAAGTCACCAGCTGTGTAGTAGGTGATGTAAAAGAATTAATCTACAAATCTATCAGGAGTAGGACAAAAAGAGGCAGATTAGATAGCAGGAAAAGCTTTCCAGGACTGGGAATAGTGGGACCATAAAATGACTTTCCCAGTAAGGTCATGCAGTGCACATCTTGGAAAGTTTAACAAAACTAAACTTGATGTGGGTACCTTCCCCCACTCTGCCTTTCTTTCTTTCATTTTATTTTCAATTCCTTTTCCTTGCTCCCACCGTATAGGAGTAGATGGCAGCTTCAAGTTATTCCACCTCAGTGACAGTATACAAGCCCAGAGGTACTGAAGATAACTATTGCTTTCAAGAGTGGCAGGAAGTGAAAGATTTGAGCGAAAGTTCTGGATATATTTGACACGTCTGCTGAGAGGACTAGCAAAAACACGTTTAATTTTCACTTATCAATAACAGCCTTGCCCTACAGGGAAACACACAAGCCCATCTCAAAACCCACTATTTAATTGCTTTGAGCTATCCACCCAGTACTATTTTTCACTTCCACAATCTCTGATGGTGTTCCCCCGCCACACACATGCATTTGGGCTCCCAAGTGTTATATATGGCAGTGAAGTACAATGCCAGGGTGACTTAGAGTGACCTCTCTTCTGATATCCCAATGCTGTTGGGGCCCTGGAATTCTCTGTTTTGATTCCTCTCAGTTGCAACAATCTTCCACTGCTCTTGTTTGTGGACTGTGCTAGGTTAAGCCCAGCCCAGGAGAGGGGTGGGCTGAAAAGAACCTAGCCTGAACCTGACCCAGGTGGATAGAGAGACCTGGCCCTCTCCCAGCAGCAGGGGTCCTTGGGTCAAAGTCTATTCCACTCCCACTTCCTACCCACAACCCTTTTTAAGGGAGGGCCATTTTCTCCTGCCCCTGTTTTGCTGACATCCTCCTGCTGCTGTTAGCTGTTTAACCATGTGGCTGGGCCTGTTCCATGTTGCTGCAGACTCCTAAGGAGCTGCATCTAAAGAGAATCCATCTTACATCTAGAGAATCCTTTGCCAGCTGCATCTATTTTGGTATATATTTTTATTTTTCCTTATACCTTTGTAACCCTCCTTTTACTCAAATGCCTTTTATATTTTGTTAAGTTTATCTTTTTACTTCCAAATTGATTCAAGGTTTTTCTTTCATAATACATTTTGAAAACCTGAATTTCTTTTTGACCCAGAAATCCTATGCTTTCACCAGGTCTAGAATCCAATCCACACATTTGCAAACACATTCTACAGTCACAGCCTCAAGCCTGGGGAGGACTTGAAGAAATTTATTGTGTGAGAGGTGAAGCTTTTCTGTCAACCATGCCAGTTTGTAAGTTGTTCTGCCTGTTCCTGTCGTCCACCCAGTTGCAGGAACATGGCTGCTAGTTTGATTTCTATTACGGGCAAGTATCCATCCAGCAGTCCCATCTGTTATGCTTAGCCTGCCTGACACACACAGCAGACTCAGTCCTGAGGGCAGGCTGGCATTGCTTACCAGTGACTGAAATGTATATACCAGCATTTTCTGGGAGAGTACTTAAACATTGTGGGAGGTTTAACGTCAATATTTCTAAAAGTCAATACTTCACAGACAAGATGGGAACCCCATTTGGACCTTTTTATACTTCTACTCTTAATCCTTCTTCCAAAACAGGTCTCTTACCATTATGTCTAGGAACCACTGGGTTATTTCCAAGTTCTCTTCTCTGCCAACTGGGGATGTTCAGTGAGTTTTCTCCTTTCTACATTTTGGGTGCAAATGACATGACAGCAAGCCACGTGGGTATTCAACAACTTTGAGTTTCATCCATTTTCAGTCTCCATCTGTTTGGACAATTCAGTTTCTCATGACCCTTCTTCCTTCCAGTTCAGCTATCAGTACCATCCACATGGTGATTTGTTTATATAGAAGATTTTTCTCTGATCTTTAGACTGCTTGTGAAGAGGTGCTTTTTAACCGTTGCACAGGCAACTGTGTCTTGAAGTATTGCAAGTGATCTGGAAGAGTTATTCCAACTGACATAAGCACTATTACTGAGACCTGAGAAATGTGATGTCAGACTCTTGCAATTGTATTAGGTATTAGGGAGCTTGAAAACACAACTGATATAATAGACCAACAAGTAGAAAAATTACATCTGTCATCAGCTGAGATCTGCACAAGATAGAGTATTGTGTGGAGAAAGCTGAGTGGATGGGATAATATGCAAATATAGTATCCAGTGATATTACAGTAACTGAATAAAGGTATTGCTAGTGATTGTAACATTCATATGTGCTAAATATATGGATATTTAGCTGATTAAAACAGTGCAAAGTAAGTGTGTGACAGAAGACGGAGACCAAGATGAATATGTTATGCAATGTAGGGAAGATTAAACACATGTATAAAGGAAAGCATTTCTGAACTTATTTTGCTGGACAGCCATATCCAACCCTATGATACCTGATCACTGTAGCATTTTCCTGTTGTGTTCTTGTAAGAAAATCTGCTCAGTGAACCTGGTGTGCAGCTTAACCATGCAGTTCATGGCAGTCAAGTCCTGAGTTAAGATTAGGGTCTTCAATAACAGACTATGGCAAGGACGGATCATCGCCAGCACAGAGTGCTAGCCAAGGAGCACCCTTTCTGCCTGTGTGTTTCCAACCTTCACACTCTGGGAAAAGACTGCCCAGAGCCCAAAGGCTGTCAGACCTGTCAGGCAAAACCTTTCAAGAACCCCCGCCTTTTGTTTCCACTCTCATAACTGCGAGCATGGCCAGCTCTTTAGATCCATCTGCTGTGTCCCCTGCTCTTGCAAGCAGTTTCTGATGTTCTCTTATTAAACAAGCTGTGAACTGATTTACACACTGAATCAGCACAGCAGTGTAGCAGACCTATACACAGCTTCTAGGAAAGCTAAAACTAAAGTACATCTTTTGTTCATGTAGCAGGTTTTCCTTCCTATACTTAGTGTAATACAGTTTCTTTTAAAGTACTGGATTATCTCAAAAATACCAGTCTAGTTGAAGTAACGTACAGAAAAATTGTATAAAAATCTAGCAGTTTTCCTAGTAAGATTTGGCACTTGATAGCTGCTCTGAACAGCAGTTTCATTCTGTGGCAGACTAACAGAGCTGTTTCCCTGGGGTCCACAGAAAATTTTGCACAGCTCATTGTGTTAATCAGTTTTCTGCAGGTCGTGGCTCCTTCCACACCTTTTTACTTGTCACACAGGAAAACATATGTCTCTTACTTATTATTGCTTTGTATTTTCCAAGCTCATGTATGGATCCCATTGCCACACCATTTGCAGGCTGTTGTTTATTAAAGCAGTGAGACCCAGGTGTTTCTCCCCTCTTTATGCCAGCATGGGCAAGCAAACTGAGCAGAGATGGACACCATCTCATGCTTCACTGCATTCTTGCCCATAAACTCCTTGGGTATTGTGTGACCTTAATGCACACATGCAACTAGCTTGCTGACTACAGGAAAAAATCCCCCTTCTTGTGAGTTTTGCAAGGTAATTAAAGCTGTTCAGATGAACATTATAAACATTCTGCAGTTCTGCATCTGTAAATTAGTGGCTGGCAGACAATCACAGAGAAAAAAGGCAATGATTCCGTGTCTTTTCAAGGCACTCTACCTCAAGAAAGGCCTGGCAAATGAGCAATAACCAAAGGAGAGCAAGGTGCCATCCACAGGAACACCAGGCAGAGGCACTCACATTGCTCCATCATCTCTGCTCTTCGTAGATCATTGGGTTCAGTGCGTTTTCAAGGCTACAGCTCTTCTTTTCTTTGTCAGGGAGAAATCTCCTCTACACTGATGGATATATGTGGCAGGAGTGGCTCAGGAAGAAATCTGTGAGATTTAATGTGCTTTGCCTTTCTCAAGGGCTCCTTAAGCCCAAAACATCAATTGTCTTGAGAAAACCATCAGAGTCTGCAGTGCTGCCTCAAAAATGCCAATTAAGCAGTTAGTGGGAAAGAGAAAGGAACACACTTGGGAAAAAGGTTGTTGAGAATGGTGAAAGATGAAATGGATTACCTCTCCCCCAGCTTTTGGTAGTTCCAACACAAATGTCCCATTTAGTCCATTATGGACAGGATGTACTACAGGGAAGGACATCCAGCATCAATGGCTGAAAAATATTTTCTTTCACAAGGTATTTTGCCTCAGCTGGTCTGTTTTTTATACAATAGCCTGTCTAATGAAGTTATTCTGCTCTTTCCAGCAGTTTTGAAGTATAGCATGTGTAGATTATCTCGGTTGAATGAATCTGATTTCATTTATAAGTTGCTTTGTTTTGATGTACGTTATTTTCTTTTCTTTGTTCCCCTCTTCTCTGTCTGAGGCACACAAAATTGTTTGTAGAGGGGAAAAACATATAAACAATGTGATTCAGGACAATAAAGAACAGCTTGTTAAAAATGTGCTTTTTGTTAAAAATGTGGAACCCAAACTTTTTTTCTCTATCACACCTTGGTACAGACAGCATTAGCTGAGGTTGCTCTGGGATTTCTATTATAAACCTCTCTTCTTTTTCTGTCTGCAAAAGCCTGAAAAAAATATTTTTAGCTGAAATTATGTGTCTTTTGCTTTAGCTGAGAACAACTGTTTTCAAAAAATTAAATCAACCTCATACACCTATTATTTTAGTTTTATGAAAATTATGAAACTTATCAGAAACAAATATTTTTGCAACGGTTATCCTCAGCATGGAAAATCTCTTTATTCTATTTTTGCTTTCCTATTTTTATCCAGCTCAAAGGAAGGTGATGAGACATTTGCTATCCTTCCACTGAAACAGAATCAAATCCCATCTCTTTAGCTGAAAAATTGTGTGACACTCTTATGAACCAGGTCAACCTGATAATGTAGACTCCCTCTAAATTTGACTTTAATTCACCAACAGTTGGACATCTAGTATGCACACAGTCATGCATTCAGTGAACATGATCCTATATGTCTGGGTCTACACACTTACATAAATACATCTAAGAAGTGGTAATTATGAGGTAGTGTTTGACTCTGGAGATCTATCACTGCAGAAGCTTCCTTAAAATACTACAAATGTGTCAGCATTGAGACTGATGTGTTTGGGCTTGCTTCTACAGCTTTACTTGCCCAGGCAAAAGGCAGAAGCAAGAATGCTTTGAATAAAAATTTCAAAGCCAACATGCTTTAAATAACAAATAAATAATGCAATGCAGGTAGGGATGCAGTTCTGATGAGCAGCTTAGGAATCAACCATCCACTGGGAATCATTTACACAAACGGGCAAGGCAAGGTGCTGAAGCCAAGGGCAGACCTCAGGGCTGGGGAGAGAGGAACAGGGACCCTAGAGCCATTGCCAGCCCTGGCATCTCCCATCTGCCTGCTCCTCAGGTTCTTTTGTTTCCCAAGCAGCAGAATAAAGAGCAAGGTATTTGCCCCCAGCCTCAGGGACAAGGTGTGGGGAGCCAGGAGTAGATGGGCAGAAATGTATGGGGTGGAGAGTGAAGTGAGGCTCAGAGGCCATCCTGTGGTGGTGACACTGCTGTGAATATGGATATGGTTTTACTTTGTTGCCATCCCTGTCCTGTTTGCAGCACCTGCCATGAGGTTGCTCTGCAAGGATTGCATCTACTGCTCAGGAAGGGCTGAGTACACAGGTCATGGGGAGTTGTGCTTCAATGAAGACAGACATTTTGTCTGGACCCTTGATGGCAGGAGCCATCAGGATTGGTGGCTGCAGCTAAAGAGAATGGGTCTGTGTGGGCAGGTGCAGGCAGGCAGAAGGTTGCCAAGCAGGGCTTAATGTCAGCTTGGCTGCACTGGAGAGGGGGGAGTGAGGCTCCCTTTATTGTGGAGTGGGGATCACAGGTTTTCTGTGTGGGGGAGAAGATGAGTTATACATCAGATTTGGAGAGGTTGGCTAGAGGTTGGGATGAAGAGCATTAGGACAGGTCACAGCAGACAGCAGGTATAGGGACCAAAGGAAGGGATGAATGCCTAGAGAAAAGAAAAGAAAAATTGTACTAAAAATGTTACAAACCACAGGTACAAAGAAAGTGTTTAAGAGCTTTCTGTTCTCTTTTTTTATAGCAGAAGAAAAAAAAAAGGAAAAGGGGACACACTCTGGAAATAACAGGCCACATATTCTGCACAGAGGAATCAGTTTCAAGCCACAGCCTGATGAAACATGTGGATGTGCCACTGCAGGACCTCCTGAAGGTCAGGGGTACTACAGGATTCAAACAGAGGCTATGCTTTTGCAGCCAGTGTGGTTCATGGCACAAAACTAATGGCCTGTTAAAGAGCAGACATTTCAGAAATTTCACAGAAAAAATTACTGTCATGACATTTTCATCTAAATTTGCAGACACAAGAAACTGAGGTGAAAGAACATCTGATATTTGGATGCTTATGCATATATATAACACTCTCCAGCTGAGGCTTTGCTTTTCTTCGACAGAACCACTAGCATGAGGAATAGCTTTTGACACTACAATATTTAAAGAAAGCAAACAATCAGATTCATCAAGCTGTTCCCTTAGCACAGCATGAACTTTAGCTTTAGAGTTTCTGAGAAGAAAATTGATCTGTCTCTTGAAGATAGAGACCCTTAGGTAATTAGGAAGATGGCTTTATTCAGAAGCCTTTGCTTTTAGTACCATTTACTGAACATTTGGGTTTGAGTAATTATAGTCCCTGGGGGATAGGTTTCAGTGACTGACAGCCCCCAGTGATGTTTAGGTCTCATGCTCCCAGATGCACAGAGAAGTGAAACTGCACAGAGAAGCAGTTTTTGCTTGAATTTGCAGCAGCAGGGATTTGTGTGTGCATGTATGAGTGTATCTCTGTGGCTTTTTCAGGTTTATCAGTTCCAAATATAAGAGAGAGGGTGTGTGAAGAACATTTCCCTTACATCAGCACCAGTACCACTTTTGGAGTCTATAAGCAATTAATGTACTTTCTTACTGATAAGCTGCTCTGAAAACTCACCAAGCCAAGTGCAAAATCCATTAACCTATATGTACCAAAAGTACAGAATAAGAACAAAAGGACAGAGTTTTATTCATGTCTCAAAGGAAAGAAAATAATTTGAAAAAAATAATGGATGTATGCAATTATGCAAGACTCCTGTATATGAAAAAATCTGTAACTGTTTAGCAATAATGTCTTTCTCAGCACGGTATGTATGGCTAGAAATAGACTACTAGTGGATGTTGCTGCTTTGCAGTTTACTACAATGATTTTTCGTTTTGGGCAGAACCAGACACAGTTCTTGTTCTGAATAGTTCCAGGTATTTCATCACTTCTGGAATTTTCCACAACTTTTTGTTGTGAAAGACCTGGGAGTTTCCATGTATTTTCTGTTGACTTATTTATTCCTCTTTTTCTTTTTAATTTAGTATGAATTCTGAATTTTCTGGATCACAAATGTATTTCTGCTACAATATACTGCCCATCAAGTTACTAATGTATCTAATCTGAACAGCAAAGTAAGCAAGGGGATCAATTGGATTAGCAGCTGTTCATTAGACTTTCTTTTCTCATTTTAAGGTAACATCTATGTTTTCTTGTTTAAGGTTTCATCATATCATAAACAGTGCAGGCTAATTTCTGGACATAAATTTTAGATGAATGGATTACAAGTAATTGTGAGCTGCCTCTGAAGCTTGATCTGCTTCATTGCTTGATCTGAAGATGGTTATTTAAGGTGAAATACTCATTCAGCAATTAGGATGAAATGCAGTAGCCACACATTCACAGCCAACCTTTCTGTCTGTACACAAATCCCACATTCAGGTTTCTTTCTGTGATCTCTGTGCTTCACGTAGGCAGCCTTCCTTTCCCTGCACTGCAGAACACAAACTCTTCCCACCCAAGAAATATTTTTTCAGATTAAAAGCCACCTCAGGCCTCCCTATAGCACCTCCTGACCATGCAACATAGGAATGATGGATTGTAGAGAGCTGCCAATGAGGCCAGGGACTTGTGTATGCTCAGAGCTCAGCTTCCCACAGCACCATTTTCTCTGCATCCATTTATCCCTTAATTAGTGTGATGCCACATGAAAGCCCATACTCTCCCACATTTTCTCTCTGCTTTAAAGATATTCCCAGTCTATTTAAATCCTTACAAACACAGATCAGAAATGCTTGTTTGCATTTGCTCCGATTGAGTGGTATAAACATGAAAAAAGTATGCTGGTTTGAATGCAGGGCAACCGAGGAGTGGGAATGAATGCCATAGCAAACAGTCAATAGCATTTAGCTAAGTTCACAAACATGTGGCAGTTATTTGAACCTGATGATTTCTGACTTTCTGAGGCCATCAAACAATGGGTTCATATTCTGATGCATGTCTAGCTAACAGAAACTTTTGTCTTAGTTTTGAGCAAAACAGATGCTCTTTTACCTCTTCCAAAACAGGTAAAAGAAAAACGCTCCACACTGGATTGGATAGAAATTGGAAAGTTTAAATGGAAATGCTATTCACAACTACATGCAACAGTACAAAAGCATATAAAATACAAAAAATCCATAGTCCACCTTGGCCACGGTTCTCCAAGAACCTCCTTAGGCCAAAGCTTCACACAAACCTCCCTCTAAATCGAACCAATAAACCCAGGTCTCTAATGCCCCCCTCCACCATACCTTTCTACCCCCATACCAAACAGGAGATAAGAGAGCTGTGTTGGGAAGGCAGCAGGGAGAGGAGAGAAGGAGAAGAGGCAGTTTGTGCTGTCCCCTTATAAAGGCTAGATGCAGGCATTCTGGGAATGAAATAACAAAAATTTCACTTTCCAGTCCACCTCCTGGACCCTCTGTACCTCCTGGAGGTCCTCTCTGTGGTTTCTTAAAGGCACTCATGTCAACCTTTGACAACTTTGTACCCATGTGAAGGTTCTTGATGTTGTGCATAGTGATGCATATTGTGGTGCTTAAAGGGTATTTGAGCCAGAAAAGGTAAAGGACGTCAGAAAACAGGCAAAACAAGTTAGCAGTAGGCACTATGTATATGGAGGTAGCATGTACAGCACCTCAGGGGCAATAGCTGCTGAGACAGAGCATTGGACACCTGTGAAGGTGCTAGTGTCTCCAGCTATTTACCACATCTGTATCATCTGAAGATCTTTGCAATCCTCTGATGACAAAGTTTCAATGATCTTATGAGATTGCCTTGCCTCTGCTTGTCCCTTCCCTCTCTTTTTCTTTTTCCTAATTTTTTTCTCTGGAAAAACTGTAATTTTTGGTAAGCAAACATAAGGTACTTCTTAAATTTGCAGAAAGGGCACAGAGTGAACTGTGAGTATTTTTCAAGTTTTCTATGCAGTTGTAACATAGACAATGCTGAAGTCAGAATGTGCAAGGAAAACTGCAGCAGAAGGCTATGCCCACTGAAACAAAGCAGCTAAGTGAGGTAAGAGTGCAAAAAAAAATTAAGTAAAGGACAACCAGAAGAAAGACGTCCAGGGCAGGAAGGCTGACACGTGCCAAACACAGTCCATCATGATCCAAAGGAACAAAGTGTCACAGGAGATATGAGATTCCTAGGTGACTGTATGGTTTGGGTATTAACAGGAACAGTATCACAGTATCACAGTATCACACAGTACCACAATACATTAGAGGTAGGAAGGGACCTCAAGAGATCATCAGGGCCAACCCCCTTGCCAAAGTAGGATCACTTAGGGTAGTCCACACAGGAATGCATCCAGATGGGGTTTGAATGTGTCCAGAGAAGGAGATTTCACAACCTCCCTGGGCAGCCTGTTCCAGTGCTTCATCACCCTCACTGTAAAGAAGTTTCTCCTCATGTTGAGGTGAAATCTTCTATGTTCAAGTTTGAACCTATTGTTCCTTGTCTTATTACTGCATACCACCTAAAAGAGATTGGCCCCCTCTGACACCCACCCCTCAGATATTTATAGACATTGCTGGGATCTCCTCTCAGTCTTCTCAAGACTAAACCCCAGGTCTCTCAGTCTCTCTTCATAGGGGAGGTGCTCAAGTCCCCTAATCATCAGCATGGCTCTCCATTGGACTACCAATGAACACCAGCCAGTAGACACTGGATAATGGCAGCAGTGCCAGCCCAAAATACCTGCACATACTTTCCCTTTGCTCTGTGTTTGAAGGACCCTGAGGCTGAAATATCTTTGTCAGGCAGAGCAAGCAGAAACTATAAGCAACACTAGAGTTTCCCTCCCTTTCCTTGCTGTAATAAGTAGGGGATGGTGGGGTTCCTGCTTGGAGAGATCTGAAGCTCTGGTTTGCTGGGCACATTAGTTGACATCCCCTGACTTTTCTTCTGGAGAGTGACTCTGGTAGAGCTAGTGTTGACCTGGTTCAGAAACACTTTATACTCCTGAGTTTTCATAGCCTCTGCTGCTCTTCAGAAAGCTTTCTGTTCCTCCCCTTCAAGACAATGGGTTTCCACAACTCTGTCCCCAGAGGCTGGGACTTCCCAGCATCTGTCCCAGCACAGCAAAAGCATGAAGTTTCCAATCATGCCCCTCTCATTGGGATGCCAGCACCTGGTTACGCACACACATATGTAAGCAACATGAAAGGTGCTTCCAAAACAGAGACATGTAGTGGCAGTCTGAGTTTCAGACAGCTCAACCTAGCCCATTAAAGCTCACAAAAAAAGCCAGAGAACACACTGAAACACACTGGGGGTTAGGAGGAAAGCAGGAAAGATGTGCACTTTTTGCCTTTGTGTTGCTAGGCAGAGGAAGTATGAGGGCTTGTACCACCGAGGAAGGTGGTGGTGATCAGACAAAGCAGGGCTTGAGTGCTAGTGGCCCACAGCCTTACCTTATAGGTAAAATAAAGTTTCTACTGACAACACTTCACAACGTGGGGGAGGTTGCAAAAGAGGCAAACAGTCAGCTAAAAGGGGCATGGGAAAGAAGGAGGGAGGGCATTGCAGGAAATTTAAAAATTAAAAAAAAAAAAGCAAAACCTAGGTAATCATCCAGACTACACAGGGGAAGAGAGAGGCAGTCTCAGAAGCAGAGTCCCATCAGTCTGCCTGGTGTCTTAGCTGGCATTTGAACCCACAGATAGATCCCCTCTCCCCTAAGTAGAAAAAAATCAGCTCCAGTTTCATGCCAACACTTTTCCCTAGATTGTGAGAAAAGAAGAATTAATTATTCATCTGCCAGACCCTGCACGAATTTATTAGCTGCTCTGATTGTCATGAGGCATGGATGCAAGTGCTCAAGCATGCTCCCATTACAGAGAAGCTCCCACTGCTGAGATGACCCAAGTCTACATGATGCGTAAGCTTTGAGTAAGCCCAGCAGATCTCCCTGATAGGTAATTTTGTTCATTTTTTTATACAAACACCTAGCAGTCACCTTAAAACCACAGTGTGGGATCTCTGGTTACTTCACTGATTTAAGAGGTTTCCTACTTGCACATAAATTTGTTTGCTTGCTTCTTTCTGGTTTTCTGTAACCATCCTTTCAGCTCATTCTATTTCTGCAACAACCAACCAGCACTAGGCCAGTGGAAGTTAAGCTCCTAACAATGTTTGCTGTGTATTGGGAAAATACTGGGAAAGTATTGACCTACAGGAATTTGGCATCCCACTGCTGAATACTAATGCTGAAATGCGAAAATTCTCCTCTGAACAACTCCAAGTCTCATCTGACTCCTATTGATAGTGTCTGTGATCTAAACCACCAAAAAATGTTATTCATCCCACTGCAGAGGTGGTGTTTCTACTGCCTGTGTTAAAAGATGTAGCAGGGAGGGTCAAAACTGAAGCAGCTGCCTTTGATTAGCTCATGGCCCTGCCACCAAAGTGGCTCAAGACCTTCAGAAGAAACTACCACATTTCACAAGCAGCAGATGACTTTAACTCATAACATGCAGCAGAAAATAGCAAATAATTCCTAAACAAAGAGAGCAATTGTGTTTCACTCATCAGAAGATGGACCAGAAATTTATTCCATGACACTGACTCTTCCTTAGACTATCGAACCATGGTGTCTACAAAGTCTAGTCAACAGTGGTTTAAAATGTAGAAGATCAATAAATACAGTGATTTCAGCTGACATGGAGACCTGGAGAGTGTTCAAAGGATTTTGATGGGCAAACAACTATATTTTTTTAAGAAATACTGGGGAAGAAAAACAAGCGGTTTATTGTTACTAAATGAAATCTAACTGTAGCTGCTGTCTTTGCAGCAAATTATGAGAACTGTGAGATTGATTTAAAAGACAATATTTTCCCTGTCTGGATTAAAGATGCACTCTCTCTGTCAACTTCCCTCATCAGCTTTTTGAGAAGCAAGGAATTTCTTATTAATCAAACATTGGAGGAGTGATCCTCCAAGAACCACAACCATCTTAAGCATGCTATACTGCATATTCTAACCTCTCAAACAACTCATCTGTGTATCTAAATGCCAGTTTCTGTCCTTCCTGTATAAAATTTGGCCTGGGCAGACAGAAGTAGGAGAGAAAGGTTCCTGTAAAGTGATTTGTCTCAGACTTTCCATATGAGTGCTGGTGATAGAAGGGAGGCAGCTGCAAGTCACAGGGCCCACAGAAGGAATTTGGGTTTGTGGACAGTGGTCTGGGCTCTCTGTGGTCACTGTTCTGGAATAGCTCAAGGGCAGAGAAGATGTGGGTCTGCAGCCTTGCTGTGATGTATGCAGGCACAAGTGCAAGCTGGGGCCACAGGGAACGAGCAGGCAGAGCTGTGCTTCAGGGAGCAGGAAAGAAGCAGACAAAAGCCTCTGGGTAGTCCTCACAGGGTTTGGTGTTCCTCTGTGGCAGCAATCCTGCTGTGATAGATGGGCCTGACATTCTTCGAGGCAGTTCCTATGGCCATGAGCAGCACCACAGAGCCAAAGTTTAGCTCTTTGCTATGGGTGTTCTGCCACCATGGTCCCACTCACACCCTGTCTTAACACTGTCTGCACAGTAACCTGCATTTTACTTGAGTGTCCATATCTGTGGTTGATGTCTGTACTTGCTGCCTATGCTTGCTGCTGGCTCCCTGCAGCCAGCCTTGCTTTTATCTCCTCAAAGCACAGTCCCATATCCCCTGCCACCATCAACACCTAAGTGAATGTACTGTAGCCAAGCTTTACTTCTTTGGAAGGTTTTCCTGCCCAATGATGACTCTGGGAGCAGCAGCTCCTCTTGTATACCTCATGCCCCAGAATTGTTGTCCTTTTCCACTTCAAAACCAGTTTTATGTCCGTTTGTTTGTTTTTTCCCAAGGGCTTCTTTTATTCTCTTTTCTACTATTTATTCACTTATTCTGTACGTGAAGGAGAAGGTAGCAGAGGAATGTAACTGCATTTGAAAGTTCGTTGATCATCATGAACTAGGCATAAAGCATACAAGAAAGACTCTCTTAATTTTCCATCATTGTATTGAAAGCTCTATCTAAATTTTTAGGAAGCATTTAGTACTTCTTGTTTTAGCGTTTTAGTCTGGTACAAAGACCTTTAACATCACTTAATTAGAGAAAAGTAAATCAGTCACTGTGGGAACCATCTTCCTCTGCCTTGTCCCTTCTATGTCTCTGAGCTTAAAATAGTCTCCCTTGCTATGTTTTGGATTCTATATACCAATTCCCCTCCATCATATTTCAGACAGAATAAAATTTGTTTTAAAATTAAATACTCTCTTGAGCACAAGAAAAGTTGCCATTCTATTTTTCACTGTATGGAATTGTAGTTAAATGTGATTGATCGTGCATAGATATTTGCTGTGGTGTTGTTATGCCAAACTTCAGGAAAAGCAAACAAACAAACGAACATTTTGCCCATCTTTTTGTCATTTTTCAAGTCTATTCTAGTGTCTAAATTGATGAAAAACCTGATTTGATTGAGTTCAATTAGAATTAAGTTTATTAATACCTTAGATTCTTTCACATTTTTGGGCACAGAGTGGGATTTTGTTTACCCTAGCATCAGTCCAGTGTACTGAAAAAAAAAATTTAAAAAATTACCTTGCTACTTTTGTGTTCTGGATCTTGTTACAACTCTTCTAGCTCAGACTACATGGAAACACAAAACCCCTCCACTCGTTCCAATGCTATCAGTCACTCACCAGTACCACTGTTCTACACAGACTCCCACAGATTCCGGTCTTTACTGTAAAGGTGCTTTATTAGATGGTGTGCACATAAGGCACTGTACACATTGGCAGCATGTACACCAGTAGACCATTAGGCTGATAAAACCATCCAAAAGAACAGTCATTAGTATTTAAATAAAATTGTGCTACCATAGGGCAATTCCAGCAAGAGATGGTTGTCTTTTGGCCTTGTATCTGTACGTGCTTGCATATATCACCAGCTCCATCTGCTGAAGTGAGCAGTGATAAAACATTTATTTTGAGACATTACATTACCTTGAATAGCATCATGGTCCTGGTACAAGTGACAAATGAATAATGGAAGTACTTTCTCTGCCAATAGCCTGTATATTTATCTATTGCAGCTCCTGCCAACAAGTTTCTGAACTAGTGTTTGCATATCTAGGGCATGAATTTACTTAGAGTGTGAATAGATATTATTTACTATGGGTTGTTTTGCAGATGCAGTACATTTTTATACCTTTATTTCTTAAAACGTATTTCTCAAAAACTAGAAAGCAAGCAAGCAAGCATTCTTTCATTTGTTTTTTAAGAACACAAAATGGTAAAACTGATCAGTCCTATAACTCAACAGTAAATCTTTTGAGTTCAGAAGCTAAAATCCTTTCTCGAGTGGTCTGCCTCTTTGGTACGCACACAGGCAGCTCACTCACACAAGAAGGAAGTAACTGCTTCAGAGGCTACATTTGCAGCTTTGTACCAGTAAACTTTTGTATCAGTCCCTTATCACTCATCTTCAGCCTATGCACTAAATGAAGATAAAAAAAAGATATTGTTTATTTAAAGACCAGAAATAGATATTCTGGGGTGTTGTAGGAGTTTCACCACCACTACCAACCATTGTCTGTGCAGTATCTGCACCATCTGCTGCATAACCTGGTTGTGGCTATATGCTGGAGACTGGGGCTACATACCTTCCTGAGGCTGGATCATAAAGTAGAGGCAGAAGGGAAAAGATCAAGATCAACTGAAGCTTGGCCTATTTCCCATCTCTTTCTGAGGAGATTTGTGCCTTGGAGTAAAGAAGAGACAAGTGGTCCTTACTGAAGGGGATGTATATTGGCAAGGCCAAGAACAGGTTTGGGAAACCACTGCGCACCCATGCCCCATCCTGTGCAATCTGCACAAGAATTGTCTGTGCTTCAGTCCTTGATAATTGAGATAGACAGAAATAGGATTTTTAGAAATGAGTCTGACACATCACATTCCCTTGGCAGTGGCCAGTGCCAAGTCATATTGACTTCTGCTGTTTTCCTACCAGTCTGGACCTTATCCCAAGGTTGGAATGGACCTTGCTCCTCACTTCAACTAGCCTGAAGAGTTGATCTCTATTCTTTTTTTGTTGTTGTTGTTATTTTTTGTTGTTGTTGTTATTTTTTTTTCTTTTTTCATGGGAAATTATTGGCTAAAAATGACCATATTCATTGGGCCCCTGCAATTATTGCTAGCTGTTGGTTTGTGTTGTATATCCCTTGATGACTTTACCTCTGATTTCTAAGCCTGCAATGCTGCCTTTCTGCTTCCTTCCCCTTTACCATCACCTTATAGTTTCTGGTCCATTTCAGTCATCCTCTGTCCCTTTCTCAAAGTTTGATCAAATCCTAAAACAGACCAGAAGTAGCTCCAAAAGTGAGAGATCACAAACCATTCCATAGATGGAATAGTCAACAGTCTGTCACTGAGTAGAAATCTTACCCTGTGCAGTAATACAGTGCTACGGTCTGGTGAGGAAAATCTGCATGAAAATTTGTGTTAAAATCTCATTCTAACCAAGGCTTCCTGCAGCAAACAAGTCTTGACTCCTCACAAAAGCTTTAATTACAGATTTCTTCATTACTGGGAGAGTTACTAGGTCATGGGATCATGAAATGTCTGCTTCACTTGCCCAGATCTACAGAGCTTTCTAGGCTGCTATGCACCTGCATTCTGTCACTCACATCTTCTGGAATTTTTTTTTTTCTGTATGAATTTTGATTACAGATAAACCAGCACACTATTTAAAAAAACAGTGATAAAAAAAAAAAAATCAGAGCATCAGATGAGCTGACTGCAGCACACTGGTTTCAAAACTAAATTTTATAAGACAGCAGATTTGTTAAAGTCTCTTACTCCAATTAGACTTCCAGTTACAGCAAGCAATATGAGCTGAGAAGAAATGTGCTCACAGTTCAGGAAATGCTGAATCATAGTGGACATCTTATAACTAGCCTATTTCATTCCAGTGTACATAAATTGGCTGTTGTCATTCTCCCTGTAGTGATGGATCATGTCACGTACTAACATCGAAACGCAGCTGTAAGAAAGTCCAACTGAGAAGAACAAAATCTTTGTAAGTGTCAAGTTTGAGGAGGGATTTATAAAACTGCCACAGCAAATTTATTCATGATCTTCATTCAGTCATTGCACACAGAGAAAATCTTGTAACCGGGTGTAGCAGCATCTCAACCTCCATACCGACACCTGATGGCAGAAAACAATCCAATCTGCAAGCCAGTGCTACCTGTTAGTCACCAGGTGCCTTTATATTTGAACTATAGATCTATGATTCATTTTTAACAGCAAAGGAGAGGAACGGTAACTGAAAATGAGCAATGCTGCGAGAATTTTAATCTGCCTGGCACAAAAGGCCTCAGCCCAACTGTTATACAAAACAGAACACTTGCTGTATAAATGAGCCTCAGTTCATAGTGCCACCCAGAGCAAAGGAAAGATGATTCATATCTACAATGCTGTCAACATCACAGGATCCCCATTTGCAGAGCAACTAAGTACTAAGAACTTGTTTGAGCCAAGGCAAGTTTCATGCCCAAAGCTTGCACTGGTGAGAAAAGGAGTAGACTTCATGTTCAAATCATATTCCTTAGGTCTCTGATCTAAACTCTAACTACTCATTTGGAACACAGGGAAGTTAATGTTTGATGTCTCTGCTTGCCTCGTGAAAATGATGAGTCAAAGTGCTTCTCCTTCTGTGAAGACAATGTTTCTGTCAGAAAATCCATGTTATGTCATGGCAGTGTGACCTGGTGAAGGATGTAATGGCTGCACCACCTGCCTTAGAGAGACCACTCACCCAGGCACAGGGACTCTAAGGGCTGCTGCAACACAGCTACCTGAGTCCTCCTCCTCACAAATCATTACATGGTGTAAGGCCAGTCATCTCCTAAACCACATTTTAAACCAGCTCAATAGTTAGCCTTCCTATTTTTAAAAGTTGACCACAGAATTTCACTGTGTATTTCACATTTAGTAAAAAAGTTGTTTCCAAGACAAATATATTCCTGACTGAGAAACAGGTCTTGTAACCAGTAGGTGATATACAGATTCATGTGGTTCCCCTGCTCCCTGCCTCCTCTTAGGCTGCCAGACACAGAGCACCAGGCTAGGGGGGACCTTACTTTGTGTAAAACGCCAGGGGTTTCTGGGAGAGAGCTGATAATATGCCATGGTGCCCTACAACAGGACTGCTCACAGACCTCTGAAAAATGGAACTTGCTCCTTTGCCAGGACTCAGTGCATGGGGGCTACAAGTCCTTGGGCATTCCCTCCCTAGCCTGGCCATGAGGTCCTGTGTTACATGCAGGATAGGCAGTATGGACACCCTGGGGGTTGGGACATCCTATAGCATGTTTTGTAAAGGACGAGAGAAAGATCTTCACACTCGTACCATTGCACATTTATTCAGGGATCCAGTTCAAGAGAGACACAGAACTGCTGGAGAGAATCCAACGGAGAGCCACAAGGATGATTAGGGGACTTGAGCATCTCCCCTATGAAGAGAGACTGAGATTCCTGGGGCTGTTTAGTCTGGAGAAGAGAAGACTGAGAGGGGATCTGATCAATGTCTATAAATATCTGAGGGGTGGGTGTCAAGTGGAGGGGGCTAGACTCTTTTCAGTGGTTCACAGTGATAAGACAAGAAACAATAGGTTCAATCTTGAACATAGAAGATTTCACCTCAACATGAGGAGAAACTTCTTTACAGTGAGGGTGATGGAGCACTGGAACAGGCTGCCCAGAGAGGTTGTGGAGTCTCCTTCTCTGGAGGCTTTAAAAACCCACCTGGATGCATTCCTGTGCAGACTACCCTAAGAGATCCTGCTTTGGCAGGGGGGGTTGGCCCCGATGATCTCTTGAGGTTCCTTCCAACCTCTGATACACTGCGATACTGTGATAAAGCTGTGGATCTGTTAACACATCTTCTCTAGAGAGAAGAAAAAGATACATTACATTTCCATTAAACTGACAAAACAGCAGAGGATCTGCCTCTTCTCAGGGTCTGGAACAGAACTCAAAGCTACTCTATCCTCTGCAAACAGTAAAGTAACAGGCTGCTGTGAAACTGGGTTGTACTGCTACCACCGGTTTGCTTCAAGGCAATGGAGATCTGCATGAGATTGAGTGTTTTTAAAAGCTTGTGATCGGCCACAGCTTGGCCAAATATCAAAATAAAAAATCTGTTTCCAAGGTTTTGGCTAGCAGCTCTAGCTGTCATGGCAGCGGTCTGGGAAGCTGGGCACACAGCTGTGCCCAGCTTCCCACGTCCAGAGCTGGAACATTTTAATTGGAGAAGTGTGGGGAAAACTAAATGGCCTGGAACCTGCTAAGAAAGAGGAAGGCTTGAGGATTCTGGAAGGGTCTGGTGGTTTGCCTTTAGTGAAGCAGAGCAGTTGGCTGCTGAGCCATCCTTGCTCTACTGTTAGAAGAGGAAAGGGTCCTGAGTAAACAGCCCTGAAGTAACTGTGGAGACCAGATTCAGGGCAGGTAAGACTGCACCGGGGAAGGGTTCTGAAGCAAAAACAGCTGATGAAAAGCTCTTTGGGGGGCTTTTTTGAATCCAGGAAAAGCACTATCCATGTGCTGACCTTGCCAGCTTGTGGGTGAAGCTGCTGAGACAGTGTGGGTGGAACCAGCACCACCCACTGTTGATCAACCTTCAGACTATAAGAAGCCTCAGGGAGGGCAGCAGCAAGTTGCTGCTCACAGAGCGCAGGGTGAGCAGCTGGGGCCTGTGTGTACCCAGGGGGTCCTGCAGCTGACTACAGTTGGTAGGTTCCCTGGAACTGGTGAAGCCTGAGGAAAGAACTCCCAGAAGAGGACCCAACATGGTTGTAACCTGGCCAAAAGCCACTGCCAGGAGAAATGTGGCACCTCAGACTGAGCTCCTCTGTAAAACTGCAGCAGTGCAGGTGTCTGACTGCAGGGAGAGCCCCTCGGTGCTGCTTCTGATGGGAGGCAGTGGCACTGCCTGTCTGTACTCAGCTCTGGTGAAGCCACACCTTGAGTATTGTGTTCAGTTCTGGGCACCTTAATACAGGAGAGATATGGAGGTGCTGGAGTGAGTGCAGAGGAGGGCAATGAAGCTGGGGAAGGGCCTGGAGAATAAATCTTATGAACAGTGACTGAAGGAGCTGGGGATGTTTAGTTTGAAAAAGAGGAGGCTGAGGGGAGACCTCATCATTCTCTACAACTACCTGAAAGGACATTGTGGAGAGGCTGGTTCTGGTTTCCTCTCACAAGTAGTTAGTGATAGAACAAGAGGGAATGGCCTCAAGCTGCAACTGAGTAGGTTTAGACTGGACATTTGGGAGAAAATTTTCACAGATTGGTCAGGCATTGGAATGGGCTGCCCAGGGAGGTCATTGAGTCACCACCCCTGGGTGTGTTTAAAGGTGGTTTGGATGTGGTGCTTGGGGATATGGTTTAGAGGTGAACTTTGTAGAGTAGGGTTATTGGTTGGACTTGGTGATCCTGAAGGTCTTTTCCAGAAACCTGAATGTTTCTGTGATTCTGTGGTATGTGACTGCCTCTCACCTTCTCTTAACAAAATGCTTCTCAGCCGTTCACCACTTGACACAACCTACTTCTTTCGCTATTTTCACATTATCTTTTTGTTAGCTTTAAGAACACCTCAGAAGAGGAACCATTAAAATAATACTGTCCTTCAGATAAACTGCAGCTGTCTCCTCATCCTACACCCATCCATACATGGGAAAACCCAAGCTGCAATCACTGAAAGTCCAGAATATGCAGACTAGATTCTTGGGTGATCTTGGCGATAAACCTCATATTTAAAAGAAATTTTAATCCCATTCCTTAAAAACCTTTAATATTTAATGGCTCTGCCATCTTCCTCTAGGAGAGCAAACTCTCTGCAGAAAATACACATGAACTCTCTTTCTGCTGGTTGCTTCACTATTGAAGGTTACAAACCTGCTAATTACTCTGGAAATAAAACATGAACACATTGTTTGTGTAAGGGCAGATTTTGATGATACAAAATGATTCTCACTCAATCCAGCCCTCTTCTATATTGTGAGACAGTCATTTGAATATGACAGAGGTGTCTGAGCCTCATACCCATGTCTAAACACGGGTATTCATTGTGAATTACCTTACTGTGTTATCAGGGTTGAAACTAATTCTGGGGACTCAGTGGGGTCTCTTAGCCAGTAGATTTCCTTCCCCCTCCTGGGCTACTGCCCAGACATTCCATGTAGGTTTTTGGCATAGACACAGGCATGCTGAGCTATCAATTTTCAACATAATCATGATTCGTTACTATAATTGAAGAGACTGTTCCTACTGTGCACTGCAGTAAAGGCCTTTGCCACCAGAAAGGAGATTACCTCATATTTACCCAGTTCACAGACAGCTACATCACTTGAATGATGCTCAGTATCTCCACTGAAAAGGGTTATGTGCAAATCAAAGGAGCCATTTGCAAAGCACTTACAAAATAGTTCCAAGAGGTTGTTATAAATCTTGCATCTCTTGCCCAGACAGAGCTGTGCTGGAGATGAATCAGCCTGGTTTGATAGAAATGGCTGTCAAGATCACAGCCAAAGTGGCTGTTAAAAACTGCTTTTGGCAAATGCCATTCCTTGCAACTGAACTCCACTCTCTCAGAGTCAGTGTTGCTACCCTTTGCTAGGAAAACTGCTTTTCCTATCTCACCACTAAATCTCTGGTCTGGAAATCTTTGTACCAAGAGAGTGGGAGATTGTTTTGCCAGATGTCTCTCCTGCTCCCATTCTAGCCCCTCTGGGTGCCCTTGGCCCCAGAAAGAGATGTTGTCCTTCTAGTTCACCTTTACATCCAGATGAGTAGAGGCAACACCCCTTAAAGACATATGAAAAAAGTGTCCATGACTGTGAACTGTAAAATAAAAGATGTCTTCCACTGTTACCAACACTGACATCAAGTATCATACTATAAACTCTTCTCTTTGTTTTTTCACCTGTTTGATGATGTGTTTTATCCCCTGAACCAAATCTTACCTTGAGAAATCGTTCCTCAGTAATTTTCCAAGGATCATCATCATTCACAAATGACCTTCCAGAGGTCAAGAATAATCCTCAAATACAGTCAATGACTGTTTTATTTTCAGTCCAGTAATTCATGATTTGAGTTCCACCTTGGCTCCTTTCATTCCTTCCTCAACACTCCAGTGCAAGACTGAAAGCCAATTGCTTTGCACATGCACTACATAGACATGCTGGCTATGACTTTGAATCAGACCTTGGGGAGGGTGCAGATCACAGCCCCACAGCATGCACCATCACAGGTGGACCAAGCACCTCTGACAATGTAATAAATGGCTGGGATAATTCAATTGTCTGTGATAAGGAACTGTGTAGATATTGATGAAAAATTATCTGCAAAATTTGTATTCGGCATATCTCTAGGAGCACTCCTGTCTTTCTGCAGCATTAGAAGCTAGCCCTCCGTGTTCTGACAGGACGGGACCAAGGAGACTGTGTTTCTGATGGTGCAGTCTCAGACACGTCACTCACATTTGATATTTGTTGTAGCTGCTCTCAAACCACATCTATTTTTCAAGTATTTTCCATTAAAGCAGCTTTCTGAAAATTAAAATATCTGCACAGAAATTTCTGCTTACTCCAGCAAACTCACCTTGCACAGAGAGGTTGCAGTTCTGAGTCTACACATGTCTGTCTGTTCCTCCCCTATATAAATGTGTCCCTCTGTCTCTGCCCCCAAGGTTTAGCTGCAACAGCACCAGGAAAACTTTTTTGTATATTTTCACAAAGAAGCAGTGCTTAAGCATTCCATAGGCAGCTGATGAATTTGAGAGTATTTCATGGTAAAAACGTTTGTGTTTTATAAAGACCACAATGAAGCCTTAAGGAATATCCTTTCAGGAATTTTTGCTGATGCAGTTTGTTTTGTTGCTTCCTAATTGGAAGGAGGCCATGTTATCAGTATTTTTGTCCTATTGCACAGGTTGTTTACCTGCTGTGAGAGAGCTGTAGCTCTGTATTTTAGTCAGAGCTGCTAATACTGTTATTTTCTGAGGACATAGCCAACAAAAATATCAAAGCTGCTTGAGGTTAACGTGATGGTACCTCCCCTCAGCTTTGGTGTCCAGCTATAATAAGCTTTGTGGTTACTCAGGGAAAATCTCCCAGTTCTTGAGAGTTTAAACTTTAGTTTAAGTGGGCATAAAGGAGAACCAATTTACACTACCAAGGTTTATTTCAAGAGTGACGATGATTTCAAGAGCGACGATGATTTCAAGAGCAGTCTTGCTTCCCAAGCCCTTCTGAGAACCTCTGCTTAAGCTCCAGGTGACTATTTGAGAACAACTCCAAATGACTTAAAAAGCTCTAGCAAGTACACACCAGTATCAATAATTAGGACTGACAAGAACAGGATTCTATGTCCAGATGTTCACCAAGATCTCCAGCAAGCACAGTCCGATGAGGCCAGGAGCCCTCTGACCCGAGGTTGAGTGGAACATGGTCAAAGAAAGGAAGTCCCTGCCCTGGAAGACAGGTGGATCTTAGGTGACTAGTCAACAAGGAACACAAGTCAGTGATTCACTGCATTTCCTTGGAACCACTTGACTTTGCTAAGATTGGCTCATTATAAGAAATTAAAAAAGTTATTTTTGATACAGAAATATAAGGAAGAAGGAAGCTAACTCGGTGTTGTGGTCGAGGGGAGGAGTATTTATTAATTACCCTCACACCAATAAATAATAAATGATATGGCAAAGAGGTATTAATAAAAATAGTGACCCTTTATTAATGAAATATGCCAAAACTCATTAAAAGGATCATCGTACAGCTAGAAGATATATTTACAATGGAATTACACAGTCTTAGGGCAAATATAAACTATTCTATGCAAATTAGGAAGCAACAACTTGGAAAGAGAAGGTCCCCGAGAGCAGGTAGCGCTCAGTTACAGTGGGGAGGAGGCTCGATAAGAACCTTTAAACCCAAAGGGCAATGAATTAGTTACTTACAGCTAGTTTCACCCACATGAGTGATGCTGTTGCTGCTGCATTAGCTTTGGGGCGCTCTCATAAGGCGCAGCACGGCAGATTGCCGGCAGGAAAGGTTTCCCGCGTGGTCCCAGGCTGGTCTGGCTTCAATGGACGTTGGGCAGTTAACGAGGCTCTTGGTGACAGGCGCTTGCTTGGTTCCTGGGTAAACCAAGGCATGGCACGATTCTGGTGGCAAGGGGAAGCAGGCTAAGGCAACTCTGGCTTTTAGGCTCGTGGCTTCTCCAGCTTGCATGTGTATGGCTTGTGGCTTTATCCCAGGCTCTGGACCAGGCACTCGAGGCAGGCAGGGCAACTTGAGGCAGCAAGGCTTAAAGCAAGGCAAGGCTTCAGCAAGCTTGAGCAAGGCAAGGGCGACTACCAAATCTCTTGTATATATACAAATTGCCAGGGATGGATTGGTCTAATAGGGCACTGAAGCTAATGTGTAGCTGCCCAATGGAAAGGTGTTCTGTCAGGCTATAACTATAAAAGGCAGAAGCAAGGACCTTGTATCTGGGGGAGCAGTGGTCAGCTTACGTGCTCTCACCCCAGATAAACATTGTGTTTACCAGACAGGCAGGCGTCCTGTCCCCTTTGTTCTTCTTCCCATGTTGCCCTGTTTTCCTGCAGGAAGGAGGGGAGAGAAAGGGACTCTGTCTAGATATCTTAAGGCCTGTCTGGATTTGTACTGGGCCATGTCATGGCCCTACCATAACACTCGGCAATTGAAACCCCAATAGAAACTGGAAACTCTATTGTTTAAAGGGTACCTTCTCAAAAACTTTTGTTTAATTTAACATGAACGCAGTCATCAGTCTCTGTTTTAGTGACCATTCTCAATAAATTGATAACATTTTCCCAAAAGTACTCAGAAACATGCCTGTGTTTAGATACTTAATTCTTATACACACAATAGGATATGTGTGTTTACTAACCCATTACATTACAATTTCCAAATGAGGGGAGTTTGTGTTTGTTTTGGTGGTGGTGGTTTGTGGTTGTTTTTTTTTTTTTTAATCACGCTGATCACAGGGTTTTTTTGTTTAATTAAGTACATGTGTGTTGTCTGCATCTGTGATGGCAGAGCCCCAAAACAGGATGTGAAACAGGGAAGTGGCTGGAATTCACCAAAGACCACCATTTATTCACATGTTTCTGTCTGAAACAGGTGGATCTGGAGGGAGTTATTTTGAGTTTAAGTTAATGCTGACTTCAGCTGAAATAATTTGCCCTCTTGCTTTTCCTCTGATACAGAGTCAAGAGGGAATTGTCTGACTGCTGTGTGTGATTGTACACATCTGTCAACAGAACTGGAGATTTGAATGCAAAACGTAACACTCGGGAATGCTTGTGTGGTTTTTCTGACACTCCCTGAAGGACATGAGGACCATAAACCAGTGAATGGATTACAATAAGGCATAAATAGAGCATTTTTATATATGACAGCTGTAATCCTGCTCCAGCACTGCTATTTAAAGGAAAACGATCTCTATTTCAGACCAGCTCTCTGAACTTCGAATGAGAAAATAAGTCATAAGCATTTTTCCATGTGAATAACTATAAATCTCCTTTGGAAGTGGTTTGGCAGCATTGTTTGGAAGGAGGCTGGCCATTATCTCTCACAGAGCACCCCTTCTCCATGAACAGAAGATGGGGGAAGGGACAGAAGGCTTTTGCATAGCTTTCCTCTCCAATTAGGGAAAGGCTTGCTTTGCTGCCTTCACTTGCCATTCAAAGCCTGCAGCATCACAAGCCAGCCAGGCTGTACAAGAGTTGTGAGGAATAATGTCCCAATGCCAAAAAGTAGGTGTGAGACATGCTCCTTTCTTGCACAGACATATGCTATAAAATGTTGCAACCTTTCCCACAGAATATCTTAGTATATAGTCATTAGGCAGGGCAGCGTGAAGAATGCACATATGGAAAATGTCTATTATTTGGAGGCAGGGGCATGTGCTTTCCCTTTGATGCTGACACATGCAAGGAAATTCTGATATCTCAACTTCAAACTTCCTATCACAATGTGACAAAGAGAAGGCAGGAATTTTAGCAGGTTTTAGACTAGAAACAGTTTTTTATGAATTATTCCCAGAAGTGGCACAGCTGGATTCTGGATGACTTGATCTGGGCTTCAATGCAGTGGTAAAATAAATTGGAAGACAAACACCGGGAGTTAAGGCTGTGCTGAATTCAGGTACCATAGGCATATGACATGGAGTTAGCTCACTCCTTTGGACAACCTCTTATGTACTCACAGCTCTTGAATCAGGAAGGAAAATGTGCATGTCAAGGGGGTATAGCAGAGTAGAATGTTTATAAGAATAAATGGCTGGATTCCAGCATTTTTGAACTGCAGTTTGTTGGGGTTTTTCCCCTAAAAGTATATCCTGATGATCTCCAATGAAATCTAGTATATTCTAGACTCTTTAGCCAGCCAAGAGGCAATCACAGATGCTGACTTTCTGTGGGAAACAGACATGAGGAGTAGCTGGTGGCTGGGTTTAGGAACTGCTGCTTGTATCACCAGGCAAAAACTAGTAGAACTCAGGCAGGATAAAATTTTGTCACTGCAAAAAACTAATTAAAAGAACCATATTGGTAAAGGGCTAATTGTCTGCAGATTTTTTTAAAGATTCAAACATTGAGATTAAGAATTATGTCTATTAGTACTGAGATTAAACCAGGAAGTTTAAAAATTTGAATGAACTTCAGAAAACAAACAAGCCAAGACCCACAAGTCCAAGCCATGTGGTCTGTGAAGTAAACTTTCATGAGAAGAGGGGAGGTTTAATTTCTTGAGATATTAAAAAACTAGCCAAAACCTAGGAAATGAGTTATAGAAAATGGGTATACATTGGTGCAAAAACGAATCAGAGGAAGTGCTTGGCACAACAGGTGGTTTTTTGTCCCTGTCTTTATTCATCTTTAGCTAGAGACATATCATGCTGATATAACAATCCAGTGATTTTGTAGACTTGATCTTTTGATACAGACTCATAAATATACCTCACCAAACTCCTCTCTTTCTCTTGGCTATTGTAGTTTAGATTTTTATAGAGATCATACCATGCACTGCAATTCTGTTCCCAGCTGAAGAGATGATTGGTGATTTCCAGGTCAAATAAATTCAGCACTGTCTAACTGCAAAAATAACACACTGACGCAAATCCGTGCAGTTATTCAGCTGCCGTTGAGTCCATGCTCAGGCTCAGTGCTGTTGCTTGAGCTGCACTTTCTGGATGCTCTGTGAGTATGCAGGGACAGAGATGTCGGCACTGGAGGCACGCTGCTTCCAGCTGTCATGTTTATTCCCCTACTTTCTTAGCCTTTCACTCCCACTGCTCACATCTTGGATGTGTGAGGTCTTGGGCTTTCCCTCAGTGTTGCTTGGAGAAGCAGAGAAGGTATTACTGAGAAAGTACATAGCTCCTCTACTCTCTAATAAAACCAATGGAGACAGAAGTTGCTCCATCTCTGCATATGTCCCAAAAAAAGGACAAGTTTTAAATGGAGTTTTCCTTGCATCTATTTATCAAAGATTAGATTTGTGCAGCATGGGCTATAATTTATGCAATTTCATGGTGGTGTAAGTTGGATGTTACTGACTGTGAAGTGTTGATACCTAGTGGACTTGTGAAATTTCCACCATGAAATAAGTAAACCCTGCCATACTTGTCAACTACACAAGTTACTTCCCACAGCGTACTTAGTCACTACTGCCTCGGTAGCCAGAAAGCACTTCAAACTTGTAAGCAAATCACTCAGCTATGGCTTCGGAGCAAAAGGAACATGGAAGAAAAAAGGACCTGAACTAAGAATATCTCCACATTTGGGTTGGCTGCCAAGCTGGGGAAGGCTACCTTGCTGCACTCAGCAAGGGCATTTAAAGCAAAGGGATCTCAGCAACAAACTGCACAAATGCACTGGCACAAGCAAGAGCTTGTAAATTATCTACTCATGATACAAATGATACAGACAAGCTTTTAATAGCAAATCTCTTTTCCTCTGACTGATGAAGTGTTTATTTTATTTTATGAATGGTGAGAGGGGTTTATTTAGCTTGAACATTGAAGAAAGCTGTTTACTTCCCTGTTTTTCTGGTTCCTGTATGCCACAGAAAAGTGCTGGCTTTGATTTGAAACAATGTAGAGGAACGCTTCCGTTTGGAATTATAGCAACAGAATTGAACTGGCATCATTTTGTAAAATGTTACATGTCAAGATCACAGCCTAGTTTGACAAATCCCCATTAGAAAATACTGAACCTGTTCAAATTGCTCAGCAGTGGTAGTAAGATGGAAAAGAAGAAAGAACAAAACCAACTACCTGATTTCCCTTGCCCCTCTGTGCAGGGAATAGCAGTCACGAATTTTTACATCAACACCCCACTACCAGGCAATGCCTCCTTCCCTGCTCCAGGTTCAGCCTGCCAGGAAAGGGATACCTGCCTACACCCCTGTGCCCAGATCCACTGCAGGAAGAACTGCTAAGACTGTAGGTTGTCAGGGACTGAGTGACCAGGGTGAGTGGAAGGGATGAGAGGGAGGACCTGGGTAGGCCAAGACAGGGGTCAGAGAGAAGTGCTGAGCTCCATGCAGCATGTGTTACCCAGGAGGACAAGTTGGGTGGGCAGCTGGTGTATCCCTGGCCTCGCATTCCAAAGGGTTGCATGTGCAGCTTAAGGGGAGCACACCTGGTGCAGGAGATAGGAAGAGGTGAGGGAAGACACAACACCACTGTGCAGTGTTGTGTCTCCAGCTTCTCGTTTTCTGCATTGCTATATGGGGCCAAGTCCTGAATGGTGGTAGTTTTTCTGAAGAACTGGGATGGGAACTTGGCTCGCTGTACTTAGCTATTAGTTCTTTCCTTCAGGCATTTACATTGTCATCATCGTGCACTTATTTACAAGGAAAGTCAATTAAGTTGCTCAGGAGAGGTGAAAATACTCAGCTAGGATAAAGTGATCATCTTCCTTGAGATTCAGTTTCTTCCTTGGCCAGTTAGGATCGCAGTGGGAGAGTTGCTTACTCAGCCATGCTCAGTGGTATGTCTGCAATTGTTCCTTAACCTCCCTTTACCTCCAGGACTAGACAGCCAGTTAATATTGGATCCCTGGAGAGAACTTGCACTGTGCAGCTTTGTCCTTTTAACCTTTTAATTCTCTTCCAGCTTAAGCTGTTTGTGGCAAGACCCAGACTTAAATTACTGAACACAGATGTCACAAATTGCTTTTCAGTATGCTCTACTGATGCCTGGAGCTGCTGACAAGACCTGAAAAGGTGAGATTTAAAGAAGGGTTTAGATTGGACAAGCTCTAAACTGCTTTCTTCTCACTCAGTATCTGGTCTCATGAGCGATGAACCAACTAGTACAAAGAGAAATGAAGTGCTTTCCCAAAGAATGGGCTCATGGCCTGTGCAACTCGTTGCCAAAAGATGAAAGTAAATGTTATAAAGAAGCAGGGAATTCTGAAGAAAGTGGGCAGCCTCCTTCCATGGCAATTTTCAAAGAGAGATAAAAAGGAAAAATGGAGCAGGGGAGTCTATAATTGCCTTCCACAGGATTATTGCTGTATCCCTCCTAAGCAGTCCAAGAGGAGGGGGCTGCTAGATATGGAGACTTGGGCAAGACGGATACTCCCTCCAGTTGTTTATGACAATTCCTGTCTCCTGATGACCTTTCATGCCTCAGCCATGAAAGAGGAAGCTCTCAGAACACCACTTGGAAAAGATATGACTCCTTCAGCACTACCATCACCAAACCCAACAAACTAAAAATACATTTAAGAAAAAATGTCCCTCGTTGGTGCTCATCACCAGAGTGGGAGAGAAATGAATGGAAAAATCCTCCCTCCAGCACTGTGACACATTCCTTGTACGCACTGCACAGAAATTCTCCATCAAATCCTCTGGGCTTTAACACCATAACATGTACAAAAATGCTTGGGACAATTACATATTTATTTGTTTATTATATTCTCTAGAAGTATGTACATCTAGGTGTTAAAGTCCATGACTGGATATTCAGGTTGTATTCCTCTTTTAATTACAATATTGTCTGAATCTGGTTTTACAAAGAATGTTTTTCTTTCTACCCCTGTCATCCTTCTTTCACCGTTATTTCTGGAGATGCCTGGGGTCATTGGTTCTGCAGTTAGTGATTGGAAGATTCTACTGTGCTAATTATATTCGACATTTAATACATATATCAATATTGATAATTGACAATTGATATCTAGGTATTTGCCATATTTTTCCAGAAATGCACTAATCATGTTGATTACCTCACCATCAATGGCAGACCAGACTAGATATGGAACATAGTGGCATGACAGGGTGAGAAAGCATTATATTTACCCTGTTGGGTCAACAAGTTTATGTTTGTGCCACCCAGACCCCAGCTTGTCCTTGACACAATGAAGAAGTGGGGAGGGAGGACACATCCACCTGCCTGCCAACACCCAGTGTTGGCATGGCCTCTGCCATCTTGGGAGAAACAGCATCACAGCAAGTGGCTGACTCAAGAATTTTGTGCCTTCTGGAGGAGTTCTACTTAATTTGAGGTTATGCAGATCTAGGATGGGGAGAGGCACACAAAGTTAAACATCTGCCCACGCAAAGCAGAAAGAAGCAAACCCCCTCTCCCATCACAAATTCTGCAAGACACAAGAGCAAAGACTTAGATACTTATTCACTCAGTTTTTGGAGAAGAGACTCAGATCATCCTGTACTCTCTCTCTGAGGCAGTGAGCTCTAAGCCTCCAGGGCAAGGGTAGGAAGAGAACCCCAGCATTTGCACCCTGCACAGCAGCTCACAGCTGCACCTAATCACTGCTGCCTCAAGAGCCAGAAAGCACTGCAAACTTGTAAGCAAATAGCCAGCTGTGATTTCAGAGCAAAAGGAAAGTGCGGGATAAAAGTACCTGAACTGAGAATGCCTCCACATTTGGGTAGGCTACAGAGCCAGTGAAGGGGGCTGCAGTCTAGGACGGGTGTTGAAGCAAAGGGATTTTGGTGACAAACTGCATAAATGCATTGGCACAAGCAAGGCAGGTCTCCTTGTCCTTAATGAAACCAGACATCTATCCTGATTGGATACAGCTCTGTACCAACTTCCTGACTGCTACTCACAGCCTGCATCTTTATTTAGCTTCTAAATTCAAAAGCTCTCTGATAAACATTGGGTAGCACACAATAGTGTGTTTATTGTCGCTTCTCCTGTGAGCAGATTTCTTAATTGTCTCAAGTGATGACTGTATATTGCACTAATTGTCCCAGGCCCCATGAGACCTCACGTTTGCCTGGTTTTCCTGAAGGGGTTTTCTCAGAGCAGATGGTTTTGCTCGCAACGGCTGCATTTTGTTTCTGTCAGGAGGAACTGTTACAGCCCAGCAGCTGAGTGGTCCCAAAGGCAGGTGTGGGACCATCTCTGGAAAGAGCCTTCTGGCAGGAGCAGGGATAGATCATATCTGGGGCTGCTACCTATTGAGAGTGTGAAGGGCCACAGAACAGAAACAAAGCACAACAGGCTGGGCACAACCCATTCCTGCAAACAGCAAATCTGAACCTTCTGCTAACTTTAACCAAATGTTGCAATAACAAAAAAATTTGATTAATTCTCATTCCATCTGAGCACTTTGCCTTCCTGTATTTTACAACAGCACTAGCTAATCAGGCAGTTTTTATGTATGACAATGAACAACTCTTTCCCATAATGATTTTCTGTGCTCCTGGTGCACTTTTCTTCGTTATATCAGACAGCACTTAGAAAGACAGTTATTACTACTCCACAAATGAGGAAGATGAGATGCACAAAAGTTATGTGATCAGGTCAAGACCCAATTATGATCACAGAAATAAGTAAGAAAGACCAGAAAATCCAGACAGCTGTATGAGACCTCTTGTTCCTTTGTCATGGTGCCAGCACCAGTACAATTCCGGGCACGCAGCACTGGATAGGAGTATTTATGACTGGTAAGGTTCATCTTCTGTCTTTAATTGTTGCATACAAACTGAGCTCTAACAGACATCCCCACTCTTGAGAAGGCACTGTGCAAATAATTATTTAATCAATCACTAATGGTTGTGGTAATTTGGGCACATACACATTTATACATCTGACATGAACTCTTCATATGGAATCTGCTTTGCGAACACACAAAGTGGTGGGTTTTGAAGGGTCATATTTTAATTTTTTTTTAAAGCAAATGTCAAAGGAATGCCCCCTCAAGCTCCTAAAAAATTCAAGTGCACGTTTTGATTAATCTCTTGCCAAAGTTTGCTTTCAATTGTCATTTTTTATATTTAGTTGCCATATATAAGTGCAGAAATGCAAGTCAAACCACAAAAAATTATTTCACACTCACAAAAAGCCACAATAAAATTGTGAAAAGCATATAATCTTTAACAAACTTGGAAACCTTCTCTCTAGAGCAGGGACAGTTGCATTTTTGCATCAAGCCCATTCTTCAATAAGGTCATTTCTCCAAAACCTTCCTATTCTTAGACTAGGGGAAGAACTTAGCAAGACACTGCTTCTCAAAAATAGAAACAGTATGTGCTCAGTAAAGCAGCAGGGGTAACCACAAGGACTTCCAACAGAAAGATCTGACTTGTATGAGCCAAGGCATTTCCACCAATGCTTGGGAGACAAAGTTTTGGGAATGAGCTCAGTCTCTGAGTTCCACGAACTCCAAATGTGAAATGCCTTTGGGCGCAGACCATTATGATGCTATTGAGAGTCATTTAAGGAGTGCCAAAACCATTTTGTCCTTGATGACACATTGGGAATTAGTGATGCTTTCTGAAGGTTGGGCTGGCAGCATGTCAAAAATCAGTTGCCTTCTAATGAGTTGCCAACTTTGATAAATTGATCATGAATCAAAAAAATCTTTTCAGTCATGAAGGTGTTGTCCACCTGATGCTGTCACTTCAACATGCCTTTCCACCAACTTTAATGGCCCTTGGAATAGACAGAGCTTCAAAAGGGGCTCTGGACCTTAATACAAACCTGCCCTCAGGGTTGCAAAGGCACAGACACTGTGAACACATCAGAGGTTTAACACTTTGGTAGTCTGAAGGCAAAGAGCTATGGTGCAGGTTGTATGGAATGAAAGTAAGTGGGATGACAATGAGAATTAAATCAATATCCTAAGAAACAACAGTGAGAAACTGTGAGCTAGTAGCTTTGTAGACACAATGGTACAGAATAATTTAAATCCACCCAAGTCAACGTCCAGGAAAGATGCTGTGAAGTGGCTTCTCTCTGACTCCTCCATAGATCCATAGACCCCCACTCTTTCTGCTAAGTGGGCAGAGTGAAAGTCTCACAGAAATCTGGGGTTTAAACTGGTGGTGATGAGCAGTGCTCAGCAGCCGGACACAATTACCCCACCACAAGGAAGAAAAATCTACTGTTAGAGACAGCAGATGACACCATGTCTGTAAGCAGGATGAAATACACCACATGCAGATGTGAAGACAGTAGCCTTAGTGGCATCCTTGCCTTGGAGTGCTGATATGGCTCCTGCCTGAGACACTGATATAAAGGTAGGCATCTTTTCCTCAGGGCCTCAGTGGCAGTGGACTAAAACTTGCTCTGAGCACCATTGCCTTTATTTTTTAACCTAAACCTTTAAAGGTTTGTTCATTGTCATGTTATGCCACATAAGATATGCAGTTCTCTGGCAAAAGGACAAAAGCATTGTGGGTGACAGGTAAGCTAGCCTGCCTGCTCCATCTTCCCAATCCTTTCTGAACCCATGAGCACATCTCTAAACCTGTTTCCTTTCTGTCATGCACACAGGAGACAGGGCCAAGGCAACGTTGCTGAAAGGCATTCTGTGTCATCTGTGAGAAGAGAGGATTTCTCCTCTTGTTCTGCAGCTGCCTGACTGAGATTGGTGAGAAATGGGTTTGAGCCATGCAGGGCATGCACCATTTCAGCACCTCCCAGCCATGCCCATGGGAGTCAGCAAGCTCGCTGCATGGGTCACACCTGCCATAGTCGATAGACTGGTGGAAGGGGATTTCAAAACTGCAGATGCTGTTCAGAGGCTAAACACTGTCTCTAAGTTGATGTTATGCTTACAACCGAGTCCCACAAATTCCACCTCAACATGACCTTCCTCCAAGAACCTAGGAGGCTCATTTTAGAGAGATTAATGAGTGCTTTTACAAGTTGCTGAATTTGTCTTAGTGTGTCCTCGAGCTGGCAACATCTTTTTATTTTGTTGGAACTGAGGCAGGTTACTTCCTCCACCTGTGCTTGCTGAGAGTAACCTCAAGGTGTTTGACAGTAACACTGTTGGGCTATGTTCATCATTCCCTAACACAGCTGACACTTTGATACATTTTCTGTCAGGTGAAATTTAGAGGCACATTAACCTGCTTGACAGGAACAGTGAGTCACAAACAGCTCCTAAGGAGAAACGTCCATGCTGTGGAAAAGGTTTCAGGGTTTTTTAGACTACAGTTTGATACATCTACTAATTATATTTTCAGCTTCACAGATACTTTAAAAACAAAATAAAAACAAACAAAAAACCCCAAACAAACCCCTAAATCATAAAAATACATAGCGTTTGTAGAAAAAAGAGCTGATTTTGCTGCCTGAATTTTCTGGACATTTCTATTTCCTTTAAACACCCAAAACCAAAATCAGCTGTGAGACTCTCTTCATACCAACTAATCTGCTACTAATTTCCGAGTTGTTTGGTCTGCATTGTGAGAGCTGGTTTTGTCCAGAGCATCTGCCTCAGAGTCCAAAAATCAAGAAGAAATTATCTTTCTCTGGCTGTACTTGCTGTCCTGAAGGGTCAAACCCCCAAACATGTCCTAGCCCAGGCAATAGGCTAAGCACCTGCAAATGTGCTAACCTGGACACTTCCTGGGGTCCAGATGGCCAAGGTAAATGTGTGGTAACATTGTAAGCACCTGTGAATGTGCAAACCTGGACATTTCCTGGGGTCCAGATGAGCAAGTACCACGTGTAATTAACTTTGGAACACAGCTGTGAACTGTGTGTGCCCCTGGACATGTTCGGATATGCCCCAGCCTAGAGGTACAGTTATCAGGGTTCTGTGATACTAAAGGGCATAAATTGTCAGTGTTTAAATCAGCCAAGAAGTCAGGCAACTTGCCTTGTTCTCACCTAGACAGCAACAAGAGAAAAATGCTGCCCAAGCAGCAGCTGAGGGCCTGCTTACCACAAAGAGACAAGAGCCAAATGCTGCCCAAGAGCAGCTGAAGAACCTGCTCTAGCAGACCAGCAACTTCACCCAGGCCTTGCACCTGGACCAAGGCAGAAAGGGAAATGCTCCAAGGGAATTGAATCCCAGAAGAGGCTACAGCCCAGTGATTGGGCACGAGAAGAGAGAGGCCCCCTAGCCCTCTCTGAGCCAAGGACTGCTCGAATTATAGCCACAGCATCTGGGAAGATACCAGACAGAGGAGCAAGTCATGAGGCACCTGCCACGGAATCCCATTTGTGGAAAAACCACAGATCACAGCAGCTGTATGTCCAATTTGAATTGCTGTATTGGAAAGGTTAGATCTGTGCTTAAGTCATTTAACTGTCTTTGTATGTGGAGTGTAAAACCCACACCCAAATAATTGAACATGTGAATATATTTTGTAAATAAGTTACTGTGGTGTCTGAAGATACCACTGCCCAAGATATTAATTATAAAATATATAAAAATATACATTTTATTACACTTGCCTATCCCTGCTTGTCCCACAGAGTTTCCAGTGCTGTTGGTACTGGTGGTGAGCTGTTATGTGTTGCTGCCTGGGACTGTGTAGGGGCTTGCCTTGGCAGCTTTGCTCTTAGGATCTCTGGAGAGCAGGATGGGAAAGGATGCATCGCCCCCAGGGTCCTGACTGCGGCACAGTGCAGGGACTCCTGTTTTTCATTGACAACCAGCTCCAGTTTGTGCCTGAATGAGACATTGCCACTCAGCTGGTTTCTGGAAGGCTTCCCTGGAGACATGCTACTTCCACCAAGGCCTATGAGGAGCCTGGGAGCAATTTGATCATACGAGGCAGCTTGGGAACAGCAACTGGCACTGTTTTTTTCTAGTAATTTTTTTTTCGGAGGTAGAGTCATTCTGGTGGTGATGGCTATTGTCCAAGGTGTTTAAAAACAGGGCTAATAGTGCCACTAGTATCTTTAACTTGAAAGTGATCACAGCTGGGAATAAATCTTTCTGTCAAACTGTTGGTTTGCTGGTTTAGTTTCATCTTCTGTTTAGCAGGGTAGTCAAGCCACATGAATCACTTCTTTCTTTCTTTTACTCTCTCTCACTCTATGTACTTCTATGGTTCCCATCATACTCATATCTGAGTACCTCTCCCCCAGAGGAATTTAAGAGTAAAAATAACTCTTAATCTCCTTTCCCAGGCTGGAGAGAACTGCCTTTAGTTTATAATTTCCTAAGGGGGTGTTAAACATACTATATCTCAAAAGAGCTCTTTTCTCCACGGGAATATGTTATGGGAAAAACTACATCAAACAACAGCTGAAGGTGAACAGAAAAGGGAGAAATCCTAGGACCTGGGTCTGGTCCTAAGTACATAACAGAAATGTGGTTTCTTTTTTATGTTCATGCAATCTGAAATTGCACTGTATAAGGCCCAAAAGTCAGTTATATTCCCTGCAGTAGTATAACTATGTAATTCAAGTGCAGGATGTTTTGAGATGCATTAGCTAATCCTGTAGGCCACTATGAAGATGTAAAATGCTATGTATGTGCTAAGTGTGGGGTGCCCCTGTCCATGGCAGGGCGGTTGGAACTAGATGATCCTTGTGGTCCCTTCCAGCCCTGACTGATTCTATGATTCTATGATTATTAAAGCTGAATTGAATAATGAAGTAAAGATTCTGCAGA
This sequence comes from Indicator indicator, assembly GCF_027791375.1. Lineage (NCBI taxonomy): Eukaryota > Metazoa > Chordata > Aves > Piciformes > Indicatoridae > Indicator > Indicator indicator. The sequence continues at coordinate 31,074,226 of NC_072011.1, read as the reverse complement.
GTAATTTAAAAGAAACTATTTCTTCCACTTGTTTGAGGGAACGAGCACAAAAAGATTAATGCCTTTTATAAAGAATTAGCAAACTGTTAACTGCACTTGCTGTAGGCAGTGAAGTGTTTGTTTCTGGGCAAAAGACCTTTTTCTGGATAGCCACATCCATTAGATACTTCCAATTAAATCAAACTTGATAATGGTGCTAACAATTTATATTAAAAGAATTGACAGTCCTAGGTACTTGAAAGTAGTGTCACTATGAAGGAAGGCATTTGTCTATAAAGCCACCTAGCAAAATCTTGAACAGGAAGATCAGAAGGAATTCCCAACCATACTTACAATGTAAGAAAGTGCACTTTGATTAGTTTATGCCACCACTTTGCTATCTTTACAGTCATTTCTGCCTTGTCACTCTGGCTTCCCAGGAAGTAATACAGGCTTTGATGCTGGTCCCATGTATGATACTATGTACCCCAAAATGACAAGCTTCCATTGATATCAGTAGTATACAAAGGGGGAAAAAAACAATAAAAATTAATCCATGTAGGCAATATTCTGTACTAGCAATGACACATTATTCAGAAGATGCTGCAAAGAACTGTATTTTGGGTATTTGAAACAGTATTTTCAGAGTAGCTGAAAAGACAGACCTTGGCACTTGGTGGGCCTTGGTGCTTAGCTCCATTGACTGCAGCAAGCAATGAGAAGTTAACAGAACAATTAACAAATGCTTTTGATCATCCGTGTGAAAAAAAGGGTCAAAGAACCTTGGAGTACTTGTTCAGAGCAAACCATGGCTGGACTGTTACATACTGTTTTATTTATCTTAGAATTCCTACTTAGAAAAACATTGCTTTTGTATACACTCCTACTTAGAAAGCTGACAGCACACGGAAGAAGAATTTTCCTTAGACTTCTCTGATATGTAAATGCCAGGTAAGTGGCAACACACATTGTTTATAAGGTGGCCAAACCCCCAGGTGATTCAAATTTGAAAGATGTATCTGAGCTGACTGATGTAAGAGTACATCTGAAATCAAAGAGTTTGTCCCAGGGAGCTTTGCAGTGTATCCCTTGCAGGGAAGGCAGGGAGGCACTCACATTGTTCTCTGGAAGCTGGCAGCAAGCTGAAATGGAATTAATCTGTTGAAAGCAATCTTGAGGCTGTTTTATCTGAGTGGCTGAACTCTGTGTGAGGTTACATATAGAAAGAAGTTACTTTGCATTAGCAAAGCAGATTAGATTTGAATATTTTACTCTTTGTTGTGACCTTGACTATACATAAAATGACAGTCAGGTGAGACCTCATCAGGGCTTGCTCTTTGGGAGGAAATGGAAAGAAATATATAAGACCACTCTTGATTCTACCATTATCTTTGAGAAGACCCTCAAAAACAGCACTGCCCTATTCCCAAGCATTGTGGCTGTTGGCCAGAGCTCTCTTAACCCCTTTCCTCACTTGGATCAGTTATAAAATCAGCATAACACTATACATTTCCAGAATAGGCTCGATCCTTAATCAATGTTGGTTCAGAGTGCTTGATAAAACTATGTTTTGCTATTTGATACTGAACTGTCTTGGAGCAATAAGTAACACAAATACATTCAAGAGCAATGTATATATAGAAAGGCTCAGGAAATGTGGCATAAACGATTGCGAAGTGGCTCAAGAACAGAGTTCAGATGGTTTGGATTGGTGGCACAGAGTCAACTTGGAGGCCTGTGGCAAGTGGTGTTCCCCAGGGATCAGTAGTGGGTCCAGTTTTGTTCAATATCTTTATTAACAACCTGGATGAGGGGATTGAGAGTACCCTCAGCAAGTTCACTCATGATACAAAACTGGGAGGGTTGGGGAGGGTGGGGGTGGCTGACACTTTGTCAGGCTGTGCTGCATCCAATGAGACCTGGACAGACTGGAGAGCTTGGTGAAGGCAAACCACGTGAAGTTCAATAAGGACAAGTTCAGGGTCCTGCATCTGGGGAGGAATAACAGCAGGCACCAGCTGCTGGAGAGCAGCTCCATGGGGAAAGACTTGGAGTCCTAGTGGACAGCAAGCTCTCCATGGGACAGCAATGTGCCCTTGTGGCCAAGAGAGCCAATGGGATCCTGGGGTGCATCCAAGAAAAGTGTGTCTGGTAGGTCTAGGGAAGTTCTTCTGCCCCCTACTCTGCCCTGGTGAGACCACACCTGGAATACTGCATCCAGTTTTGGATTCCCCAGTTCAAGAGAAAGAGACCTGTTGAAGAGAGTCCAACAGAGAGCCATGAGGATGATTAGGGGACTTCAGCATCTTTCCTATAATGAGAGACTGAGAGACGTGGGGCTGTATAGTCTGAAGAAGAGAAGACTGAGAGGGGATCTGATCAATGCCTATAAATATCTGAGGAGTGGGTGTCAAGCAGAGGAGGCCAATCTCTTTTTGGTGGTGTGCAGTAATAATACAAGGAACAATGGATACAAACTTGAATATAGAAGGATTCACCTCAATATGAGGAGAAACTTCTTTACAGTGAGAGTGAGAGACCACTGGAACAGGCTGCCCATGGGGATTGTGTAGTCTCCTTCTCTGGAGACTTTCAAAACCTGCCTGGATGCATTCCCATGTGGACTGCCCTAGGTGATCCTGGTTTTGGCAGGAGGATTGGACTCCATGATCTCTGGAGGTCCTTTCCAACCTTTGACATTCCATGATTTTGTGATAATCTGGAAACTGTCCTGAAGACTTGTTCACAAAAAAGTATTTGCATTTTATTATACCAGCAGACCAGGGGAGCCCCAGAATACAAAGACAACTAGACTGGCATGAAATTTTGAGTGTGCCTATTCTTCAACAGCAACTTTTACTGAGACTCTTAGCAAGGTCTTTTGGAGAATTTTACCCTTCTGCCAGCTGCAGTCATGTCCTGAATAACCCAGCCCAGTGGGTAGGGGTCCTGGCAACTGGCTGAGGCACCATCTGCAGTGGTGCAACTTCACTCTGCATTGAACAACTGGCAATTGCTTGTTTTGATATATCTTCATGTCCCAAACATCCTGTGCATCCTTTCCTGAATCAGCAATTAAACCAAAATTCCCACTAAGATGAGAAATAATTTTACTTTAGCAGGAATACCATTTGTCTGGTGTTTCTGTGTATCAGTGTTTTTTAAATGTATTACTGCTTGGCTGTACAGAACTAAATATGTCTGCTAGTTAATAAAACCTGACTCCCCCAAACTATGCATTTCTTTAGGAATGCTCTGGTGTCATTAAGTGGTGGAGAACTTGGCTGACATCCAGTGTCTTTCATGGGTGACCTCTTAAAATACCAAACTATTTAAAACCAAGTTGACTGAATTGCTTCAGCATATTTCATTGGACATTCAGGATGATGTTCATCTCAGCTACAATTAAATAATGAAGCCACACAGGACGCACTAAGCCAAGTGCCTAAGGCAGGTCAAGAGCCTGTGAGGCCTGTGTCTCTTCATTGGCAACAACAAAAAACTAAAAGACTAAGACGGATCAGGGTGTCTGATTTTTAGACAACTTACATTACCATACTCAGGATGTAAGAAAAATAAAAACACAGTGCAATTTTGCAGTCAGCTGACATCAGTTTCAGCCCCTGCTAGACGGAGGCAATCTGCCATCTCTTAATCCCTACCCTGACTGACGCTTTGCCAGAAGAGAAAAGGGGAATCCTTCATCTTTTTCTCCTCTTGTTTTTTCTGTTCATTCTTTACTTGTAAGATTATTTTAAAAGTACATGATCTGTCTGTATATACAGACCCCCTAAGTGCTACTGCCTTTAGTAAGACCAGTGGCAAGATGAATCTAGGGTTGTTGAAGCCTATCATGAAACTGCACCATGTCTGAAACAAAGTTTTGTTTTGCCTAAAGCTCGTTTTGTTCAGGAAGGTGTTACTAGTTACATTGGTAAAATATGTAGAGTTAAACAATATAGTTTTACATCAGACTGGATTTTTATGTGAACATTCTTGCTCAGGAACGATAGTGGCAATTTTTGATTTGTTGTAAATTAATTCATTACTGACTGAACTGCAGGGGGAAAGAAAGGGGGGGGGAAATCCCAAGCATCACAAGCAAAACATGTTCTCCTCTCCACTGTAAATTTTCCATGTAGGCTACCCCATATAGGGAAGTTGTATTTTACTGTATAATGAGGTTACTATGTACTAATCCCCTTGGACTGAAGCAATTATCACCTGCCTGCTAGGTGCCTAAATGCTGCATTACAAGGGGATTATTTTCTCTTTTATTCTGACTGAGGCCTGGTCTACCCACAAATTCACACTGGTTAAACTAATTCAGAAGGGAGTTTTTATTTTGCCTCCTCTGCATCTGTTATGTGTTGCATTAATAAAACCAGACTCAGTGACAATTCCCTTGATATGTTGTAATTTAAAGTAGTAAAACCATTATTTCTGTGCTACCTGGTCATTTACCATTATTCACTAGCCTAAGCTATTTGATTTTTTTTTAAAGCATATTTTATTTTATAGTTGTGAGTTTCCTCAGTTTAGCTTTGAACTATGTATTGAAGCACAGCTAAATACCATAAGGAAGGCAAGTTTGGGGCTTTTTCAGTCTGTGGAATGACACAAGGCATGTATAGGTGCCATGAGAAATAGGTCAGAAATTAATCTTTTTATTTGGCTTCTCAGTCAGTGCAACAAAATAGTGCCAGGGGACAGGTGGCTGTCAGAGGTGCTATCTTTTGAATAAGATGTAAACATCTAGCCATTTGTAGAGCTTCTCCAGCCCTCATGTCAATCTTCACAGCAGTAATGAAAGATTCCTTCCTCCAGTGTCCTCAATGAGCTGCAGTTTACATGACTTGATTTCCATATAACTTATTTGCATGAAGTAGTTATCACAAATCTTTTGTGTAGATATGCATCCAGTTTACAGGCATCTGTCTACCATCTCAGAGCAGATTGTGATGGTTGAGTGAGCTGTACCCATGCACACATTTTATACAACCACACATTACACTTCATCCACTGTCTCTAAACACAGACAAGGAGAGAAATACCCACTCCAATGTGTGACTCTAATCTCGTATACTGAGCTGGTCCTTTGCCACTTACTTCAAAGCTGGAAGATGTATTTTGACATGAGCCATTGCTCCCCATTCTGCTGAGCGTTCAAAACGCTGCCAGGCACAACCCAGACCCACTTTTCTGGGGCACAGAATTGCCAAGGTTGGAAGGGATCTCAAAGATTGTCTAGTTCTAAACCCCCTGCCATGGGCAAGGACACCTCACACTAGATCAGGTTGCCCAGAGCCCTATCCAGCCTGGCCTTAAGAGCTTCCAGAGATGTGGCTTCTACCACTTCCCTGGGCAACCTGTTCCAGTGCCTCACCACCCTCATGGTGAAGAACTTCTTCCTAATATCCAACCTGAACCTACCCACTTCTAGTTTTGCTCCACTCCCTGGAGTTCTATCACTACCTGACATCCTAAGAAGTCCCTCACCAGCTTTCTTGTAAGCCCCTTTAAGATACTGAAAGGCCACAATAAAGGCTCCTTGGAGCTTTCTCTTCTTCAGACTGAATAATCCCAAATCTCTCTGTCTGCTTCTACAGACATCTGACACATCTTGTCCTACTTTTCTCTCCACACTTCCTCATGGATTGTAGGACAGACAATATTTCCGTAGCCAGGCAATTCGTGACTGTGTACAGTTGTAATGGGCTTGCCCAATATTTTGAGAATGTTGTCTTATTTGGATGAAAGACATCATCCAACATCCCCTTCATTTGTTAGTTGCAATGTATCTGGAAACTCCTCAATCATATTGTGCCTATTGTTTCAGGAAGCTGGAAAAATGTATGCAAATTATTTCAAATAAAAATAGAATTTATTATGGTTGTGTAAATGCTCTTCAAGAGTCTGAGCCCTGCAGACGCTGTCAAGAAGAAAGTTAATTGCATAAATCTTTGTAAGACCATCTTGAAACCCACTTCATTGTCTTACTGATAATCTTGGTCCTACACTTAGTGCAATCAGTGTAAGACTAGCAATTTGAAAAATGAACTGACTTCAAATAAGTCAGTACTGAGCATCTACCTCACAGATTCCTACTGATTTCACCGTGTGTACAGCCCAGGGATGCTACAGGTGATGATTTTTCCCCCATTAGATAAGCAGTATGGCAAGACTCACCAAGACTTCCTGATTCTGCTGCTCTACATGGTGATACAAACCAAACACGAACCCAAATCAGATAGCAAAATCAGATTAATTTGCAGTTGGTTTGTACTGCAAACCTCCCACCCTGGCTTGTCTACCATCTTGAGCTGTGGTACAACAAAATCAGGTAGACAGAAAAACCCAAATAATCTCCAATGCCTATAAAGACCTGAGAAGTCTAGGCCCATTCAGAGGGAATGCAGACAATGTTTTGAAAAGATTATGTCACTTAGCAGAGGTCTAAAAGAAGAGAAAAAAGGAACTCTAGCTGAACTGTCTCAGTGAAGACAGGGTGCATGAGGAACCTGAAGATATAAAAGTCCATAGGGCCTGAAGAAATATGTCTCAGAGTCCTGAGGGAATTAGCTGATATAGTTGCCAAGACACTCTCCGTGATAGCTGAAAAGTTCTGGCAGTCAGGAGAAGTCGCTGGTGGTTGGAAAAAAATGGAACATTACACCCATTTTTAAAAAACGGTAGGAAGGAGGACCCTGGGAACTACCAACCTGGCAGCCTCACCTCCATGCCTGGGAACATCATGGAACAGATCCTTCAAGATGCCATGTTGAGGCACATGGAGGGACAATGGTTTCAAAGTGGAGAAGAACAGATTTTGATTGGATATCAGGAACAAGTTCTTTACTATGAGGGTAGTGGAACACTGGAACACGTTGCCCACGGAGCTGGTTGGGGCCCCATCCCTGGAGATATTCAAAGTGAGGCTCAACAGGGCTCTGGGCAACATGATCTAGTTGAGTATCTAGTTGAGTATCTAGTTGGATTAGATGACCTTCAGAGGTCCCTTCCAACCCAGACCATTCCATGATTCTGTGATTCTGTAAGACATGTTGGCAACACAGAATCATAAATCAGTCAGGGTTGGAAGGGACCACAAGGATCATCTACTTCCAACCCCCCTGCCATGGGCAGGGACACCTCACACTAGATCAGGCTGGCCTTAAACACCTCCAGGGATGGGGCCTCAACCACCTCCCTGGACAACCCATTCCAGGCTCTCATCACTCTCATGGTGAAGAACTTCTTCCTTATGTCCAGTCTGAATCTCCCCACTTCCAGCTTTATTCCATTCCCCCTAGTCCTATCACTACCTGAAATCCTCAAAATTCCCTCCCCAGCTTTCTTGTAGGCCCAGATACTGGAAGGCCACAATAATGTCACCTCGAAGCTTTCTCTTCTCCAGACTGAAGAGCCCCAACTCTTTCAGTCTGTCCTCATAGGAGAGGTGCTCCAGTCCTCTGATCATCCTCATGGCCTTTCTCTGAACACATTCCAGCATGTCCATATCCCTCTTGTAACAGGGGCTCCAGAACTGGATGCAGTACTCCAGGTGGGGTCTCACCGAGCTTGGGTAGAGGGGGAGAATCACCTCCCTTGACCTGCTGGCCACACTTCTCTTGGTGCAGCCCAGGATCTGGTTGGCTTTCTGGGCTGCAAGTGCACATTGAGAGCTCATGTTGAGCTTCTCATCCACCAGCACCCCCAAGTCCCTCTCCTCAGGGCTGCTTTCCAGCCAGTCACTGCCCAGCCTGTATTTGTGCTTGGGATTGCCTCGACCCAGATGCAGGACCCTGCACTTGGTCTTGTTGAACCTCATGAGGTTGTCATGGGCCCACCTCTCCAGCCTGTCAAGGTCCCTCTGGATGGCACCCCTCTATGACAACATGACAAGCAAGAACCAGTGTCCAGATGTCTCCTCCACCTGCACACTTCACTATCACTATTATTTAATTAGAAGATGAGCTTCTGCAGATTTCTCACAAAATAAGAAGGAATTATTATTATTATTTCCACAATTGTTTTGTTACTTGAGTCACATCTGCTCTAAATCTAGGTGGAAGCCAAAACTGGAACTGTCAGCTCTGCTGAAGTATTTTTTCTTCTGTTTATTAATGATGGCAACTGTAATCTTGATGATATCCTTGCCTTTTGTCTCACAGTCAAACCCAAAATCCTATATATTGTATGTGGCTTCCCTGAAGTGCTTTCCACTCCTGCTTCTGTAACGAGGAATGCCTTAAGATGTTCTTTGGAAACTGAAATCTTTAACTCCATTTGATGGGAGGGAAAGAAGAGAGTGCAGTAGGAAAGTCTTAGAGCCAGCTGCGATGGAGATAGGAGGGAACCGCATCTGTAGGTGATTTATACTCCACTAGTTCAGGTCTTTGCTGGTTTCCCTTCTGCCTGCTCTACCTGTGCCACCACTCTTGGAAACCAGACTTGCTTCTGCATCCTGCCAGGAAGAGAGAACTTAACAGCGTACAAAGTAGTGGCTTCTACAGGGTCAGCCCTTTTGACTAGGCCAATCATAGTCCTCATCCTGTCTATTTCCCCAGTAGCTGGAGGACCAATAAGACTGGTTTTGTAGATCCCTATATGCCCAGGGAGCCTTTGACCAGTGCTGACTCTGCTCCCTCCTTATGTTCCCCACTTCCCTCAGCCATGCCATAGAGCCAGCTGCTCCTAGACTAACTGGAGAACATTGCTGGAGAAAATTTTGCTGACCATGGGCTATAGTTAAGTGCTTTTGTCTCCAGCTGCAATCAAGGCAGATTGTTAGCATATTCCTTTGCTAACAGTCCTTTCAGAAGGCTGTGATTCCTGGCCAAACACTAACAAATTCATGTCAGTCAGCAGACAACACAACCTTCCTAAATGTTGTCTTTTTCAAAACGGTTTTGGTTGCCTCTCAATGCCTGGCTTGTGACATCTATGCTCTGATTTTCAGAGGCAACTTTTAACTTCAGTTCCTGTAAATATCATGCAGACTTTTGAGCCTCCAGCACTACTCAGAGACAGGCCAAATACAGGAATAGCATTCATGTAAATGTGACTATAAGTACATAATAAGCCTTTGTCCAGGTGTGTGAGAGCAATGCTGCAGAAATCCTCAAGTGCACAGCTTCTGCCTCTGCAGTGGAGTCACAGACACTAAGTGCTGATTATCAGCTCATATCACAAGGTATTTGAAACTTGTAAGCTTATTTTTTTTGTTCAGGTAAGACTTCTTGCTCTTTTTCTTTCAAAACTTGCAATGACTCAGTGTTCTGTGACTGTAACTGTAATCTTTTCAGGGTCATAAACTCCCTGTGCTGCTGCAATATTATTGAAGGAAGCAGTTTTCCTCATTCATGCCATCTGTTGTTCACTTAGGTCTGGGCGCGGTGGCTTGCAGTTGGACAGCAAGGTAAATGACACAGCGAGAAAACAAGGACAGTTAGTCATTGAGGTAGAAAATTATCTGTTTTCAGGCTGAAAATTTCCTTTTCCTTCAGTATTTGCCAGTACAAAACAAAGTATGCTGGGACACAAACATAAGTGCAGTTTACATAAATCATAGAATCATAGAATCAGTCAGGGTTGGAAGAGACCACAAGGATCATCTAGTTCCAGCCCCCCTGCCATGGGCAGGGACACCTCACACTAGATCAGGCTGGTCAGAGCCTCATCCAGCCTGGCCTTAAACACCTCCAGGGATGGGGCCTCAACCACCTCCCTGGACAACTCATTCCAGGCTCTCACCACTCTCATGGTGAAGAACTTCTTCCTCACGTCCAGTCTGAATCTCCCCACTTCCAGCTTTATTCCATTCCCCCTAGTCCTGTCACTACCTGAAATCCTAAAAAGTCCCTCCCCAGCTTTCTTGTAGGCCCCTTTCAGATACTGGAAGGCCACAAGGATGAAATTCCCTTCAGTCAGACAGTGAAGAAGAAAGATGAAATCCTACACTGCAGGTGCCGTAAAATATTAGTTGGATGAGCAACTGCTTTGCATTACATTTCAAAGGACTATCTCTGATAGAGAGGTTATTAATTTATGAACATGAAAATTGAAATATGAAAAACAATTTTAAAATTAATATTAAAAATTATTAGTAACCAATTAATCACTATTTTATACACAGATTCTAGTGCATGATTGTGAGATATATCCCATAACTGGTCTCGTATGTATGGTTTGAACCCAAATAGAATATTTACAGAAGGAATTTCAATTAAGGAAAGAAAGGTGCAATTCTGCCACTTGCCCACCAGATGGTGACTTGACAAGATGCTGAAGATGCTTTAACTATATACAGAGAAGTTACAACGTCAGAGGCTTGAATTACCAACGTCACACGGCTGGAAGCGGGAGGTTTTAAACTGCATGTTAGTGGGTGCAAAGCACGAGAAAGATACACTCATAGTAACAAACTTGTTCCTAACATCCAATCTAAACCTGCTCTTCTCCAGTTTGAAGCCATTGCCCCTTGTCCTGTCACTGCAGGCCTTTGTAAAAAGTCCCTCTCTATCCTTCATGTAGGCCCACTTCAGGTAATGGAAGGCTGCTATTACGTCTGCCTGGAGCCTCCTCTTCTCCAGGCTGAACAACCCCAGCTCCCTCAGCCTGTCCTTGTAGCAGAGGTGCTCCAATCCCCTGATCATTTTTGTGGCCTTACCTGAAAAATAGTTGCTAACAAGACAACAGAAATTAAAATCTGTTCATACTTTCCCAAGAATGAGATATGCAGTCACTGCAATCCTCTGTCACACATTCTGATACCTTGTCTCCTCTGGAATAATCTAATAACTGAAGTTTCCACTCCAAGAAGCCCTCTGCATTAATCATTTGATCCTTCAAGATCTCAGCTCAATTATTGTCAGCCTGCATCTCTGCAACTAGGAAATTATATCTAGAGCTACTCCAAAGTGATGTCAAAGTGCAAGAGTTGAATGAAGAAGGAGCTTCACATCTAACAGTCAAGCGTCCTCTCCAGGACACTGATGAGCTGGTAGGTAATAGTTTCCAAGGGGAAAAAGATATAATTAATGCAATCAATTTACTTCACGTTTTGCCTTGTCTCAAAAATTATTGAGTCATTAATCTTAGCAATGTCATGGTGCTGTCATTCACTGAGTTCAATTAAATAGCACCTCACCATTAGAAATCTGTGTGCTCTTCACATTCAGTAATACCCTTCCTGACCATAATGAGTGAAGCTCCCCTTGTTGAATTAGGAAGAATTTAAAGGAAAAGAGTTAATGAAGATGAATAAGGTACACTGCCTCAGTATATTGCATCCCATGCACACCTAACTTTGACAGTAAGTAGCCAAATTCTTCTTATACAGGCACAGGCATTAAATGGAAATACAAGTTCACAATCTTCATTTCAGGGCCCCTAGCTTTTGTGCTTTTCCATTCTCTAGTTTCTGTTTTCACAGAACTAATGCACAGTTTCTGGACCTGGACAATGTCTTACATGAGCCAGGGTACCCACTTGCCTTCTTCAGAAAAATGTACTATAAAGTGGCTTTCTGCCTTTGTGTTGTAGCAGCTGCTGCTGAAACAGCACAGTATTGCAATGCAGAAAAGTGTTCACCAAAGGAGAGGAGTCTGAAGGAAAAATCCTCCAGGTCTGAATTAGAAATTGGAAAAAAAAATGTGTGTCAAGAGGTTAATTGAACTGAAGTTAATTTACGCTGCATGAACAAGCAAAAGTTTCTGTGATGCCAGAATTAACATGGGAATATCAATGAAACTGCATTACATCAGATCAATAAATCATCAGGGGAAAAGAATCTGATTGTGTCTAAGGGAATTGTCAGAACAAAAAGTCACATAGGGGACTTATTTTTGTCCAGCAAGTTGAAATTATGTCAGTGGGGATGATACTAAAGAGGGCACCTGTATTCTGATGAGGGGAAAACATTGCTGCTGACCACTAGAGAATGCGTGGGGTAGGTCTTTGGGTTACCTCTATTTCACACAAGAGCACAATGCCAGGAATCCCAGGCCATCATTGACTGGTCTCAGGCCACCTCATGACACAGGCTGCAGGTTATTAGCAATAACAAATGTTTGATTCCCTAAGGATATATAGCACCTATGGTAATTAATCTTGCCTGTCAGCAAAAATAATCAGCTATAGTAATAGTTACAGCATGAGACTTCTGGATTTGGAGCTAGCCTGAATTAATGTGCTCTGCCAGCATTATGCAGCGCTCATGCCATCTCACATGCACTGAACTTGGTCTTAACTCCAGTCCTTATGCCTGTAAATGCTATAAGTGTGCTGGATACCATAGGGGCACACTTTCTGACCTGTTTCCCAAAATGACTGGTATGAAATAGAGTCAACACATGTATTTGCTGTGCTTTGGTGTCATGGGGCTATATAGAATGACTGGTATGCACTATAGCCACACATGGTAAAAGAGGGTTTTGGCATTGACTCCTGAGGTCTTCCCTGAAAAGAGACAGAAGAGGAAGAAGAGGCAGAGCACATAGATGCATACACAGAACCCATCATCGCTGTATAAACAAGGGACACAGTCAATGATTACAAAGAGATTCAACTCATTACAGGGTACAGAGTGTGTTAAATCCTCAACTGAGTAGACTGATTTGGATGTGTATTATATTTTCACTGAAGCATAATCCTCTTTAGAGAATGACTTTATTCCCAAATGAGGGCATCTGCATAGGAGTTTAATGCAGTTTAACTTGTCCTTATTGATTTTTTTATGATTAACTGATTTGCTTTCACTATCTAAAATGTACCTGTGACAGGCTGGAATTTGTGGCACTGCAGGTCTTATCTTCCTAAGAGTAAGGTATTGCTCACACTGTGCTTCTGAGAACAAGTGGTATAACTTCAGAGTTGCAAAGGCAGTGTTGTTGCTATCATTGGTACTTTCCAAGTCCCGTGTTGGGAAAGGAGCACCAAGACTTGAGGAGCTTTGCTCTATCCCTGACCAGATGTAACCCCTGGAAACCAGATGTAACCACTGGAAATGATGCACTGATTATTGTTCATACATTAAAGAGTTGTAGTGGCTTAATGCTGTATAATTCCCTATTGTGTTATTAACACTCTTTTCTTGGAGACATCCTTCCACAGAAGGATCCTTCCACTGCCTTCCTTTACAAATGTTAGTTCACACCATCTTTCTTAGCACAAGCTGGGACTGAATTTTGAACATTAGAAGAAAGGCAGATGTCTTGGCAACAGATTATATCAAAGCCCACTAAATTCTCAACTGGCTTAGAGCTATCCACTAGGATGCCATAGTCAGAGTCCTGCAGTCCTAATGCTGCAAGTGATCTGCAGCTGGTACTCATCAGGAAAACAGTTTTCCATGGAGCTCCATACTCTGAAGTCTTTGCTATATTAAGAGGAAGAATGCTTGCCTGGTGAAGTACAAATAGTTTTAAGAGCATGGTGAAATTGGAAAAGTTAGTGAAAATACTCACAGAATACTCCCTTAACATACACATTCTTATATCTACTTCCTTCTCCTTTTATTTCCACATGGTTGAGGTAAATTTATTCTCTTTCTCAATTATTCTTTTTGACTATTTATGGGCACTCTTTCGAAACTGGCAATTCTTGCAAAGTCTTCTGCTTATAGTTGTGAGGGTTTTGCTAGGGGACGATTTATTGTTTGACAGAGGGTTTATTCTGTATTATTAGGAAGAAAAATTATTTAAAGAGAGAATAGCAGAGAAAAAAAGCATGAAAGCATCAGGGAATGATTCTGACGCAAGAGCAGAAAAAGATAAAACCAACACTGGATATGGCTAAAGGAAAATGAAGCCATAACTCACAGTAAAAATTGTAGAGAAACGAAGGGACATTTTGCTGAGAGACAAAAGTGGTCTTTCTTCACATAGATGTATGTATTTGTAACTCATAATTTTGAGCAGATTTTCCAAGTAATTAGAAATACCAAGTCCTGTATATCACTGGTTTTATCATCTCACACATTTTTTTCCCTGCTTTCTACTCTTGTTTTATCATTGAAAAACTGTCTCTGACTAGCAGAATAAAGGAAGGAAAAAAGCAAAGATGGACATATCTTAAAAACGAACATATGTTTATTTGACATACTTGCACCTTCTCTTGCAATTCTGATAGTTTCTTGGTTTCCAACATATCTACCATGGAAATGTTAGTATTATTGAAGCAGCTGTTGAATTTTTACAGGATATGCCAGGAAAAAGCTTGTAATGTCTGTATGTGTAACCATTTTAATTGGCTGCTTTAGTTTGACTAATAAGGTGCTAAGAACAGTATGGAGCTACCTGTCTCCTACCCTGGGTCTGCTGCAGTACTTCAAATGCTAAAGGCAGCAGTCTGTGCTAAACAAAGAATGTCTTCCCACCAAAGCTTGCTGCAGACATGCTCATACCACACTGCCTTGAACATGGGAAGTGACTGGTGTGGTAGCTGATGTTCTTGCCCCCCCTGTAGGACCCCATTTGAGGCAAGGAATTAGGGGATGGAGAGGGCAAGCTGTGGTGGAAAAGAGGAGGAAAGGGAAACTGGCACCAAACTAAGATGGAGTTGGCAAGGGGAACTGGAACAGACCTGTGGGGGAATGGCCCTGCAGATGAGTTGGGGGAACTGGGAAGGTATGACGTTTACCAGCAACTGGGGAGAGTTGAAACAAACTGAAGAGAGGGAGCAATCTGGGCAAAGACACTGGCTCAAGAAGAAATCCATGGAGCACAAATTCGGATGGGATGAAAGGGAGAATGCATTTAATGCAGGAGGCAACACTGGGGAAGAAAAAGAAGTTTCATCTGCTGCAGAAATCAGTAGGCACATGGTGAATTAGGTGTTGAAGTACAGGAAGTTAAAAGCGTATCTCAAGGAGCAACTGACCACTAGTATGAAAAATCCTATTCTGTCCTTACGGTCATTAAAGAGATCTTATGTCACACCTGACATGCCACTTTAAAACTGACATTGAAGATCACTAGTACTATGCTTCTTTCTCTAGATTTTCATACCTGGCTTGGGATACTGGAGCTCTCCCAACCGCCAAGGCTGGTGGGCAATGGACAATGGACAATGATAGTGGGTGTTTCAAGCTCTCAGATCCCAAATATGCCCAAATCATCAGATTCTCATCACTTCAAACAAGGTGCTGAAATCAATGCTACCTTTTGACCTCAATTGTTCTATGCCTCAGCTGTGAAACAGGGATCAGACAGCTTCCTCCCTGCTTATTACCAATGTGGTACAAACTCACACAAAAATACAGCAGGTTCTGAAGTGTGAATCAACCTGCAGGGAGGTGGAGGGTCCATGGGACACATTGCAAGGCCAGGAGCCCAGGTGCAGAGCTTGAAGCAGGGCAGCAGAGGATGCCATGCCGTCTCAGATACAATGCAGAGGAGGAGGGGTGTTGCAGGACTCACCAGGAAGGCTGTACTGGGAAAAGCAGCTTGGGAATTGTTGGATCAACATTTGAGATGGATTGAAAGACTGTAGTGCTCAACTGGCAGACAGCCAGATGAGGAAACATCCAGCTTTCTGAGAAGCATTTGTATAGTGCTCTGAAAAGTAGGTTACATTTGCAGAAGGTTGTGCTTGAAACAGAAAATATTGGATATGTATCTATCAAGGGAGCACAACCCACTGTGCACAGGCACTGCAATAGGCTCTATGATAGCAAGAGGGATGTGGGCAAACTGATTTCAGATAGGATGCATTCCTAATCACCTAATTTTTGAGCACATAATTTGGTGATCCTAATAAGGCTTTTCAGTGATGCTTTTCCCTGCTATGACTGGTATTAGGGAATTTTTCAGCACCTGACTAGGACAAAAGCAAAATATATTCAGCCTCACTCAGCAGGACTCTTGGCAATAGTGAGACATCAGGCAAGCACCGCCTGTGTTCAGCACAATTAGGCATTTACCACATTTGGGAAGGAATGAGGTTAAAAGCACTGATGTTGCTGAATTCTATCATAAATTATCTAATCTCCTAAAGAAATTCTTATTAACAACACTGTAACAGGCTTTAAGCTGCAAAAAGTGCTGATGAAAAGTGAAGTCCAAAGCTGGGGATCTTTGGGGACAAAGTCAAAATGAATCAAAAGCATCATCTTATGGAAAAATAAATGAGATCATTTTCTCCCCTAACCTTTGATATTTGGCATTAAATTTCTTCAGAAAGTTGCATCTGTCTCACAGCAGGGAGAAAGAAAGAACCAGTAGGTAAGAAACCTTTACTCTACAGCTAAGGTAAAAAATTCCAATCAGGAAAGTCATTGGGTCATGGAATTTGTGATCTTCTCCATCTATTTTGTCTCTGTACAGCCCAGGATACCCAGCTAACTAGTCTTCGTGGCACCTGCATGCGCAGTTCCTATTAAGTGCAGAAAAAAAGAAAAGTGAAGACCCAGCCAATGCAGCAGCAGTACACATTATAAACAAAGCCAACAAAAGCTGAACATGAAAAAAGCCATATCAGAGGGAAAAATTGCCCTGTGTGCTCTGGCCACGTAGCAAAGTGATGATACTACAATTAGTAAGTAAACAAAATGAAGCCCAGAAGTGAGGTAAAGAAGCCAATCATCATGGCCATGGTATGGTGCAGACAAGAAGAGAATAACAGCATGTCACTGTGCATCCTGCAGTAGGAATCTCCTTATCATATAGCTTCCCAGGAGCCAAGGGAGGATCATGGAAAGGTAAGTATGAGAAGCCTACAGATTTGAGTAACTGACTGGAGTTATTCCTGAGTGCCTCACTGGAATATGCAGCTGATGCAGTTAGGCATTTGCCACCATGTTCCTTCCTGAACTCTCATTCCAAAAGTGAGGGTTTCAGTTTCAACCTGTCATAAAAAGAGAATAATCCAGCATCACTTTTCATTATTTAATATTTTTTGAACCATTTATATTTGTAGTTTGTGAATAACAAGGAAAAATAGGGATGCAAGTGAACCCATCTCTTTGTTGCCTGGCAAGATGGATTACTTTCAATAGATATGAAAGGCTGCAAGCAGCTACACGATACTCCTCTACTGTCATGTAAGCAGATTTTGACTCTGCAGTAACCTGTGTGGTTAATAATAATAATAAGGAAAATTCAGCTTTGGTTCCACTTAGAAAGAAAGTAAAAAAAAATCTTCAAAAATTATCAGTTATGTTTTCCATATCAGCCCCCTTTGAAATACAGAATCCTGGGCCAGATCCTGAGCTGATACCAAGGAAGATGTCTCCGCTGGCTCTGGCTGAACTCTCAATTTTATAAAGATTGCAGAACTGGCTGGGACTTTCACAACTCTTTTCAAACTGCCTTCAAAATTCTAAATAAAAGCAAAAACAATAGCCATACTTCCCTCCTCTCTGCCTTTTTAGGTATTCCAATTTTAGTATGAGCAGTGCCAGTATGAATAGTGAAGGTCAGATAAATCAATTTCTTTTTGTTAAAGTCAGTGGAAAGCTGCTGGTGATCCGTGTGAGGCCTTGTGTCAGGAAGATCTGTCGTCTCAGAAGCTGGGGCACAAGGGATTGTTTTATTTTTGAAGGGTATATTTTTAGTGAGACTGAGTCAGAGTATGACTTTCTCTTGAAAAAAAAAAAAAGATGGAAAAGTGGAGAGATGCTCCTCTCTTAGTTGCTAACATGTGTGGTTTCTCTGCAACAGACGTGTGACCACCTAGACTGACACTTGCATTTGAGCAGTGCCTGCAAGTTGCACCCAAGAGCAAGATCAGGCCATTGTCTGCATCCCACTGCCCCTCAATAAATAAATGTTTCCCAGGTGTACATTTTGCCTCTGTAGATTCTTCAGAAAAACTTTCCCTCTTTATGCTCTCATTCAAAGGCATCAAGGTAGAAAGATCTAGGCTTCCTCTAAAAATTATCATGACAATTTCTTTCTGAAAGAAACGAACCCAGATGTCTGTTTCAATCTTAAATGTCTTGACTCACACATTCTGTATTTGGTGCACCGTCTCTCAACATATAAACAGTTATTCCACAGAGTCATATCAGAGTGAGATCTCATTGTTTCCATTTTGTTCTTAGCTAATTTCTAATAACCCAAAGTCATGGGCCATAGAATTTCTTATTAAAGGATACAGAATTTTTTGCCTTAGTGCCGTAAAGAAATAAAAATAAATTACTGAACAAGTAATTAACACTTTAGTTCTTACCTATATAAGTTAATGAGGTTCTTGATTAACATGGGAACTTTGACATCTCATCCCAACCACCAACACCTGTAATGTTGTGTCTGTAGGGAGCTGGTCTGTAGGGAGCAGCAGGGCTGCTCCATGATCTGGCTAGGAGAAGTCTCCCAGTAGAAAAAAGAAAAGCACAACTGACGAATAAACAAAGGCTTTCTCTATCCTTAGCAGCCTTTACAGGGGAGAGGGGAATCTGGTGACAGGCTCACTGCTGTCATGAGTGAGCATAATGTAAATACCTTGACAGGCAGAATCTGAAATGTTGACAGATGTAACATAGCTGCAAAGCAAGTAATAACCAAGTGTTAAACCCCTGCAGTGAGGGCAAAGCCCATCTCTGCTGGCATTCTCCTTATCCTTTCTCCCCTGCTCCTCCTTTGTAAGATCTTCCTTCTATTTTTTAACTCTTTCTTCCACCTCCTTTCTCCTTCCTTCCTTTTATGCTTTTTCCCCCACCCCCTTCTTGCCTCTTGGGATCAAGCAGTTTGGGCCCCATGATTCTTCACGGTTCATCGATCTTGCTTTGCAGAGTTTCATTCCTTCATGTCAAACAAAGATTTCAAGGAGGACAGCAGAGGCTAGAGAAAGGAGGTTACATCAGGCATGTTGCAGACAGCAATGAAATGTGTTTGTAACCTTGCCAGATGGATGGACAGCCCCCACGCAGCAGGGGCTCTCAGAAGCAGATTTAAAGTCATACATACCAGAGGGTGGGGAGGGGGACAGAGAGGTGGGATGTTGAATTTCCATATATTTCCATGAGCTTACTGTCATTTCTGCCTAGCATGTCACTAGCAGCATATTACAAGGTTTTCCTGCACTAGTCCTGCTGATTTAAAGCATACCCTGGCCTAGATGCTTCATTTCCCCCTCAAAACAAATGCATGCTGTGAAAAGACTGTAGATGCTGTCTGGAGCTCGTAGGAAGCATTCCTTGTCATGGTTTGCTTGTTTGTGCTTATTGCAGCTGCTATTCTAAGACATGCAAAACAATTAAGTGACTATAAACAGGGATATCCCAGTCAGCCTTTGAGTGTATTGAGGATTTGATACAATATCATCCAAGTACAAAGGCACATTGTGAAAACAAGCAGATGCTTGTCACGCCAGCAAGTCTTATAGGTGTTATAATCTGCATTGCTCTTGTGCCTGCAGCCACAGCCCTGGATACAAATCCTCTGTGACAGGATCCATCCAGAGGGCAACAGGGAAGAGCCTGGACTGGGGAAATTACATTGTCCAGGCATCTGAAGAAGCAGCATCATGAAAAACAGCAAATAAGAGAGTTCAACACTGTTTATAAAAGGGACCTACAGCAATGTCCAGTCCTTGAGACTTCCTTTCTGTCAAAGCACCAGAAAAGAAGAAGCCTAATCCCAAATGCAGCCTCTCTTGGGCATGGTGAGCAGCCCAACCCCAGCCCTCCAACTCATCACCACCAAGCCACTGCTATCAGCCCTGCTCCATTGAAAACTAAAGGAATAGATCTGTTCAAGAAGGCTAAGGACCGAGTTTTCAAAACAGGGTTCTATTTAAACATATTTTCCATATTTCAAAACAGGCTGCAGCAATCAAATCCCAACCAGACTGCTGGAAAACTTTGCAGCCTGCACTGAAGACTGAGTTATGCCCTGGCTGTCCCAGCATCTGAAGCTTGTAAGAGATAGACAGAAATCTCCTTTTCCTTCTGCCAACTCCATGACAACAGTCTTTGCAGTGAGGACAGCTCTTCTCTGTCCCAAGAAGCCAATGTCAGCAAAGCTTCTTATAACCACAGCTTCTTCACTGGTCTTTCAGGATGGAGATGAGGGAATCAGTTTTTCTATTCTCAGAACAATATAGGGCATGTCATAAATCATACCAGCCAACCTTGGACCTTACAGGGTCTTACACAGACTGAGTGTTACTGAGTTGTGATTGCCAGAGGGAGGTACTTTAGCTGGTTGAGTGCTCCCTGCATTTGAAAAGGCTCAGTCAGGCTCTCAGCCCCAAAATACTGCCCATAACTGAAGAAATGCATTGGGAAAATCCAGATTCTCAATATTCTTGCCTGAGCAGGGCAAGACATTTTAAGAGGAATTACTGGTTTAGAAATATTCTAGGAGTTTTTATGTATTCAAAGCAGTATTATATCATGCCTGTCTAATTTTTGCTATATTTTGTCTTATGTCAGTGTCAACCATGAATCCATGTGTGTTTGGTTTTAGTTTAACCTAAGTCAGACAATTCTTTTTCTTACAGAATCACAAAATCTTTGAAGTTGAAAAAGACCTCTAAGATCATCAGGTTCAACCATCAACCCAACACCACTATGTTCTGAAATGCCATGTCTACATATTTTTTAACACCTCCAGGGATGGTGACTCCATTACTTTCCTGGGCAGCCAGTTCCAATGCTTGGCCACTCTTTCAGTGAAGGAACTTTTCCTAACAACTGATCTAAGCCTCCTTTGCTGCAACTTGAGGCCATTTCCTCTTGTCCTATCTGTAGTTACTTGGGAAAAGAGACCAGCCCCCACCTCACTACAACCTCCTTTCAGGTAATTGTAAAGAGCAATAAGATCTTCCCTCAGCCTCCTCTTCTCCAGACTGGACAACCCCAGACCCCTCAGATGCTCCTCCTAGATCATGTGTTCCAGGCCCTTCCTGAGCCTGTACTGGTTTGAGGCCAGACAGATCCTCTCTTGCCCCGAGAGGGACAAAAGAATGAGACTCACACAAACGGATTGGAGAGTGATGGAAAGTTTAAATGGAAAAGCAATTGGTGAAACTACAAAAACTACAAAGCATAGTGACAAGAATAACCCAAAGCATACGGAACCCCTTGCATAACACCCAAAGGCTTCCCAACTCTTCCCTTCTCCCACCTGAGGGTAAACCCAAACCCCCAGGGCTCTTTCTTCCCCCCCACCCCCACCCCCGCCTGCTAGGCTAGTCTCAGGCTGGCCAGGTCTGAGACTGCCCCCCCTCCATTCTCCTCCTGGCATTAGGCCTAGACAGGCCTAAGAGGCCTTGAGATACTCCCCCACCATTACCCGATAGGGAAGCATCTCCCATGGGAGCAGAGAGGGAAGAAAGAGGCAGAGAATGACTTTGCAGGTGGATTGATGGGGGGCAGGATTTATGGGTAGCAATACGCCGTTTCCAGTGTCCACCTTACTGGGTTGGACGCTCAGGACACCGGAGGTGGAGCTTGTGTGGCAGTGACAGGAGGCACCCAGCCTGAACTGCCACAGAACCTCATTACCCTTCTCTGGAAATGCTTCATCACTTTGTCCTTCTTGTAGCAAGGAGACCAAAAATGAACACAGTATTCAAGGTGTGGCCTCACCAGTGCCAAGTATGGGGCACAGCCACTTCCCTACTCCTGCTGGCCACACTGTTCCTGGTACAGGCCAGGAATGTTGCTGGCCTTTTTGTCTCCCTGAGAACACCTTTGGCTCATGTTCAGCCATCTGTCAACCAGGACCACTAGGTCCTTTTCTGCCAGGCAGCTTTCCAGCTAATCTACCTCAAGCCTGTAGCACTACATGGGGTTGTTGTGATCCAGGTTCAGAACTCTGAACTTGACCTTGTTAAACTTCATACATTTGACCTTGGCCCGTCAATCTAGCCTGTCCAGATGCATCCGCAGAGCTTTCCTACATTTGAGCGCTCAATGCTCCTGTACTATTTGGTGTCATCAGCAAATTTACTGAGGAAGCACAAAATCCTCTCATCCAGGTCATTAAAACATGTATTGAATAAGACTGGCCCCAATCCTGAGCCCTGGGGAACACCGTTTGTGACCAGCCTCCAGCGGGATTTAACTCCGCTCACCACAGAATCACAGAATGCCAGGTTGGAAGAGACCCTAAGGATCATCTGGTCCAATATTTCTAGGTGATAGCCTAGGCTAAATGAGATGGCCCAGCACCCTGTGTCCAGTGCAGGGGAATCCACTACTTCTCTTGGGAGATTATTCCAGCATCGAACTGCTGTGATTGTGAAAAATTTTCCTCTGGAGTCCAATCAGAATCTCCCCAGGAATAACTTGCACACATTGTCCCTTGACTTTTCCACATGACTCCTTGTAAAAAGGGAGACTCCATCCTCCTGGCAGCCACCCTGTATGTACTGGTACATAGTAAAAAGGTCTTTCCTAAGCCTTGTCCTCTCGAGGCTGAACAAATCCATTTCTCTCAGCCTTTCCTCATATAGCAGGTCTTCCAGTCTTCTGGTCATTTTTGTGGCCCTTCTCTGGACACTTTCTAGCCTGTCCTCATCTTTTTTGTATAGCAGGGACCAACACTGAAAGCAGTCCTCCAGGTGTGGCCTGACAAGCATTGAGCAGAGTGGGATAATGACTTCTTTATCTCTGCTGGTAACGTCCTTGTTGATGCAACCCAGCAAGCTGTTGGCTTGCTCTGCTGCTGCAGTAGCACTGTGTTCACTCATGCTGAGTTTCTTGTCCACTACAATTCTCTGGGCTCAGCTGTTCAGGCATTTTTTTACCTTACTTAGACAGGATACACCTGTCTAAGCCATAAGCTGAAAGCTTTCTAGGAGGAATGCTGTGGAAAGCAGTGTCAAAAGTCCAGGTGGACAGCAGCTACAACCTTTCCTTCATCCACTGGGCAGGTCACCTGGTTATAGAAGAAGATCAAGTTGGTCAAGCAGGACCTGCTTTTCATGAATCCATCCTGACTGAGCCTGATCACCTGGTTGTCCTGCACATGGAGTGTGAGTGCACAGAAGATGAAACACTTCAGATTTCTCCCTGGTACCGAGGTCAGTCTAACAGCCCTGTAGTACTTAAACCCTCCTTCTGGCCATTGGCAATCCTCCCCTTGTCTTGGACCTCCACTGTTAACCAGGACTGCATATAAATGATGGAGCATGTCTTGGCAACTAAATAATTTTCTTTGCTCCCCATCCCATTGTCTACCACCACTCTCTGCTTCAGCAAACATCAGAAAACTTTCACAGAACTTGCAGAACTCTCAAAAATTAAGAAGACAAGCCTAAAGACAACAGGTTTGGCGACTTGAGAGGGGTCAGCTGGACCTTCAGCTCATTTGTCAGCTCTAGGTGGCACCACAGATTCCAGCATGCTCTGGTACACAGTAAGCTGCTTAGCTGTTAGTTCATTTCAAGGAGCTTAAAACAAGACCTTCCCTTGGAAGCAAAGGCAGTGGCTGAGAGTAGGAGCATATGAATTTGCCCTGAAGTGCCAGAATGAGCCCAGTTTTGCTTTTATGCACAGCAGATTTTCATTGCTTTTCTAAAGCCATTTCTCTCCTTGGCACTCTGTAAAACAAGGAGTATCAAACCCCTCAAATGTCTTCAGATGCTGCTGAGAAATTTGTCACCAAACCTTAAAGCTGTTGTTTAATTACTTACCTCACAGCCAGATTCCTCTTCTTGCTTATAGAAATTTCTGCAGTCTGGTATGTGTTTTCAGGCAAGATCAAGCAGTTTTCCAGAAAAAAAAAAAAAAAAAAAAAAGGTCTTTTCAGATCTGCAATCATGTCATGTTTGAACTCCAGCTGGGCTCTTTTCTGAGTGCAACTTGTCAATGGTTTGCAACACAGTGTCTCCTTCTGTAGCTGGTGTTTTACTGTTCACATCTGAAGCTTACTTTGAGCTTCTGCTGTCCTATGCACACATCGTCTCCTGGTAGAATGCACTAGGAAATGAGGTCTGCCACCCTGCCATGCTCAGTCTGGTGTAATGCAGGAAATACATAGAGATGTTATGGTATGGTATGGTAGTAGTATGCTATGCTATGCTCTTCTATGCTATGCTATGCTATGCTATGTTATGTTTATGTTATATGTTATGTTATGTTATGTTATGTTATGTTATGTTATGTTATGTTATGTTATGTTATGTTATGTTATGTTATGTTATGTTATGTTATGTTATGTTATGTTATGTTATGTTATGTTATGTTATGCTATGAGTAGAACACTACTGCCACATGTGCAGAGCTACCTCTAGCAATTGTATGATGGCATGTGTGTTGGGTGGCTGGTTTGTCCAAATATCTGGTGAACACTTGACAGTTTACTAAGATAAATTGCCATCTAACTGCTGCTTCCTGCCCCCATTCATTGGTTTCTTGCCACTAATGAATAAAGGTAAGATTTCAGGGAATTACCATTCTTGAGACTTCAGAGAGATCCAGGTTGTCTGATTTTGCAAGTTAAATGATCAGTCCAGGAATCCCTCTTAACCTACTCCCAAAAAGTTTTTTTCTGTTTTATTTGTGTTTTTTTCTTTCCCTCTTGCCACTTAAAATAAGAAAATTCAACCAAAATAACAGCTTAGGAAATGTTAAGAATCTTTCAAGAGTAGTTTAAATATTAGTATTTTCCCCTCTTCCTAATTTCTAAATAATAATTTTCAAATCCCTGTGCCCTACCCTAGTGGGTATCAAGTGCAGAAGTAAACTGTCATAGTAATGCTTACATTAAATGCTGTCTAGGAAATGACAATTCTTTCTAGGATGACTCACTTGTGAACACTACAGTTTAAAGTGAATGCAGTCACTATAGCCTAGGTACCTCCCTGTATGAATACAGCAGTGTCAGCAGCCCGTCTGGGTTGGAACACAAGCCCTGTGAGGAGAGGCTGAGGGAGCTGGGGTTGTTTAGCCTGGTGAAGATCTTGGAGGTCTCTTCCAACCTGGCTGATTCTATGATTCTATGATTCATCCAGTTGGGTATAGCCCATTTTCACTGAACACAGAAATAGTTTGCAGAAAAGTATTTGGTCAATTATCTACTATTTGGCTTCATGGACAAGAGGGAGTAAAACAGAAAAAAAAAAACATAATTCAGAATACAAATGAGTCAGATATCAATGCAGTACCAGGACGTGTAGGATGACTGCTAACAGTAGCTAATTTCAGAGCTCCCAGATAGCACAGTATGTTATTGACTTGTGGCTGCTCTCCAGCAATAGTGTGTGGATGGATGGAAAAGGATATGGTAGAAAAAAAAAAAAAAAAAAACAAGTTTGCACTAAGTTTGTCAGTGTCAGCCAACAAAAGGGTCCCATTTGAGAGGGCCACAGCCAAGTGAATTGCAGGGTGCCCAGCACCCAGACATTGTTGCACCCCACCACCTGGACTGGTCCACTCAGACAAGGGTGACAATGCAGAGAGCAACATCTCCTTCCGCTCTGGTGAGACCCCAGCTGGAGTACTACATCCAGTTCTGGAACCCCTATTACAAGAGGGATATGGACATGCTGGAACATGTCCAGAGAAGGGCCACCAGGATGATCAGAGGGCTGGAGCACTTCTCCTGTGAGGAGAGACTGAGAGAATTGGGACTGTTCAGTCTGGAGAAGAGAAGGCTCTGAGGTGTCCTCCTTGTGGCCTTCCAGGATCTGAAGGGGGCCTACAAGAAAGCTGGGGAGGGACTTTTTAGGATGTCAGGTAGTGATAGGACTAGGGGGAATGGAATGAAGCTGGAAGTGGGGAGATTCAGGATGGACGTGAGGAAGTTCTTCACCATGAGGGTGGTGAGAGCCTGGAATGGGTTGTCCAGGGAGGTGGTTGAGGCTCCATCCCTGGAGGTGTTTAAGGCCAGGCTGGATGAGGCTCTGACCAGCCTGATCTAGTGTGAGGTGTCCCTGCCCATGGCAGGGGGGTTGGAACTGGATGATCCTTGTGGTCCCTTCCAACCCTGACTGATTCTATGATTCTATGATTCTATGATCCACCAGCAGATCCACAACCCATTGGAGAGATTTTCCTCCCCTCCCTCCCTCCAAATTTCAGTATATCTTGCTTGTAAAAATCATGGAGCCTACCAATTTGTTCTTTAAGTAAAGATTTAAATCTCATGTTTAGTGATGTGTATACACAAATTGGTCACTGGAGAGGAAAACTAAATGGCTTACAAAGCCCCAGAAATGGAAGACCTCAGCTCCCACTGAAATTACTGGGATTTAGGTACCTATTTTCCTTGGAGTGATGAACCAAAGTATATCCTACATCTTCCACAGTTAAAAGAATTCCAAAATGGGAACAGGGCTTAATTTCTAAAATCAGTAGTGTCCTCCATTAAAAAACCTGTGTTATATTTCATTTAGTGGCTGCTCCACAAATACTCTCAGCAGCTGTTGCATTGTCTTGGTTGGGATTCCTCTCACCTAACTTTAGCCTTCCCAGCAGAGACTTCCAGTCTGAACTTGATCCCTTGGCCTCCTTTGCAGCCAGGTTACTCCTCCATATGGTCATCCAGTACTCCAAAAATTTAGAGGCAGATTTTCTATGGCTCCGTAGTTGAATTTTCTTTGAACAATCAACTAGTTTACAAAGGCTTGCTCTGAGAAAACACCCCTTAGCCCACTAAAAGTCACTACATGAGACATGAAGAAACTTATATGTAAGATAAAACAATTGTATTTACTCTTTGAGATCTGAACTATTTCTGTAAATCAGAAGCTGTAAACCAGCAGGGAGCTGACTGAGGATGGCCCCTGGGAGCAGAATGCTGCTCTCCCAAGAACTCCCAAGGACCCCAGAAGAGAGATTCATTAATGGCTTTGGCTTCATTTCTATCTGGAAAAGGTAGCAGGGCAGAATGCTTTTATCTCACTGGTGTTAGTTTTTAGTTATAGGTGACAAAACCTGAAGTATCACTCTAGCTGGAGCTGCAGTCTTGAGCATTACAGTGAAAAGGGTTTTCCTGGGAACAGGGGAGGAAAGAAGTCAGGAAATTTCTCTCTGAAGTCCACAGTAACCTTCTGGCACTGCAGAAGCAGCTCTGGGCAACCATCAGAGCTGACACAGTTTCCACAGAGGTTGTGAAGAAGTGCAACCAGTTCCCCAAGGAGTACTGGTGATGTCCTCAGCACTACAACTTTGTCAAATTAGTAGGTTCTAGTTAAAAGCAGCTCATTTCTTCAGGTAAAATACAGATCTTCTCAAAACAGTGGGTTCCCTCAACTCTGGGTAAAAAGCAATATCTAGAATATGCAGAATTGAATCTTTGATTACTCAGGTATTGGAAAAAAGCAAAGATTAAGACAAGCACCAACTTTTGGTAAAGTGATAAACTGAGCTATTAACCTGGGCTACTACTCTTGTTCTCAGCCTAGAAGGTTTATGAAGGTTTTGTGTTTGGATTTTTTTGTTTAATTCTTTGTCCTCCCTATGTGTGAAGGTGGGGGCATTTGTGCTCATTCAGGCCACCTGAAGGAGGTAATTTAATCTGCCAGTGTGGTACCAAAGCTGTAACTACTCTCATGATTTGCCATATCTGGAGCCCCCATCAATGATGAGGTGCCTCTGTAATGGCCCTTTGAGCACACAGTTCAGAGCAAGGAAGTCAGTCCTGCTGAGCAGTGAGGTGGTTTCTGATCACCTTTGGATGCTTGCTGAAGGTGCTGAGAGCAACAGAAGCAGCTTTCTGTACCAAGCTTCATAGATCTCTCCTAAAATTTAGTGGTAAGTGATGATATCTACTTGCTAAGCCCTTGTGCAGCAGCTTGACCTGTTACTAGAACACAACGTGCTAAGACCTGACTACTGAAAGTGTCTGTGTCATTTTTAATTATATTTGAGCATCCCCTTAGCTTTTTGATTGGCAGGTTGTTGCTTTAGGAGGAGGTAATTGTATCTTTGCACGTTGACATTCTGGTGCTCTGATGTATGAAGTTTGCAGCAGGTTAAATCTGAGTCCTCTTTCCTGGTCAGACTTTTCTTGACCCCGCTGAAATCTGGGCACCTACTCCCTTTACATGGCATTTCCCTTTTCTTCAGCCCTGGCTCCTAGGGCCTCTCCGGATGATGTTGCCTCCAGAAACCAGCTTTGTCCCTGTTGGCAAGGAGGGGTCTCAAGCCACTTCTCAGAAAATGAAACTGCCCCCTTGCACCTGGATTCTACCCACATAAATCATGCAAGTCCCCATGTGTTGGCCCAGCACCATAGGGCAGAGGAATATTTCCAGAAAGGCTTTAATTAGAGGAAGGGGAGGCAGCAAGCTGCCAGTATGTTACTGCTGCTGCAGCTGTGCCTGTCTCAGCTTTGTGCTGTGGCTTGTACTCTGTGGGTAATAGAATTGAAATCAAAACATAACCATATCGCTCTGATGCTCTGGCTGCTGAATAGCAGTATTGTGAATAAATGAGAATTACTTCAGAGAATGGCTCTAATGTGGCAGAATTGCAGCAATCAGGGAATAAAGTTAGATTTAAGAGTATCTGGTAAAGGAGCTGATTGTCATTCAAAGGCAAACTGCTGCTGTTCAGTCTTTCTGCAAGTGGGGTAAGCATTGTCCAGAGGAACTGGCAACACTTGAGGGTCAGGGTAACTCCTCATTCCTGCCCTGCCTCTGCCTGTGGCTTTATGTAAACAATTTTGGTACCTTACAGTTTTCCCTGGTTTTAAGAGCATCCAATTCCTGGGTTCTTGGTGCTCCTTGAGACTGCTTGTTTCACTGTATAAAGAGCCACACAAGCAATAAAATTTACACACACATACACTCCCAATACCAAACTAGCCAGGTTAAAGGACAGAAAATGGAATTGTTCCATAGCGAAAACTGCAGGGGAACGGTTGGAAGGACCTAGTAGGATTTCAATCAATTAAGCCCTTGAGATAACCTTGTGTCTTGCCTTCTACAATGCATGTATGATGCCAGAGTTCAGTATCACTGCTATTCAGTGCTCCTTCATGTTGATTTTGTGTGTATCTCATCGTCTTTGCCATTGTTCTCATAACACATCTTCACCATCTGCCTCAGAATTAGCCTACAGAGAGAGGGGGCAAAAGGCAAAAGTGTAAACCAGTTTTAGAAACATAAACCTCAAGAGACTTTTTACTAGTTGGTTTGTGAAAGAAACTTGTGCCACAGGCATGGTAGGTCAGTGTGGGTGGGGAGGAGTTCTGGGTCTCCTGGCTTCCAGCAACAGCAAAGGGCAACCGGTGACCATTTGGTGATGCAGACCCCTGAGTCTCAAGCGGTTCAAGACCAAACTTCCTATCTTCAGACTGCTACAGCCATGCAAATGGTGAACAGGGAGGCTGATCAGAAGAGTACCTGACCTGGGTTTTTAAAACCAGATTATCTTTTGGGTATTCTGTTTAAGTCACTAGTTTTTCAGGGAGGCTGAGCGTCTGTGACTTCAACATAATTGAATTTGTCAGGTTTTAGAACCTCAGGAGGCTTTTATCCTAAGTCTATGGATCAATGATTCCTTCTTTTTATTTTCTTTTTTTTTTTTTTGCTTTATTAAACTTGTGGACTTCTTTCTCCTCCTGAGTTTGAAATGGGTACCAAGACTTTCCATGTAGCATGAGTTGTCAGAGGGAAAGAAGTCAAGCCTCACTCATGCTGTCATGGGGACTCACATTTTAATGAGTTCTAGTAAATGGCCCTGTGAACAGAGAAAAATGCAATTTGCTTTTCTCACCTCTTTCATGATGGCAGATAAAACAACTCTCAACTTGCCCATCCAAAAATGTTTATTCTCACCTAAGCATATGCAAATTATGAATTTGTAGATTTTATCAAGAATTATTCTAGCTTTACCAGAAACTGCCTTTAACTATTCTACAGTCATATTAACATTGCAAGTAAAAAACAAAGTCTGTGGCTAGATACATCCCACCAACAATAATACAGCATCACTTTTAAAAAAATAAATGGAACAAATAGATATGAGACAACTTGGTTTATACAGTCATTAACAATTATATGGATTAACTAACACTTGGTCTCATTTTGATGTAGTCTTTTTCTGTTCTACGTCACTTGTCTAAAAGAACATTTCTCTGTGTGCATGTGCATTTCATTTTTGTGATGGAAGGGACAACATGTAGCTTGAGTTCTTTCTGTGGTATGATGGCATGAATCTGATTCAGTGTAGATCAGGACCAATGAATCCATTGGTTTTGATCTGTAGGTCAAAATCTATTGCCTCATAACCTCCTGTATGATAACTTCTGGGTAAAAGGCCTTTATGCTTCACAGACAGGTTAAAAAGATGCTGAGAACAGATTTTGTTTCATTGGTGTTTATTTTTTTTTCTCATTAAACCAAGAAATTAAAACTGTTCTTGGAATCTGGCTAACCATAACACTAAGGCATTTCTTCCTCTGCCTGTAGATATTAGATATCCTGTTTGTACTGGAGCATTATATACTTTAAAGTATGCACTGTTGTCCTCAGTGCTATTCTTTAAGACATAAGGCAAAGGTTTAAGGCAAAAATGACAATTACTCAAGTATTACATGGGACCACCTACTTCACCTATCCTTGCTCCAGGATATTCCTCACATTCCTCTCATGTGAATAAAAGGGAGGGTGGGGGGTAGGGTAGAAATCATACAGGGAAGTCAAGTTCTTCCTTACAGATTTTCTATACAACTACAAAACAATATGACAGACGGTTTCTGGCACTCTTCTTCAAGGTCAGCAGTTTCAGAAGCCTTTCTGAAACCCCTTTGTTATAGTGGTAGCTGTACACCTTGGATGTCTGCTGTTACAAAAGCTCCTGCCTACCAATACAACTGTTTCCCTATGTAAAGTTGCCAAACTGGTTTCATCCTGCCTACAGATCTCACTTATTTCAACTCTAGAAGCCAGGTGTGAGCCAGAAGAATCTCTGAAATTGTGTGGTGTGAACCTCCCTCTCAAGTTTCATCAGCAAGATGAATACATTTGGACTGAAATCCAGTGGGAATAACAGGTTGGGGCACTTTTCTGCCTGTTTGTGATAAGCTATTTCCTCATGCAATGAAATGTATTTTGCATAAACCTGATGATCTCTCACATGTTGCTACCCAGGACATGTTGTTACCCATGGTTTACAAGCAATCAGAAACTGACCTGTCAGCACCACAGAAGGCTCTTTGGGGTTTGTTTTGGCAGCTTCCATGGCTCTGAGTTACTTGCAGAAGGTGTTCTGTGAACTTCCACTTCCCCAGCTCAACATTGTGTGTCAGGCTCCAGGCAACTTGCCATCCTGCAGGGTATTTCATGTTGTCCAAAACTCCTCACAATGTTGTCAGTGAAGTATCAGCAGCATAGAGACCCATGTGACTATCTGGGATGTAGAAAGGGCAAGACTAAAGCCCTTCTGATTTCAGGAGATCAGGAGTTTGACTGTGATTCTCCTGTACTCCAAGGAAGCATAAAATTGCTTGTCTACTGGCTGTGGTGGGAAGCACAGATGGTTCCTTATTACTGGGTGGTTGTGTTGGTTTGGTTTTCTCCCCTTTTCTTGAGTAAGAAGACTAACAAAGACTTCCCCAGGAGGGGTTCAAAAGGAAGCTTTCTTTTCATAGAGCTGGGCAGGAAATATTTTTCCTAATATCAACAATCTGTTAGTTCAGACAGTATTTCAGGTAAGCATTGTCTCTAGCAGCTAGGGAACTTCTTGAAAAAAAATATTTCCCCTTAAAAACATCTGTTCCCAGTATTTTATGGCTCATGTACAATTCTAGAACTAGATAAAGATGCTCTCTTATCTATGTCTACCCCTTATTCTTGCAGGACCTGGGGCAGCAGGGAGGCAGAAGGTGTACAGCAGAGGAAGGGGAGGCTTTGTTATTCATATTTGTGGTTAACCAGGCTTGAAAGGCAGCTCATCCTCAGTCTGAGATGAACTCTGTTTTGGCCAATGACTTTTACTCTGTTAACACAAATTCCCACATCCAAGTTCATCACAGTGATTTATAGGAGCCCTACCTAGGTGTTCTTGTCAGTGGAGAAGAACAAGCTACCAGATGCCTCAAAGATGACAGGGATGTGAGTCTTGCCTCTGTATGAGAGTAGCAAGCACCAGCAAAGCTCTTCAGAAGGACAATGAGTATCAGGGAAGAACGGGGATGATTTGACGCTTGGAGTGTGGTCCTTACATCTGTCTAGCATCCTCTGTATCTTCTCAACATGCTGTTTTGCTGGCTGGTGCTCCAGTGCCACTGTGCAGACAGCCTACAGCAACATAGGCTGGACAGAGTGTGCTCTGGCCCCTGCTGGGTTGCTCCAACCAGGTAGGGAACAGTCTTTGTAGATATTCATGTGTGCAAATTGGTTCAAGATGGCATTGACATCATATAAACCTGCAAACAAATCCTGTGCCTCAGTGCTTAGCTGCTGGGGATTCTCCCTAATAGAAAGCTCTGTTTCTCACAGCATTACACCAAGGAAATGTGGTTTTGTTGATGGATTTATACACCCAACTTGGAGCGTAGCCCTGATAGCTTTCCTCCAGATAGCAATTCCTAGTGTAGAACAAAGATGAATGTGAAACAATAAATATCCTTAAAAAGACAAGTTGGAGCCTTTTCTGATCTAAGCTGAAGTATTAGATGATAGATGAAAGCACCTATAGCTAGGCCAATTTACATCTGTATTGCCAGTGAAGTTCAAAATGCTACCTGCTGCCTCTTTCGTTCTGTATGAAGTGTCACACTCATGTACCTTGTGAATGGCAATACTGCTGATGGTGTGCCTTTTCAGTTTTGCTTTTTTGGCTGTTGTTTTTTTGTTCTTAATTTTTCCTTATAAGATTCTCCAGAGTCGTAACAGCATGAACATCTGCACAGGGTTACTTACTGGCCTGCTGGTCCTGGCAAAGAAGGGTGAAGTGTCCCTCCTCCTTACCCAGCAACGTTTTCTACCTATGATACACTGTGAAATGTTGGGTGAGAAGAAAGCACCAAGTTATGCAAGGCCATGCTGGAGAAATATCCAGGAAGGGCAAGTGCATGCTGGAAGCATTTAGATGGTGGAGAGGCTTTTAACTGTGGGAGCTGAGACTCTGCATGTGCTAAAGGAGCAGTGTGATTCTTGGGTTTGTTAGCAAAAAACCTGTGGTAAACACCTTGACTAATATTTGGGCTTTCTTGGGCAGTCTCCTAACTTATTTCAGGCTAAAGTAAATAAAAACATTAGAGGCAGCTCTTGCTTCCCATGAATCTGGGCTCACAACCCTGGTCTCCAGAGGGCTGCTGTGTTTTTTCAGCAAATGAGAACTCTGGTTTTAGTTTTAGTTCCTCTTCTCTTGTCCTTCACTGGCTGCTTTCTTGCCTTCAAGACTCCATAGCCATCTCCCAGTGACAATGCAGTGGCAAAACATTATTCCCTCTCCTGGAAAGGGAAATCTCATCCCTTTGGCACGTAGTGCTGCATGAGTTAATTCCTAGCTGGAGCATGTGCTTGAGTACTCCTCTGAGCCCATGACAAAGGAAACCAAACAGGAGGTGCTAACAAAGGAGGATGGGCCTGTCTGCAGCAGGAAACTGAGAAGCAGAAATTTAAGGGATGGAGTGTCAGCTCTGGTTGGCTTGTAACTCATGTCAATCTCTGGCAGTTCTGTGTTTATAGATCTTGTGTTCTCTTCCTGTTTACATCAGGTTCATCTGAGTTCTCCACCTTGCATGTGAAAATATATTCAGAGGGGAGTAACATCCTCTCTGAAATTCATGCTCTAAGATGCTCTCTCTTTTTTCTTTTTTTTTTTTATATATACTGATTATTTTAATTATTATTTAACCATGCTTCTGAGTTCCTAGTGTGCAATTACAAATCCATTGCTCCTTCATTACTTATAGCTGCTGCCCCATGGTAGTACACTGAATTGGTTTACATCCTACCTTGGGTTTGAAAATGTAGAGAGAAGTATGCTCAATAAAACAGCACTCTGCAGTAGGAACTTAACTATACAGCCTCCTTAGGAAGATATAATGACATGGGTTTTGACAGGATGTGAGTCCTTTGAAGTTCTGTGCCTAGCTTTTCTTGTAAACAGAGCCAGGTTCAATTTCTCATCTGGACAATGCATGAAAATTAACATATTGGTCTTGTCTACTTTGGGTTTGAAGATCCATCTTGTAACCAGTTGTAAAAGCCTTTGAAAGTCCACCATTGTGGATGTTGTGACGACTGATTGAAAGTGTGCCATGAGCTTGTAAGGAAAGGCAGCAGATGCTGGGCGTGCAGTCTGTGTGCAGCCAGGGGTCTGCACCGCACCAAGGGAAATTAATTTGTTGCATATGTTCTATCTGTGACTGAGCAAATGGAAGAAGGGGAGAGGACCATATTGCCTCTGACCTGCATGCCCCAAATTCACTTTTTTTTTCCCTTCCAGCTGCAGTTGCTGTATAAAAGCGTGATGAATGGAAGCTTTCACTTGAGACCTACTCGTATTATCTATGGTAAAAATTAGGCACCCCTGCACCCGTTCTACTGTCCCCTCTTTATCTGCCCCGATATCTATGGGGGTAAGACTGCTCAATGTTTGAGAGCTGATTGTAGTGGCTAAACAAGGGAGAAGCTTGCTGGAGTCCTTAAAGTTCTCTAGATGAGTTTTGATATCAGCATTTCAAAAATCTCCAAAGGATCCCTTTTCACTGTAACTACAATAGAAAATAAAATATAGGGAATTACTTTTGAAGTGGAGCAAAGGCCTGCTCTTTTCCAGGTGCTGCGTGCAAGGACAACTATTTCATGTGGAGGAGCTCAAAGTGAGATTAAGAGGTTGAAGGCACTTGCAAGATTTTGCTATCACTTGCACATTGAGTATCTTCTCCATTTTTGAGAACTACTTCATAGATGTTTTCAGTGTGACACTGGATATTCAAGCATAAGCATTTGCACTTGGCTCTGCTCTTTCCCAGCCTTTCTGGTGGATGGCTCTTCTTGGTATTGCCAAGCCTTTCTCTGTCCTGCAGTGATTTTGTTCCTCTCTTCGCCATTGATCTCCTGAGTCCTGATCCAGGCTGTTGCTAAATGGAACAAACTTGACTCAAAGAATGTATGTAGGTACTTGGCCTGAAGGATCTCAGTCCTCACAGGTCATAGTACCTGCAGTTTCTTTAGAAACTGGTGGGGAACTGGAGCACTCCTCTCCTTGGAAAACAGCATATTTTTGGCTCCCTGAAGTCAAACAGAAGGAGTCAAGATAGGAGAAACTTTGCTATTGTCTATTTAAGAGAAGATCTCAGATGCTAGTGAGATGTAGCTGTGAAAATCTAGTCACAGTTTTTTACTGCTTTTTGGAGGGTGGGGGGGAAAGTGTTTTTCCTGTTCACTGCTGTCTGTGCAGTCCCACTTCCACAAATAAAAGATAAGCAGAGTCTTTACTCCAGACCCCAGGTAATGCTGTTCCATCTAGTAGTCAGGGGTGCAGAGGGTAAAGGGGTGTCATGTAGGACATGCCTTCTCACTTGAAATACTACTATCTGAGGTTTGGTCTATGGATTTCTGATGTCATCCCCACAGAATTTGGCAAATTGTAATACCCCAGAGTATCAGCATGCTTTGTAGTTCTCCTGGGTCTATAAATGCTGCCTGATGGCATAGTGAAGCAGGTAGAAGTGTTAATCTCATCTTCATGGGAAAAACTATTTTGGCTTAAACAGAGCTATATGGTTGCCCCAGCTTAGTTACCTGGAAAATTTGTATTGAGCACCTGCTTTTTAAAAGAGAAAATCATTGCCACCACCAAAAAAAAAAAAAAAAAAAAAAGGCAAACGTTTTTCAGGTATTGGAGAAGGTGGCTATTTAAGGACATTATCCTTAGAGTGTAAGAGCTCTCAACCCCCATGTGTAAGAAATCAGGCAAAGAAGGGAAGAGACCAGCATGGCTGAGTAGAAACCTGTGGGTCAAATTAAAGAGCAAGATGTAATTGCACAGACAGTGTAAGTAGGAACAGGTAACCTGGAAGGAGTATAGGAACACTACCTGGTTGTGTAGAGATGAGGCCAGGAAGGCCAAGGCATGGCTAGAGCTGAACCTGGCAAGGAATGCAAAGAATAACACAAGGGGCTTCTACAAGTACATTGAAAAACAAAGAAGACGTAAAGAAAGTGTTTCCCCTTTGAGGAGTGTGAATGGAGAGCTTGTGTCAACAGAAAAGAAGACTGAGGTACTCAACGGCTTTTTTACCTCAGTCTTTATTCAGACCCCCTTCTGAGTCGATGGACCACTAGGTATGGATCAGCAGGGTAAAGTCCCTCCCACCTAGGGGCAGATTGTGTTCAGGACCACCTGAGGAACTTGAGCATACATACATCTATGGGACCTGAGGACATGCATCCCAGACTTCTGAAGGAATCGGCTGATATAGTTGAAAAGCCACTCTCCATAGTATCTGAAAAGTCCCAGCAGTCAGGTGAGGCAGACAGGAAGAAAGGAAGAATTGCACTCATCTATAAAAAGGGTAAAAAGGAGGACCTTGGAAATTACCAACCTGTCAGTCTCACCTCTGTACCTGGGAAGGTCATAGAACAGATCCTCCTGGAAGCTATACTGGAACACATGGAGGACGGGGAGGTACTTTGAGCCAGCCAGCATGGCTTCCCCAAGCACAAGTCCTGCCTGAACAACCTAGTGGTTTTCTATGATGGTGTAACTACATCAGTGGACAAGGGGAGACCAACAGATGTCATCTATCTGGATTTTGTAAAGCCTTTGACACAGTAGGCCATGACATCCTTCCTTCTAAACTGGACAGATACGGATTTGTTGGGTGGCCTGTTCAGTGGATAAGGAATTGATTGGATAATCTCATACAAAGGATAATGGCCAATGGCTTGATGTCCAGATGGAAACCGGAGACAAGTGGTGTCCCACAAGGATCTGTACTGGGACCTGTGCTGTTCAATGTCTTCATCAATGATATAGACTGCAAGACTGAGTGCACCCTCCACAGATTTGCAGGTGATACCAAGCTGAGAGACCTGAACAGGCTGGAGTGGTGGTCTGAGAAGAATCTCATGAGCTTCAATAAGGCAAAGCATAAAGTCTTATACCAAGGTGAGGGCAATCCTTGATATCAGTGCAGGCTGAGGGATGATGAAATTGAGAGCAGCCCTGCAGAAAAGGATTTGGTGGGTACTGGTAGATGAGAAGCTGACATATCAAGAAAGGTGCTTCTGCCACTCTGCTCTGGTGAGATCTCACCTGGAGTACTCTGTTGAACTATGGGACTGCCAACACAAGAGAGACATAGACCTGCTGGAATGGGTCCAGAGGAGGGCCACAAAAATGATCTGGGGCATGGAACACCTCTCCTATAAAGACAGGCTGAAAGAATTTGGGCTGTTAAGCCTGTAGAACAGAAGGCTCTGCAGAGACCTTATAACAACATTTCAATATCTTAAGGGGACCTCCAGGAAAGTTGGGGAAGTACTGTTTAGAAGGGCTTTTAGCGATAGGAAGAAGGACAATGGTTTTAAAGTGGAGCAGGGTAGATTTAGATTGGACAAAAGGAGGAGGTTCTTTGCAATGAGAGTGGTAAAATACTGAAACAGGTTACTCAGGGATGTGTTTGAGGCCCTGTCCATGGAGACTGGATGTAGCCCTGGGAAGCCTGACCTAGATGGAGGTGTCCCTGCTGACTGCAGAGGGGTTGGACAAGATGACCTTAGAGGGTCCCTTCCAACCCAATGCAATCTGTGAATTTGTGAATGGAGGTGAGTCTTAAACTGGAAATGACATAGCTCTTCAGAGACCAGAAGTGTTCTCTGTTGGGGTTGCACTAAATGGCTCAGAGCACTGTTAAATAAGGAGCCACTCCTCAGGTGTGGGCCTTGCTGATAATGCTGCAGCACCTCTTTGGGAGCTGGCTGCTCAGTGAAGTAAGGCAGGCTGTTTGGTTTGTGTCCCAAATGTCCTGTATTCACACAAGGAAGCAAACTCAGAACTTGTGCTAGCTGGCACAGCAGCCAGCCATCTGCTTGCAAAGAGGGGGTGAGCAGGCTAGGAGAGGACAGGCCCCATGCTGGGGATACTGCTTCTGCTGCTGACCAAACCAAAAGCAGTGAAATCAGGCTGACATTGAATTTGCTTTAATGGCCATTGTGACTTGCTGGAGATATGATTTATCAAGTGAGAAGCGAAGCCCTGACTCCAGACTGGGGAACCCAGTAGAGACTGGGGAGGGGTAAACTCTTCCCAGCTGGGAGAATATGTCATAGCTTGTTGAAACTAAGGCCTTTCTGCCTGCATAAAATGCCAGTGGTTCTGAAAAGTTTTGTTCCTGTCCAGCATGCCTTGAGAACCCTGTTCTGTGCTGAGACTTTACCTGAAGGGAGGTTGGAGGAAAAAGGGGGCCAGCCTCTTCTCCTTGGTGTCAAGCAACAGGACTAGAGGAAATGGTTTCAAGCTGCACTAGGTGAGGCTGAGGTTAGATGTTAAGAAGTATTTCTTCACTGAAAGGGCTATCAAACATTGGAATTGTCTGCCCCAGGCAGTGGTGGAGTCACAGGGTGGAGGTGTTTAAGCAGCCTGTGAACACAGCATTTACGGACATGGTTTAGTGTTGACCCTTAAGTGCTGGGTTGAGGGTTGGACTGCATGATCTTTGATGTCTCTTCCAAACAGATGTATTCTGTGACTACTGCTGCTTGTGCAACAGGGCTGCACCTCTGGTTCAGGTGCCAGAGCACCTCTGCTGTCTCCACATCTGAGGCCATGTGGGTGTGCTAAAGAATCACTTTGTATTGTTTAAGCTGGTAGGGAAGGATGGGGATGCTAGCTGTTACTGGCTTCTTACCTTTATTTCAGGTGAAGCTCACTGCAAGTAAGGTGTTTATTAACTGGAGGGGAATATTGGAAAACTGTCTGAAATAATATTTTTGGAGAATGGAAAAGAGCTTTGGAGCATGGAAAAGAGCTTTGGAGCTAAGCAAGTAGCATCTGTGGTTTCCAGTGAGGGCATGGTGTTTCTTCCATGCACTCAACTCTGCCTCTTCCCCTAAAATCCATCTGGGAAAATAAGTGAATCATTTCTCGTCAGGCTACAAGAATTTCAAAACTCCTCTCCAGGGTTCCTTTGACACTCTTCTGCATACATCTTAATTTCCTTGTAACAATCCCAATCCACTTCTCATGGGTATCCATGGGATCCTTGTTATCAGCCTCAGCTGGAAAAAGGATTTTTTCTTTTCCTTATTATAACTGCTATTAACTGGCATAGTTCTTGTCTGCCTCCATTACAGGGGCCATTAATATAACAGGTCAGAGAAAGCAAGCTCTGCCCATGCCCCTCAAAGGTGTTCCCATAGCATGGAGACAGAGTGTGCTGGCTGTGCAAAAGGGAGCTGGTCTAGCTGCCTGTTTGCTCTGGGAGCACTAAGGCCTGAAGCTGTCAGAAAGGGCATCCTTTGTCCCCATTTAAACCCCTGTGTGCACGTGTGGGAGAGTGATACAGGTGACAGGCTGGGAACTTCCTGACTGCTGTTTTAATTGCCTGTTCCTCAAGAAGCCTCTGGGGTGAACCAGTGCTCTGCAGCTTGTTACTTGCATGGCCTCCATGGGCATCCTGCAGAGCCAGTGGGTAAAAGCAATGCTGAGTTGCCCTTAGAGCTTGCCTTTCTCCTCTGCCTTCTCAGAGTAACTAGGTGCTGGAGTTAGGGCGAGCTGCCAATTTAAACAGCACTCTTCCTGCTGCAGCAGTGGGACAGAACACTGAAGTCTCACCTTCCTCTTCAGCATTGGAAATACCCAGGTCAGGGCTCAAGTGGAGTGACTAGAAAAAAGTTTTAGAGAGAAAATTAAAAAACAGTGAAGTCCTATGTGCTTGTTCTAGGAGCAAGTCACAGGTCCAACAAGAAAGATCCTGGGTTAGCTGTGGCTCCTGAAAACCCCCCAGGGGTTTTAGCTCTCTAAACTAGATGCATGTAGGACGAGGAGCAGGTGTAGCACAGGATTATCCGGGTCTTGGACTGGCCACTGGAAGGTGTTTCATATGACGATACCCCCAGGGAGGTCCATTTCTTTTGGAAAAGCAGGCTCTTTCCTGCCTGACTGTAGAAGAGAGGGATACTTGATCCTCTGTGTCCATGCTCTCATGTTTGCAGTGCCTTGAGCTAGCCTTTGTGCAAGATAGTTGAGATAGGGCAGGGCAAAGAGGTAGTCCTTCTGCCCTGTACAGCCTGCTGGCCTGGGGCAGGTCCAACCAATTCTGTTACAGCAGCAGACCTGATGTCCAGGTCTTGCCAGGTATACTCACACATGGCACTTAGCCTGTGCTGTATCTGGGATAGGCCTGTAGTTAAAATCTGGCTGGTGTTATAGAACTCATTGCCTGATGTCCACACTTCTAATGTGTTCTTGTGGCCATACAGACTAAAAGGGATGCATAGAAAGAGTTAAGAAAAGTAAGTTTCTGTGCTGGGCAGCATATAGTCTTCAATCCCAAGACATCAAAACCATCAAACTTCATTCTGGATAAAGGAGCTTAGTGCTATGCTTTTGCAAAGAAAAAAAAAATAGAAAACTAGATTAGAGAAGTCCTGGTAGTTCTGCTTATGGCCAGTATGCAGAGCTTTCTAAGAGCTGTAAAGATCTGTGATTACATTTATATAAATTACCCTAATCCACAAATTTGTAACCCATAAAACCTGGCCATATTGGGCTAGAGAAATACAGAATTATCAGACACTGTGGTGTGTTAGTACATGTCTTGTAGTGTTTTTTTTCTTAACCCAAGTAAGACAAGTAACAAGGTGCTTCTACCCTCCCACTGTTTGGGTTCTGGTTGATCGTGACAATTTTTCTCTGTGCTTCAAATATGCATTTAGGGGGCAGGAAAACCTCACCACCCTTTAAACTTGTCTTAAGAGACAGCATGACCAAGGAATCGATAAGTCAGTAAATACAATCCAGGAATTTACTTTTGTGTCCTTATTGTCTTAACTGTGGTGCTGGTTATACAGATGCAAGCAATCTTAAAATCACAGATCCTGGTTTACATGGCTTGCTTTTGAGAACACACTCATCTCACTTCATCTATTTGACTGCTAACACTTCTCATTCTCGGGCTTAATGCTGCAATTTCTGGGTCCCAGACCCCACAGAGGGGCAGCTTGGGTTGCTTGCTGGCATTTCACTTTTTGGATCCTAACTCTCTTTCCTGACTTTGGCAATTGCTATGTTATCCCTGCAGCACCTTTTTTATCTAACATGGCTCCATGGCTCGCTAATGCCTTTGCAGGGACTGAGGAAACACTATTTCATGTGCTCATCCAACCCTTTAAAAACTAGAGAGGCTATTGAGGAATGTGTCTACTTAAAATGTTCACCTGCAGCCTTTACTCAACGGAGGTTGTGTCCACATTATTAAAATGAGACTGAAAGATAAATTTTAAAATCCTCGACCTTAAGGGATTAGGTCATGGGTTAAAGTAACCTCAAATGTCTTTTCCAGACAGAATGATTTTGTGTTCTGACCCTTCCACTAAGCTGTTGAGAGTCCTCTATAACTCCTAAAACAGAGAATGCTGAAAGGGCTTGTGATGTGAATGCCTGACACCTGTAGTATTGAATATTTCATACTTAACTGGGGAACAGCAGGAAGATAACATTGGCTGGTAACATCAGCTCGATATTTGACTAGACTGTGTTTTGTGTTAGAGAGTTTGCATTATTAATGTGGGCTGAAGCCAGCCTGTGGAGGTCACATTCCTGTGGGTCCTACAACCATAACTTGTTTAACCCTGTATCTATTCAATGTAATTTCTTTAAAGAGGTACAAAAGGCAAACAAGGCAGATGAGTTGTGCTATGGAGCAACCCAGCCTGCAGACTTTCAGAAAATGTAAATGTTTGTAGGAATCTATGCTGGGGAAGAAAACACACAGAACCCATCTTCCAAGCTACCGGGGGTGGGGAAATAGCAATGTAGTCATGAAGGGGCAGCAGGGCTCACAAGTGCCATTTGGGAAATATTGGAAAAGTAGTAAAAGGATTTCTAAATGCCGATGTGCTTGTGAACCAGTAACCTGATGTGACTGCTTCCTGGCACATAAAGTACTTATAAAAATGTTCCAGCATGTGATGCTGCCATCTGCCATGAAATGGAAGCATCTTCATAGTCACCAGTAAGAGGGCTTGTCTCAGCAAGCTTCGTCCATTCCTCTACAAATGTGCATGTGTGCTCACTACCCTCCCCAGGCTCCCCAGAGGTCTTTGGTCAGATGAGCAGGCAGGAGCTGATCCAGGGCATGTCCACCCTTTGTCCCAAACACTAATTTCCCTAAGTTGCCATTAATTTCAGTGGCACTGGGATGCAATGCCTCTAGTGAGCCATATGGGAGTAGAGAAGAGATATCTGTCCTACACTGGCTCATACATCAGGTGTTCAGCACAGGGGTGCAGGCAAACACCCTTGCTCTGCTTGGCATATCAGAATCATGTCTGGGCTCGTCTAGTGCTTAATGTCCTTCTAACAGCCACACTTTCTAATTCAGAGTGTGTGGACTTATGGGTGTTAGGGTGCATGCAGGTCTTTTGGTTCTGGCTTACTCCAAGACAGTCAATATTCTCTATCCTGACAAAGTTTAGAAATACCTTCCTAAAATAAAATAAAATTCCCCCAGTTGCACTGGGCTCTGCCACCCAGAAATGCATGATGGTCTCCGAGGTCTTACAAGCCCTTACACAGAGGGACCCATGAAATAAGCTACGCTAAATTGTGCCCTCTGAAGGGACCTGCCTCTCATCTCCTGCCTCACTGGATAAAAAGTGTCAGACTTGTGGGGAACTTGTAGAAATTATGCCATCTGCTCTGAGTCTTCTTTCTCTTCCTTGCAAGAAGAGCAAGTTCCTATCACCTTCTTAAAGCTCCACATCTGTTCCTAAACTGGATGAACCAGACTTGTACTGTACTTCTGTAATGCCTACCTTCTGGTGCAAAGTTTTGGTGACAAATGTCATAATTCCTTTCTTATAGCAATTGAAAAAGGGAGAGATAAATGAGAAACCCAAACAGAGTTAAGATGCTAAGTAGGGATGTGGTTGCAGAAGTTAGAGCTCTGTATCTTGGTGTCATCTTAGGTCAAGCTTACCTTAAGCAGCTCAGCTCTTACTCCAAAAGGGGCAGTAGATTGCTCCTTGTGCTCAAATCTTATGTTTGGGTCAGTGCTGCTTGTAAAGACTCAATTCAGAAATTAAATGCAGTTACTGGATGTCATTGCAGGAATCTTACGTCAATATCTGTCTAATTTTAATTTAACATTTCAAGCACAGAATTTGGGACCCATGTCAGCAACATGCTGCTTGCCTCAGTTTTTCTCCTTGGAGAAGTCTAAGTGATCCTGCAGGCTGTAATGTTCCCTCCAGCAAAACCTCTTAAAGGATTAGTTTTGACTTGTGATTAAAAGTGGCAGGGAACACTTGGCAGATCTGTGACTTGCAACAAGGCAGTACAATCTCCTTTCTGGGCCTTTCTTTTTTTCTCCCTCTTATTTATGTTTGAAAGCTGTCAGATTGCCTACCAGGCCTGGGAGGGCAGGAGGGTTTTGGTTCAAGACTCAGTATTTAGTCTGGCAGAGGGTGGGGTGGGAATGTGTGTATTCGGGTGTAGGCAAAGCTTTCTGTTTGACAGCCATTGATATGAATTCTTGTACTGTGTCCTCTGCTAGAGAGGTTGTATATCTGCAAGGGAAGACTGAAGGAGGCAATGTCCTCAGAGGACATTTACAGGTGGAAAGAGCAGCTGAAGATCAGCATCAGGCTTTGGGGGAGAGGCTGAGGCTGCAATGGAAGTGGAGCTGCTTGCCATATGAGTGATGCCTGACAAAACTCAATCCAGGTCTCTCGCAGATGCAGAGCAAAGGCTTTCCTCCACATGAGTGGTAGTAGTTGTCAAGGCCTTGACAAGACTGTATGGTTGAAAAGTTACCACCAAATCATAGAATTATAGAATGGTTTTGGTTGGAAGTGACCTCCAAACATCATTTAGTCCAGCCTCCCCCTGCACTGAGCAAGGACATCCTCCAATAGATCAGGTTCCTCAGAGCCTTGTTGAGCCTGACCTCGAGTATGTCCAGGGATGGGCCCTCAACCTCCCTGGGCAACGTGTTCCACTACCTTCATAGTAAAGAATTTGTTCCTAACATCCAATCTAAATCTACTCTAATTTAAAACCATCACCCCTGGTACTATCACTAAATAGTCCCTCTCCATCCTTCTT
Source organism: Indicator indicator (assembly GCF_027791375.1). Taxonomy (NCBI): domain Eukaryota; kingdom Metazoa; phylum Chordata; class Aves; order Piciformes; family Indicatoridae; genus Indicator; species Indicator indicator. The sequence continues at coordinate 31,030,113 of NC_072011.1, read as the reverse complement.
GTAGGCCCTTTTCAGGTACTGGAAGGTTGCTGTGAGGTCTCCCTGGAGACTTCTCTACTCCAGGCTGAACAGCCCCATTTCCCCCAGCGTGTCTTCACAAAAGAGTTATTCCAGCCCCCTGATGATTTCTGTGGCCCTCTTCTGGAGCCACTCCAGCAGGTCCATGTCCTTCCTGTGCTGAGGGTTCCAGAGCTAGACTCAGTACTCAGGTGAGGTCTCACCAGAGCAGAGTGGCAGAATTCCCCCTCTGGATCTGCTGCCCGTGCTTCTTTTGCTGCAGCCTATGATGCAACTGGCCTTCTGGGCTGCAAGTGCACACTGCCTGCTCCCTCGGCTTCTCATCTGCCAGTACCCACCAAATCATTTTCTGCAGGGCTGCTCTCAATTTCATCATCCCTCAGCCTGCACTGATATCAAGGATTGCCCTCACCTCGGTATAAGACTTTATGCTTTGCCTTATTGAAGCTCATGAGATTCTTCTCAGACCACCACTCCAGCCTGTTCAGGTCTCTCTGGATGGTCTTCTGCCCTTCAGTCTTACCAACTGCACCACTCAGCTTAGTACCATCTGCAAATCTGTGGAGGGTGCACTCAGTCTTGCAGTCTATATCATTGATGAAGATACTGAACAGCACAGGTCCCAGTACAGACCCTTGTGGGACACCACAATAAAAGGTCTGATTAACATCCTATGCCAGATGTGTAGTGTGTTCCTGCAGGCTGTCCGGGAGACCTGACTGCCGACAGGTGAGTGAGCTTGACAAGAATAGAGAGGCACATGGAGTTCATCCCAGCATTAGCAAAGGGAGACTGACCAGAGAGCTCAGCTTGGACAGCCTTGACAGCATGCAGTGTTTTATATAGTACGGACATTGATAAAAGCCCTGAGAGACAGGGACCTCTGCCCTTTCATCACCCTTCAGTGAGGGCATTGCTGGGGAGTACTTCTGATTACTTGGGGGTAGCTTGGATTTGCCTATCAGGTATGAGAGGTTCCCCTTTCATATTTCTCTAAAGTCCTTCACAACTGTTAACTGAGCTACACATTAACCGTGCAGGACTGACATTAACTATAGCTGAGCTTGGTACAGTGAGGAGCAGAAAGCCTGTGATGACATTGCTGAGCTTCAGGCCAGAATCAGACTCTCTCTTGAATTTTTGTTTTACCTCCAGGCAGTTTGCTTTCCTATTGCAAAGATGGAAAAGATAGCATGTGAATGGATTACTGCAGCTGGTAAACCCCTTGAGAGCATGAGATCAGTAGCTCAGTCCTGTGCAGTGCCAATAGGATTATGCAGCTCTTCCTCCTCTGGGGGAATCTGCTAGGGCAAACTCCTGCATGCCCAAAATGTACCTTCTCCTCCCGCTTCAGCCAGTGGAACTAACCTTTGGTGGGGTTTTGTCAGTAGTTTTGCAGGCACAGGGAGATCTGTAGACACTTCAGGCATGTGGTTAGAGACAAATGGTTCTGCTATGTGCCTGGCTGGCCTCAACCTCTGAAGAGGCAGATGTGTGCCAGACTCAGATGAAAAAACTTTCTATGTGCTAACCCCCAGGGATCCTTAATTCCTTACAGGCATGTCTGTGTCCCCTGAGCATCAGGCTTTCCACAGGCTACAAACTAGAGGGGTCAAGGTGAAGCGTCTGGACCTTTTCTTCCTTTGGACTGAGTATGTGTGTGTGAGGAAGTGTGTGCATACTCACACACATCTGCAAGAGCGCAGAGGTGAGGACTGCCACAGTCACCCATGTCTTAGAGCTGAGGTGCCAGCCCATGGCAGAGGCAGGATGCTGTGCAGGAAGATTGGAGAGGTGAGGTGAAATGAAAAGGTGACTATCAGTGCCGGAAAAGTCTTGAATTCAAATGCAAAGTTTGCTTTTTTCTTTTAAACCTGTGAACCATTTTTAGGATATGTACAAGCCATATGTAGAAGGCATTAAAGGGATAAATATAGAGCAGATGTGTTTGCCTGAGCCTTTACCTGGGGCTGGAATGAGTGGATGAGCACCCTGGGAGCATGACACCTCAGCCACTTTGCTTAGGTCACTGTCAAGGAGAGTGTGTACATAGGAATTTGGATTATTTTCTCCTATTGATTCAACTCAAAGAGCTAAATACTACCTCCCATCATAAATGGTGCAGTAACCATTAACAGGTTCAGAGGTAAAATATGAGGGTTAACAATATCTTTAGTGAAAGATAAACAGGTTCTGTTACCAATTTATCAGGAGAGTGAATAAAGAAATCCCAAAATTATAGTCCCCCTGGTCTCAATGTATCTTTTGGGAAGAACTATCTGAAGCCTGAGAACTAAGGCTGAAAAAATGAGACAGTAACCAGGCCTGGTGATTTATTTATCTTCCAGGAGACAGCATTGCTGCTTTATATTTTTTTTCCACTACAGAAGATCTTTATTTTAACAGGATGATTAAGTATTGACATCTAGGCAGACCAAATCAATATTGCATTTCCAATTCAGGATAATAAAAATACCACACTGTATAAAGAAGGAAACCAAGCTGGTGATGCTTTACTGTTCCCATGTGTCATGGGTTAAGGATTATGCCTTTAAGAACCATAAAGTACAAGCCTCCAGAGGCTAGATGGGTCCAGGGAGTGAACAGGAGGTTGTAATCTTTTGGTATTTCATTCTCACAATGCCTGCATCTCCAATGTAAAACTGGCTGTATGGCTAGTTTCTTCCCCTTTTCCCCTTTTCCCATCTCTCTCCTTCCTGATGCTTCTCCCTTATCCGTGTGATGCAGGGGAGTGAGGCCTGGGTGACCTTGGCAGGGGCCTGAACCAGGCGAGCCAAATTTTAGCTGCGTCACTTAGTGCAGAATGTGCACTATGGGGGGGTGCACAGACATATGGGAGGAAGGGGGAGGGGATGTATTTGTGGCCTTTCTTTTTTTGTCTGGTTTGGTGGAAGTTTGGAGAAGGCTTTGGCCTGGTGGGCTTAGTATTAAGCCCAGCCTATGGATCTTTGTGTATGTTGCACTGCTTTGCACTATAGTTTGTAGTTGTTAATAGCAACTTCCATTTAATCTTCCAATAATATTCTGTATTTCCATCCAATCCAATCCTGTGCGGAGTCTTCTTTAACTACTTTGAGAGTAGTTTTAGAGCCTGTCTTCCCTCACTACTTAAATAAAGACACCATGTCATAACCAGGGGGTATTACTGTCCTGGAGGAGCTGCTGTGCTTTGCTATGTTCACAATTCTAGGGAGAAGTTTCAAGGAGAGCTGGGATTTGGTGCAGCTGTACCATGTATTCACCCAAAGAATTTGGGGCACTTGATGGGAAGACAAAGAAGAAATGCTTCCTGTCAGGATTAATGAAGAGACACCAGCTTCGCTTGCTACAGCTCATTACAGAAAATTAGCAATGACAAATCACTTACAGCTGTGAGAGACAGAGTGCTCTTTTCACCTTTTCCCTCTCATTTAATGAAAATTAGTGGCAATAGGTTGATCAAATGCCAGCACCATGAGCCAAGACAAGCAGTGCTTAATGACTACAGTTTCTTTAGGTTTCCTTCTTTTGCAGAGGACGTTGTGCAGTGGTGCAAATGGCTGTGCTGTTTCTTAGGCTAGAGTGCACTGTCTCAGCTCCCTGGCTACTGAGTCCAGTCTTGGCAACTCAGGAAAGATTTACAATCAGCCCTTCCTTAATGTTAGGTTTCACTTGCCCTTTTGAGCTATGGTCAAGATCAAAGAGTAGGCTTTTCCAACTTGCAGACACCCAGCTGCCCCATCCTCCAACTCCACCTCTGCAGCTAAGTAGCAGTTTATCAAAGCATTCCTTCCTTCTGTGCTTTTTTTTTTTTTTTTTTAAAGGATAATGCCTACATTAAAGGTAACAACTCCTTGCTGTCATATGTATTAGGAAGGGTGTTACCTGCATCATGATATTTTCTGAATCAAGTGCATTACATCTGGGAGGCCAAAGGACTTTCTTCACAATTTCTGAAAAAGAAAAAAACAAACAAACCCAACCACCAAAAACAAACAAACAAACAAATCCCAAAACAAACAAACACAAATAAAACTCCAAACTTGCTTTAACTTTGAGAGGCAGATCTTATTGCTCCAACAGTCAATTACTCTCTGTGCTAGAAATGTCTAATTTTTCTTGTTATGGATGAAATGGCCAATAGGCATTGGAAATTTTTCCCCCAGTAAATACTAAAGGATGTGGGCAGGTCACCTCTTGCTCTTTAGCTGGCTAAACTATTTGTATGGAGTTTTGCTGGTCTTCCACTATAAATTAGTTTTTCCTAATTGCCAACCATTCATGTACCACTTCTCCTGAATCCTTGTCTGCTTTAACTTCCAAGGAGCAGCACAGTTGTCAGCACTTGTAAAGTCTTGTTAGAGCCATGTGCAGATGGCAATGCTATGTTCCTATTCTTCAACACTGCCTATCTAAGTATGGGAAATAGTCTGGTCACCAGTCAGCTGGAACTCCAGGAACTCCTGTTATTGCAAGGAAAGAAGTATGCTGTGATCCAAACTCATCAGACAATAGCTATGAACAAATAAGTCTCATTGCATTACCTTACTGTATTTGAGCCAGGAGAAACTAAAGTGTCCTGTGGTTTAAATTTCAGTTCATGCAGAATGCATCAGGAACTTTCTGAAAATATGCTTTAAAGCAAAACCAACACAAAATAGTATTTTTTTTCTTTTTCTGAAAACACAGAAAAGTGTCTCTACCACCACCTCAGTGCTTGAGGTGTGGAACAGGTCAGCCCTGGTATCTCTAACCCATTCCCTGTGGCACAGACTCCCAGCACAGTCCTGGAGCAGCCTGGGTCTGGGCTGCTGCTCATGGGTTTTGCACTGGGGCTGCTCCTACAGAGAAGCCTGAGAGTGGGTGCAAAGCTCTAGGTTTTGAAATTGGGCTGATACACTTAAAGTCTTGAAAACCCAGAAAGCCCAGAGGGGTTCCATTTGGTGTTTTATACTCTCATTGTCAGAGAAGTAGTAAGTTTGAAGTTGTTTTCTTCCCCTTGTTAATTAGATTGTCACTGTGGAAAGAACTCCAAATTCTCCATTTCTTTAGTGAGACCTATCATGTGTCTCCAAGCTGTGACTCTAGTTATTATTATTCTCTTTCTCCACCTAGTATTCCTGTATGGCTGTTTATTAAGTATTGTCATCTTTGCAGGTGATTATAAGAACAGTGATGTATTGACTTTGTGTGTTTGACAACATCCCAATGTCCCCTTCCCTAAGACAAGAAAACAAGGAGTGACTGAGTAACATGTGTATGAAGAACTTGGACATTTCTTTGTTCACTCAGCCCCAGATGTTCTTTTCCCAAGCCTCATATTCGACCTACCATTAGAAATTTGAGAGAAATGCTTTACTGTAGCTGCTGGCTTGGCTGCTTTTCAGGTTCAGAGAGTTTCCTATGTTCACAAGCCCTTTTTTTTTTTTTTTACTTTTAAATATCTCTCCAGAAATTTGTATTATCCTCCTTAGTGCACAAAAATATCGACATGTGCATAACATTTTAGAGCTTCTTTGTAGCATGTTAATCTCAGACTAAAAACCTCTTGGTCCCAGTTTCATTTTTAATAGGATAGCAAACTAAGAGGATACATGAGGATTATTCTAATCTCACCCTGGAGCTGCCTCCAGCTCTACTGCCTATCTGGGACCTATTATGGAACTGCCTTCTCCAGTACTCTAGAAAAGATGTGCTTATCTTGATTTAACAAGTAATGATAGCAAAAGCAAAAGCCTGAGCTGTCACGCTTTGGAAAGAATGGATTAGCTAATTGATTGCAAAAATAAATGCTAGGCTGGAGGTAAACATTTTTGAGTGCTGTCCTCCTCTTGCTTTCTTCTTTAGTCCCTTGAGAATGTTTGTATACTGGGGGAGGGTGGGAGGGGAGAGAGGGGGAGGATGTATTAAACACAACCAGCCATTCCTCCTCCAAAGGACTGCTTGTGGTGAGCTACTGCTTCATCTTGCAGCTCTCGAGTAGTCCATTGCATGTGCTTTGGAAGAGCAATGAAACTGGTGAGGGGTCTAGAGCACAATTCTTATGAGGAGCAGACAAGGGAACTGGGGTGGAATAGTTGGAGAAAAGGAGGCTGAGGGGAGACCATATGGCTCTCTACAACTACTTGAAAGGATGCTGTAGTAAAGGTGGGGGTTCGTCTCTTCTCCCAAGTAACAAGTGATAGGACAAGAGGAAATGGCCTCAGGTTGTGCCAGAGAATGTTTAGTTTAGACATTTAGGAAAATTCCTTCATCGTGGCACTGAGGGTAAGGGAGAGCACACTGAGGATGTTGCTGTAACCAGTGTACAGTCATACTTCCATCCACCCTTCTCCATGGGTGAGGAACTGAGGGAAGATTCAGTTGCCACAGCAAGACTGGCTGAGTCACTCTAAGATTCAAGCACAAGTTTTACCTGTCTGTATAGCTCACTGCATGATGATTTCTCTCCCTTTCACACTGAAAATAGTTATGTTTTGCTGTGAGGAAACCATCACAGGTCTAGTCTTTAATGTGTCTTCCTTTGGCTTCAGAAGACATCACAGAATTTCCCAAGCAGAGAAATCACTCTTGTCAACAGCACAGGAATAGTCACACACACAGTTTCCCCTTTCCTCTCTTCCTCTCTCCATCCACCCCCCTGCCCCAGGATGCAATTTATACAATCTTGTACAAAATGCAAGCAGACACTAGGCTAGTTAAAGACACATTTCTCTTTATTTGAAAGCTTTCTATCCACAGTTAAAAGGCAGCTGAAGTATAGTATGCAATGTTTGGGTTTTTTTAGTAAGCTTATTATTCACCAAGTCTGAGAAAAGGAACAATTCTTGGCTCTGACTTCCCACGATAACAGTGAAGTTAGTGGAAGAATAAACTAAAGTAGTAGTAGTAGTCCACCTGATGTATAAAATACACGTTAGCAGATACAAATATGATGTGAGTGATGACTGATTCTTTCCCTTCTCAAGCATTCAGTGTCCAAAGTCCAAACAGCCCCTAGTGCCTGGGAGAGGAGGGTCATGTAACCTTAGATGTACTGGCCCTCGTCTCTAGGACTGCCCTCATTGTCCTGTATAAATGCTTACTGCTGGAACCTCAACATCAGAGAAGGTCAATGTATTAGCCCACAGGAGCTTCTGTAGGTCATCAGGACCCAGGTGTAAGAGACCTATCCTGTCAGTGTGCTTTCTTTTCTGTTTATCTGAACTCTGTCAGTTTCCATGAATCTTTTCTGGATGACAGTCATCCCCAGGAGCCAGGATTCCCAGGGTCCTGTGAATGGGCTAAATGTCAGGGTGCTACAGACTGCTTTGAGCTGAAGACAAATGCCCTACTCATATGTCTGGGGGAGTTTCAGGAAGTGCTTCCTTTAGGAAGATCTCCATTTGAGACTGGGAAATGGGAACTGAGTAGCAGAGTCCATGCAAGGTGAAGATCCAAGAGTGCTGCAGCATGGATGCTAGCCCATATATTACATAACAAGAAAAGTCAACCGTGTTCTCCTGTTCTGAATTACAGGACGGTAATTCCACCTTAATGATCTGACTACTACAGAAACCACCTGAGCTTTGCTCCTCTGTTTAGACAACCATATACTTCTGTGTGCAATTATAGTCTTGTTCTATGTTTCAGCTGCCTGGCATATATTTTTTTATCTCCATCCTTATATACTTAATATTGAGGTAGAAGTTTCAACTCGTATTAAAACACATAAAGAAAATGAACACAATCTTAGCAGGCTAGCAGTCCAATGACCTTCAAAATTTGCAAAAATCTTTCACTATGTGGCTATAAAATGAGCGAGTAGCAGAAAAATAGTTCTAAAAATATCAGAAAAAATAGTATTTTTTTAAAAGTACAGTAGTGAGTTGCATACACTTTTTTTCACCACATTTCTTAACAAAACTTCTTCCTTTGCAACAAATGGCAGAATTTTTTGTGACATCACAGATATTGGTATCCAAGTAAGAGTACAGGAAGAATTCCTGAAAGCATTAACTTCTTTGAACAAGGATCTAAATATAGGTAATTTATAGTAGTTGGGTTCAGTTAGGCATTGCTTTTATACATGTTTATTGCAGAAAAAAAAAATCTGCATTCCTTATTAAGTCTGTAAGGAAGATCAAAGCAATATAGTTATAAACTTTACAAGGACACTTAAATGACTTATTGTTCATACAGTATTTAAATATAAGAAACACAAATCACAACCACAGTCTTTTGTTGTTGGTTGGGGTTTTAAAATTTTTGTTTGGTTGGTTTGGTTTGGGGGGTTGTGTTTGTTGGTTTTTTTTATTTTTCTTTTCAACCTCTGTAATACTACAGCAAGTTTACATTAATACCTAAATGAAGTGATTTAAACTACTGCTATAACAGCTGCTGTTACCTGTACTCAATATTAAACAAGCTCCAAATTTCAGCTGAAAGAACTTGGGTAAGCTTGAATTTCATCCTGTTGATTTAATTATTGTCAGGAATGTGAAAATACATTCAGTGTAAGAAAGTTGTTAAAGCCAAAGGGAAAAAAGCAGTTATTATTCTTACAGCTATTTTCCAAGAAATACTAGATGTTCCAGCTTTAACACTACATTTTTAGATTGGGGAGGTGTGGGGGGGAACCATGAGTAAAGAAGACAGATACTGTTTACAAGTCTTCAAGGAGAACAAGTAACTGACATCAAAGGCAACTTTGCAGACTCAGTTGAAATGTATCAATTTGTAATCTACACATTTACAGGGGCTGCTCTGCTCTGAAAGCTGTTTCCCAATCTGTGCCAAAACATGTGAGGCTGTGTAGAATACTTCTGATGATAGACTTCCAGGCTCTGTTTCTCCATAATTGATTAAGTTATTAGTTATGGAGGGAGAGAAGAGATCCCTGAGGCTTGGTAAAACAGTATTCAGTTACTAAAAGCAGCCCTTGGTGAATTAATATCATTCTACCAGCTCTTTCTACTCATTATTCCTTCAAATCTTGTTTTCCTGGACACCAGCTGTCACAGAGAAAGTCTCCTGCCTTTTCTTCTCCTGCCTCTCTGGCTGGCTGAAGTTGGACGAGCACGGTCTGGAGCGTCTCCTTCACCACCTGGATCTCCCTCTGCAGAGACTGTGCAAGCTTTATTAAGGAATAAATCTATAGGTGATTGGCAGTCCCTTTCTTCTTTCCAAGTTATTAAACAAATTCTTGTTCTGCTGTTCACGACAGATGGCCATGGGTATCTAATTGTAGCTTCAAGTTCTTCCAAATTGTTGGGATTAAAGATGAATATACTTCTCACACTTCCCTTAAAAGAAAAAAAAAAAAAGAAAAAAAAAAAGATCGAGGCAAACTGAAGCTCTCAAGTTTAGCACTTTCAAAGAGAGAGGGAATGGATACTGCTGGGATACTCTTCTCATGGGAAGGAAGGAGATGAAGAAAGTGTATCAGCAGCAGCAATAGCTTTGGGTGAAGGGTGGTTTTTCAACTCAGAGACGCAGCCCTTGATGGAGCACACACCAGGTAAAGGCAACAGGGGCAGCAGGAGCAGTCTGAGACATGAACTGGATGTCCACAGCTTGTGTGGCATTAGTGAGCTCAGCAATGTGTGCTATGCAAGGCAGGCTGGGAATCTATGTAGTTTATAGCAGATAAAGTGTTTCCACTCCCTTACTTCCAGAAGGCTTTAATCTTAGCTGAATTATCAATATAATTGCAGCACAGAAATCACAGATATAAAGCTATATGAGGCCCTACAGTGAATGCTTTGAACAAGCTGAAAAGCAGAGAGATCAGCAGTAGCAAGGTTGTGCTGTTCTATATCAAAAGGAAAAAGGCCACCTGAAAAGCATCTGAAAATGCAGTAAAAATTCTTCATTTGGTTTGAGTTTTCCACATTTTATTTGCCATTGTCTAGTTTAGGTTTTCTGTAATGCACTCAGAAGGAAAATGATGGGTAGTGGTTCAGCCTCTTAACATATCTTCCACTTCCCTTTTTCCCTAGCTCCACAACAACAGAGGGAAGGTGTCAGGTGGGGATGACAAGGATAGGAAGGTTGTGACCAGTAGCGACCAGAGTGGCAGATGAAGGTATGACATGCACAGAGACAGCAGCAACTGCTGAGATATGCACAAGTTTTTAGGCAGCTGGGTCTCCTAGGCACTACACCTTTTTGTTCTGACTATTCTCTCCTGGGAATAAGCACAGCTTGTACTATTGATACATCAGCTTTTCTGATGATCATCTTATGCCAGTGAGACCATCCATTGTTGAATCAAATGCCAAGGACTGAGTGTAGTTCAGTGAGACAGCCAACCTTATCATCTCTTCCATAGCTTACACTACGTGGAGAGCAAAGCAAGCACAAGAAGAATTAGACCCTGCTGAAGCTCTAAACCAATGACCAATGTGAACAAGCACTAGAGCCCGTCCACACTGAGGCTTCCTGTGCAGGTATAGCTGAAGGGCAAGGACCCTAATAGGCTAACCCAAGTGGGTCAAAGGAGAAAGAAATAAGTTAATATCTAGCATTAAGACATCAAATGATCTCTGAGAGAGGCAGAAACTCACTTCAGGGGAAATGAAACAGGCTGACACTGGAACAACTCCATTTAAAAATATGACACACAGGAAGGATAATGCACAAGGACAGGCTTTAGCCTTTACAGAGCTCATCTATTATGAAATATTGTTTCAGTCAACCCCAATGTCAATGCAATGTCAAGAAAAAAAGACAGCCTCAGGTTATGTGACTGCAAGAAGGGAGCTGCTACTTTTGAAAAATTGAAATGAGGGAGGACCATGGTAAAGCTACACAAACCACCGCTCCTTCAAGCACAGTTATGCCTTTGAAAAGTTTTTTTGCCTTCTTTTGATTGTATCAGTTCCTCAAATTTTCACCTTTGTCTATATCTATATCTATATCTATATCTATATCTATATCTATATCTATATCTATATCTATATCTATCTATGTATTTACTATGGTGTTAAAATGTTTACCAGACATATCCATGCATAATTCTAATTTCTAGACAGCTCTATTAATCTCAAAGGTATTCTGTCTCTGATTACAAGTAATGGCAGTACACACAAAACTTTGCCTTTCCTACAGTCTCAAAGTACTGTACAAGGACAAATTAATTATGCTTTGCATCTTCTCTAAAGTAAGAAACATTATTATCGTCTTATAAATGGTCTGGACTGTCCACCCTTCTGCAATTTAATCATGAGGCTCTGATGAAAACCTAATTGGTAAAACAGAAATTCTTCAGTTTATGAACACCATGAAGCCTCTGAAATTCAATTACTTCTGAGGCACAGTCTCTGACTACATGCTGCTATTTGTAATATCCCAAGCAATTACAAAACTCTTTTCAGGTAAAGAGAATAAGCAAAATCAAAGAAAAACCTTGAGCATCATGACAGAGTCTGTGATTTACAAAGAGAGATTACTGCAAACTTATTTACTGCAAGAAAAATGGGTTCATCAATGTCCTGTTCTGTCACACAGAGGTGTCATACAAGAGGTGTATATTGCAAACCAGTTGCATTCCTATAGAGAAGAGTATGCTGTAAGACAAAAGGCCTTGAAAGGACAAAGACCACCACAGAACTGAGGTGTAAGGGCTTATGGGATTTTGGAGAATAGCAGAAATTTTGGACATCTGAATTAAAAATTAAGTCTTGAAAAACAGAAATAATCTGAAAGAGTTGTTTGTTTGTTTGTTTTTAACCTGGTTATCTATTCTAATTGTTTATAATAGTTATTACAGTGTCTTCTTCCTCCAAGAAGTTCAGGTAGATGTTCCACTACATAACTGCATGTGTCTCCTAATCACAGGAACCAGTATGTACACACAGAGGAGCCAACCACTTGAAAAGTAGCTCTTCAGAAAAGGATTTTGATGTCATGGTGAACAGTGAACTGAACTTTAGCCAGCAGTGTGTCTTGTGGCAAAGGTGGCCAACAGAGTAAGAAAAGCATTGCCAGCAGGTGGAGGGAGCTGATCCTTCTGCTCTACTCAGCACTGGTAAGGGCCCATCTGGAGTGCAGGGTCCACTTCTGGGCTTCACGGTATGTGAAAGATGTGGACTTACTATGGTGAGTCCAGCACAGGGCTGGGTCAGTGGACTGCAGCATCTGTCATATATGGAGATACTGAGAGAGCAGGGACTGTTTAACCTGGAGAAGAGAAGGCCCAGTTGCTGAAGGGTGGGAATGAAGAAGAGGGAGCCAGACTCTTCTTGCCAGTGTACAGTAACAGAACAAGAAGCAACAGGCAAAAATTCTAAACCAGAAAATTGAATCTGAATACAAGAAAATTACTTGGGTTTACTGTTATTTGTTTTAATGAGTGTCAAACTCTGGAACATGCTGCACAGAGAGGTTGTGTAGTCTCCATCCTTGGAGATACTAAAAACCTGACTGGGTATGATCTTGGGCAACCTGCTCTATGACCCTACTCGAGCATGGGTCAGGTCAAACCAGATGATCTCAAGAAGTCACTTCCAACTAAATGATTTTGTGATTATGCAAGCTGTGTGCCAAAGGATGAGAGAAGAGGAAAGATAATTCAACATTTATTTGGAATGACCTGAGCTTTGACCTTTTCAAAGTGCACTCTTGGGAGTGAAGGGAAGACGCTGAGCAAGTCCCTGCTGCTCCTATATGAGGCCTCTGCTGCTCCTATATGAGGCCTGTGTGATGTCTCTCAGCAAGAGAGCAAAATGGAAGTCCATCATTTCTCCTTACAAAATACAGGAGGTGCTTACGGTATTGAAATCAGATCAGAAATTTTGCATTTTCCCCCTCCATTACTGTCTCACTCCTTCACATACATGAGTCTGTTTCTACAAACTAACAGAATACCCCTCCCACATCAAAACCAAAATACTCCTCAGTGTTTTGAGAAATGGATCACTTCAGTGGTCTGCATATCAGCTGTCTCCAAATCAGCAGAAAATGGAAGGCAAAGAAGCTGCAGCACATGGGTGGAAATATACTGATCTACCTCCAACACAGCATGAACAATATAAGTGGAACCACAATATGACACATACTGGGAAGAACTCACTCTCCTGTCATCAAAAATAAAATCAGAGAGGCCACCATTGCTGCCTCTCACTCTTGTGGGATCCACAAATGTCTTGCAGGTTCACCTAGGGTGAAATTCCTCAGTAAGGCACAATCAGGGCTAAATTCTACACTTGTGATTCTGTCAAAAACCTACACTGGCATAAAGCCAAGACTTATGTGAAAGCCTGCTGGGTGATAAAGGTGAAGGGTCAGTAAAGTGACCTGAAGTGACTAATGAATGTTTAGGTACAAAATTCTATTTTCAAAACAACTGCTTAAAACACCCATTTTAGGGCAAGGAGTAGAAATTGCTTCTATAATAATAGTCCAGACAGGTTTTCTTCCAAGAAAAGCATTTTCACTAAGAGGAACCATTACATGCATTCAAATTGTCTATCAAAATGCAACTGCTAATTAAGAACAAAAACGACCATGAAATTGCAATACAGGCTCCATCTAATTTTACTTGGAATTCCAGGCCTTTACTGTCAGGGAAGTAACACTTCTCATTAGTGCTGTAGTCACCAGAATGAGTCACCTCTCCTCCTTTGGTTTTTCCACTACATCATTAAGTCTGTTTCCACACACATGCCAACGATTAACCATAACTGAACATTTTGCAAAGCTGATTTGGTTATACTACGTACAATTTAGCAAATGTTACAGCGCTACCGAGGAGTTCTTCCTCCCACTCTAGTGCTTGATGCTTTTAATGCAGAAGTACAGCTCAATATTTGTTGTGAAAAGCTTCAGTAATAAATGAGAATCTCAAGCAGGACTGTGCCTATAGTTGGGACTAAGAAATACCACTGATTTCTCCTTTGTTCAGGTTGTGCCGGTAATTATGACAAGCAGCATGGTTGATTTAAGTGTGTTCTGTCATTGAAAAGCAGAATCAAAAACAATGACATCTGGGGTTTTTCTTCTAATACAAACTTAATTAATAATCAAAGATATCACGGACTAAATATTAGCAAACGGGTTGAAAGCATCAGGAATTTATTTTATCAGTGGAGTCTTTAAAAGCCTTTTAATAATCAGACAGGACCAATCTAGATCTATGCAGCTTTACATTTAGATTTTTAATCTAGGACAGTTCGTAACATTCATGTGTAAGAGGTATGCATGGGCTGATGAGTTGAAGGGCAAAAATAACCAGTAAACAGGACTCTGAAGAAATTTATCCTGCTTTCATTACAATTTCAGGTCTTTTAAGCTCCTGCTCTCAGAGTTCTATGGATTTCCAATGCCAAATGCATAATTATCCAATATTTGGGATAAGAAATTGTTTTATTTAAAACCATTAATCATGAATTTTTCTTCTGAGGATACTTATTGACATCAATCTTGGTGCTAGTACCTGCAATATGGGTGAGTTACCAATGAGTAAAGTTTAGTTTATAGGCACTAAGCAGCTCTCATTTAAAAATCCAACCTATCAGTCTGCAGCACTGCAGTAGCTATTTTCTTCATTCCTCTTACAAGCACAGCACCACGATTACATGTACCAGATGGAAACATTTTACACACATTGATCTGGACTACCTCTGAAATAGCAACTGAATGTTAATGAGGGGTAGCTGAATTGCTGGACTGCCTCTTTGTATGTCCCTATGTCCGAAACACAGATTCTTATTTGTTAATAGTGGTCTTGCTAGGACCAGGATACTGCACTATGTGCATTTCTCTAGTGAGCTGAATTTCACCAACAGAGGATGTCTGTGTCAGACATCTGTGGCTTAGAACAAGACGAATCTACAACTCTACTCAAACTTTCAGTGACTAGGTTTTGTTTTTATAACTAACTCCAGCAGTTTCAACAGCTACAAAGAAATATACACACTGCATAGAAAATGCAAATACTACTATTTGACCTACTTGTAGGGTATTCTCTTCAGGGAAAAAACAATAACCAAAAAGTTTTTCGGTTTATTTCACCTTACCTAGTAAACTGTTAACTATGGTTAGACCTGATTGTTTGGTTTGAATACGAACTTAAGCCCACTGCAAAGAACCTGTAGAGACTGTAAATACAACTAAAAGAATAGTGCAAATTGGCCTGCAGCAAATATCAGAAAATAATCTTTCTGTGCATTGAAATGTGTAGAAGAAATTGATGTAGTAACAATTAGTGACTGGATTTCTCCCCTCTGATGCAACCCCTCACCAGAAACTTCCCTCTCATCTTCCTTTAAAGTTTATCATTTTGATATCTCTACAGAAATCAAGTTTCTAGAATGGGAATTTTGCAATGAGCTAGCAATAGATGCCAAATTACTTATAACACAGTGGTAATTCCACATACCCACCTCAGCTTAGGGGGAACCAAATGCTTCCTAGCACCATCATCATCTGATCTCACATTCAGCTGTCTGTACAGGCTCTTCTTCTAATCTTTCCAAGCTGAATTTATTAATCTTTCTTCATTATCCTATTGCCTGCCAACTCTTCTCCACTAAAACCTAAGCAGCTAAGTACTCTATCTTCCTTAGCCTCACTGGTTCTTTCTCTCTTTTCCCTTACTTAGAAGAACAGAATCTCTTTTTTGATAAGTTTTTCTGTAGGGAAAAGGGTGTGTTAAACAATACTCTGTGTTCTTAAATTCTGAAAACTGTCCACAGATGTAGGCCCAATGATTGTCTTATAAAGGTTAAGCAATTTTCAATCAGCTAATGAATGACAGATGAAGCACAAAAAGAGATAAGACAACATCTCATCTGGCTACTTGCACTGGAATGTTAGAGACAGATTAAATTGCATAAGATGCCACACGATGCACCTGCTGCCCATTTTTTAAAAGGAAAAAAAAAATCCACCAAACTAAAAGTGGCAATACACACATTGCCATATATACAAATGATGTAGCATTGAATTTAGCTAGATCATGTTGGAAATGCAGGTATATGGATGCTTGCATCCAGAGAGCATTTGCTGCACTAGATATTTATTTAAACAAGCATTACAAACAACAGGATTTTAACAGTAGAACAAAGGCTTTTCAGTGCCTAATCTCAATTTACTAACTTCTATTTAAATCAATTAATGGTGGATTAGACTGCAGTGAAAACACATTGTAGGAAAACTTGATACAACAAAAATGTCCGATTCAGCAAGACAACAGATTCTCTGTTGCTTAATGTATGAGTCAGCAGTGTGCTCAGGTGGCAAAGAAGGCCAACAGCATGCTGGCCTGTATTGGGAGTAGCCTGACAAGTAGGAGGGCCAGGAAAGTGATTGTGCCCCCGTACTCAGCACTGGTGAGGCCATACCTTGAGTACTGTGTTCAGTTTTGGGGCTCTCACTGCAAGAAAGATGATGAAGTGCTGGGGTGTATCCAGAGAAGGGCAACAAACCTGGTGAAGGGTCTAGAGAGCAGAGCTTATGAGGAGCAGCAGAGGGAACTGGGGTTGTTTAGTCTGGAGAAAAGGAGGCTGAGGGGAGACCTTACTGGTCTCTACAACTACCTGAAAGGAAGTCGGAGAGAGGTGGGGCATGGTCTCTTTTCCCTAGTAACAAGTGATAAGATGAGAAGAAACAGCTTCAAGCTGCACCAGAGGAGGCACCCAAAAAGGGTTCTCAAACACTGGAAGAGGCTCCCCAGGGAACTGGTTGAATCACCATCCCTGCAGAGATATGGTGTTAAAAGACATGGGTTAGCACCAGACTTGTAGAATTAGATAATGTTTGGACTTAATGATCTTAAAGGCCTTTTCCAACCAAAGGAAATCTATGATTCTATTTAGTCCGTGTCAAGAACCAGTGTTCCATGTTACATACTTACGCAGCCTGATACGTATCTCAAAAAGGATATGAATAACTCCTTCATCAACTCTGCAGGAGGAAGTTTGCAGCTGACCTTCCAGATGCACCAATTTCTCACTTATTGCTTCACATTTTCCTCCCAACTCTGCAGAAAATATGAAGAACTCCTACAGGAGGTTGAAAAAGAAAAGAAAACACGTTTGCTGCTAACTGCATTTTCTGCATCAAATTTGCATCAATTAAGCAGAAAATGAAATACTAGTAAGGGGATGTTGTATTTTGCAGTGCTACAATATTGCCTGAAGGGAAATTACCATTGGAGAGACAAAAAAAAATGTTAATATATAATAAATTAGTGATTTATATGAAATGGACGAGCTTGTGGCCTCAGTTTATTTCCCAGCAGAAAAAAATTTATGATCTCACCCTCAACAGAGGATTAAAAGACTCTGAAGACAGAACTGTTCTCCCTCTTCCGTGGTGTCTCAACACAGCAGGATGGGGAAATCTTATGCTGACTACACCATTCAGGCTTCTAAATTTCAAGTTGTTTATGTAAATATGATTTACACTTATAGGTCATTTAAATATTTCAAGCAGCAACACTTTTGCTATCTTTTATAAACACAAAATGCACTTTTTTTTTTTTTTTGAGGAAAAAATCTGGCTACAAAACTTAGGGACTTAACTCACCAGAGAGAATACATCAGAGTCTTAGAGATTGGAAGATGAAACAACACTTTTTTACTGTGTTATGAAACAAAACTTAATTTTTCAAAACTAGCGCTTCTCTACTTAGAACATATACAAAGATTTTTTTCTATTTTAAATTAAGTATTTCAAACCAGTTGCAAAATCCTTCCTGTAAGTTTGTCTGCTTTCAGATGTACTGCACAAGGGTAATTTGGATCTTCTGTATTTTCTATTGAGTACTTTGAGAAATGACTCAGATAAATGGCAATTATGAGAGGGAGAAGGGGGAAATATTTAAAATCAAGCAATTTCTGCAGCACTGAGGCAAGCCTCTCTTCTCCATCCCAAGGCATCATAGTGCTGCCTCCAGTGAATGATAAGAGTTCATTTGTAAGGAAAAGATTACAGTGCCAAGATGAAGTTCTGCTGGAGCCATGCTGAAAAAATGGAATCATTCATTAGCAGGAATCCAGAAAACTGGATTTTCTCTAGACCTAGCCTATGCACTGGTCCATAAAGCCAGCTGTACGTGTGGCCATATACAAACCAGAAAGCTTTTCTCCTTTATAAAAGTACTCAGAGTCCTTAGCAATGATCTCTTGCTATAATGGCAGCCATCAGTGATTGTTTATGACGAATAAAGACTTTGCAATCAAAAGCCTTCCAAAGAAATCCTGCTCATACTTTTTGGAACAGTGTCCATTGTAAGTAAAACAATCTGATTTTTGGTAGCACTTTTAACAGACCTCAGTTCTGTGCTGTCCTTATACTTTACATCACATAGTGCATACACAAATGTCTGAAGAGCTCTGCTTGCTGGCACGACCTCTCTTAACGCACAGAGCTTCAACTTCTGCTTTCCTAGGTCTTCTCCCAGACATGGAAATCCAGTGGATCCCATGGGTATGCAACCAGCTGCAGCTTGAAACCTGGACAACTGAGCCAGTTAAGAGAGGTTATGCTGCAAACATCCACAGCTTGGACACAGAAGCACAATATGAGAAACAGCTGGCTGAGTCCCTGGCTCGCGTCAGAAGACCTGAGCAGCTGTCTTCATAGTCATTACCAACCACGAGAATCTACAGCAGCACTCTGCAGAAAGCAAACCGTATCCTGGGTTGCATCAAGAGAAGTGTGGCCAGCAGGTCAAGAGAGGCAATTCTCCCCCTCTACACCACTCTCATGAGACCCCACCTGGAGTACTGTGTCCAGTTCTGGAGCCCCTATTACAAGAGGGATATGGACATGCTGGAATGTGTCCAGAGAAGGGCCACCAGGATGATCAGAGGGCTGGAGCATCTCTCCTATGAGGATACACTGAGAGAGTTGGGGTTTTGTTCAGTTTGGAGAAGAGAAGGCTCTAAGGAGATCTTATTGTGGCCTTCCAGTATCTGAAGGGGGCCTACAAGAAAGCTGGGGAGGGACTTTTTAGGATGTCAGGTAGGGATAAGACTAGGGGGAATCGATCCAATCTAGAGGAGGGGAGATTTAGATTAGATGTTAGGAAGTTCTTCACCATAAGGGTGGTGAGATACTGGAACAGGTTGCCTAAAGAGATGGTGGAAGCCCCATTCTTGGAATTTTTTAAGGCCAGATTGGATGTGGCTCTGTGCAACCTGATCTAGTGTGTGGTGTCTCTGCGCAAGGCTGGAGGGTTGGAACTAGGTGACCCTTGAGGTCCCTTCCAGCCATGACAGTTCTGTGATACTGTGACTTACAGATGTAAAAATGACCTACTGTTTATAAAATGAGAATAGGGGAGGAGAAGGAACATGTCCTCCCTGTGGCAACACACGTCCTTTTCTCAAGACCAGGAACAGAAGATGAGGAATAAATCTTTCATCCTACTGCTAGATAATTATTCAGTACACAAGTAGGACTTCCTATGCTGTTAGGGAATGGGATACTTCAGGTAAAGCTTTTAGGGAATCATTCTGTGACACATATGTACGAACAGGTGACAGCTGCCTAAAAGAACTTAGGCTAGAAGAGTCAGTAAATTGCAAAACTAAAGTACTCTAAAAACCATTACAAATTTAAAACCGTCTAGAGAAAGCTCCATCTCTGAATACTGATTTTTCTCTAACAGTTAATTACATAAGAAAATCAGGTCTTCCCATAGCCTTCTTTCTCAAAACAAAAGCAAGACAAAATCCACTCAGTGCTATGCAATCATCAAATAGTTAATTTAGGAAGAATGGCTTTTAATTAATACACAAACTATTTAGTACTGCTCTGACAGAAAAAAAAGCCATAAAAGAAATTTTCAAATCTGACTCTTTTTACAGACTGTAAGTCAACTAAATGAATTAGTCATGTACAGGTCTTACAGTGATCCACAAAAAAGCAGATTCTTGCTCTTATATCAAGATACTGAATACTTTAGTCTGATCTGGCCCCTGATTTTATCAAGATTTTGGGTGACATCCATGGTGTCAAGAAGGAAGACACTCCTAGTCATTTTAAATTATCAGTTACTACAGACAGCAAGTAAAAGCTATAGTACATTCCTGAATACCTGTGCCATTAAGTATACTTAAACAGAAAAAGCATTATAAAGATACACATAATAGTAGACTATCTCATTCTTTTTTCCTGTTCATGGCAGGAACTTTTATCCAGATAATTGGTCACCCAATTAGCACTAGAATCAGTTGCTGTAAGAGAAGATTCATTTCCTCCACTTTAAAACTGCCCCTACATTTCCTGACTTGTTGATGCAAATACAAGTTCACTGGGCAGCTAATGTAAATGATAATCACACTGGCTGGATTTGTGAAGATCCACAGTGGAAATTTTTTCCCTATTTACTGTGTCAGTGAATGTATGTAGCAAAACAGGCCTTTTAGACCTACCTTCTCAACAAACTTTGAGCTGAAAGATGCTAGAGACAGCATTTAGATACCTGGTTGGCAAACAAGCTTCAAGTTGCAAGTGTGGCCTTCCTCTAATGTGCACAGATCGTGAAAATCCAAGACAAAGCGTAGCTACAGCCTAAAATTCACAGTCACAGTGCAGCTGGATGACTGCACTTACTCGTGAGCTGCTACACAACCTGATTTCAGAGAACTGTAGGATGGTTTGGGTTGGAAGATCATCTCATTCCAACTCCAACCCAACCAGGTTGCTCAACACCCCATCCAGTTTGGCCTTTGGTACTTCCAAGGAGAAGGGATTCATAATCTCTTTAGGCAATCTGTTCTAGTGTCTCACCACATTGTTACTTTACCCCCAATTAAAATATTATTATAGAATCACAGAATTTCATGTTTGACATTTTCTTTTCCCTTTTAAAGTAAAATTTTTACAGCTGAGTAAAGAGAAGTCTCAGAACAGATGGAAGGAAGGAACCCAGCAAACTAGGCCCCAGACCCTAGGTGAACACTTATTCTGTAGCAAGGGCATCTCACGGTGCTTTGCATCAGTACTAAGCTGCACTCTGCGGTTCTAAGCTTTGGTTGGGACATTCCACCCCTCTGCAGTTCCAGGCAAGGATGCATAGATAAACTGATTTTGTACCTACATGATAGCTGCCTTTTTGGTTGAAATGAAAAAATTCTCCATAATTTAGACAAGTATTGTCCCTCACGAACTTACTTGCAGGCATGATACGAAAAATGCAGAAGGGTCATCATATAAATTATGATTTTCCAGAACATACATACACACACACGCACACACACACACACACACACACACATATATATATATATATATATATATACAGCCTTTCTTATTTGGGACTTATTGGAGCCCAGACTACTAACTTCAGTTTAACATCAGGAAGAGATATACATGAAATGAAAAAGAAAATATACAAGAACAAACCCAACTATTCAACCAATTCCATGGCTTCTGCCCCAGGCTCTCATTTGAAAAAAAAAGTTCAATAACCCAGAGTAGTAGGAAAGATATCTTTCTGTGTCCTTCATGCCTGGTAATGCCAAGGGTAAGATTTGTATGTGACATTGGTCTGTGCAGGCAAGGAAATCACTGTCAGTGACACAAAAACTATTCAGAACTGCTCCCAGCTGGAAAGCTCCACTTTACACCGAGTAACAACCCTGAGAAGAGAGTGGATTCTGGCTCAACATGTTAATAAAATACAACTCTTCAAGCTTATTTATCAAGCTTATAATAACAAGTAAGTTATTTCTTAAGAATTTTTAAGATTTATTTGGTTATTTTTTGTGCTAAGAGCATTTTTAGGAAGCAGCTATGAGAGACTGCAGGAGCCAGGAAAGAGCTGAGACGCAATACTGCTTTATAGATTTTTCTGTGAACAGAAGATTAATCTGATTGGGATTTTTTTTTTTCCTTAAACCCTTAAGCATGTGAAAATAGACCAAATGTGGGTGTGATTTGGTAGTTTTGAAGGTTAATTTTTTCTGCCTTTTTCACACAAAGCAGAAATTCTGTTTCCCTGAGATGCGAGTCTGATGCAAGAAACACGAAGAGCAGACAGTGTTCCAGTTGATGCACATCTGGAGCACAGCATATTGAATTAAGAGCAGAGGGAATTACTTCCACTTTATTCTTCTGCATTTCATTTCATCCCTTTACAGGTTATTTTAGTCACCTATGAGCATTGGCTTCTCAAAAGCATTACCCAAGGAAAATGTTTGATCAGCTTTTTCAGTGAAAACACCTTCTGTGCTGTCTTGGATCTAGTTTGGCAATTTTATATAGAAGAATTAGTATTGTAGTAGCTAGGTTAATCTAAGTCTAGTAGAGTCACTATTCAAGTCTTAGGTGATTGTGCTGAAAATCAGGAATCCTGCATATATCCTTAAAATTCATTCTTCCTACAGAAGAAATTTTGTAAAAAGGTGTTGCCTTATTTCCAATCAGCAATATCATAACTGAAATAAGACAAAAGCTTTAGAAGATCTTCTGAACAACATCAAAGCCAGATTTCTTCCATTTGCACTATATGCTGTCTCTCCTATAATAGTTGAAATCATTCAAAGTAACAGAAATAACTACAAAAAGTTGACCTTACAGACAGATGCTTCACATTATGACACAATGTTTAGAACAGTGACTTATTGTTGTCAGAAGTGCTGCATGCTTACCATCACCCCTTGCAGAAGTTAAGGGAAATTGTGAGCACTGAAACTCCAGAACATCAGGCCAGAGCACAGAATCATATCTTAAATAATTTCTAGAAATAAATGCACTCACATGTCTGCACTGCTTGACCAGATGCTTCAGTCACATGCAGGATAAGCACACACAGACTCCAGGAACTATATGGCCACGTAGTATCTGAAGAGCAGGTGGAGGAAGTGTTTGCCCCATCTCTGTGTCCCAGATCTCCTGCCCTGTGTGCAGCATCCTGCACAAGAGTTGTAGATGAGGAAGGCAAAGTGGCCACTGAATGGGTGGATTTATACTGGATATTTGGAAGAAATTCTTTACAGTGAGGGTGGTGAGACACTGGAACAGGTTGCCCAGGAAGGTTGTGGATGCCCCCTCCCTGGAAGTCTTCTAGGCCAGACCTTGAGCAACTTGGTATAGCAGAAGGTATCCATGACCACAGTGGGGGCCTGGAACTAGATGAACTTTAACGTTCTTTCCAACCCAAACCATGAACAACAAAATCCTAGCATCATGCCATGGCTGACTAGGAGGCAATCAGGGACAACCAAAGATCTCTCTGTGACTTGCAGTGCGATCAAGCTCACTGTGACTGTCCTCAGCTGGTCTACAGGGATCTTAGCAGCTGAGAGGGATTTGGTGATTCTGGTTGCAGGACACAGCCTCCCCCAGGGCTACATTGCCCTTGCAGTGAGCAAGTTTTCCTGCTGCAAACTTACCATGCTACAAACCAAGATGGTGACATTTGATTTTACCCTTATATAGCACACAGTGATAATGAATAGTTGTCCTCCCTATTGTCACTTTTTATGTCATCAAAGACTTTGACTTTCAACCAGACTAAACCTTTTCTTTTCTATTCCTTTCCTTCTTTTCTTCAGCATGTTCCTGTCTTTACAGATTGAGATGCCCAGACCAGTGCCTCTGAAGGTTTTGACATTCTCAGCTAAGCACAATAATTATTTTTGTCTTACAATTGACATTGCCATTAACGAAGCTGCAACTGTAGCTGACTACAACCCCAGATTTTCCATCTGTAGCACTGTCAGCTGCTATTTGCCATCTGTATACATAAATGCAAATCTTTTCTTCCTTAAATATAATTTGTACCTGTCTTTTAACACAGCTGGGGGCAGGAGTGCACAGATCTGCTGGAAGCTAGGAAGACACTTCAGAGAGACCTGGACAGGCTGGGGGCGATGGTATGAGGTTTAACCAGGCCAAGTGCAGGGTCCTGCACTTTGACCACAATAACCCCATGCAGTGCTACAGACTGGGGGGTGAGTGGCTGGAGAGCAGCCTGGCAGAGAGGGACCTGGGAGTGCTGGTTGACAACCAGCTGAACATGAGCCAGCAGTGTGCCCAGGCGGCACGGAGGGCCAAGGGCATCTTGGCTTACGTCAGGAATAGTGTGGCCAGCAGGACTGTCCCTGTACAGTGAGGTGTACAGGTGAGGCCTCACCGCAAGTACTGTGTGAAATTCTGGGCCCCTCACTTCAGGAAGGATATTGAGGTGCTGCAGTGAGTCCAGAGCTGACTGACGAGACTGGTGACGGGGCTGGAGGGAAAGTCTTATGAGGAGAAGCTGAAGGAGCTGGGGTTATTAACCCTGGAGGAGACTCAGGGGGGTCCTTATCATAGTCTACAACCACCTGAAGGGAAGTTGTAGTAAGGTGGGGGTTGGGCTCCTCTCCAGGCAACTTGTGGCAAGTTGAGAGGGCATGACCTGAAGCTGTGCCAGGGAAGGTTTAGTTTGGATGTTAGGAAGCACTTCCTCACGGAAAGGATAATGGAATGGACGGCCCAGGGAGGTGGAAGAGTCACTGCCCCTGGAGGTGTTTAAGATTGGATGTGGCACTTAGTGACGTGGTCTCGTCGATGTGGTGGTGTTAGGTCGTAGGCTGGACTTGATGATCACAGCCTCAATAATTCTGTGATTCTTTGATATCCCATCTTGATTTCAAGCTATTCTTTCAATCCATCAAGAACATTTGGAACTCTAATCCTAATTTAAATTATGTTGACTGTCACAAACTCCTATCCTACCTCCTTTAAAAAAAAAAAAACCAACATATCTTCCATTTACTGATCCGCTGGGACTTCAAGCTTCCTCTAAGAATTTTCAAAGAGGTTTGTTAATGATTTGGAGATTAATTTTCTTAGCTCCTATGCACTCAGAAGAAATTTCATGAGTACTTGACAAGAGTACACCTTACTTGCCTTGGGATCTTTTACTGTATTTGTCTCTCACTATCTTGCAGTGAATATTAAGAGCACTATATCTATGGACATAGTTTATAATTTTTAGAAATACCAAAAGCAAACAAACAAAACCCAACCAAACAAACCCCAAACATCCTCTGCAATCCTTTTGTTATTTTCTCAGTCATCTCTTTCTTATTAGAAGATACACAGCCTTTCTTTCACCTATCCTTTTTATACACCTAATCCCTGAAGTTCTTTTGTTGTTCTGCATGTCTTTTGTTTACTGCAGTTTAGTGTGTTCAGTGGTCATGCTGGTTCGCTCTCACACTGTGTAGTACCCTATTTAGGCTCATTCTTAGGAATATTCTTGTCTTGTCCTTTCCAAAATTTTTTTTTAACTACTGAAGAGTTACTGACATAACTACTGAAGAGTTACTGACATAACTATTTGGTCTGTTACTGTTTGCATTTTTCTGTATCAAAAGAAAATGGTGCTGTACTATAAACATGAAGTCGTCCAACAGAAACTCATCCATTGCTTCCTAACTTTATTTAGATGAGCTTTTCTTTCATGGAGGTGGTTATCTGCCTTTTCTCAAAAGAGGGTTCAAGGTTGCTTTCCAATTAGTTTTGCACTCTAGCCATATTCTTTCAGACCTGTTCCATCAGACTCTTTCTGTAGAGTTAGGAGAGCATTACAGCACACACCTCAGATTCTCATATGCAACAGTTCAGGCATAAAGCTTTCCAGAC
This sequence comes from Indicator indicator, assembly GCF_027791375.1. Lineage (NCBI taxonomy): Eukaryota > Metazoa > Chordata > Aves > Piciformes > Indicatoridae > Indicator > Indicator indicator. The sequence continues at coordinate 31,004,526 of NC_072011.1, read as the reverse complement.
AGTTGTTTTCCAGCTGTGACCTACCTCCTCCCCATCATCACATGCTTTTCCCACATTCCCTTTGCTTCCCCCTTCCCTCCTCTGTAGGGATATGACAATACATGGAAGTGTTAAATGACTCATCAAAATTACAGCCCAACACTGGCACTTCTTTCCCTCGTGTATCTTCCACTACAGCTATGAAGACAAGTTTTTGAGAAAGCATCTGCATGGGAATAGTTTTCCACTGCCTTTGAGCACCTTGCTGTGGTCTGAGTAACAGCAGTTTTCCCATTCTCATCTCATTCCTGAGTGTGGACTTCCTAAAATGAGTGCACACTCCTGCACTGACTCATTTAAACAAACTGGGACAATTCCAGTTCCTGCTGTGGGAGGATGAGGCTCTTTACTAACTTACCAATAAAAACTCACACAGTGGGCCAGGACTTGGAAAAGAAATAAAAGCATCAAACTGTTTTCTGGTGTCCACATCCTGATGTGGTATGAGTCAGCATAGATGGGTATCATTTATAGGTGGTTTCTAGAAGTATTCACTCCTGTCTCTGCTCCCCAGACACTAAGATGCAAACAGGGTGCTCTACTGCAGACAGTGGTGAAACTGACAAGAGTGGATTAGGGGACCAGAGCATCAAAAGAACACTGAGACAAAACCTTGACACAGTACAGGGTGCTGATAGTTTCATAGAGCTTTTTACACTGTCACTGGCTTTGGTTCAGAACATACACAATTTTTAGCTTCCAGCAAATATTATTCTGTCTTGGCAACTATCACTACCAATGTGCCCCTGGTATTTTGCCCTGCTGGCAGAAGGGCTTTTTACTGCTAGGGATTACCTACCCTTACTTCACATCACCTATGGACACTAACATCTGAATAATTTTGCTTTACTTCCCAGCAAAATTCACTGATAAGAAAGGCTATTTGCCTTTTTTTTTTTTTTTTTTTTTTTTTTGCAAAGTTCACCTTTATTCACAGGGCTTCTTGGCTTTATTTATGCTGAACTCAGGCAGCCAAGCAGTTTGTCCTCTGTGTGCTCATGTCACAGTCTCCTTGTACACAATGTCAACAATCTGAGTTGGGTCTTGCAGTTAGATTATCTTTCCCAGCTGCTCTGCAGCCTTTGGATTCATTGGTGGGAATCCAAAGAAATACCTCATTTGAATAGTTATCCCAAAATGTAATTTTTATTTATTTGTTTAATGTTTGCTTGGCTGAACACTCCTCATTTGTACTTGACAAGTGGCATGTATGCTGTTATGGAAGGTGACCTGGGGGTACTAATCCATGTAATCAATATGCTGGCTGGACACAATCCTCAGATACTAAATTTCCTTAATATGTAAATTGCAGCCCAAGGCATACGAATATAAACATAAAACAGAGTGAGCTCTTAGAAACATTGTAACTCCTCTTACATGTTTATTACCTAAACTCTCAGTTTGTATATAGACAGCTTTTTGCATGTAAGCAGGTTTTTCTCATAGAGAATGCACCTCATGTTACTCAATTACCCTAGGCTTTCTTAAACATATAGACTAGGATCTAACATATTTTTATTTATTAAAACAGTGTAAAATGGCAAATATTCAGTATTTTTATTCAGATTAAATTCTTACTACCCTGTATGCTGCTGCAGTATGCTTTTATGCTTCAAAATTAAATTCAAAAGTAAATTCTAGTGCTACACAAAGAAACAAGTAAAGCATCATAACTTCGTTCCATTCCTGAGCATCACTGCAGTGCTACAGCAAGGCTGGCTAAATATTATCGGTCCTGGTTTTTTTCTGTGTTATTCATCCTGTTGTTGGCATGTGTTAAAAGCACTAGCACGGGATTTAACTATAAACTCCTCGAAACACACGCCAATTATGCCACTATCTTCAACGCCAAAAAAAAAAATTCAAACCAAAACAACAATAAAAAAGCCCACTAGCTTTGCCTGTGTTGTTTTTTATCCTGGGTTAACACAGTCCACTTCCACAAGCCCCCCCTTACACACAGACAGGAGGGAAATTTACACATAAAACTCTGGGTTGAGATAAGGAGTTTATTGAGCTGATCCAATGCACAACTACCTCTGCCTATTTTCAGAAACACAGCAAAAGCAGAAGCAGCAGAAGCCATTGATAAAACAGTTCCCCCCCACCAAAGCACCCAACCCAGCAGAAAAGACCAACATTCCAAAACAGGAAATCTGAAGCAGCAACTGGAACAGGAAGCCTCTCATGTTAGAATCTGAACTTCAAGCCCCATGATACTTTGCTCCAGCCAGCAGTTTTATTTTGAAGCTGTCATGATGGCAGCATGGTACTGAATACACATCAGCAGATCTAACTGAACCCATGACACTTTTCAAAGTGCTCACACAAACTGTTCTCTAGCAATTTTAATACCTTTTCAAAGTGCTCACACAAATTGTTCTCTAGCAATTTTAATACCTTAAAAACAATTGTCATTAGCTCTGAGACCCAGGGAAGCCTGTACAGTATCACCACTTTATCCTGCCTAGAAAGCACTTACCTCAGATAAATGACCCTCTGCTCCAAATGAAATGTCTTCCGTAACCTGTTAGAGACAAATTATTAAGTACACAGTAGATGCATGCTATATAAACAGTAAGATTTCAATGTAACTTATAACAACCATATAATTAAATAAGTTGAACAATTACATAACAACATAATTTTGCTTCACACACATGAAACATTTCAATTGAACTTATAATGGAGAAGTGGCAGCCACCCAATGTTTAAAGCTAAGTTTGAATCCATTTTATTAGTGCCTATCTTTGGCTTGCCTGTTAAAACCCACAAAGAATACAGCTTCTAAAACTGAAGGACTAAATATAGATTGAAACAAACTTTTCTACCAAGCTCTTAAGGAGCTACACATCATTGAGCTGTCTACAGATTTTTTTTTTTTTTGGCACAAATCCTGTAAGTGATTTTGGGCAGGAGAAATAAGAGACCCCACTGATGTTCTGAACACGTGCCAACTATAGTCAGTTCCTCTTTCAAAATGTGCTTCATCTGTAAAGTCTATAAGAAATTAGCCAACATTTCATTGATTGGCTGAGAAGAAAAGAAATTTTAGATTAATAGTATTGGAAAATCATTAGTATTTATCACACATAACAGTACTGACAGTCTTTAAATAAACTAAATTGGGATGTTGCTTTGGTAGGGCAATATTTAGTATCACAGGTATGTACATATATACACATAAAGTGCATGGTCATTACCATAGAGGTATTGTTATCTGAAAAAAGTTTGCTCAGGTTTCTTTTATCTGTAATTCTAATTTTCTGATTATATTTTTACTGCAAAATACACATAAGCATTAAGCTTACTGAGACACTATGATCTCTAGCTGAAGAGTGAGCATTTTTACCAGTAGATATTACCCAGCAGTATCACATGTAGCTAAGGGGCATCTTACTGCACAAAAAACGTGTGACTGTACAACAATGATCCGATCATTGTGTAGAAACCAGTTGCCTGTCACCACAGAAATCCTTTCCAGCTTAAATCAACACAACATACAGTCAGGCGCTGGCTTTCACTGATGCTTAATGCTGACATTGAAAACAAAGATGAAATTTAAAGTTTCTAAATTATTTTTGAAGCTGACAAATACAATGTTCAATTAAAACACACACTAATACACAGTTTATTTAGCTTTCTAATGGCTTTGTCCTTCACACACTGCACATTTGTCTTCTGGACCACAGGCTATCTCAATACACAGTAATGAGTTACAGCCTGCTGGCAGAGGTGTTTTTTGGTGCTTGCTGTCACTAAATTCTGGAAAAATTTGTGTTGTATGCTGTAATTACTTTTTTTTTAATGACAGACACCACATTGAATATTATTTTTTTCATGATAGTTCACTTAATATCATTTGGAACATTCAGTATCTTTTTAAAAAGTGAATCAAATGAAGGTTTTGCAATTAGAGAACATTTTCCCAACACCAGAGTGCTCTACAAAAGACCCCGAAACATCATCCCAGATGGCAAAACTGAAGCATGTAGAGGTGAGGAAAAGGCAGCAGCCCTTATGCTTACCCCTGATTTCCATTTCTTTTATGGTGAAAAAGTACGAACTAATCTACAAAGAACTCTGATTGGATAACTACCAAAAATGCTGACTTACAAAAGGTAACACTACTCAATTTTGGGTTTTACCTTGTAACTTTAATCACCTCAATTTTCTTGAAATCTAGTAGGTGTTTCTTCCCTTCATAGTGATTAAGAGGAAGCACTGCACAGCATGCCAGATAGCAGAAGAAGAAAAAAGGATTAAGTCAGGAACGGAAGCCTGCAGGTGCACACATACTCATGTTCATCAAGATACTTGGTGTTAGGCAGATCCCAGCACACACACATCTCTCTCTTACTAGTTATCGTCAGTGTTTCTGGTATTATAATAAGGTTTTGCTTCCACACACATTATCAACAAGCAAAAAAATAAAGCAAGATATCATAAGGAGTGGAACAAGCAGGAGTTAATGTCTGAAAAGAAATGAAATGTTACTGTGTATTTTAGAAATCAGCTAGATATCTAACTATGAATAATGGGCATAGCAATTTCCACCCCAGTTATCATCTGGGCATAAAAAAAAAAAAGTCCTGGTCAGTTTAAAAGTATGTAACATTTCTGGGATGACAACAAGAACTCATCTTTAACTCCTCAGAGACTTGGCAGAAAATTAAGCCCAATTAGTCACAAAAAGACAAACTATAACTGCAATGATAGGGTGCTCAAATTTTATCAAAATAGCTACCAGCTGGAAAGTAGATGCTTATACAAAAATTCAAGAATCTGTAACAAATAGACTAGACAACAAGCTGACTTTCATATGGTTGAGGCTATTGTCTCTAACTTTGCTTCAGCATTTTTTAAAGTTACCATAATCTAATGAGTTATCCATAGTTGTGAGGAGTGCACCTTAATTTTTAAGTAACTCTGAGTATTACACAGGATGACTTTTGCTGACCTCATGTTATTTAGTTTTCCCCAAAAAATTAGTAGTGATGTTTCAACAAGCTGAGCTGCCAAAGCCTATGATTGTCTTCCCTGGTTAACTGCCAGTGTTATAAAGGAAATCTGATTTACTGGATTATTATGGGATGCCAAAGTCTACCACATAAACTGAGGGAAAAAATAACCTATACTGTCTTAGAAAACACAGTTATGAAGACTATCAAGTAACTGTTGACAGTTAATAAACCTGTGCCCACACATGACAATAAAATATCAGAAATTTCAAAAAGCTTATATATCTTATACCAAAACATGTTACATTATATAGTCTACTAAGGATATTTAATTAAAATAAAAAATGGCCCCTCTGCAATTCTTCCCATTTGTATCCTTTGCTTTTCTTAATACTGTCATGTTTCTTATTTGTTTCCTTGTTTTTCTTCCTAATGAAACCTATGCAGTAAGATACAGTTATATGCAAATAAACTGTATTTATAATATACATCAGCAAAACCAATACCTACTCCATAGTAAAACTTAGCCAGATATGATACAATAAATGACTGGAGAACTTAATTTATAGAATTTCACCATAAAGTAAATCAATCACGCAGGAATGAAATGTGCCTGGTTGATTCTGTGATACGGTATTATTACCCTTTGTTATACTGTTTTGAAGCAAGTAATTCAGTAATCTCCAAATACAAGGAACACCACCCCTTGCTTCTAGAAATTCCCTAATGGGGAACAGGGTTGAACAGTTGAAGAGAATAGTCATTCTAGAAACATGGCAACCCCATCAAGCTACTCTTCTTACAGGGACACCACACCACAGCCTTGTTAAATATTATCAAACCAAGTATTTTGACCAAAAAAAAACAAAATCAAAAGAAAAACAAAAACGTGGTTTTTAGTCTCCAACATAGCCATTTCATGGAAAAATTATTGTTGTCCATTAGCAGTGAACCTTTTTACAGATGTTTAACAGCAAGTCGGGATCCCTAATAGAAAAACATGTGTGTTTTGCCAGCAAAAGTCATCCTGTGTAATACCTAGAGGTACTTAAAAATGACGGTGCACTCATTTGGTTATGATAAACTTTTTAAATTTTTTAAATTTATCATAACCAAATGAGTTACCCATTTGGTTATGGTAAATAACCAAGTAAGTTAGCCATCTGGTTATGATAAATTTAAAAAATGCTGAAGCAAAGTTATAGACAATAGCCTCAATCACACGAAAGTTGTCTAGTGTATTTGTTATAGATTCTTGGATTTTCATACAAGCATCTACTTTCCAGCTGGTAGCTATTTTGATGGAATTTGAGCATCCTATCATTATGTTGTTTTGGGGTTTTTTGCTGGTGTTTTTTTGGGTTTTTTGTTTGTTTGGTTGGTCGGTTTTTGCCACAAGCATTAAATTAATATTAAAACATAAAAATACAATACCATATAACAGAGCACTTAAGTGTTTCAGAAGTGGTTCATCTTTCAACTAAGTCCATTTACAAATATAGACATATTGTCTCTGCACTTCAACATGTTCAAAACTGGAAATTAGTGTGGTTTGTAACTAATGTCTCAGAGGGTTTTTTTTGTAGGCTTTCGGATTCTGCCTCATGATGAACTACTAAGAGACATTAGGGAATGTTATGCTATGGCTCTCCTCTAAAAGTTTGGACACTGCCTGGCATTCCTACTGAGATCCTACCAGCTTTGCTACCTAAAGTGCGCTCATTTAGGTAAAGCTCCTATACCCCACAACAAGGGAAAAAAAATCATCTCCTGAAAGTATAAAAGCAAGACCAACCCTAATTCCAGAACTATGATACAGTCTACACTTTGGGGGGGTTATGTTTGCAACGGGTTGCAGTCATCACTGACACATAACTTTGCCGCAACCATCAAAGCTGCAGGCAGCACTGTAGGAGAGGGAGACTAGTTGAGTAAACCATGATAAAACACAGCTGTGTTGCTCAGCTCCTTCTAAAAGCTGGAAAATGAATGAATGTTCTTACACTAACAGCCTGTTTCTTTTTTCCTTTCAAGTTTGTCAGTCCTAGGAGCGCTGTGGAAACACATGCAGGAACACCTCCACTGGTCCTTCACTGATTGGCATTTTCATGTTTGCTTTTACACATCAGCTTCTAAATGGATTTTGGCATATTCTCAAAATGGAGTTTGTTCAAGATACCAGCATAGGTCAGATCCTGGGCAAAGGCATTTATACCACAAAGTTTAAGCCAGATGAAGAGCCAAAGTCAGAAAGATCATGTCCCTAAGTTCACTCTATGGTAGATAAAGACAGAGAGAAATTTATCAAAAAGCTGCAAGTACACTTTCCTCTTCCATTAAACAACATGAGGAAAACCTGTCCCTCTTGAGACCTGCACCTCTCTCCAAAACCAGGAATTATCTCACTTCAGCTGCCTGGACAAATGAGTAAGAGGGGGAAAAACAAACCAAAGCTGCAGCTGACCACCAGGGGAAAAACAAACACTCTCTATGCGAAGTCAGCCAGTAAACCTTTTTCTGTAGGAAAAGGGCTGCAAGTACTATTAAAGCCCAAATTAAAACCAATTTTACTGAGAGGAAATTTTACAGTAAGGTAAGGGTCTGCTTTCCACTAAGTCTCAAGCAGTATAAATGCAAAATTAGGTGTCGGCTTTCAAGATAACGCACAGCTCAATGGCTCTTAATAGCAGGTACAATTAATCACACTTAATTTTTGCGAGTCCAATTCCAAGGTAATAAAATTGACAACTCGCGTTGGAAGACTCTTTTGCCATAGTGGTACTGTTTGGTGCTGAAACTTTTTAAACAGCTTGTTTACCTTGGCAGTGCAGTTAAAAGATTATCAGGTAGCTTTACATTTTTCAAGCAAGGAAGGAATTTTGCCAAGGAAATCTGACAAACCATTTAAGCCCTGTTATTTTTTTCCTCTTAGTATTTGTTGGATGGTTGAAGCCTACCAGCAACTGAGCTAGGAAGCCTTTGACCATTACACTAGGGAAGGAAATCTTACTCTCCACTTCAGCTGATACAGATTCATGCTTACAAATCAGCAGAACTCAGGGTGAAACTCATCAGTGAGATGAGGAACAGCTGACCATTTGTGTTAAATACTTAATAATTTTTCCCTTAAATCTTGATGTAAATTCTGTATTTATTGCCTGAAAAATTTGCACATTTTAGAAAGACTGATGATGAAAGGAAAAATGTTGAAGGGCTTCTGAGAAGCTAATAAGCTATTTTATTCATGTCCCAGATTGGAGGCCAGATGTTAAGTTCATACTTAACCTGCCCTCCTGACCTGTCACCCAAATTCAACTCCTGTCAAAAGAAAAACAAGCACTACCCCTTGAAATATAACTGTAGAATATTTCAGATACCTCTTTAAGCTCACTGTGCTTGGGGCAGGGAAGAACATCCCATTCTGTGTCCTTTGGGAAGTGATCTTTTCTGTTTTCAGAATCAGATGGGCCATCAGCAGTCATCTCCATCTTATTAATTTCGTTCTCCTCCTCAAAAGCACAGCAACTGGTTTCTTTCAGTTGAAACCCTTGCATCAACAGCTGACAGGCCTCCAAGTCAGCTTCCCACACTCTTTGTAGCAGCTGGCTCCCACAGCTGAAATAAAAGCCAAAAGAAATTAAAACTGCTGTTCAGGGAGAATAGTTGCTATTTCAAGTAACTGTTGGGGTGACTGTTTATTATTAGATAAACAAAACCAACAAAAAACCAACAGCATCTCAAACATTTCCAAAGATATAGCACAAGCTATGTCAAACTGAAAAGCAGTAAAATTATGTCCCTATTGCAAAGCCAATGCCACAAAAAGACTTGTTGTTCCTTCCTACTCTACGGTGTACAGTGGCTACATGTGATTTTCTCCTGAATGGACACAAGTCCAGGGGTGTTGTGACTGCAGCTAAAGCTTCCTTCATGCCATCAGATAGACATTTCATGCTAAAAGCAATTACATTGTGTTTCCCAGAGCCCAAAAGCCCAAGGGAACAGATTTAAGTCTCCTCCCCTCTCCCCTTTTCACAATAGGGAAAGAAAATTAGGCAGGAGGAGAAGAGAGAAGTAAAACATCGAAAAAAAGTCTTGCATTGATTTGGAAGTAAAAAGGAAAGTTTAACAAAAAATAAAAGGTATTTAACTAAAAGGAAGGTTACAAAGGTATAAGGAAAAAGGATAAATAAAAATATATACAAAACCAGACACAGCTGGCAAAGGATTCTCTGGATGTAAGATGGATTCTCTTTGGATGCAGTCCTCTTAGGTGTCTGGGACTTCATGGAACAGGCCTGACCACATGGTTAACAGCTCACAGCAGCAGGGTACCAGAGAGCCAAGGGCAGGAGAGAGAGTGAGACAGGAAACTGCCCCCTCCTAAATAGGGTTGTGGACAGGCAGTGGAATAAACTTTGACCCAGGGATCCCTCCCCCTGGGAGGAGGTCAGGTCTATCTGCCCACCTGGGGTCAGGTTTCTTCCAGCCCACCACTCCTGGACTGGACTTAACCCAGCACACATGGTTTTCCTGCATTTGATGTAGAAGAACATGTATGAACAATCACACTATCTACTGCATTAAATCAGCTCTACTGTTTTGAAAATAGGCACACTAAATATCTTGTTAGAAATGTGAAATGTGCTTGCATCAACCCTGGTGAATATGATTAAATAGATCAACTGTTGCTCCACTTTGGGGTGTTGTACTTATCTCTCACTAATGTGCTTTGTTGTTCAGTTTTTTACTTTGTTATCCCACCAAATAAAAGTATTAGGAAATTAAAAATACCAACCTTCTTCATACTATAAATCCATTAATCATCTCTCAGAGATGTCCACATATATTACAAATATTGGTCCCAAAATCAGTCCCATAGAAATTTTCACATAAAGTAAATGGGAATTCTGGGCATAGATAGTTTTTCAGACAATGAATACTCAAATTGCTCTGCTTGGAAGAGATGTGGTCACATCTCCTCTAAAGGTGTGACAAATACACACTTTGTCTAAGGAACCAAAAAATTCAGTTGTCTTCTAAAATAGGACAGATCAGTGGCAGAGCCTGGGATAGGACTCAGAAGAGCTGATTCCCATGGCAATACACACTTCCAGACAGATTTGAATGCTAATATCTAATAGCCACAACATTTTCTTCACAGTTCTTTTCAACTTCTGTCATTTACTATATAATAGTAAGCAATTTTAAGTGACTAAAAGAAGGAGAATAACTATTTGATTTTAACTTCTGACTAAATTAAATATAAGCTTATCTTTTATTCTAACTGAAGGATAAAGGATTTGTACTGCACACAATGAATTTATTAATCTAACAACGGTACATTTTTAACTCTACAAACTCTACAACATGTGAAGCTGTAAAATTAATATAGTAACATTTTAAGACTGAGAGTCGAACAAAGCTGCAGAAGCTGAGCTATATGATCTGTATCAGTATACATGTTTATTGAAGGCAGAATGATACATAGAGTGCAAAAATCAGTCTTCTCCAAGGAGCTCGGACTATAACCAATTAGAAGAATAAAAAATCTTCACTTCACACACTTCTGTGTTCCATCCAGGCAGCACTTCCCCTACAAAGCCAGGAAAATAAAATACCCCTCACTGTTTCCCTACTTGTCAGTCTCATTATCATGGGTACACAGTTAAAAGATTTCCCTGCAGACAAACATAAGCCCATTTACTTGCTTTTTGAAAAAAAAAGTTTGCTTGCAGCTATATATGGCTTATTGTTAAAGGCTCATAAAATGCACTGGAGACTTTAATCATAATTTCCAGTGGATAGCTTGTTTTGGCTATGCAATTTAATGAAGAGCTCTATTGACAAAACTAGGGCAGAGATAGTGATCTATGTGGAGAAGATTAATGGCATATATAAAAGGACAGCATAACAGTACCTGGGCTGCTGATAGTCAGTCATGACTTAGCTCATTGGTCAGCATACTTTTGATTGTGCCTAAGTTTTATGCTCATTTTAGTAATCAGCAATTACACAGCATAATGCTAATAGCTTGTGTTTATTTTAAGGACATCCTTGTTTTATCATTGCATTTGTAAAAAAATCAAATGTATGTTGAATTAAGATACTAAGAGGTTACACTGAACGTTTCAACTGAAATCAGTGGATGCACATATACATGCACACTCTGAACAAACTTAAGCCAAATGATCCTACTTTTTTTCGGTCTGCAATTCCAGATTCAGTGCCTAGAAACATCATTCAAACACATTTTTTTAAATAAAAATTACTTTATAGCTGCAAATAGATGATACATACCAAGTAATTATTACAAATTATGTTGTTCCCAGCTGTAATGGTTTAGCATAAGGACTAACCTGCCTGCTCCCCCAACAGAAAAGTGAGGGCGAGAGTGACACACAAAACTCAGGGCTAAGACAGAGATAAGAGTTTAATATAGCATGATATATCATAAGCAAAATGCATAATTATCTTAGCTAATAATCTAATTAATCTAAAAATTACAAGGCATGATTACCTTATCTTAGCCTATTTGCAGAAGAAACTCAGTGAAATACAGGGACAAAACCAGCGTAAAAGAGAAAACCAAAACCAACAGCTACCCAACTCCCACTCTTTCCACCACCATGCCTGCAGAAAAAGAGACCACACCCAAGAAGCTGAAACCCCAAAGCAGCAGCCAGATCAGGAAGCCTCCCATGTTGCAATCTGAACTTCAAGCCCCATAATACTTTGTTCCAGTTAGCGCTTTCACTTTTCTGAAGCTGGCATGACTGCGGCATGGTATGAATAACAGCAGCAGTTCAATTCAATCCATGACACCAGCATACAAAAATCTTTAGCTTTTATATCAGGTGTAAAATCAAGCTCAACTGAATGTCAGAGTTTAGTTTATTGATGTTCAATTCACACTAAAGCTGCATTTGCAGCCTCCATGAAGCCAAAAGTATGTGGATACTTGTACTGAACACAGTAAGTTTTTTCAGGTATGCAACTTTTCAAAATGATGGATAGAAATAACTTCTGATTTTCTATTAATATAAAAACATATCAATGTAAATACATTTTTATATAAATATGAAAATACATATTTTTATATAACTATGAAAATATATAAATGTTTTATGACGTATCAGTCTCAGAGTGTTACACATCTGTCTGTACATTACTATCAAAGTGGCAGATGTGGCAAATTCAGTGGAAACGCTAGGAGCAGTTTGCTGGAATCCACAACAAATTATAATCCATCAACCACTTACATAGACCCAGCAACAACAAAGCATACCTTAATCACCTACTGACAGGGAACTTCCAAGTGCCAGAGTGCTCATGAGTCAAAAGTGCCAGGTGTTGTACAAACACCAAAGAGATTACAGTGACGCTCCTTTTCTCAGAAAGACTTTTAAGTTTAAAAATAGCAACAACAGCTAGGATACAGACAAGAATGCTCAAAGAATCACTGAGGCAACAGTGGACTGAACATGCACAGTCTTTACAAGAGTAACTAGTTACAGCTTAACTAACATCTCTCTTATGAGGAAAGGCTGAGATACCTGTGGCTGCTTAGCCTGAAGAAGAGAAAGCTGAGAGGAGAAATGATCGGTGTTTACAAATACACTAAGGGTGGATGTCAAGAAGATGAGGCCAGCCTCTTGTCACTGGTGCCCAGTGACAGAACAAGGGGCAATGGATGCAAACTGGGACACAGAAAGTTCTGCCTCAACATGAGGAAAAATTACTTTACTGTGAAGGTGATAGAGCACTGGAACTGGCTGCCCAGAGGGATTGCAGAAGCTCCTTCTCTGGAGACTTTCAAACTCAGCCTGGATGCATTCACAGATTCACAGATTGTATTGGAAGGGACCCTCACAGGTCATCTTGTCCAACCTTCCTGCAGTCAGCAGGGACACCTCCAACCAGATTGGGCCACATCAAGTCTGATCTTGAATATCTACAGGGACGGAGCCTCAACTCTGTCCATGGGCAACCCAATCCAGTATTTTAGAACTCTCACCATAAAGAACTTCCTCTTTATGTTCAACCTACATCTACCCTGCTCCTGTTTAAAACCATATTGCACTGGAAAATTTGTAAAAAAAAAATTTCAGACAAATGAAAGTGTAATACTTATGACACACAAAGAGTGAGTGTAGTAGTATTAAGATCTTACCTATTAAGCAACATCTCATTTTCTGACCAGCCTCTATCTATAGTTAACAGAAATCCTGTGTGGCCTGCCCTGGGTGATGCTGCTTTGGCAGGGGGCTTGAACTAGATGATCTCCAAAGATCCCATCCAACCCCTACCATTCTGTGATTCTGTAATTAAGCTAATCACTGTCAAGCACTCTGAAGTATCACAGTGTATGTGCATTTTAAGGACTTGCAGAAGGCAAATGAAACAAGTCAGTGGATATCTAAGATCTCCACCATTCCTCTATCCTTACATGAAAGAAAGGATAAAGATGGTAAAAGATTTGGAGCAGCCTTGACATTGAAGGTTAGTAGTTAAGTTTGATGTGACAAGATCAAAACCACAAAAACAGTCATTGCAGTGGCAACAGCATTTTGAATGGATGAGAGTAGGGCAAGACTGCTTTTGTCAAATCAGAGCCAGGGAAAAAGATGTTGAAGTAAGTGAGACACAAGACTCCACAGTAGTCATTTTTTAACTGGATGGATAGCTGAGACAGGTCTTATCTCAAGGACGCTAAGCAGAGCAGGCCTAAGTTGACTTGAAGAATGGCTGAGACATCCACAGCAACATAAAAGGACACAGAAGGGAGAATTCTGGATTAGGTCAAGTTGATGATGACGAAAGAGCTGTCAGAGAAACAGAGATGTTTATGGAAAGGAAAAAATGAATGCGAATCATAGAGGTGTACCCTCCAGCACTCTTCAGAAAGTGGAAGTTGAAATTGTAATTGTAGATGCCTTAAGTCTCAAATATTTTTCTAGGAAGGAACACTGGAGACCAGAGGGTACAAGAAAACTAGAGGATATCTTCAGTCTACACATGTTGTTGGGTGAAATTCATGTTGAGACTCATATCCAGCAAGGATTCTCTTTCTCTTCTTTAAAGTCCAGAGAACATTGGTCCTCTTGTCTTTTCACAAGATTCTCAGAGGTATCAACGAGTGCTCTCTATGTGGCTCTCAGTGCAACTTTATTCTAAAGCTATTTATAGTGCTAACTGAAACTACAAGAATATGACTTTCCTATTGAGGGTTCTGCATACAGACAAAAGGCACATTCAGTTCCTGAACATTGTAGCCTAAATGAAAACATACCCATGTAAAAATAGCCAAAAGATTTGTATTAAATTCTATTAACAAAACAAAACAAAACACACCCAACCACAAAGTCCCTCTGAATCTCTTCAAGGGCAAATCGGAAACAATGCAAGGAGATGTTATTACTTTTAAGTCTCATAATTTCTAGTTTTTAGGAATACCCCTTGGTGAGTGAATTGTTAAAAGTGATTTGTATCACCCTGAGGTCAACACTGTGTGTTGATAAATGATGCTGATTATTTTAATGGAAATCCCTGCAAGAAGCCAAGAGTGTGAGACTGAAGCTAAAAGGCTATATAGTAAGTCATCTGTTTAGAAACTGCATAAACAAAAGAAAATTTATGAGAGGAAATTAATTATCCCTAAGAAGAATACTCAGCTTCTTTCTAATAGGTGAGCCACACTAAGGTACAGATTCAGGAAAGCTTGTACTTACCTTTTCCGAGTAACGTGTTAACAATGCATTCACTGACCCTTAAAGTGGTTTTCTTTGACAAGAAAGCAAATGAAATGCAACAAAAATAGTCTGGCAGGAACAACAGGGATTTTCATCACGCCAGTTAAAATGACTGCAAAGTTTTGAGGCTTACAGAAAAAAGCAATACAACTCAAAAGACTTTGTTCTATATCCCTATTCTTTATTGATCTATTGTACCAACTAGGGAAAGTTTCTCTGTATTTTGGTCACTCATTTCTATATATTCTTTGCACCACAGGGAAGGAACTAGCTCCTTTTACACTACATTTAGTTATACCTTTGTAGCTTTTTACGGCCACAGCCATGCAGTGAACAAAGAAGCCAAGTAAAGTATAGGTGATGATGGAAAGCAACCATAATTCTTGACTGTTAGCAGAAATTTACCCCTCTAATTTGGTTTATCGTATAAATTCACAATCATGCATTAATAGCCCTTGTTATATTTAACAGGTATTTATTACTTCAGGAACATGTTTTTCCTTCATTAAAAAAAAAAAAAAATTCCAATCTGATCAGTTCTTGATCTTTAACCTTACCTGTAATATTTTAAGATGTCTACCATGAATCTGCTGAATGAACCAAAGACTACAATGTTCCTACCAGTGGACCAAACGAGGCTTTAAGGAGAAGGAGGTACATAGCTCTCTTGTCCCTGGCTGGCTGGTGTGCAACGGCAGACTGACAAGGGTGAAGGTATAGGTAAGGCTAATCAGATCATAGGTCTCAGCTGATGAGCATAAGACATAGGAAAAGGAACAAAGAAAACCTGCACTCTGCCCAAACAACAATTTTTTTCCCCTTGGTCTGTGCACTAGGAATTCACTTTTTCTAAGTATCTGAAATCAAACCCTTTTGTTTTTCACTTGTTTCAAGTCTTCCTAATCTTATAAGACCCTTCATACAACTTCAATTCCACAACCCAATTCCTTGCACTGTCTCTTCTCTCCAATCTCCTCAGGAGCTGAAAATTTCATCAACTGACTTCATACTGTTCCCATCATGTAGTTGCACCCCAGTGCGGAAGACATTCTTCCAACTCTCTCATTTCAAAACTCACTGAAAACTTGTTTGCTGTTCAGCACTGTCATTGCATTTCTCCATACAAAAACAAGACTCAGTCTGAGAAAATCAGGAAACTCTACACTCCCTTGTCAGAGGACAACTTACTCTAACCTTGGACACTAGCTAGAACTCCTATCCAAAAAGCTCGAAGCATATAGTACTTTTCTTTGGCACAAGCAATTTACTTCTCTGACCTTACCTTTCCCTTATGAAACATAAAATAAGATCTAGAAAACAAGTAGCTGATCCTCTTTACAAGTACTCTGGACCAGAACCACAAGAGCCCAGGAAAGTAATCCTCACAATTCCCACCTAACTTGCATAATCCTGTACTTTTAATACCTAGAAAATTTTGCTCTGAGATGACTTTTCTAATATCTAAACATTATGAGCAACAGAGAAATCCTCTGCACAACAGTCCTATCCAAAAGACATCCTGGCCCACACATACAGGACATGATAGTGCCACACAGAGATATGGGTAGCACTCTTGTGCAGCTGGAAGAATCAATGATAGTAGTGGCTCTGGTTTCTACAGCATCCAAGGAGCAGAAGCAAACATGCAGAGAAGGATATATTTGAGGGAACAGGTAAGCAGATCTCCCAGACCACCTCAATGTGGTGGCTAGGGTATCTTTCCTCTACTCAGGGATGCATCAGAGCAGAGCATACTTGGAGGTGCAGTAGATAAAACACTTGGAGCAAAACCTCCTGTGTCTTTGTTGATTGATCTAACCTCTACAATACTTCTAGAGTACATCTGTCATGGTAGGGCCATGACATGGCCCAGTACAAACCCAGACAGGCCTTAAGATGTCTAGACAGGGTCCCTTTCTCTCCCCTCCATCCTGCAGGAAAACAGGGCAACGTGGGAAAAAGAACAAAGGGGACAGGACGCTTGCCTGTCTGGTAAACACAATGTTTATCTGGGATGAGAGCACGTAAGCTGACCACTGCTCCCCCAGATACAAGGTCCTTGCTTCTGCCTTTTATGGTTATAGCCTGGCAGAACGCCTTGGGTGACTTGGTAGTCACCCTTGCCTTGCTTCAAGCCTTGCCTTGCCTTGCTCAAACATCACTTCAAGCCTACTTGGACCTGTCTCGTACAAGCTGCCTCAAGTTGCCCTGCCCTGCCTCAAGTGCCTGGTCCAGAGCCTGGGATAAAGCCACAAGCCATACACATGCAAGCTGGAGAAGCCACGAGCCTAAAAGCCAGAGTTGCCTTAGCCTGCTTCCCCTTGCCACCAGAATCGTGCCATGCCTCGGTTTACCCAGGAACCAAGCAAGCGCCTGTCACCAAGAGCCTCGTTAACTGCCCAACGTCCATTGAAGCCAGACCAGCCTGGGACCACACAGTAATCTCTCCTTGCTGGCAATCTGCC
Source organism: Indicator indicator (assembly GCF_027791375.1). Lineage (NCBI taxonomy): Eukaryota > Metazoa > Chordata > Aves > Piciformes > Indicatoridae > Indicator > Indicator indicator. The sequence continues at coordinate 30,987,309 of NC_072011.1, read as the reverse complement.
GTGCTGCGCCGTATGAGAGCGCCCCAAAGCTAACACACAGCAGCAGCATCCCCCATGTGGGTAAAACTAGCTGTGAGTAATTAATTCACTGCCCCTTGGGTTTAAAGGTTCTTATCAAGCCTCCCCCCCACTGTAACTAAGTGCTACCTGCTCTCAGAGACTTTTTCTTTCCAAGTGGTTGCCTCCTAATTTGCATAGAATAGTTTGTATTTTGCCCTAAGACTGCATATTCCCATTGTAAATACATATTCCAACTGTACAATGATCCTATTCAGTGAGTTTTGGCATATTTTATTAATAAAGGGTTACTATTTTTATTAATACCTGTTTGCCATATCATTTATTATTGTTGCGAGGGCAATTAATTAATAAATAATTCCCCCCTCAACCACAACAACATCCACCATAGACTAAGTTATGTTGGGATTAGGAGCTATGACTTCTTGGCTTTGTGGATTAAAAAAGAAACAGTTTGATGCCTTCCACTATAGACACCCTAGGTTCACTATGACATTATCCTTACAGAATGGAACTGAAGTGGAATAAACCACTTTGGAAGAAAAAATACCACACTGGAATGCAACCACTCAAATGCTGTACAATCTCCTTCAGATTGCTGTAGCCTGCTGCACAGATCTTGCTGCTTTCACATCTCTCTGCTCCTGTTTAAACTTTCACTCCAAGGACAGTGTATTTGTGCAGGTCTGGCAACTGGGACAACATCCACAGGTTTTTATACTTCTCTCAGTCAGAAACTGAAATCTTTTCTTTCTCATCCCTATTTTCTCACTCCTCTGTGCTATTAGCTAACAGGTAGCACTGCCATTTGATTGCTCTTGGTAGCTCCGGGCAGTGTTTTTAGACAAAGATCTTACAAAAGGACGTGCACATGATGAACATATGGTGCACTATAGAACTAACCAGCTGAGAACAGCTAAATCATATATGATGCTTATCTGTATTATGTTCTATTTATAAACAATTTTAATTGCATTGATTTGTCGTTGTGTGAAGGACAATTGTATGTGAAGGTGAATGGATGGATGTGAAGATGAGTATACCTGAAGGAAATAAGCCTTCTGAACTTGTATAAATACTTAACCTTTTAACATAATTGTAGTGACATTGAAGCAAAGCCAACATATTATATAACAATTATATATTTCACAGTGCTACAAAATGAAACACAGTTTTCAAATGTGCATACCAACTTGTCAAAGCAGGGTAAAAAAGAGGGAGCTGTGAGTGTAGGCATTTTCCTACTTTGGATTTGTATCTAAATTATTTCTATCAGCTGCTGAAATACATTATTGAGAATACAACCTTTAGTGCAGAAGGCAAGAAAAAATATGCATTAGGAGGGAGGGCTAAGAAGCAAACCACTGCCCAGAACTGACTGCAAGTGGGATCAGCATATCTGATTTCCTTCCAGAATGCCATCTTTCTCTCTAGTTCCATAGAGTTTGATTTAAAGTTATATGTAATACATCAAAATATTTCTCACATGAAAAGTCATTAATTCTCACATTATTTTTTTAAATCGGTTTTGGGCATTTTGTACATATGCATAATGAGGTTATGCCACTGATTCTATAAATTGCATAATTAAGAAGCAAATTGATAAATGCATTCTATTATGATGGATGGATTCTAAAATTCCTAAAGAATTTTCTCAGACCTTTTATATGCCATTAATTTCAATTGATTAAAGAATACTTCCCATCTAAGACATCCCCATTTTTCATAGGAAGAGGCTAATAACAACAAATGAGAAATGTTAATGCAGAAACATATAGTCTCCCACAGTGAACAGAAAAAAAACCCAGAAATATCTTACAGTATTTTCTGTCAAGTGTTTTTTAAAAATGAAGTTACACAATTTATCCACAAATTCTTCTATTCAGTGAAACGTTACCTACTGGATCCAGTATATTAAAGGGATAGAAACTAAACTGAAATCTAAAAACAATCTGTTAAGAATCATGACATCTTTCCCTTGTCCATAGGAAAACAAAACAAAACCAACAAAAACTCAATCTCACCATTCTAAGGAGAGAACAACCACCTTCTATTTTATGTGAAAGTTACATATTTTATGCCTTCTTTTTGTTTTCTGGAAGGCTCATTCAAAACAAGGAGGAAGAACAGTTTTTCTTGTGCTTAAAACCTATAATGGATATCTGATTAGTGTTATTAACAAAAAAAAAAAAAAAATTAAAAGATACCACACATTACTGAACATTTTTGTCATTCTCTCTTCAGTCCTCCAGACACTTGTTTTACCCAGCACAAAACTTTAATCACAGCCTGCCATCTTTCTATCAATATTCCATGTCACTATGTTATACTTAAATTATCTCCACTGGAAACACAAAATGATAGACTGCTGCAGCTGATGGTTTTCGCTTTATTTCTTGATGTAAGGTGGATGCAGGAATGGGACTGACAAGTCGAATGCAGGAAGTTAAGTAATTTGCAAGGGAAGAGGGAAGGAATCTTGTTGCAAGAATTTACTACTCAGTACTGTCCCTACATTTACTGTACAGTTTATTTTTACAATATTAACTAATCTGTAATGTAAAATTTTACTACCTGCTTTCAGGGCTATTTATATATCTCTTAAAAAAAGAACAGATTAATGATCCTCTGCCCCTACCTCCACTGAAAAATCTATCATAAATAATCTGTTCTAAGAGTAAAGCATTTAACTTTGATAGATGAGGAGAAATCTACCATGGAATTCTTATTAAGCAGTCCCCATAAAGCCAGCTTCTCAACCATAGTTTATCATTCACCTCATTCACAAGCCGATAAAGCACCTTCAAGTTTGGTGCTAACTCTGATAACTCAGTCTGCATCCTGCCTGCCTTCGGCTCCTGCAATAACAGCAAAGCCCCACTATGTCATTAAACAGTTGAGCTCAGATTTTTTTTACTAGATTGGAATTGCTGGAATAAGGTATTTTTTCTGAACTACTTAATATTTGAACCGAAATCAGCTTGGAAGGAAAGGCATGAATTAGGCCTTGATTTTGGAAACCATGTACTCAGAATCTATGTATTCATCTAAGCTCTGCTCAAACAGAACCTAAATGCTTTCATGAGCTTGAACCCCACAAAGGATGGAACCTCTAGTGAATTCTAGTGAAACTGAAGCAATTCAGCAGCTTTCAAAGTCACAACCAGTTCTAATCCAAGAAAATACATTGTTTCCAAAAGCATGCATTTGCATTGAGGCCACATTCTCAGCTGCCACAAATCCACACTGCTGCAACAGCAGCAATGTCTATTTATACCAAGAGAAGAATGCATTCTTATTGCAAGCAATTAGAATCATGAGCCTGATCTCTTAGCTTTTATTGCAGAGGACTGCAAATGTTAGGAAGCATATAGAAGGTACCTAAATTTCTCCTCTCAATTTTATTTACCTCTGTTCTCCAATATAAAATTCAAGAGATTACAATATATTCCCACGTCTGAAAGGTTTAGACTTTCAGAGTCAAGTGAATTCACGAATGTGAATCACCCTGTGCACTACTGACTGAGCATTAATTAAGCATACATGATGATTAAAAACAACAGGACAAAGAAACACCCTTCTAGAAGAGATATAATTGAGAGAGATGGTATATTGCCATCATGTGGGAATGGACCTTGAAATTCAACCTTTATAACCAGGAAGACACACCTCAAAAAAATGAGAGTATTGGCCAAATACTGATGTCAATAGCTGTGTGCTTACAGGCTTCCTCTGAAATATCTGAGGGCATGAATTGACCTGCTCTAGCTGCAGGGTCAAATAAGGTCAGCAGTCAAATCCCATTCTGGCTCCAAGAGAGCAAGAGGGAAAGGGAAAGGTCTGTTGATCTTCCCTGGTTGGACTCCGTTAGCTACAACACACTCTGCACTGCTGATGACAGCACTCTGTAAACTGCTGAGGCCTGAATGTCTTCCCATACTGTCAGAGTATGCTCTCAGCCGTAAGTATATTAAGTAACGAACGCTTCCAAATGCTAGTGGGATAACTGTCCCAACTGCATGCAAGATAGAGCTATCCTACATCTTCACACTCTTGCTAAACAGGTAGTGATACTTCATTTATTTTCTTTTTGTTTAAGTATCATGATGCTTCTGTATAGTTGACCATCGAGGACTTTGGACAAATAGGAAGAGGAAGCCAGAATGACTGATGTCAAGTCATATTAGACATTCATCATTCACTAAATGGGATCCTCTCTGCATTCACAAGTATCACTGATTAACAAACAAACAAACAAGATTAATATGAGTTTCAAAATCTTAATAAAATTAACATAATTCAATGAAATAGAAAAAGGTGAAAAAACAGGGAAGAGAACAAGGGACTGAAAAAGAAAGGGGGGGGGGGGGAAGAAAATTAAAAAAAAAAAAAGGAAAATTACTTCTGCTCCAAAACAGGGAAATAGCAGCACACCAAAGCAGGGAAACAATACAGTTACTTATTCTCGATGAGGCAAGAGTTTGCAGCAGAGAGGACTACTGTGACACTAATGAGTTTCAGCATAGTGTTAAACTCCAGCTTTGCAGGCATGACTGATCAGCACCAGAACACAAGAAAAAGCACCAGCGCAAGAAAAAAACATACAGAATAAGAAAACACCCTCACAAAACTCACAATTAATAATCAGTTAGAGAAGCTGTGAACTTTCAGCACATTTTCTTTCCAAGCAAGGGCAATACTTTCTGTCTTTAGGGGGGCAGACTCAGCTTCACCCTCTGATGATTTTTGCTATGCTAATATAAACTGAATGGAAGACAAAGAGCCTGGAGGGAAGGTGGGAGGTGGGCAAGCTTTTTCATGAATGAGTGGCAAAATCCTCTGTCCCCTTGTCATTGCTAATGCAGCACACTAACTACTGAAGTTCATTCATTAGCTTCAAAAAGCCCTAGCCTGTACAGAACCTGAATTAATATGGACAGAGAGTTACTAAAGGTTGTGTGGCCACGTGCTTTGCTTTTTCTAAAGCTTTAAGAGGCACTGGAAACTGGCCCCAAATCTGACCCACTTTTTTTTCTTTTTTTTTTTTTTTAGCTCTAGTTTCAATGCTGAGATTAGATTTTAAAAGAACAAAGCTTTCTTCTCCTCATAAAATAGTACAGTCATGTGCCACATACTTCCTCCACCTTCCAATTACAAAAGAAAACAAGAGATTAATATTTGTGACCTAGTGTCCCTAAGCAAGCAAAATGCCAAGTAAAGACAATTGCTAAGCTTGTAATTCTTGTGCCGTTCTTTGCACCTTACTGTCTCATACAGATGCCAAATAGTCATTAAAAAAAGTTCAGGGCACAACAAAATACCAAATATACATTGGTACAATACTAATTCTTTGCTAGATTTTAAAAAGCCAAAGCAAATTTTGTGTTATGTCCCCTTCCTCCAAATAACTGCTGGACCTAAAAGAAAAACTCTCATCACACTCTTTGCCCTGGTGCTCACGGGCAACTTCAACCACTCAGATATTAGGTGGTAAGATCACACAGCCAAGCACAAACAGTCCAAAAGGTTCCTGCAGCGCATTGATGACAATTTTCTCCTGCAAGTAGCTGAAGAACCAACAAGGAGAAGTGTAATGCTGGACAAGTGCAGGGTCCTACATCTGGGGAGAATTAACAACAGGCACCACTACAGGTTAGGGACTGCCCTGCTGGAAAGCAGAGAAAGACCTTGGAGTGCTGGTAGACATCAAGTTCTCCACGGGACAGCAATGTGCTCTTGTGGCCAAGAGAGCCAGTGGTATCCTGGAATGCATCAAGAAAGGTGTGTCCAGCAGGTCTAGGGAAGTTCTTCTACCTCTCTACTCTGCCCTGGTGAGACCACACCTGGAATACTGAATCCAGTTTTGGGCTCCCCAGTTCAAGAGAGACAGAGAACTGCTAGAGAGAATCCAACAAAGCCACGAGGATGATTAGGGGACTTGAGCATCTCCCCTCTGAAGAGAGACTGAGATTCCTGGGGCTGTTTAGTCTTGAGAAGAGAAAATTGAGATGGGATCTCATCAATGTGTATAAATATCTGAGGGGTGGGTTTCAAGTGGATGGGGCCAAGCTCTTTTTGGTGGTTCACAGTGATAAGACAAGGAACAATGGGTTCAAACTAGAACATAGAGGATTTCACCTCAACATGAGGAGAAACTTCTTTACAGTGAGGGTGACAGAGCACTGGAACAGGATGCCCAGGGAGGTTGTGGAGTCTCCTTCTCTGGAGACTTGCAGAACCCCCTTTGGCAGGGGCATTGGACACAATGATCTCTTAAAGTCCCTTCCAGGCTCTGATATACTGTGATACTGTGATACATCCCTCTCCTTCTCCAAAAATCTCCCTCCACACCTTCAGTCAGCAGATGGTTCCTCAGAAATAAAGTCCTCCTGTCCTTGCAGCAAGCATCACTGCAGACTTAGAAGGATCCTTGCTGCTGCACAAAAGACATGGTGGGTTCCATCAATGCAATTATCTTCTACCTTGTGGAGGACATGAATAAAAGCAATAGTGGGAGGTCCATTGCTGGGTGTGGGGTTTATATTGTTCTCACTTGGTGAAAGAAGCAGACTGCATTCATTTCTCCATTTTCACTGCTTGTGCAGTGTGCATTTTATCCATAGATGGGTATAAATATTAATGATGCCAGTGCTGAAAGAGACAAGTTGGGAACCAAGAACTGTATCCTGGCATGAGATATGGGTCTATCAAAGGATCTCCACTTGCACGTGGTACCAGAATCACCCTGAAGATGAAATGTGCATTATGCTGCAGAGACATTATTACAAACTCTGATCTGCACTTCCCAGAAAGACAGTTTCAGTTTACACCTCCTGTGGGCATTACCTAAACTTTCTACATCCAGAAACACAAGGAACAACAAAGATTGCCCCCTTTCTCCCTGACCCAGTTAATCTAGGCTAATCCATTTCCAGGAAACAATGTAATAAAATTTCTTGTGAGATAATTTAAATTTAACTAAGAGCTTCCAAGTTACCATACTCTGTCAGGACATTGCAGACATTTTCAAATATATTGCAATTGATTGCAAAGGCAACATGATGAGAATCTGCACTGTAGTCATGAAGTCTGAGGTATCTTGCAAAATAATCTGCTGTGTTTTAAAGGTAGGAATAGGTTATCTGTGAATCACATGCTTTTTTTTTTATATTCCTACTAACCACCTTCACCTCCTCCCTGATATACAGAGAAGATACACAAACATAGGCATGGTAAGGGAATACAGTTGGAAATGAAAGGAAGAAGTAAGAAGAAAATTTACAAAGTGGAAATAAGACAACTGGAAGGAATGATAGAATGACAGAATGGTTTGGGTTGCATGGGACCTTTAAAGGTCATTTAGTCCAACCACCTTGCAGGGAGCAGGGATATCTTGAACTAGGTCAGGTTGGTCAGAGCCCCATCCAACCTGACCTTTCCAGGGAGGGTACATCTACCACTTCTCTGGGCAACCAGTGTTTCATCACCCTCATTGTAAAGAGTATTTCCCTTATAGCTAGTCTAAATCTGCCCTCTTTAATTTAAAACCATCTACAAAACAGTCTACCCACCAAGCCCATCTCTCTCCAAACGACAGAAGGATGTTGGGGGGGATCATGTCAAAGGTCTTACAGAAGTCAAGATAGGTGACATCCATAGTTCTTCCCTTGCTCACTGCTGTAGTTACTCCATCACAGAAGGCCACTAGATTGATCAAGCAGGACTTGCCCTTCATGCAGCCATTCTGGCTGTTTTGAATCACCTCCTTGTTCTCTATGTGCTTTAGCATACCTTCTAGGACGATCTGTTCCAACATCTTCCCAGGCACAGAGGTGAGGTTGACAGGTTGGTAGTTCCTTTCCACCAGTTTTAAAAATGATTGCAATATTTCCCTTTTTCCAGTCACCAGGGACTTCACCTGACTGCCATGAGTTTTCAAAGGTAGTGACTGGCAACTACATCAGCTAAGAGAGACAGAAAAGGTGATAAAGAAGCCACAATAAAGGAAAGACCAAGAGCAAAACCAGAAAGCCTCCTGCCTAAGAATGCTAACTTCAAGACAGACCAATTAAAGAACAGCAAATAAGAATGAGTTTAAGTAAGAAAAGCTACTTCAGTTTTTCATGGTATTTGAATTTACCATTGTGAAAATCAAGTTTCCAAAACTATTTTAAAAAGGGAATGTATCTCCCAAATAAGGCTGGGCTAAAACAGCAAACCAAAAATATTCCCTGTAATTTATTAATTAACATACTTAGTAGTTTGCTTATTATTCACATCTCTTTTTTATTCATTAATGGTTTTGGCATGTAAACTTCCCTCACTACAATAGCAGCAAAACCAAAGATCAGTGAGACCTTGCCAATTCTGCACCTGCAAGGACACACAAGCCCTTTTGATGTGTCCCTGAGTTTACGTTTAAGATCAGTGGCAGTATGAAACACTTCTCCCTTCAGTGTGTTCTGCTATTCAGAACATTCCATATCCAGCTCTGGTCCCAAAAACATTTCTGAAACTTACTATGCTATAAAGGAAACTCCAGAAACATGGTATGTAAGCAGGATGAATAGTAAGGGAAGAGCACAACTGTTTTAGGACTGTTTGTCTCAATTTGTAGTGGCAAATTAACCCTTGGCATGGGACCCTTGGGACATTGAACATCTTATCTGAAGGGATGGGGCTCAGTGAAAATGACAGTTACAAATGCAGTAAAAACATTGCCTGCATGAGAAAACTACGAGTTTCTGATATAGAATGTATGCATGTACTAGCAGTCTGAACAATCAGGTTGCAGCCACATTTGTTCTGTCCTAGTCAAGTGACATTTGGCTGAAACCCTTAAAAAAAAAAAATCACAGATGTACAGCACCAGGTAAAAGATACCTTGGGCTCAGATTTTTGTTTTTCATCAGGTTGTCCTAATTATGCATGATCCCCTTCACAGTGAAAAGGGAGCTGTGCAGGTGAGCACACCTTACATCAGGGCAAGACTACTACATGTCCTGTACTGTGCTCATCCGTGAGTTGAGAAAAGCCACCACTAACATAAACCCAAACATTACTGAACAGAAAAGAAATTGAGACAAAGAGTGAAAGAGAGTCAATTAAAGAAGAAAGGATTTACACATTTGCAAAGCTACCAGGTGCTGTATCATTTAGCAATGACAAAGCTCAGTCACTGCCATGCTACACCTTACTAGGAGACATATTTATTCACTTCCCCGTTCTTGCTGAATGGCACAGACAGCAGCTCAGTAAAACACTTTTGTGTAATTGTCACCAGTTATTCTTGAACAATATTATTTCCCAAAAGGAATTTCATTACTCCTATCTGGGAATTAGAAAATGCCACTAACAAGCTCAGTTTTCATGATGAATGGAAATCACAGCATAATCTTCTGAGGCCTGGAAAACAGTACAACCACGTTAAATTCCTTCAGCTCAAGAAATGTCATCTTTACATCAGCTGGTACAAAAAAAATTGTTTCCAGCCTGAGGCAGTTACGATAAGGGATTTAGAAGCCATCACCATGTGGGCCATGAGATATAAAGGACTGCATCACTGTATATAAAGTGCTTGCTGCTCACAATTTCAGAGCTAATGTCCTCACAGCTGTGTATGACTTCAACCATCTGGGAAAAAAAAGAGACTAAATGAGTCATTGGAAGGATCTAGTATTTTGTCTAATGCATTTAACACTCCTGTAGCCCAACTCTTGGTAAGCAAATCAAGATCAGATCATTATCCATCAATGGATGAAGCTATGCGCTCTCTTGGAAATTATGCAGAAAAAACAGTCTTGGGGGAGGTAAGCAAAGATGACATTTTAGTCCTCTCTGTGTGCTCTTAAGATGCTGCCAGCAGCTGAAATGGCCCTCAGTGCAACTTAGGTGGGTCACAGGTTACACAAAATTAACGCAGGCCATCTGGCACTCTCAAGCATGCCTGTGCTGCTGTGTATACAAGGGGGGGAAAACTTTTGGAAAGCCTTATTCAGCAGTCTTACAACAGCAGTTCTCTTCTAGCAGATATCAGGCTTTCTAGACCATGTCATACAGAACACAAACAGCTCAAGATAAAGATTGATAAGAATCTGTAGATGGCCACAGAGAAGTTTTAGCATTAAAACACTCAATATTTGCAAGTTTATACTTGTAGGTTTGGATAACACAGACTGCTCCTCAGCAGTAGTGTTGGACTTCAAACAGGGCTCTGGGTGGGTGCAGCAGGCTAAAAAGCTCCATCTGGACTCGGGGATCTCACTTCACTGCAGAGTATCTTTACAGTCTTGAGAAATGTTTAAATGCCCAATTGCTCAACTAGTGATAAAGGCAGGTCCTTCTGGGGTTTCTTCTGCCTCAGGGTTCAATTTCTCATGACAGGTCTAGCTCTTACACTCTTAATATGTGCAGAAAGGTAAAAGGGAGTCCCAGGATCTTTGGTTTCTCCTGGTATTTCATTTGGTCTCTGCCTTCTCTCCCCTCAAGGTGTATTTTCGCTTGTAAGATGCTCTTTCATTGAATATCGTATCCATCACTAATTTCTCAGGTAATCCTCGCCACCCAAATTTTGTGCTCTTATGTCTTTGTATCACTCTTTCCAGGGCTCAGTTCATGACCCTCTATCATTTACTTAAGGTCATTTATTGGAGAACTTGATGGTTCTTGAAAGACTCAGATTGTTGAAACTGAATTTAGTAATGCCCAGCAGTCTTCACGTGGAGTAGAAAGAAGCAAGATGAAGAAATACACATTTGGTGCAAGAACAAGTGTCCCTCAAGCAGATGCTCATCTGACTTTCAATGAGCTAGATCAAGCAACTTCTCTTAAATGGCTCAAGTGATGAGCTGAAGTTATGTAAGCAAAATTTCTAGCAGTTCAGATATCCAGCCATCTGCCTTCACTGAACGCATTTCTGTTATGTTAGCACTGACCACTTTTGCAAATCTCCTATTTACTAACAAAAGATAAGAGATTTGAAAGGTCTACCATGGAAGCAATGGCAATGGTAGTTACAAAAAATGCAGCTGGTGATTTAATGTATAAAATCTAGAATTACCATGAGGTATACTGGTGACTGGGAAAAAAAAGCCTACAAGATTATTAAACCTGTTATTTATTTGTTCTTCTCTTGAAAGATGCTGTCCTACTGCTCAGAATACAAACTGTATTTTAAAAGACAAAAAAGTGTCAAGTAACCTGTATACTTCATGGATGGTTAGCTTTCTTTGGGGTGAAATTATTAGATACTGGACATATTTTCTTTTGTGGCAATGCATATTTTCCCTTTTTTCTTTTTTTTTCCTGTAGGTGCAAGGCTATTAAAAGCATACTGTTCTTAATCAGATTAATATTCACAGTATCTTAATAACAAATTAAGCAACTTGAGAACAGATGCATCTTGTAGGCTACAGTTAAAAGTACTGCATTTATTTAAGAAGAAGGAAAAAAAAAAAAAAGGCAAGGAAAAAAAAACTCCCACACACTCCAGTGAGTAAAATTGATTCCCCCAGCCAAAACAAAACCCAAAACCAAAATAAAAACAAACAAAACACACAAACAAACAAACCCCCCCCCCCCCCAACAAGCAACCAACAGAGAACGAAAGCAACATATTCCAAAATTTTCTTCAGAAAATAGACAAAACAGAAAAAGGGGAGGGGAATTTAAATTTATTAAATTGATACTTTAAAAATGTTAACCTTAAGTAAAGCTTTGTTAGTCTGAGTTTTCTTCATTAATTCTTTTCTATTATAAAAGTAGTCAAAAATAATATTTCTTACAGTTGTACTTTATTTTGAAGTTTTATCTTAAATTGAAGGCTTTTGAATTTAGGTTGTTTCTATTTAAAACACTACCTTGTTTTGTTGTATGTCTCACCTGGAGGAAAAACTTTAGAAGGTTATTGGAAGTCATGCTGCATCAACCTGATCCTCTACCAGTTTCAAAAGCATTCAGAAAAGTGTATCCATGAGCCAGATGCAAATTTTACCTCTGTCTACAATGCAAACTTGAAACAGTCATTAAACTTTCCTGAGAGAGCCTTTCTTTAGGCTATGATATATAAGGAGTAATTTGAGAATCTATATGAGGAAAAAAAAAAAAAAAAGGAGAAACAGTCTCTCAAGTTAATTCCTTAAGAGGGAAGGAAAGAAAAGCAAGCCTCTCAGGCTTTTGCTTACTTTTTTTAATTACTTAAGCTGTAAAGCAGGTGGAGTTAATTACACAAAGTCCAAAGAACCTTTAAAAAACAACCATCTATAACCACTTTATTAGCATAAATGTATAAAAAAATAAAGATGCAGCATCTTAAGGATTTATTTCTGGCAAAACTACTGGAGATTTTATCTTCCCTTCAACATTAAAATACATTCTTAGCCCTTAATTAGTTAAGATAAACTATTATTAGAATAATGGCATTTGTACATATTGCAAAACTGTCACTGGTTCAGGACTGAATCTTTGCCATCTGGGGGCTTGGCCAACCCTATGGTGGGGTTTGGCAGGGGAGGAGATTTTTATTGCGTATATTTTATGACTTTTAGGGATTTTTCTTATTGTTAGAAGAATTTTTGTTGTTTTCTGTTATTGGCACTGTTTTTTAATTCTTAAGGGCAAGAAGAGACATTTTAGAAACTTGGCAACACTTCAACAGTCTGTTAGAGAAAAGCTGATGGCAAGCTCTGAAGCACATGTTAAATACACCAGAACAGCTGCAGTGATATGCTTGGGACTGCATTTGTGTTCTCAGCACAGGCTGGGAAGAACACTTACCTCAGTAGCAAAACTTTGAAGCCTGTAGCCTGGTTGCAAAAGAGAACCTACACAGAAACAGGCCTAGGCCTATGTGGTATGGAGGAAGGCAACCCTTGCATATAAAAGCAACAAAATATATTAAAATATTCAATAACACATCTGCTAAGCTAAATTTGAAGTGGTCAGCTGCTGTTCATAAAAAAAGGTTCCCAAATATAAAGCAGTGCCAAGAAGAGAGTTCAAATTTCAATCTCTCCCTTGAAATAATACTCCCCACAGAATCACAATAAATACCATAAGTTCAGCATGGAAATTTCTCCCACAAAGAGCAGGAAGAGGGGAAAAAAGCATGCTGCAAGCTTATTAACACCTATCAAGACACATAAAACTCTGCTGCAATTTAAGACACTGATATAGAAAGTCCAGATAGACAACCCAAAGATTATAAAAAAGGCATAAATTGAAACAAGCCACAACTGCTAATTCTATCTGATAAATTCTCAGAAGGAGAAAAAAAAATCTATACAGATTATTGTATACATAATTATTAAAAAAAATTTTACTTCTTTCTGGGAGCCCAATATGTCAGTTAAATCCACACAGCCCAGAAGCATCAATACACGTTGCTACATCTTGTATTTTAATAAAGTGTATGGTTTTCAAAAAGACAACCCAAAGAAAGTACTTAAGACTCATTTTAGAATTATAGGTTGGAGTAAATGGAGTATAAATACTATTAAGAGCAAGATTAGACAGGGCACAGACACATAGCTTGATGTTCGAAGTCTGTTTCCATTATTTTTCAGTCAGCTCTCTAAATTACTTTTAAATTTAAGAGTTAAACAAAATAAATACTTCTATATTCAAAAGTATAAGTGAACTAATCTAAAGATCTAGAGCTATCTCCTTATCAACACAATATAAAATAATGAGGGCAACAAGTTTATTCATTACGCCTGCTCAGTAAAAAAAAAAAAAAAAGAAAAAGGAAGTGGCATTAATTTGACGAGTTGCATGTTATTAAGACACAAACTGCAATTACTTCCAATGAAATATTTTAAATCTTTTTCCAGTATAAATATACTTGTGCAAGGCAAAGTCAGCTATAGTAGAGGATTCCATTACAACAGCAGAGCAATATTCACTAACCATATTTCAAGGAACAGCCTAAAACCTGAGGGTGATCTAGAGCCCCTTTCATATGGAAAGGGAAGGAAATATAAATGCTAGCATTTGTTTGGAGAGAAAAAATATGTAAAAAACTTCTGCATTAGGATTCAGTTCTTAAAATATCTCCATTGTTGTCTTGGTTTCTATTTGCTTTCCACAACCCCCCAAAATAGCATTATTTCAAAACTGTTATATAAAGAGTCACTAATTGTCAAAGACACCCAGAATACTGGTAAGATATCCCTTGGCTCTGCTCAGAGTTGGGATCTGGAGAGATGCACATCAGCCACATGCATGCTTTTGTTTCTCTGGCTGTACCACCACAGCCCCAGAGCAGTCCTACATACTAGAGGACACAGCAATTCTTTCTAGTACCTGCATCCATTGGCTGTCTGGTTGCAAAGCTGCTGAATTCATCTATGAACAGAGATCTTAACAATAACACTTACAGGATTTCCAACTCTGAACTATTTTTGGTATTATTCCAATGCAGGTTCCAAAACATTTCCTATGAAATTTATGCATGTTAATGCTGTATTAACAAGCGTTTTTTAGCTTTCAAAATTTTCCATGACATCATCCTTACCTATGTAGTTTATCCTCCAGCACTTCCATGTACTTCTCAGCATTTTCTTTCACACTGGTCACTGCAAAATAAAAGTTAGGTAATGCTATAACTATACCATTCTGTATTTTTTTTTAAACAAACTCATCTCTTATCCACAAATTTTACATATCTCAGTCAAAAATCAGAATTCTATTAGCCCTGTCCACAGTCAAGTTACAGTGTGGGGGGTGTCTTTCTATTTTCTTGAAAGACTATTGTATCCATACATTAATTTATTTAGTAATGCGTTTACCTCTTGGTCATGTCAGAAAACTGTTGAGACTAACATGGGCATGGTTTGTAGACATTTCCTCCTGACACATGAAACTCCCCAAATAAATCAAAAGAACCCAGCTCCACACAAAATAAGAAAAAAACCTTGCATATCTAAGTCCTCATGATTACCTTCGAAAGAATCACAGAATCATTGAAACATTCAGGTTGGAAAAGACCCTCAGGATCACCAAGTCCAACCAACAATCCTACTCTACAAGGTTTACCCCTAAACCCTATCCCCAAGCACCACATCCAAATCACCTTTAAACACATCCAGGGTTGGTGACTCAACCACCTCCCTGGGCAGCCCGTTCCAATGCCTGACCACACTTTCTGTGAAGAAACAAGCAAGCCTAACTGCTTTGTCAGTCCATGTCCTTTAAAATGTTATGAGTCTTGTATCAAACTTCTAATAGAACTGAAAACATAGAATTTCGAGAATTATCACTCAAGATTGTTGAGATTTGGGGGGAGGGATGTTTTTTTATGTTTTGGGGCTTTTTGTTTCTTCTTAAATTTGTGACGTAGATATTGCCTCCCTACAATTTCTTCACTCAGAAGAAACTCCAATAAACTATTTGCCATAACACACAATAATAAAACAACTCTTTTGGATGACTCTTGGTACTCCATCATGAGTACAAATTGGGAGAAAAGTAAATCCCCTCCAGGAAACTGGAGGCTTTTAGAGGATAATAATTTTCACACTCTGGTAACTCGGTTTTCCATTCTCTAATAGCTGGCTGCCAATTCCAGGCCTAGAATTACAGAACATTAGGGGTTGGAAGGGATCTCAAAAGATCATCTAGTCCAACACCCCTACCAGAGCAGGATCACTTAGCGTAGGTCACACAGGAACACCTACAGGTAGCTCTTGAACGTCTCCAGAGAAGAAGACTCCACAAGCTCTCTGGGCAGCCCGTTCCAGCGTTTTGACATCCTCACAGTGAAAAAGTTTTTCCTTATGTTCAGAAGACTGTTGATCACTGTGTCACTTTTAAACCCTTTATGTGTTGTACATCAACTAAATGTGAAGATGCTGTTTTTGTAAATCAATCACTTTTTATGGGCAAAGCTTGCTATGGGGATAAAGCACCTTGCAAATTTACCTGTCCATCACTCCGTATCTTCTTTACAATATAGTAGAGCACAGTATAATCACAGCTTAGACACATGAAGCTTTTCACATATTTCTCACTTCCCCCATTTATTTTACTTTTTTTTGCCTTCACAAAGCAGATTGTCACACACTAAAGCCTAATCTGAAAACTGTTAACCAAATAAGCTGCACTAAAGCAGTGTTCACACACACACATAGGAGTTTACTAGCTGAAACCACTTAGATAATACCATTAGCGGTAAGCATCAGGGTCAATGTAACATCAACTGTCTGCAGAAGGTGGTGTTCCTCCCACTCAGACAGCAGTCACACATCACTGAAGCAGTCCTCCATTGCAATAGCAAATATAAGATACATTTGGTAGAGCTGGTTTACTTTTTGAGTGGTTTTATTTTATGAGAAAATTTATTGGATTAACAGGGAAAAAAAATCCAAACCAACTAAGAACAAACCAAAAAGCCCCAAAACAACCTCAAAACTGAAACCCAAACCCAAAAACCAAACCCCACCATAACCCTACTACTCTGGAAAGAACCTTACTTTTGTCCTTAATATCTTTAATTCAGGTTCGCTGTCAGAACAGGTTCTGCAACACATCTTGAGCCAGTAGGATTCTGGAAGACTATAATGTACACAGAGAACCGAATTCATTTATACATTCACAGACCCATCTTTCCATTAGAAGAGCACTGGTGAATGTTATGCAAAAGGTTCTACAAAAATTTTTTCCATGGCACTGGAGACTAAATAAGTCTCTTTAGCTTGCAGCGGTTCTGTAACAACTGCAAAGCTTAGTAGAAGATCTCAGTTTGCATACCATGCTTTTATTAGCACACTTCCTGTGGAATTGTGGAGACTGTAAGGCTGCAACTCCTCCTACAGCTTTATATAAACTACCATCACTTTTTCCAAACTCCCTATCTATCAATCCCCAAAGCACTAACCTGAAATTCAGCACATGCTTTGACAGCAGATAGGTTAAAGGTGTACGGCTGCTATACTTCCTCTTCTCTTGCCATTGTTGCAGTATCTTTCGTGAGCTGTTACAAATCAGGGGCTTATTCTTTCAGATAACGAACTCAGCAGACATGATTACTTTTTGGAGAAGGAGAAGAAGTGGCAGAGAATCTGTCTCACACTCACTTTGTTTCTAACTGATATAGCAACTTCTGTGTTACATGAAAGATAAACCTTGCTCTCAATTTCAGCTTCTGTGTTTCTCACTTTTTAATTGGCTATGATCTGATAGAGTAATTTGCACTTTCACAGTTCAGTCCTGCCCCTATATGCAATTTTGCAATGCCCTTGAAGCACACAGCTTAATATATCAGCATTATTCAATGACAAAAAGTAACGGACAAGAATACACCACTAGACAAAAGTAGGTCAGTAAAAAGCTAATCCTCATGTGGAAATCACCTCACATCACTAAACCCTACTCTCTCCTGTCAAATGTTTTAACTACATTAAAAGAAATGCAAACTTTGCTGCTGAAAGAGAAAGCTCCCCAGACTAGCTTTGTCTCTTTGCCACCTTCTGCATGTAATTGGGAGAGCTATGACCTGGAGATTTTTCTGGAAGGAAAACACTGCTTAAAAAATCCAATGCAAGCTACTTCTCTTGTAACAAACAGCAAGCAGCACTGCAACAAATCCAGAAGTACTTTCAGCCTTCTCTATCATCCATTTGCAACAGAAGACAAGCAAGAATTGTAGATTTTTTTGTTCTACTTTAACAAATCTGTTCACCATCACTTCAAAGCAAAAAAAAAAAAAAAAAAGTAAACAGGAAGCTCTGATACCTTCAATCTAGCTAAGTACTAGATGACAGAGAAAAAAAATAATAATAATTTATGAGATTCTTTTCTGCCTAAGTATGACAAATGGTTTATTTTTATATGTAAGTGAATGGGACTGTTTTTTCCATCAGTTCTCCAGGGTTTTACATGCTTAGCTCATACTGGCCTTGAGGGGAGTTATTAAAATAAAGTAGTATAAAAACAGAAGATCAGGCACCAGGGTATTTACTAAGATTTAAAATAAGACTTTTCTTGTGAAGCTTTAATTGAAGATAAGTGATTCAGCATTTCTTTGTTATGTATTTTTTCTTCCTATTAGAGCAGCAAAGTCTTGGAATCAGTCTTGATCAGACAGAGTTGAGGGGCAGCTGTGAGCTCCTGTGGTGGCCTTTAGCTGTCACAGAGTGTAAACCTGCGTTTTTAAAAGCAACACAAATATTTTCCAATAATTAGCCTACATAGTGTTCTTTTAAAACAACATAATGGGTTTTTTTCATGTGAAAGCAGCTTCCCTGAGGTGGTGCTATTTCTATTACTTACAAATATTACTTGAACCTGCACATCAAAGCATATAATCTTTTTTAATCTTCTGTCTTGCACCTCACAAACTGAATTTACAAAGACCTAAGGCCTATAACATATGCTTTGGAATCTGTGATCAATATTTTAAAAAACTTTCTAAAACTGAGTACCTGACTACAGACACCTTGAACCCTGTGTCCACATGAAAGCTCCAGATGTAGATGGCTGGCACCTCAGAAAAGTTTCTAAAATTAAATTAGGTGCCTAATAAAATTGGTAGCCACCACCACAGCAGCTTTTAAATGCTAGCCTGTAGACCTGTAGGTCTACAGTTCTCTGCCAGACAAGTGATGTGTACTTTGAGTCACAGAGATACAAAGTCCAAAGTTAATTTTTCACCTTCCATTCTAAAAATAAATAATTTTTTTTTTTTTTGGTGAGTGAAGAATGAGGTGAAAAGGGACACACAGTTTTATGCAAAATTAAAGGTTGGAAGAGCCACAATGGCTGATAGCAGATCTACACACAGCATGAAAAGAACTGCCAGATATTACCTGCCTGTGTGACAAACCTACACAATTAGCCTCTCCAATCCACAAGCATTACACTCCTTCTCAAATACATTTTTTAGTCAGGTACAGAAAAACTTCCACATGCTTCAATAAGATTTTTGCCCAATTTAAGAATCTACAATGAGATTTAGCTCTTAGGAATGATATAAAAATAGAAATGACTGCATGGACATGCATTTATCCACCTGGGGTAAAGTCTAAGGGCAGAATTAGGTGTGAATAAGGTTGACAGATTGCTTGTTCTGTCACTATTCTATTTTTTAAGTGTAAAAATTAATGCTAACAGAAAGCAAAAGCAGGACAAGATTAGTTTAAAATATCTGATGTTGTCTGTTGTGTAAGACATGCTGCATTAACATGTGAAGTTGAGGCCTCAAAAATAACAGAATGGCTTCATTGCATTGAAAGGTTAACTTGAAAAGGCAGTCAGACTTCAGAGACAACATCTCAGCTGCTCGGCTACATGTCAAGATGATTTATCAAGTCCTAGTAACAAGATTTTGGATTACAGAAGGGTAGGGAATTTTGCTCTTTTTGACAGGGGAAAAACCCAAAGAACAAGCTCTGCATAAAGAACAACAGTCTCTTCCCAGTGCATTATTCCTAGGCAACTCAAGTCGAAAGAACAGAAAAATCTAGGATTAAAGAGTGGAAAATAGGCAGCTTGATACACACGTGTGTGTAGTCTGAAAAAGCTAACATTTTGGGTTAAGTCAATCAACCAAATTCTGTGCGGGTTCACTGATTGTCTTCCAGTACTGAAGTTAGTAGTGAGATATGCAGTTACTGTCTGCCTCTTTCAGCCACCAGAGATGAAGTAGCCAAAAGTCCTCTAAACGGATTGGCCATTCCATGAATCAGAAAACTACATGAGGGTGAACCGAAAAGACAAGAATTGTTACCAAACATCTATGAAATTAAAGCCACATGTTTAAAGACATAAACCAATTTTACTTGATGGAGTTGAAGATACTACCTGCCTAATTGGAGATGATTCCATAACTCAGCCACAAGGATTTTCATCCTTCTGAAAACAGCTGACCTGGAGAACAGGATGGTCTCCTGCCACACAAACACAAAGCTGTGCTTTGCAGTGACATGCCACCAGCAGGTAGTTCAAGCACATAACTTCTGCTGGGACTGAGTTGTGTAAATGTAACAGGGTTGCATTACACAAGGCTATGCAGTGCTTCTCATTCCCTTTGGATATAAGATTCTGCAGCAACTGCTGGGTGATTTGGTAATGTTGATCTTATCATAATCCCACCCCACAAGAGCACAGGGGGCTTCCAGGAATCTATCGTCAAATGCCACCACACTGTTTTCACAGCTCTCAGAGGGATGCAGTTTGTTGCTTCTTGTCCATATGGAGAATTTCACCATCAGATTCAGTTGCCTCTCCAGCACGAGACAGTGAACTACTCTTCAGATATCAGAAACAATTAAAGGTTCTAGCTTGAGCATTACTACCTTAAAATACTTTGCTCACTCTTATACTTAAAATGTTATTGTATACTGCCACTTCATACCGTCAACCTTTGTAAAAATATGGTAAGTCATTAAA
Organism: Indicator indicator; assembly: GCF_027791375.1. Classification (NCBI taxonomy): domain Eukaryota; kingdom Metazoa; phylum Chordata; class Aves; order Piciformes; family Indicatoridae; genus Indicator; species Indicator indicator. Next base: position 30,966,906 of record NC_072011.1, on the reverse strand, counting down.
ATACATCAAGAGTAATAAAGAAATAACAGAATTGTCAAAAGACAGGAGAGCATAGCGTTTTACCACTTCTGCTGCACTGAAACAGGAAAAGAAGAAAAGTACAGAGTGAACTATTCATCTTCCTCAGGAAGTTCCCTTTGAGGCTGTTGATACAGAAGGTCTACTGTTAGCTTTCTCTCAAACACATGGGTACATCCTGAACAGGAAGAAGCATACAGCCTAACCTCTAGACATGCTGGGAGTGGGTGGGCATTGCAATACCCAAGACAAGCTTCCTCTCTTTAAGAGACCCTAGAAAGGCCAAGTACCAGCACATTTGGAGAGATGGAAGTGTTTTACACACAGCATAAGCAGGCAAAAAACATGTTCCATCTGCTTCTGTCTGCCTCCAAGGCTCTCAACATATTTACAGCTGGCTTAATTTGCAGGCCTTGGTGCAACAATGAATTTGAGCCTGCAACAAGTCAGATAATGCAAAACATTACAGTTAAATGTATGTAATATACAGAAAACTCTGGTTTGAACAGAGGAGCCACATCCTGCCCTCAAGTCAGATGTCAGGGCAGATAAAGGCTACAGAAAATCTCAGCATGAACGGAAGTTTGACAAAGAAAAGCCAGAAAACTAGACTGTATGAAGATAAATGACAGGAGGCACCCGCAGCTCTGTCTATAATAATGTACAATTCTGTCTCTGGACATGGCATGAAAGGTTTGCAGAGAAGAAAAGGGAGGGGGACAAGACCCTGCACAAAAAGGCACCATTGAAAAACAGACATTCCCAGAATTTACCTCCTGACCCTTCTTCATTTTGTGTGGTATTTTTTTCCAAAGAGATAGGTGACCCTTCAAGTTATGTGATGATTAAGTTGCCTAAATTGAAGAGAATTTCCATACTTTCACAGGCTTTCTAAGCTTCTTTCACATTTCTGCGAAACCTAGTGAGTCTGACAAACAGTGGTTCCTCCCATGCTACATGTGCAAGACAGCAGGTGGAAGGTGGTGAATTGCTTTCTAAATACTTTCAGTAAATTATCTACCATTAAAATTTTTTAAAAAATCAGCGTCATTTTACAGATTGCTTTTGTCATGCAACATCAAAGCAAGCACACCGCTTCTAAATCAAAGCAGCAGAAGGTGAGCTTATGATCCAGTAGCGACCAGAGGACTCAAATACACAACAACAGACCTGCCTTGACACTTTAAGAGGCTTTTTAAAGCATAGGGGGGGGTTATGAAGTGATTAGTCCAAGATCACCTACTCATCAAGCCAAAAGTCTGGGAGAAGCCTCCAGACCTAACAACTTAAACTTCTCTGCTGCACATGCCACCTCTGCAGTAACCACAGGCTGGGTGCAGACTCATTATCACAGGTTTGGTTACTTTCATTACTTTTCCACAAATTATTCAAAAGCTACAGACACTTGGAGTTCACAAAATGGAGCTTTAGACTGGCTACAGACTTGGAGAAAACCATTCCAACTTCCTCACACATTTGATACCAGATAGCAACGTTTTTACTGCAGGGAAATTTGAACTCAGACCCCAACTATCTGCTTTATGCTTCTAACATAAACAAGCCGACCTCCCCCAGAAAGGTCTTCTTCATTACATACAAGTTTTACTTTGATAGAATCTTAGAATTGTTAGGGTTGGAAGGGACCTCAGGGATCATCTAGTTCCAACCCCCTGCCATGGGCAGGGACACCTCACACTACATCAGGTTGCCCAGAGCCACCTCCAGCCTATCCTTAAAAACCTCCAGGGATGAGGCTTCTACCACCTCCCTGGGCAACCTGTTCCAATGTCTCACCACCCTCATGGGGAAAAACTTTTTCCTAACATCCAATCTGAATCTCCCTACTTCTAGTTTTGCTCCACTCCCTGGAGTCCTGTCACTACATGACATCCTAAAAAGTCCCTCCCCAGCTTTCTTGTAGGTCCCCTTCAGATACTGGAAGGCCACAATAAGGTCACCTTGGAGCCTTCTCTTCGCCAGACTGAACAGCCCCAGCTCTTTCAGTCTGTCCTCCTAGAAGAGATGCTCCAGCCCTCTGATCATCTTGGTGGCCCTTCTCAGCACCTCCAGATCCTTCTTGTAATAGGGGCTCCGGAACTGGATGCAGTACTCCAGGTGAGGTCTCACCAGAGCTGAGTAGAGGAGAAGAATCACCTCCCTTGATCTGCTGACTATGCTTCTCTTGTTGCAGCCCAGGATGTGATTGGCTTTCTGGGCTGCAAGTGCACACTGCTGTCTCATGTTGAGCTTCTCATCCACCAGCACCCACAAGTCCTTTTCCTCAGGGCTGCTTTCCAGCCACTCACTGCCCAGCCTATATAGGTGCTTGGGATTGTCCCGACCCAGATGCAGGACCTTGCACTTGGTCTTGTTGAACCTCATGAGCTTGGCTTGTGCCCACCTCTCCAGCCTGTCAAGGTCCCTCTGGATGCCATCCCTTCCTTCCAGCCTGTCTGCTGCACCACACAGCTTGGTGTCATCAGCAAACTTGCTGAGGGTGCACTCAATGCCACTGTCCATGTCACCAACAAAGATGTTGAACAAGACTGGTCCCAGGACTGATTCCTGAGGGACTCCACTTGTCACTGGCCTCCACTGGGACATGGAGTCATTGACAGCCACTCATTGGGTGCAGCCATCACCCAACTGAATGGTCCACTGAATGGTCCATCCATCAAACCCAGACTGCACCAGCTTGGAGACCAGGATGTGGTACAGGACAGTGTTGAAGGCTTTGCTCAGGTCCAGGTAAATGACATCAGTTGCTCAGCCTTCATCTATTAATGTTGTGACTTTGTCTTAGAAGGCCACCAGGTTTGTCAGGCAGGATTTGCCCTTGGTGAAACCATGCTGATTGTACCCAATCACCTCTTCATTATTATTCCGCCTCGGCAGTGCCCCCAGGAGGATCTGCTCCATGAATTTACTGGGCACAGAGGTGAGACTGACTGGTCTACAGTTCCCTGGGTCCTCCTCCTTTCCCATTTTGAAAATGGGAGTTATGTTTCCTCTTTTCCAGTCAGTGGGGACCTCCCCAGACTGCCATGACTTTTGGAATATAATAGAGAGTGGTTTAGTAACCTCATCCACCAGTTATCTCATCAGGTCCCATGGACTTGAACACTTTCGGGTTCTTCAGAAGGTCATGAACCTGATCTTCACTCACAATGGGCAGTTCCTTCTTCCAGTCCCTGCCATTATCTTCCGTGATCCCAGGAGTGTGGCTGGAGCCCTTGCTGTTGAACACTGAGGTAAAGAAGTCACTGAGAACCTCAGCCTTCTTCATGTCACTTGTCACCAGCTCCCCTGTTTCCTTTCTGAGGGGGCCCACACCTTCTCTAGTCTTCTTTTTACCATTAATACACCTATAGAAATTTTTGCTGTTCCCCTTGATCTCCCTGGCTAGATTTAATTCTAACTGAGCCTTACTTTATTTAAAATGAGTTAAGATATGGAACCATGCACAATAGTTAGCTCCCAAGCAACTGCATAATGACACTTCTGGAAGGATGCTGGAGATTCACACCAAGAACATCCTCTGGGGTTGGAGGCTCCTGAGTTCTCCTACATGCAAGACAAGGGTTGAGTTTTACTCTCCCATCCCATCACAAAGACAGGACTCTCATGTTTTGCTAGCTTCTCTGCAGCCACCCAAGTTACTGTTTTTGTAGAACATTATGCAATAATTTAGTAAGGTACTTTCTCACTGAAAACATCATATCCTTTCCAAAAACCATAAGGAAAATTTCCTTCCACTTTCTATTCCTATTTCCCTTCCATCTTCTACTGAGCAATTAGGAGTAGGACAGAGCAATTAGGGAGAGAGAGCACTATGCTTAAATTTTCTCCACATTTCTCTTACCTGGTTTTCCCCTCTGCCTGTTCATAACCTACTACTTTATTCCTCTGCTGACCATGTGTACAGAGCTCCCCCCTTCAAAAAAAAAAAAAAAAGTTTTTTTTTTCTTTTTTCTCATTTTTCTTTGCAAAACAAAGCCTGGACATCAAGGAGAAACACATGTCCGGCTTGCCCTCTGTGGACTGTCAGTGGCCACAAGAGATCATCTGGAAACCATTACACAAGCTAACAAGTCAACTAGACTTGCATGTGCATAGGCACCAAAAGAGTTCAAATTTGTAGCTCAAACTGCCACAAGTTTTTCCTGAAAGAAAGATTTATTTTAACGCTGTTAGATAAAGCAGAAAGACTGAAAATGAGTCATTCATATAGCTATCCAAGATAAACAGGGAACTTTATGCAAGGTCTAAGCTCTATGACAAACTTAGAGCCTGTATCACAAAAAGGAGGAAGAGTTCAAAGAAGAGACAAGCTATAAGATAAGTGAAATCACAATTCCATTTTTAGTTTAACAGGATATCTTATGGCTAAGAGGGATGACCCACAGACCATCAGACCTATGTTACAGCTGCTTAGCAACATCAAGGCTTCTAAAATACACAATAGCTGGTACAAAGTTCTCCCACAGTGGCTGTTCTGCTGAAATTTTAAGTATTCAGCATACACTTAATGTTTTATTTCCTGAAAAATTAAACGTTTTATTTCCAAAAAATTGAAATTAGGAAACCACTTTGGCTTTTTAATTTAAGGTTACAAAGAAAAGAAGGTCAAAGATTTCTTTGAATCACTCTAACTCCTCCAGATTTTTTTTTCCAAAAGGATTCCACAAAATTTCATGCTAGTCTTAATACTGCTCATTATCTTTTCTCCAGCTCAAACATGTTGGTGAGTCAGGTTAAAAGAATTAGCAAGAACGTAGGCATACAGAGAGACAAGCCTCAGACAGAGGATAATATGTATTTTGTATTTCAGCAAATACAATTATTTAATGCAGAAGGTGTTTGTGCTCAAAACTTATTTATGGAACAAAAACACAGCACTGCAGCATACCCCCCCCAAAAAAAAAAAATTATATATATAATTAGAATTTGCTCCCAAATTTTGCCATAGAATCTGGCTACTAAAAAGATTAAAGGGAAAGATGAGTGCAAGTATAAGAGCTCTGCAAAACCACCAAAAAACCTGTTTAAATAAGGCCATTGTTACCACTGACAAAGAAAAATGAGAAACTTGTCTTCACAACAGTAGAACAAATGCCTGCTGTAACATCAGTCCTTCTGATTATTTTTAAAATAGCAAAGCAGAGCTCAAAGGTATACACTGAAGGCAGAAGTAATACAAATTGCAATAGCAACAAGAAAGAGGAATATTCAGCACTGCAAGCAATTTTTAACAACCTTGAAATGACATCAAATAAAGCAGGGACTTCCTGTACCAACATTTTCAAATGACAACTGCAAATAGCACTAACTTGCACTTTATCACTGCTGTTCTCTCCAAGGATCTAGAACAGGTCTTCAAACTACAGAGAAGCAGCAATTTCTTTTTTAAAAAATAGCTGACAATGGGGAGCGATACAGAAAAGTGAAGCGTCCCACTTAGATACACAGCAGTTTTCAGAATCTCTTTGTGAACTGCTTGGCCACTGTTGGTGATATCAGGCATCCTTACTGCAATGGAATTACACAGCTTCTAAAAGGAAATTTAAAAAAAAAAAAAAAAAGTGAAGCTGCCCAGCAGAGAGGCTGAGCAGAGCCTGTTCTACAGCCATTCCAGACACAAGGAGTAAAGCAGACAGCTTTCTCATATCACTTTCCTTAATCCCTAATAATCTTTGCTCTGGCCACCACATCCTCCTGGCTTTATGCAACCTGAACAGAACTGCTTGTTTCACTAAAACCACCAGTAATATTTGGCTATACCTAACATATCAATGTAAACATGATGCTTTTGAACACGGACATGCAAACCTAGGGCAGAGATTTACAAAACATAACAGGGGAAGTTCCAGCAGCTGAGCAAGACAGATGTAGCTACAAGAATGCATGTGCACTAAGTGCTCATACTAGTTCTGAGCACCCTAAAGGGCAGAGTCACTGACACAAATGTGCAGTGTTGAGTGGGCAGACATTTTTGGAACTCCCTTCAAGACAAGATCAGTAATTTAATTGGCTGGTTTAAAAATATTGCTTACACTATAAAATCTTTGTTAGCTTTCATATTAACTTTTGAGTGCAAAATTCTACCACACTAAAGCTCTTGAAGGCAGTAGCTTTAATATCTCTAAGGTAAGGCGCTCATAATGAAGGCATAAGATTTCCCATAAGATCCTGGGCTGCATCAAGAGAAGTGTGGCCAGCAGATCAGGGGAGGTGATTCCCATCCTCTACCCAGCTCTGGTGAGACCCCACCTGGACTACTGCATCCAGTTCTGGAGCCCCTATTACAAGAGGGATATGGACATGCTGGAACGTGTTCAGAGAAGGGCCACCAGGATGATCAGAGGGCTGGAGCACCTCTCCTATGAGGACAGACTGAAAGAGTTGGGGCTGTTCAGTCTGCAGAAGAGAAGGCTCCAAGGTGACCTTATTGTGGCCTTCCAGTATCTGAAGGGGGCCTACAAGAAAGCTGGGGAGGGACTTTTTAGGCTATCAGGTAGTGACAGGACCTGGGGGAATGGAATAAAGCTGGAATTGAGGAGATTCAGGCTGGACGTGAGGAAGAAATTCTTCACCATGAGAGTGGTGAGAGCCTGGAATGGGTTGCCCAGGGAGGTGGTTGAGGCCCCATCCCTGGAGGTGTTTAAGGCCAGGCTGGATGAGGCTCTGACCAGCCTGATCTAGTGTGAGGTGTCCCTGCCCATGGCAGGGGGGTTGGAACTAGATGATCCTTGTGGTTCCTTCCAACCCTGACTGATTCTATGATTCTAAGATGATAAAGTACATTTTATAAATGAGCTGACACACTGTTTTCAGCTGTACAATAAACAAGGGATTCCAATGACACTCCAGTGGAAGACAAAAACTACTACATTGCAGATTACCATGTTAATTTCCACCTGTGCTACTCTACTTCATATCTCTTTTTCCTTGATATTCTGTTCTGTTATCAGAGCTAGACATAAATCTGCATCTTCTCCTTATCTCAATAAACTATGAAATATTTGAGCTTCCTCTAACCTTTTTTTTTTTGAAAGAAATTTAATTTGCACTTTTCTTAGAGAGACGATTTAAAAAGCAGCCTTATTAGTACTTCAAAATCTCTTTCTAGACTGAAGCAGTTTCAGCATCAATAGAAAATCTTTTACTTGAATTAAACCCTAAGACTTCTGTTTGAATAATATACATAAAAGAAAGGAATTGAAGACCTTGCCCTTGTCCTGAAGGGTCAACCCCCCAAACATGCCCTAGCCAGACAATGGGCTAAGCACCTGCAAATGTGCTAACCTGGACACTTCCTGGGGTCCAGATAAACATGTACGACATGTAATTAACTTTGTAACACAGCTGTGAACTCTGTGTGCCCCTGGCCATGCTTGAATATGCCTCATCCCGTAAGTCCAGTTATCAGGGTTCTGTGTTACCAAAGCGCATAAATTGTCTTGGGACAGTATTTAAACCAGCCAAGAAGTCAGGCAACTTGCCTTGTTCTCACCTAGACAGCAACAAGAGACAAATGCTGCCCAAGTAGCAGCTGAGGGCCTGCTCTACGACACCAGCTTCACCCAGGTCTTGCACCTGGATCAAGGCAGAAAGGGGAAAAGCTCCAAGGGAATTGAATCCCAGAGGAGGCTGCAGCCCAGTGAGGGAACGCTATCCCTCTCCGAGCCCAGGGCAAGCTCCAGACCATGAACCGGGCACGACAAGAGAGAGGCTCCCTAGCACTCTCTGAGCCAAGGACTGCTTGAATTATAGCCACAGCATCTGGGAAGATACCAGACAGAGGAGCAAGTCATGAGTACCCAGCTAATCTGCCACAGAATCCCATTTGTTGGAAAACCACAGATCACAGCAGCTGTATGTCCAATTTGAATTGCTATATTGGAAATGTTAGATTTGTGCTTAAATCATTTAACTGTCTTTATATGTGGAGTGTAAAACCCACAACCAAATAATTGAACCTATGAATACATTTTTGTAAATAAGTTATGGTGGTGTTTGAAGATACCCCCACTAGGAAATATTAATTATAAAATATATAAAAAATACATTTTCATTGCAGCCCTTCACATGCAGTCTCAGTATTGCTATACTGTAAGTAGGATGAGTGGATTCATTATTATTTTCTTGTTTTTTCTTCCTAGTGAAAATAACCACTTCTGGTTGATCTGACACTTCTGCTTGACTATTGACTATGAATTTCTTTTTTGTGTATTTTGTCTACCATATTACCCCAGCTCTCTTCCTCCCTGACTCCTAAACCTGCAGTGTTTGTACCTCATTTTCTCTCCATTCTTTTTTTTCTTTCTATTTCTATGCCTTTCAAATTCCTCTTTTTCAGTTTGTCGCCTTTGCTCTTTCACTTAAGCTATAAATAATTCATTATTTCACTTCTGGTTTTGCTCTCCATATCAAATTACTGCCAGAAAAGAAAACTTTTAGCACAATCTAATAAAGACTCCCAAGTCAGTAGCTTGTGGACACTTTTACATACCACATTCTAGAGATGTTGAAGTAACTTCCCAACAGTGCAGGGATTCCTGCAGAAGCTTAATTTAGTATTTTCTAATACCAAATGTTCTTTATGTATGAATTCACATGCTTAGTTGATCTAATCTTCATGATGCAAATTATTTCTTGAGTGGCACCTGGAACTAGAAGTCCAACTGCGGTAAAAGTCAAGGTCCAAATCTTCAGGACATCTCAAAACCCATAGCACCAGCAGTATTATGAGGCTGCTCCAAAACATACAGAATTAGGATTGCATGGCTCCTCTCTCTCAACCCTCTATTCTCACTAAGGTGTAAGAGCAGCAATAAATCCTACTTCTGGCCACTCTCAGGACAAACTAATCAGCTCTTCAGACAACATCCACCCATTTCTCATTGCTCCTTCATGGAAAAGAATGCCATGTAGATGGAATTGTCTGCAAACCACCAGCTGCACCACACCAAATTTCAGCTGTCATGACTATAGAATGAAATTTTTCATCAGTTCTACGGTCTGAACATAGAGAGGGTGGCTTGGGTTTCTATTAGACAGTTAAACATATATGACAGTCTGCCCAGGAAGAGACTGGAGTGGTACCAGAAGTGGATGAGGTCATACAGGAAAAAAAAAAAAAAAAGATCATAATGAAGAGCAGTTTGAAAAGTGCTGCTGGAGGAACTGAGTCCAAGGGGAACTCTGCTCATCTGAGCTGGTCTGCAGCTGATGAGCATGTTACAGCCCACTTTCTAGGGCACTCTCTTGAAGTCTGAGTAGCACTATAGAGCACCACATTGGACAATGTTTTTTCAGTTGAGCTGCTGCCTCTTTGCTCACCTGGATTGATATGTCAGTTGAACAGTTAAGAGTGGTTTGCCTGACTGGGTTTTTTTCCCCTCAATTGAATTTTAAAGGCTGAGCTAAAATGCCCACAGTCTAATAGAAGTGGACTTATACCAGCCTGTGCGTTTATGCAAAGTTGAAGAACATTCAACAGCTTTCTGAACTTTAAAGTCTCCTATGGATTTTGCTACTTACACCAGGTCAAACTGCAGAAATGAGAAATGCTCACACAGCAATGCTTCCACAGTGCTGGACTGCAAGTGGCTTTTTCAAAGCGCTGTTTGTGCATTTTAGCCATAAAACTTCTAGTGATATCAGTAGGAGTCACACAGCTAAATCCCCTAGCAACACTTTGGGAAGATGACTTCTATTTAAAGGAGGATTAGGAGAAAATACTTCTTACACAATTTTCCATGTAACATTATCAGTCTTAAATTCAGAGAAATACGGAATCATTTGGGGGAAATACATGTTTCACTGGGTATCAATTTTTCCATCCAATTAGGCTGGGCAGCTGAGTGTTCAACACACACCAAGGCTTCCCCCTCCCTTTCCACAGAGTGCATATATTAAACAAAAGTTAAGACTTCTAGGTTTTCAACTTTGTTGGTTTTACGTTCCTTTTGGGATTTAAAGTACTATTTTGTTTAATTATTTTCTCTCTACTCATGCACACTATTGAATGACAGCAATAATGAGCTCAGAATCACTGTACCAATCCCAGTAGGAACCATTCATAGTTTGCTAATAGGACATTATATTTGCATTACCAAGTTCAGTTCAAAGCAAGTTGTGTAAATTAGCTCTGAGGGTTACTACCACGAATCTAAAACCAGAACATCAGGTCAATTAGCACAGCTCTAAAGCACATTAGTTTGGGTGAAAACATAAGGGATATGATTAAAAATCTAGGAAAACCTCTCCCTTCTCAAGCTAAGTGCCTCACAAAAGATATCTGGTTTTGCTTCTGGGAGAAACCAAAATGCCTCAGCTCACAGAAATTAGTTCTGATGCCTACGACCCTGATGCCTAATAAGCAACACTTGTCTATTCGAAAGAGGGAGCAAATTAACTTGAAGGTGGTGTTGAAACCCTCAGAACCCCACAGAGATACTTTCTTCCCCATCCAAATTAAAAGAACAGGTGAGTATGATGAAGACTTGGAAGATCTGGGAATTTACTGTAAAAATATATTGCTTACATGAAAATGAAACACAGAAAAGCTATTTAGTTTCTACCACAGAGATAGGACCAAACTCACAGCCACAGACCAAAAAGTCACAGTTAAATAGTGATGAATACAGGTTGAGATGTGATCTGCTGGAGAGCAGCCCCATGGAGAAGGACTTGGGAGTCCTGGTGGACAAGAAGTTACCTATGGAACAGCGGTGTGCCCTTGTAGCCAACAAGGCCAATGGTATCCTGGGGTGCATTAAGAGTGTTTCCAGCAGATCAAGGGAGGTTCTCCTCCCCCCTCTTCTCTGCCCTAGTGAGACCTCACCTGGAGTGTTGTGTCCAGTTTTGGGCTCCCCAGTTCAAGAGGGACAGGGATCTGCTTGAGAGAGTCCAATGGAGGGCTACAAGGATGATTAATGGACTGGAGCATGTGCCCTGTGAGGAGAGGCTGAGAGCCCTGGGGCTGTTCAGTCTGGAGAAGACCGAGAGAGGATTTAATAAATGTTTATAAATACCTGAGGGCTGGGTATCAAGAGGGAGGGAACAGGCTTTTCTCAGTTGCACCCTGTGATAGGACAAAGGGCAATGTATATAAACTACAGTACATGAGGTTCCACCTCAACATGAGTAAGAATTTCTTTACTGTAAGGGTCACGGAGCACTGGAACAGGCTCCCCAGAGAAGTTGTGGAGTCTCCTTCTCTGCAGACTTTCAAGACCCACCTGGATGCATTCCTGTGTGACCTGCACTGGTCCTGCTCTGGCAGGGGTGTTGGACTCGATCTTCAGAAATCCCTTCCAGCCCCTAACATCCTGTGATCAGACCCACAAGAAATTAAGGCAGGGAGTACTGTAGGACTAACTACCTTTCAGGCAAACAGCACACATACATACACACACTCACACGCTCTCTATATATAGACACACACTACTACAGAAGTAGTTAATGGCCTTAATGAACTTCAGAGACCACGCATAGCATCTTTGGCTCAAACTACTGGAACAAAAGCATACAGATACCACAGGAGAAAAAGTATCCTAAAGAAGTTCTTTCTCAGTACTACAGCTCTGATGAAGACAAAGGACATCACATAAAAACAAAAGAAAGGGCCAAAGGATATTATTTGTTCAAGACAGTTGACTGTTCCAAACCCTCTAATCAATTCAGGTCATTCTTATCAAGTCAGAACAATAGATGGGCTGTACCTCTGCTCAACCAAAGATGATTTCAGGACCCATTCCTCGGATCATTTTGTGGTTAGCTTCTGAAGTTTCAGCTGAACAACTGCCTTACAAAACTGCTTATTCTGTAAATGCTAGCCCATAATACATCATTTTGCTCTGCAGAAACATACTTGAAATAACAACTAAGTGAATTCCGAAATTAAGAAACAGGACTTCGGACTACACAAAAACAATCAATCAATGGACAGGTTTCATAGTCAACTGCACAAAAATGTTCATTCCTTGTGCACTAAGATTGATACAGATGACACAGAAGAGGATTTCATCATTAATATTTGTATTTCCTTTCTTTGTAATCCATGCATGCCTGTTTGGCAATTGCCTAACTGATCTTTGGAGGCTGAACTCACCAAAGCTTCTGACAAGCTCTGGAGGAAATGACTGTGATATATATAGAACCTAGTAGAAAGATATTTTAAAGAAGAGAAAGATACTGGAAAATTATTTTGTGTGTTTGAGTCCAGTATCTCTGTGAGCTGGCCATGACCAGCTAAACAGCTGTAACCTCCTGGTGGATGAAATAGTGAAAATGTAAGGATTTGTCTATATAAAACACTGGGCATGCTTTTGGGGACAAAACAGCACACATAACAGATTCCACCCTATTTGTAATTCAAACTGTTGTCTGAAACAGAAAATAGTGTTTTAATAAATTATAAATAGCTGGCAAGGACTTGTGGATACTCAGTTGGGTGAAAAATGCTTTGTATGGATGACAGCAACACATGAAAGATTAGAAAGCATATGTAAATTGAAAGATAATAATTATATTGTCAAAATACAAACAAACAAAAGGCACATTTCAGAAAGTAAGCACTGTAAGATGCTTACTATTGTATGAAAACTCAGCAACAAAAACAGATGAGCTAGAGTGCCCATCGAAGTAAAAGCTCTTTGGTATAAGTGCTTCTGAAACCAGAGAGAGCAACACAAATCAATAGATTGCTTATTATATCTACCTATCTAGTAGCTCAGAAAGGCTTAGATTAGCCTAGGTTACAAGTACAAATGTATTTGCAGAGGCAGAGAAGTAACATATTACTGCAAGATTCAACAGGATATACTGTGAAGAAAATTCTCTTTAAGGACTACTCAGATAAATTTGAGTTCTCAAAAAATTTTAAACTCAATTGAGTTATTTTCTTTCCTTATTTCAATTACAGCTGTTCATTTCAATTTGTTAGGTTTTTTTTTTTTGGGGTGGGAGGGTTTGTTTATTTCTTTTTTTTTTTCTGTTGGGTTCTTACCACGTTTTATATTCATTAAAAAGGCAGAGAAACTGCTGAACATTTAATCGGGGTGGAGATTGTGTAAAATATAAAATGTTTTGTCTATATCCCACAGAAATATCAGTTAGAACTTTCTCTTTAACATATAACACACAAATGTACGGGAATACATGTCAGACTTTTCCTCAAGATGCATCCATGTAAGGGTCAGGACAAGCACAGAAAGAGGGAAAAGTTTCTCTCTGTTTTCTTTGTGTTTCACATGAGACTGTCAGCCTGTTGTCACTTCCCTAATGAGTGGTGTAACTATTATTCTTAAATGTGCATCATTTCAAGTTTCAGCATCTTAAAAAACTAAATTACCTAAAGAGATGTCCAAAGGGGAACCATTCCCTAAGAAAATGCATTTGAGCAGTAGCAATTAACTACTCCCTTTCTAAAAAGTTGTGGGACAGAATTGCTTAATAATGATTCACTTCAAATTATCCCAGACCTCAGATTTTTTTAATAGCTTCATTCTCCTTGTTCTGCCTCAGAAGATATTTAAACAGGACACTACACTTCATAGAACAGCAGGAAGGAAGCATTGCTTCACTAGCACAAAATGGAGCATGTCAGCAAAGGAAAATACGACTGCTTAACCTTGATTTCTGGCATTGCATCTTTGCTCAAAATACGTTATAGTGGGAAGTTATGTAACATTTGGACAGCTATGACTCTTAGAAATGCATTAACATACTGATTCTTTTACAAATTTTTAAATGGAGTTGGGAACTCTTGTTCTTCCACCAAACTGGACAATCTGTAGGAGTTATTGGCCATGTGAACTGGTCAAATAGACAACATGGGGTCAGGTGTGGCCATTCCAGATGACCACTGCCTGAAGTTACCACCTCTTCCTCTTGGCCTTCCTAACAGGTTCCTAAAATCCACTCTCTATGGTTAGAGTAGCTATCGTAAAATCTTTTTCCATCCTGCCCTCAGTTACTACTGTAGTCATCCATCTTCTACTAGTAGAACAGAAATTTCTCATTCATGAAGGTTTAGGACGAGGAGCATGCTAAGCAGCAGACACCCCAGGGCATGGTCTCAGGTCAGAGCACTATGGCAGGACTTAAGCCCTACAAAGAGTGAACAGTGCCACCTTCTGACCCATTGCCCTGAGCTGTTGGAGCATGCCAGCCTTCCACAGTCAGCCAGGCATGTAATGACTTACCCAGATTCAGAGGGCAGGACAGACCTGTCAAGCTTGAACAGTGCAAGCGGGAGCAGAGAGGCAGACAAAATAAAGGAAAAAGAGAAAGAAACCTCTCTGTAATATCTACCGTCATCTTGCCACAAAAATCTCCTTGTAGTCTAATATGAATTACCTTTGATTAATCTTCTATCTCCTGGCCTCCTTCGTTAAGAAATTAGCAACAAAGGCATTAAATTACATTGCATTTGTTGTATTTAATGTGTACTGCTTTGAGACTCCATCAGTTCTGAAAAGCGTTAATGTAATCTGCTTTCTCCCAGGGCTTGGAAAATACAACACAGACATAACTCATCCAGTTTGTAACAAAAAATAAGCCACTACCCTAGTTAGTCAATTACTTGAAAAATGTTTGTTGTTTTGACTTAAACTGTCCAAGAAACAAATTTTGCAGTTTCAGTGTTTACCTGTAGTGCATATTTACAGTGATTTCTAGAAAAGGATTGCTACTCTCAAGTACATTTTGTGGCAGACTGCAGTTTTCCCCAAAGGCAATTTCATTCTTAGAAACAACACAACAACACAGAGGTTATTTAGAGGAAAAATATACAAGCACCCTAATAGGCTATAAATTCTTTCCACAAACTTCTGCTGGCTTTTCTAAACTCTTAAATTATCTCTGGTGCTGTGGATTGTATGATCATGGCACTACAGATGTGGAGGAAGGGACCAGATGGAAAACAGGGGTGGGGGTGCAGGGGTGGGGTGGAAATCCTTTAGTGTTGAAAAAAGTCTATTTCAGGAAAAAACTTTTTATGAAAAGCACAGAGGTAGCAATATACTTTGGCTACCACGATGGAAATTCTAGCTGATGGGAACCACATCTATTTCAGATCAAGATGCTTCAGAGGAAAATGACAGCTTGTATGTCTGGACTGTATTTAAGGGAAAATCTCAGCCTCTTCTAAGTATGCTTTGTCCACTGCAACTGCTGAAATAAAGCAAGGATTCTAGATTTTGTCTAAAACGGTGAGTGGAGTGAGTCTCCTGGGCTGACCAAAATAGGTAGCAAGAAAATCTCTTTGCGAATTATGTCTTGGTGAAAACCAAACCAACCAAACAAAAACCCAACAATAAAAAAGCCAACCAAGCAAAAACAATAAAACCCAAACAAAAACACAGGAAAAACAAAAAACACTCAGGCTTCTGTCCATGATTGGACAATCCCTACCCAGCAGCTTCCAGATGACAGCTGCATGTTACCTCTGCCATGAGGAAGCTCCTGGGCCAAGAGTTCCTGCTCAGTGTCCTGCCTTTGAACAAGCAGTATTCACAAGACCCCAAGAAACTAAGTGATGTTCTTCATGGAGAGAGGAACTGTTTTACCATTTCACTGTTATATGAACAGATCCAGAAAGATGTGCATCAGCATCAGCAGAGAACATGAGGTAAAGACAGGAGCTGAATCCAAGTGTCCAACTGCCCAGTTTGTTGCTCCAAACTGAACACTGCTTCAACAGTTAAACACGTAATCAAAATTAAAGCTATTTATGGTATTTCATTTCTCAGAACATTACTGAGTTGAAACCAAATCCAACCTCTTAGCTGTAAAAGAGGACACACTGCATCCTGCCAATACACATTTCACTGCAGATGATGGGTCAGATCATCATATCATCTCAAGCACCAGAATGATTCAGAAGTTCAGTGGAGATATCCTCAATAGCAGAAATAGTCAGTGTTCAGGCAGATTGCTTTCCAGCCTCCTGCATAGGCATACAGCACTCCTCACCAAAGAAACATGAGACATGCCAACTGTTCATAGAAGGCTGGGCATCCTAGGCAGCAGATGTGCTGATCAATTGGGATTGACAATGTCTACCAAGGCAGCCCTCAAACTCTCCACAATGGGAGGCTGTAACTTGCAGAGGTCAAAGCAAAAAGTTAATTAGCTAGTATATACCACAGAACTAAACTCACTCTTCTCATCATCTCAGCAGGGCACTGCTTCTGACCTGCTTTTTTCCTCTTTTTTTTTCCCCACTTACATCTACCCCACCTCAACAGACTGTTAACAAGAGTATTTCATCTATCTGTAGTCACAGCTCTAAGTATCTGCGTCAGCTCTGTATATTCCTATAGTGATAGTGTCAGCATTTACCTTAACCCAGAAACCACATACAGAACATTTGCATCTCAGGTGGGCTGGTAGGGAAGGAAGCCTTTAGGGAGGGAGGCATGTCAAGGCATATCATAGCAGAGGAACTGCTGCAGGGAGAAGGTGTTAGGGGGTACCAATGTGCTTCGTTTTGAATCTGATAGATAAGCTGTTGGAATAGAAGAGGGAGGACAGAAAAACAGAAATGGCACAAAACAAATTTCCCTGTCAGTTCCCTGGACATTAAGGTCTCTGTCTCTTTGAAAGAATAACACATATAAGCAATTCCAGCAAAACCCTCTTTTGGCAGCATTAATTAATATGCTTCCAGCTCAACACTAGCATCTCCTCATATATAAATGGCCAACACATATAGAGACTGATCTCAGTGTGAACAGCTGTTTGTAGTGCTGCATCAGCAAAACTCATCACAGGCAAGTTATTTTCCATAGGGCATAACAGGCAACACCCAATCCAAACACTAGTCATATGACATTTCAATTCAATGCTTTTGTTTAGATTTCATCTTATTGCTATCATTTTTCACATTTCCCTTTATCATTTTAACAGAAATTCTTCCACCATCAAGCACAATGTTTTCAGATTTTGTAGTAGAACTAAAATGGATGGATGGATAAAGAACTGGCTTGATGGACACACCCCAAATGGCTGTCAATGGCTCCATGTCCCAGTGGAGGCCAGTGACAAGTGGAGTCCCTTAGGGATCAGTCCTGGGACCAGTCTTGGTCAACATCTTTGTTGGTGACATGGACAGTGGCATTGAGTGCACCCTCAGCAAGTTTGCTGATGACACCAAGATGTGTGGTGCAGCAGACAGGCTGGAGGGAAGGGATGGCATCCAGAGGGACCTGGACAGGCTGGAGAGGTGGGCACAAGCCAACCTCATGAGGTTCAACAAGACCAAGTGCAGGGTCCTGCATCTGGGTCGAGGCAATCCCAAGCACAAATACAGGCTGGGCAGTGACTGGCTGGAAAGCAGTCCTGAGGAGAGGGACTTGTGGGTGCTGGTGGACGAGAAGCTCAACATGAGCTGTCAATGTGCACTTGCAGCCCAGAAAGCCAACCAGATCCTGGGCTGCACCAAGAGAAGTGTGGCCAGCAGGTCAAGAGAGGTGATTCTCCCCCTCTACTCTGCTCTGGTGAGACCCCACCTGGACTACTGCATCCAGTTCTGGAGCCCCTATTACAAGAGGGATATGGACATGCTGGAACGTGTCCAGAGAAGGGCCACCAGGATGATCAGAGGGCTGGAGCACCTCTCCTATAAGGACAGACTGAAAGAGTTGGGGCTGTTCAGTCTGCAGAAGAGAAGGCTCCAAGGTGACCTTATTGTGGCCTTCCAGTATCTGAAGGGGGCCTACAAGAAGGTTGGGGAGGGACTTTTTAGGCTATCAGGTAGTGACAGGACTAGGGGGAATGGAATAAAGCTGGAAGTGGGGAGATTCAGACTGGACATAAGGAAGAAGTTCTTCATCATGAGAGTGGTGAGAGCCTGGAATGGGTTGTCCAGGCAGGTGGTTGAGACCCCATCCCTGGAGGTGTTTAAGGCCAATCTGGATGAGGCTCTGGCAGCCTGATCTAGTGTGAGGTGTCCCTGCCCATGGCAGGGGGGTTGGAACTAGATGATCCTTGTGGTTTCTTCCAACCCTGACTGATTCTATGATTCTAAAACTTAAGAATTAAAATAACTAACCAAATAAATAAATAAATAAATAAATAAATTGCATCTCTCAAAAATCCCATTGAAAAACTTATTTCAGTTCTGATCAGCTTTAGCTAAGTTGAAGTATTTATTGATTAATCAGTGGATCACAGAGATAAAAAGAAAAACAGAACATCCTCAACAATCAATGCAACACAAAACTCAAAGAGCAGAGGGGACCCAGTCAGCAAAGGCAAGTATCTTCATAACTCTCTTATCTAAAAAATATCAACATGTTAAAACACAAACCAAAACAAACCTCAAACATTTTTTTCATTGCAGGATTTAAAAGGACTCTCTCACCTCTTCCATGAAAGCTGCATCAGATTTGACACAGAGAGCACCAGAACAAATTACCAATAGATAGGGTGAGGCATTGCAGATTGAATCAGAGCTCAAATGGGTAGCGCTCACAGTACTGCCACTGGAAAAAGAAGCAAAAATCTCTTTGCTTTAATCACAGCTCCTTTGTCCACCCACAGAAAACTCCCAGAGAGAGTCTGGAAGCCTACTGCTTCAACTCCTGATGAGCATTCATGATTCACAGTAGGTAACAGGCACAAGAAGATGTAACAAGGATAGAGCAAGGGGTCAGAGGATTGAACTCTTAGTGTCAGTCCATATGGAATGGGAAGTCAAACACAAAATGTAGTGGCTCTGGGGTTCAACTGGTGTACATAGAACTGGCTCAAATGAGATAGGAAAGGTACAGCAATAGTTTGCTTGGGTAATATCCTTCACACTACCCTCATGCAAGTAATTGTAGATGGATTTATGTTTCTAATACCTCTAAGAAGTAGGAAGTCACCGTTTTCTTTATTGAATAACACCGTCCTCTGATGAAACTTAAAAAATGTACAAGTCTCAGTAGCATTAATATGTTTTTCAGAAGAACAGCACTATTTTATTTCTCTTATCTTTACTTCTTACAGATTTGTTTTAAATTAAGCAATAAAAGACAAAACAAAGATAAAATTAATTTTGCTAGTGTAGTTCAAAAAGAAATTATTTTTCCATTCAAATGTTTTAGAAGCATCAAAAAAAAAATCAGGTCAAGTGATGATAAGTTTATCCTTCTTGCTGATAAACAAGCCTTTCCACATATTACCTCAGAATGTGTTTTATCTAGTTAACGCAAACAGCTTTGATATGGGAATTAGGGACAAAAATAATTGCTTGCTAATCTCTTGATTATTTTCAGTTGAGATAAAATAAAACCTGTGACAGCCAGTTTCAAATATCATTCACTTGAAGAAAACATATCTACTTCTGTCTCAAAATATTCCTAAAGTTGCACTTAAGCAAAAAGTAATTGATAAAGCTAGCTAGAGACCACATTTCATAAGGAAAAAAAATACAACATATAGGCACATACATAAAGTAAAATTATAGTAATTATTCAAAAGCTAGGCTACTTTAAAGCCTGGAGAAGAGAAGGCTTTGGAGAGGCTTGATAATGATCTTTCAGTACCTGAAGATGGTCTACAAGAAAGATGGAGAGAGACTGTTTACAAAGGCCTGCAGGATAGGATGAGGGCCAATGGTTTCAAACTAGAAAAGAGTAGATTTAGATTGGATGCTAGGAACAAGGTCTTTACCATTAGGATAGTGGAACACTGGAACAGATTGTCCAGGGAGGTGGCTGGGGCCCCATCCCTGGAGATACTCAAGGTGATGCTCAACAGGGCTCCAGGCAACCTGATCTAGTTGAGGATGCCCCTGCTTACTGGAGAGGGGGGTTGGACTAGATGACCTTTGGAGGTCTCTTCCAAGCCAGACCATTCTATGATTCTAGGAAAGAAGCCAGATTACTCTTTAAGAAAGTAGGAAGTTTATCAATAATATTTTCTCTTTCTAATCAAGTCATTCATTGTTCTGGCCACTACTAACAAATCCCTTTAGCTCAGTAGTAGAAGTACATCAATCTGAATTAAATATTTTTGCGAGTTCAAATCACCTTGTCTGGACTCAGGTTATTCCAGACATGGGACAGTGGAAAAAACTTCCAAAAAGAAAAAAAAACTTCAATCCAAAGATAGCACTTCAGGGGCTGCAGGTTTGAATGAAATGACAGTTCCCTCTGCATAGTCCTAGAACCATGAGACTGAGAAAAGAATGATGTTAACCCATGTGCTTTCTGACATCACCTGCAATCTTGACTTCATTTCACCTGAAGATCTCTGGCTGGAGATGGGAAAAAGGGTCAGAAAATGGAATTTACATCTTTGTAACAGACTGACCATGATAACAAGACAGTGTGAAGGACAGCACGCATCTCTCTGAGATTAACCATTTATATAGTCTGCAGTCAGAGACAAAGGTGAGCTGGTTGACCATACAAACTGCTCCAGGCATGGTCAGTACCTGTTCTTCTCAGTCCTTCACCAGCATAAGACTAATGAATCACCAGTGTAAGTTCACATCTAGGGTGCAGGAGAAAGAAAAGGAGAGACCTGACTTGGAAGGAAAAGAAAGTGAATGAAAAGTGACGATACCTTCACACAGGCTTTTATATTGCTCTGTTGGACAATATCCAGCATGCCATAGATGGATCTCTTTGGGTGGTTGTGGGTTTTTTTCCCTCCCCTCATTCCCTCCAGCTATTGTTTTTTTGTTTTGTTTTGTTTTTTAAAAGCCAACAAACCCAAGACACAAGAACGCGTTCTGGGATATATGACCTACGACCTACTCCTACTACTTGTCCAACTACCCCTTCACAAGGAGCTCACTCTGTATGACAGGCCCACAATTGAGGTGCAGACAGAGTCCTCTCCAGCCTTACAGACTGGGGGGATTTTTGGATTAGGGGTGAACTTCAGCAACTTTCCTTCACTGTCTGCTAGCTTTTCCCAGGGACTGACTATACTGTCAGAGCACCTCACATCCAATAAACTCAGAGTAAGACCAAGAAAATGCAGACACATGGCAAGTGGTGCAACATCAGGAGACAGAAAAGCTGAAACTGCATTTTCTGGAGAAATTTAATCGGATCAGCAAAGAAAGTTTTGGAGTTTACCAGTAGCAAATGTTAAAGGAAAACCAGAGCAGAAAGTATCCTGACAGAAAAAGAACAAGCCTGTCTGCAAGATGTGACCAAGCGGCACAAACCACCCACCCAGTGGAGCAGAAGGAGAAAGAAAACCAAAAGAAGAGTTTTATTTTTGCAGTCAGTGTTGTAATTGCAAATGATTAGGCCAGCACAGTGCTTTGAATCACAAGCATAATATTGAGTCTCAAGTGTTCCCCAATCACGTCCATCTGGAGATGAAACAGGGTTTGCTCTAATGCTGGACTCAAACATCAGAATGAAAATGCTACACTTTAACGAAGTTAAAAAATGGATCCTGACAGAACAAGAGATGGAATAAGCTAGTGTAGTCATTTCTGTTGTAAAACACTGGCTAACTGAAAAACTGTGTAACTGCATCTTTGAAATATAAATTCAAAGTCTGTATCAAAAGAAAATCAGAATTTCTAGTTCATCATTTTACAGCCTTCGGAATCCTCTAGTCCTAGTCCAGATACAAAATGTGAGCTCTTTCTTGCTATGTTACACAAAATTGATGAATGCAGTTTTGACTGTTCACTGCATCCTATGAGAATCTAAGTAGAAAGTAAAACCAAATAAAGAAACTCACCAATGTTAGCAAAGACATTCCTCCTGCAATTAAAATTGAACATTCTCTCTCCTTTATTGCTGATCCTCATACTAAAATTTAATTGTTTCAGTTTCCCAGCATGTAGAGGATGCTGGGGAGATTTTCATCTAATCTCTACACTTCTCAGCTACTCAGTTCTACTGAACTCTAATATTAGCTGAGGGGGATACAGTTAGTATAAAATTAAAATTTATTTCTTTATCATTATACAGGTCATAAAATCTGTTGCTTTCAGGCACAATTTTACACATACATGAGTGAAGTTTCACCACTTCAATCTTCCATATAGCTCTTTTCCTTAGGGTTGTGGTATTGATGGGCAAGCTACAAAAGCTGTATTTTCACTAAATTCTAAGACAATTCTCATTTCTTCTGGAAAAGAACTCGATACCTCTATAGTTTTAGTCCGGTTATGATAATTATCATTCAAAGTTCTCAACTCCACATAGTTACTCAGCTGTAGAACTCATTACAGATCCATCAGAAATACAGTTGCTCCATCTTCTCTTTCAGATACATTGAAATGTAATAATTACAAAGAACTGTGGGACAATGCTGCAATATGAACTTTTCACTCATCACAAAGCTTTTGTGCTGGTGCACAGGTCTTTTTCAGGCTTAATTTGTTATTAATAAAACTTTAGATTATAGTCATTGTTGTGGTTTTAGATAAATAGGTAAATAAATAAATCAACACTGGAAAAATTCCTTATTTGAAAAAACGGTCTGCATCATCCTCCAAGTAATTCTCTACTTACACATTTTACCAAAAATATTAGGAGAGACAAGAAAAAGCAAATTACTTTTCACAGACACTGGAGTGTCAGACTACTTTTTTCTGGTTTGGGGTTTTTTTTGTTTGTTTTTTTTAACCAGGATATGGAGAAGTTCAGAAGAGAATAAAGCAAGTGAGACTTAGGGCAAGAGAGCACTCAGCTTGAAAATGTCCAACGTCAGTAGCTGTGGTAGTTACTTCTCTGAGGGGCACAGATACCAAGATGAGGGAAGCAACCAGGACACACTATGTAAGAATTTAATTAAGTACTAACCTAAACAAGCAGGGAGTACCTCCAAGATGTTTAAGCAGAAAAACAGACATCAAAGACATCTCAGAAGGATAAAAAGTTATAATTCAGATGCTTCGCTGCTGTTTAAACCTGGGGTAGTCTCCAAGTCTCATTATATTTTAGGTTATTAGTGACTTAATATTATTCCATGCTGCAACATTTAAATCTCCAAGCTAAATAAGGGGTGGGTGCTTTGAACTAACATTCATAGTAAAATTGGTGACTTGATACAGTCTTCAAAAATGGAAGGGATTTTAATTAGGCAAAATTGACAGTGATGAAGAGCAAAGATGAGAAACCGATTCCTGCTGTGGACATGAATTCTGCTTAACTAATCAATGTAATCAAATGCTTAAAAAGTCTTCACTCGGGTGCTGCACACAGCAGTTTCCCAGGAAAGAAGCAGAGCAATTTCATCTGCCACTGGGGCAGGCAAATACCACACCGGGTTTCACCTACCACATAGTTTGAAACTTCACAACAGATTCATCCGTTATGATCCCTTTTGTTGTTCCAGATAAACGAAGAAGAAATCACAAAAGGTACCGAAAGCCATTATCACAGCAAATTGGAGAAGAATAAAAGCAACCATGGCAAGTTCACTGCAGAATGCTGACAGCAACCCAAGCTCAGAAATTATATAATGAATTCCTGAAAAACTTCACAGCAAGGCTGTTTTTCAGGCAATACAAATATGCTGAAGGCTGGGTAAAAAAAGGAAGAGGGAGGAAAGCAGGATGATTCATTCAGCACTTTTTGTGTGAGAGAAGTGTAGTCGTTCACTGAAGGATAACTCAAAACACATCTATGCCAAGCTGTGCACTGAGAGAGTGAAAGCCAGAAAAACCAGACAACTGCTGTCTAAGAGTAACAGAGCTCAGGATGAAAATAAAGCATTCAAAACGAAAAACAAAATATACATACACACAAAAAGATATCCTTTTTTTCTTTTGTGGAAGAAATGAGGGAGGGTTTACAAAAAATTGCTTGATGCATGATCAATACACTCCTAATCATACATACTGCAGCATATATGCTTCCCAAAAGTAGCTCTCTCAGTAAATGAGCGAAGCGTGTTTTTGCACGAACAATTCAGGTCTAATCTCCTCTAATTTCCCCAATGAGATTCAATGAAGCAACTTTATCTGAAATATATCCGCTAAAGCAATGACTAAAAAGGATACACAAAAAAAAACCACCACTAAAATTGCAGTGCAGAGGTTGATCTGACCATGAAATGTAAAGCATAAGAAGACAATTGATACATCCATTTTGAGGTGAGAGCAAAGCAGTCATCAGTGTATTAAAAGTCACTCGGTTGCCTGACTACTGCAAAAGGCCTGTTCAATGTGAAACAAAACTTTCACTGACATCTCCCCAACACTGTTTCTCTTCAGGAGTGACTGACTGATTTGAACACACTCAATGCCACTGTCCATGTCACCAACAAAGATGTTGAACAAGACTGGACCCAGCACTGATCCCTGAGGGACTCCACTTGTCACTGGCCTCCACTTGGACATGGAGCCATTGACAGCCACTCTTTGGGTGCAGCCATCAAGCCAGTTCTTTATTCACTGAACGGTCCATCCATCAAACCCAGACTGCACCAGCTTGGAGACCAGGATGTGGTGGGGGACAGCGTCGGAGGCTTTGCTCAGGTCCAGGTAAATGACATCAGTTAAAACTGGCAGTACAAATCTTCAAGTCATAGTTGAGGGGAAAATAAATAAATAATCAAGCATGAATTTCTATTCCATAAAGTCTAGCATTAGACTTCAATATTTAACAGGGAGCTTGATTTGTTTAGAAACAGTCTCCTGCAGATCATGACAGCTTCTTGTGTAAGAGGTCATTTTGCAAGTCCTTAGTTTTAATGTCTGATGGAATTAACTAACTGCAATTCATCATTTACCTTTAAAGGTCTCTTCCAACCCAAAGTATTCTATGACCTTCTGAAGTCACCATCCTTCACTTACAATGATATTGATATTTCCACCACACCACTCTTCAGTATCACGGACTGGAATTCAGCAAGGGAGTAAGCAGTAGTGATCAGCAAACTTAAGTAGAACCACAAAATCCATTTGGCCACAAACCTCATTTAAGTTATCAAAGCCAAAAGAATTACACAGTCTACACTGCAAAATCATTGTGTGACAATTAAAATGATGCCATAATGAAGGAAGGGAAAAAAAAATAGCTGCTAGTTTTTGATACAACCTTTTCAGACTTGGAAAACTTTTGAAATATCAGTTGTCATCATCCTGAAAAGTGATGTTGTCATTACCCCAAATCCCCATTTCTTAATTATAAGAACTGATTGCCCAGAGGAACAAATGAGAAATAGGGAAGAAAAGGGACTGGTACTGTGAGTCTAGCCTCCACTAGCATCAAAAGAGATACTCTCACATGCCAAAATTGTTCCGTTTACATGGCTTCAGCTTCCAAATCATACTGGACTTTTTGGCAGTCATGACCTCTGTGCCCAGACACTAAGACATGCATTTGTAAGACATCCCTAATCAGAACAAAACTGTTCTCAGTACAGGAGATGTGATTGTGGTTAACACACATCTCCATCTCTCCCCCTTTCTCTATCTTCCTCTACTTCTACAGATAAGAGTTTTTGCCATGTAGTTTAACTGGGTTTATTGAGAATACAGTAAGGTGAAGAAAAGCCTTACACAGAACACCCCAGTAACAAAGTTCAGTCTTACATTAAAAGTGTCCTCTTTACATGGGATGCTTTTCTACATCATAATTTTAATTTATTCCATAATTTCTGCAGTAATTTGTAGATAGGACATTAGTGCAGTCACATAAGAAATACAATCCTATCTTAGCAAAAATGATAGACAGTGCTGACTCACAGTTGGCAAGAATGGAATAGATTCAAAAGTAATTTGCCAGTCCTTTGTACTCTAAGTTTTGATGATATTTCAGTAGAGATAAAAGGGCAAAGATTTTCCTTTGAAAACAAACTTGAAAAATATTTTCAAGAAAAAGTCCAGGGGAAGCTAATTTTTTGTAAATGTATTCTCTGTGCTACTACTTTTTGTTTCTAGTATTTGCTTGATGTTTTAAAAACATCTAAGTGTTAAACTGGAAGTAATTAAGGACTTGGAAAACCCATAGCATTGAAAACTTGCAGGAAGCCTTCATGCAATTTGACACAATATTATGTTAGATTTTTCTAACCAAGAGGAGTCGGTTCACAGCAAAATACAAACATTTCAAACATTTTCATCGCTACAAAACTGTAACCTACTCCACAAGCTCCCTGAGGACACAGAATATACCATTCTGGTATTTTGTTGGTGGTCTAAACCACTCAGCATGCCTCTGAGTTCACTGATCTCTGAGTGGAGGACAGCAATGACCCAGCAATGTGCCCTTGTGGCCAAGAAGGTATCCTCGGGTGTATTAGAAGGGGTGTGGTTAGTAGGTCAAGAGAGGTTCTCTTCCTGATGAGGAAAGGCTGAGGGAGCCAAGTCTCTTTAGCTTGGAGAGAGAGGTGACCTCACTAATGTTTATAAATATGTGAAGGGTGAGTGTTGGGAGGACAGAGCCAGGCTCTTCTCAGTGATGTCCAATGATAGGACAAAGGGCAAGGCATGCAAGCTGGAGCATAGGAGGTTCCATGTGCACATAAGTAAAAACTCTTTCAATGTGAGGGTGACAAAACACTGAAGCTGGCTGCACAGAGAGGTTGTGGATCTCCTTCAAGGCAGACATTCAAAACCCACCTGGAGGCATTCCTGTGTAATCTGCTCTAGGTGGTCCTGCTCTAATGGGGGGGCGTTGGACTACATGATCCTCCAAGGTTGCTTCCAACCTCTTAACATTCTGTGATTCCCTGAGTTCTGCCATTAGCTAAAGACTCCTGGGGTTTGTATCCCTATTTTCACAGGAGCATGACACTCAAGGGTCTATCTCAGGTATCAGTCTAGTCAAAATGCCACTGCTCATTAGAGAGGAAAAAGAGATCACCAGATAATATCGCTGTCTATCCTCTTGGTTAAAGACAAAGAGGACTGGCAGTAAACCTAGATTCCCTTTCTTTCTCTGGCAACATAGTGAAGTACATCAAGTGTCTCTTCTTCCAGGTGGTAAAGGAAATGTAATACTGCCTACACTTTAGAGGACAAACAGCTTTTCTTGGGGCTTTGGAAAAAAATGCAGTAAAAACTAATGACAACTAAAAAAATCACTTTATTCTGTCTTCAGGATAGTGCTGCAGGCTAAGAACTCAAACAGAAAGAAACATTTTCCTGAAGCTCTGTGTTAAATACCTAAGCTCTAGAGAGACACAAGGCTAGAGACTTCTCTCTCTCCTTAACTTTTCTTATTGGCTAGGCCTAAACAGTTCTGCAGATCCCCATTCGAGGCACTAAATTCTCCTGTATAGGATGCTCATAGTCATGACTGTGCTGTACCACACCCAGCAACTAGAAGCCAGCAATCCACTTTGCAGCATTTAGTTCTTTCAGATCAGTAACTTATTAAAGAACAGTAGGGAAAAGCCACATTAGGTTGTCGGAGACATTAAGAGAGCATTTGCCTGGCATATACTAAGGGCAAAATCAGACTAAACTGGCTTCAGCCCTGTGTTAAAGGATCTTTATCTCAGAGGGGTTGAGAGACTAATTAATTTGTGCTTAAAAAAAAAAAACTTCAGAAACTTGGAAGAATGATGCTGCTCTGCTTGTAAAGCATTAATTCTTCTTCAGTTAATTAAATTCAGACTCCTTTTCCTTTAACATATATGAGTGTATCCCTCAATAAGATACATTGCATAAAGCACAGAAGCAGAAGGTGCCTTGGAGTTCAAGGCTGATGACTGCCTATGTTCCTTCAACACATTCCTTTCATACACTGTATATGCTAAGGTGACTGAAAAGCTAAGAAATAAATTAAAACTTTAGACTGTAATGAGGCAAGCAGTTTTGCCCTTTGTTCCTCTTTGCTGTCCTCAACATGCCAGAAGGCTGGGGATGACACAGACCTACTTATTTGTGGTGGAATATGATCACCTGCAATTAAAAAGGAACTAGGTACATCTGGAAGGCTTAATTTTCTTTTGTATTATCAGGAGATGCAGGCTTGCTCCATATGAGAGTGAAATAAAACATTGGGAGCATCCTACCATGTCTCCTGCACTCCACACTAGGATCTGCCTCCAACTGAGTACTCCAGGGAGAGTACTCTGAAACACTGAAGAACAGCTGTCCCAGATACTAGGATACTAAACCAGACACTGAGAACAAATCCCAAAGCAGTGCTAATACAGACCATGGCTTGCCAGTCTGGGGACCAGTCAGACACTCTCCACCACATTTATGCACTGAAGTGAATGGTACAAGAACAATTTATGCTGATAGTTACTCAAGAACACAGGCTTTGCACAGGAATGCAGGAACCAAAGATACAAATCCCACTGCATCAAATACACAGCTGGAGAGTAACCAAAACTAAAATTGTGCTGGTCAGCAATGTTGTAATCTTGGACTATAACTAGAACAATGCCTGAATTCAAATCAGTCTTCACCTGCACTACTACTTTTTAGGTAGTCTTTAAAAGATGTGATTATCTTTGGATAACAACTATTAAAATGGGTTCACCCACAAGCAAATCAGGCTGTATGCCAGAATATATAATGTATGTTTTGAGAGCAGATGACATAAACACTATTTAAATAGCTATAACCTTCCAGAGTTGTATCTTTATATTATCTTCTTATTTACTTTATTAGAAAATAGTAAGCTAAGTTTATATGATGATTTTAATATATTTATAACAAGTTCAACTTCAATGAAAGTGAATTCTTCTTAAAAAGCATAAAAAGAATACTGCAAAGAGGTATTCAATTACTAAATGACATCCAATTACTTATGCTCAAATGAAAGAAGCTAAATTGCATTTTAAATCATCAAAGGCAAACAACGCCTCAAATTAGAGAATGGATATACAACCAGTTGTGGGTCCAAAATTCTTCCAAGAATACAGCCCTGGAAGACCTGTATGTCCAAACAGTTTTTATTTGGAGATTGGAAGAAGGGAAACAACTTTCTTACTAGTTTAACTCAGTCGGTTTCTCAGTGTTCAATAAATGAGCTACTAAAGCTGAATCAAAGTGAAAATGAAAATGACCATGCAGCTCCTGCAGGAAAGGCAAGAAAGAAAACATGATGTCAAAAGTTCAGTTTCAACCAAACTGATATTCCAGGTGCTTGAAGTCCAGACTTCCCTTTCAGATCAGCAGCTGCACTTTCCTGCTAAAACTGTAACTGGATATAGTTCTGTTCTGTGCACAAGCAGCTGAATATAAAAAATACATTTAACATGTCATAGCAACCTTATGTCTCTAATGCTTCATAATAATATCAAATCAAATGTAAAAGCAATTGTTTTCACCTTCATTTCTAACCCTATCCTCATTAGCTGTGATTCTGTAGCTGGTGGCTGAGACTGGCAGCCTGTCAAAGTGCTGTGCTGCACAAGGCACCAGCCTGGAGCACGCTGCCAACACAGGCTGCACTTACCCCAGCCTCTTCTCCCTCCCCACTGCCCTTCTGTATTTTGTATCTTCTGCTACACAGAGGATACAAACCGTGGCTGAAATTCCCTCAACGCACCTCAAAATAAAGAGGGTTAAAGAGGAGTACTCCCAGGAGTACTCCATGATCTTACCAGGCACAGAGGTAAGACTGACTGGCCTGAACCAGGGAACTATAGGCCAGTCAGTCTCACCTCTGTGCCTGGTGAGATCATGGAGCACATTCTCCTGGAGGCACTACTGAGACAGAAGAATAGTGAAGAGGTGATTTGGTACAGTCAGCATGGCTTCACCAAGGGCAAATCCTGCCTGACAAACCAGGTGGCCTTCTATGACAAGGTCACAACATTAATAGATGAGGAGAGAGCAACTGATGTAATTTACCTGGACCTGAGCAAAGCCTTCAACACTGGCCCACACCACATCCTGGTCTCCAAACTGGTGACACATGGGTTTGATGGGTGGACCACGAGATTGATAAAGAACTGGCTTGATGGCTGTCAATGGCTCCATGTCCAAGTGGAGGCCAGTGACAAGTGGAGTCCCTTAGGGATCAGTCCTGGGACCAGTCTTGGTCAACATCTTTGTTGGTGACATGGACAGTGGCATTGAGTGCACCCTCAGCAAGTCTGCTGATGACACCAAGCTGTGTGGTGCAGCAGACATGCTGGAGGGAAGGGATGGCATCCAGAGGGACCTGGACAGGCTGGAGAGGTGGGCACAAGCCAACCTCATGAGGTTCAACAAGACCAAGTGTAGGGTCCTGCATCTGGGTCGGGGCAATCCCAGGCACAAATACAGGCTGGGCAGTGACTGGCTGGAAAGCAGCCCTGAGAAGAGGGACTTGTGGGTGCTGGTGGATGAGAAGCTCAACATGAGACAGCAGTGTGCACTTGCAGCCCAGAAAGCCAACCAGATCCTGGGCTGCACCAAGAGAAGTGTGGCCAGCAGATCAAGGGAGGTGAATCTCCCCCTCTACTCAGCTCTGGTGAGACCCCACCTGGAGTACTGCATCCAGTTCTGGAGCCCCTATTACAAGAGGGATGTGGACATGCTGGAATGTGTCCAGAGAAGGGCCAACCAGGGTGATCAGAGGGCTGGAGCACCTCTCCTATAAGGACAGACTGAAAGAGTTGGGGCTGTTCAGTCTGCAGAAGAGAAGGCTCCGAGGTGACATTATTGTGGCCTTCCAGTATCTGAAGGGGGCCTACAAGAAAGCTGGGGAGGGACTTTTTAGGCTATCAGGTAGTGATAGGACTAGGGGGAATGGAATGAAGCTGGAAGTGGGGGAATGGAATAAAGGGGAGATTCAGGCTGGACGTGAGGAAGAAGTTCTTCATCATGAGATTGGTGAGAGCCTGGAATGGGTTGTCCAGGCAGGTGGTTGAGACCCCATCCCTGGAGGTGTTTAAGGCTAGGCTGGATGAGGCTCTGGCCAGCCTGATCTAGTGTGAGGTGTCCCTGCCCATGGCAGGGGTGTTGGAACTAGATGATCCTTGTGGTCCCTTCCAACCTTGACTGATTCTATGATTCTATGAACTGCAGGAGCACTCTTCCTTTATCCTTCCCCGGGCCACATATCCTGATTGCAACATCAGGATATGTGTGAGAATTTATTTATTTTAATCACAAGCAAATAAGACACATCTACAGAGCACCAGTTCTTCTGGCTGCCACTTCCCTAGGGACATCTGCTCAACCAATATATTAAATTTGGGGTTAATAAACCATAATGAGTCAGCAGAAATCAATCCTACCCTAACCACTCTTATCCATTAACCCCCACCACCAAGAGCACCAGCAGATGTTCAAAGAAAAGATCAGCAGCAGAGCACTGCCAACCATCTCAGCATTATTTTAACCTCATTTATCTGTCCAGCTTTTAACTGTCTACATTATAAAAAGGAGGCAAAAGAAACAAATGTTTTCAATGAATATAGTTCACTCCTGCAGAGTAAAAAAATCTAGACAATCCCATTCACAATTTCATGGAAAAATATAAATAAGATTGTTTTATCACCTGAAATTATATGAAGCTGTTGACATCTGAATCAATTGCTCTCCTCTTTGCTGCACAATGAAGAACAATAAAGGTCAGTGGGTTTTGTCCACATTTGCAGAGAGCTGGAAGTCCCCCTCTGCAAACCTCTGGCACAGGCACATATGAAATACTGCATTCAGTTCTGGACACCTCATTACCAGAAAGATAACAGATTAGAGAATGTTATTAGAGAAGCTGTAAAAATTATTAAGGGGAGATTGAAGAGATTGATTACATCAAGACACCAGAAGCTAACGACATGAAGGTTGGCTAAGGAACAACTTTGCAAAGAATCACAGAATTGTTAGGGCTGGAAGGGACCTCAAGGTTCATCTAGTTCCAACCCCCCTGCCATTGGGCAGGGATACTTTCCACTAGATCAGGTTGCCCAGAGCCACACCCGACCTGGCCTTAAAAACCTCCAGGGATGAGGCTTCCGCCACCTCCCTGGACAACCTGTTCCAGTGTCTCACCACCCTTATGGCGAAGAACTTCTTCCTAACTTCTAATCTGAATCTACCCTCCTCTAGCTTGGATCCATTCCCCCTAGGCGTATTACTACCCAACACACTAAAATGTTCCTTCCACCAGCCTTCTTGTAGGCCCCCTTCAGATGCTAGAAGGCCACAATAAGGTCTCCTAGGAGCCTTCTTTTCTCCAGACTGAACAACCCCAACTCTCTCAGCCTATCCTCACAGGAGGGGTGCTCCAGCCCTCTGAACATCTTTGTGGCCCTTCTCTGGACACCATAACAGCCTCTAAATATTTAAAGGATACATACACGAGTAAGGTAAATTGATTATTTAGGATGACAAAAATTAGGCACAATTAGGAATAACAAGACGAAATTGGGGAAAAAAATAATCTGTCTCGAGAGAAAAAAAAGAAGAGTTATAGAAGGAAGGGTTTGAGAAGTCTACCGCCTTGATGACTTAATAGGTCTTTTGTATCTCTGCCTCCTGTAACTCAATGATAATAATGATGGAGCAAAAGAAAAGACTCAAAGTATGAAATCCAATTAATTCTTTGCCAGTAGGCAAACCATCTTTATCAGATATTTTGGCTTAGCAATAAGCTTAAGCTTGGCATGATAGATCCTACCTGCCAGTTATTCAGATGTAGCTTTTTGTAAAGTCTTCAGGGAAGCCAAGTGTATTTTTATACTTTCATTAAAACACAGACTACATCCATCAAAGGAGGAAGCTA
Source organism: Indicator indicator (assembly GCF_027791375.1). Lineage (NCBI taxonomy): Eukaryota > Metazoa > Chordata > Aves > Piciformes > Indicatoridae > Indicator > Indicator indicator. The sequence continues at coordinate 30,934,282 of NC_072011.1, read as the reverse complement.
TATTAAAAAGATTTGTGACATTTTAAGACTAATCTCTGCACCTGACCAGTGGCATATTTAGTGTTATCTAATCTGTTTTGTGCATCTTACAACTGCAAACCCTTTGAGGCAGAAATCCCATCCTCCTCTTTCTTTATATTACACAGCACCGAGTGTGCTGACAGTGCTCAACAAATAATAGTCAGTTCCAAGGCAGAGAAGTCTCTGCTAGTACACACTGTGCAGTATTACTTTCAAGAGATGAATCTTTACATTAGTAATGGAGTTGGGAGTCTTCACATACCTTCCAGCAGAATAACTACTCCTACTTCTCTCAGCAAGAAAAGTAACTTTTTAAAACATAGAAAATGCCTCACAACACTCAAAAAAAAAAACATCTGCAATTTTGGTAGGTACAGAAACTGGCAGGAAGCAGTAACAAAGAGAATACAAATTATTTAGAAAAGGAAGAAAATAAATATTGAGACAAAAATTTAGCACTCATAGGGAAGGACTCTCTTTAAAGGTACATACAGGCATTTTGTATGCATCGTAATACTATCTTTAAATGTACAGTCAGGCATCACTTCTCAAATTAACAATTCATCACAGTGTATTTATGTATTTCCCAAGCCATATTTCATCCACAGCTCACGCTATTTATTAACACTACTTTGGCTTATGCAAAACTCTTGTAGAAGCAGGTCCTGTATGTGGAGCCAACTAGTCTGCTCTCCGTTTTAGTAACTGCCAAGGTTCATTTTTGAAAGAGCATACAGGGACATACGTAGTTATTTATTGACATGTTGCCCTTTAAGGTGTTCTGAATTAAAATATAACAAGGCACAGACTATAAGATCAGTTGGAGCGACTTATTGTATTACAGTCTTCACACTCCTCTGATAAACTCCTCCCTTTAATATTGCACAAGCATATTAATATCTTATGGGCTCCTCAAGTTTATAAACTCCACCTTGGAATCATGTACCAGTAACAAGTCTGTTCTCCATCATATTAAATGTTTGGGTTTGGGCAGAGATTCTGCCTGTGCAGCTCTTAGATGAACTTTTTTTCTGAGAAGTATATCTGGTGCCAGAGGAAATACTGATGGCTAAGAAAGGACAGGGTTTACAGAGGTGCTTTGCTTTTAAACCGATGCTAATTCAGCATCTGAAGCATCTGTTGTGTACTGCTCCCTGCACACAGAAAGGATATTCAGGAAGTAATTTACATTGAAGTAGTACAGTGAGTGAGATGAACACTCCTACCTCATTTGCCACAGCCTTCAAATGCTGTGTGCATTTACAGAGTTGCTAACTTCAGAAATATTTGCACTCTAGCTTCTCTTTCCCAGGATAACATTAGCTGGAAGAATACAAAATACAAAATCAGAAAATTGCATTTCTCTGGCTCTGGATTTTTGTAATCCTTAACACTTGATCAAATGAATACCAGGTTTTGATGAGAATCTTGCAGCTTTTTCTATTCATAGATATTCAGTTTCCCTGTCAAATTATTGTTTAGTATGAAAACTACATTTAAAAAATATATATTGCAAGTCTTTACTGCAATGGCAAAAATACATTTTTTTTTTAACTTATGTTTCATTAAACAATTAATGAACCAAAATTTTAAAAAGAAAACAAAAACCTGTCTAAAAATATACTGGAGACAATATATAGAAAATGAGATTTAAATCTTATTTTTATAACCACTTATGTCATTAAACAGCCTACACTCTCATCCAAGTTAGTGGGACCTCAGCATCTGGGATCATTTACATCACTGGACAAGTCAAGCAGAGGAAGACTCTCAAGACACACAACAGTATCCCAAACTAGCTTGCTGCTAGCTTCACCACATCTGCTGTCAAGTACTACTTTAAGACATAATTTTTGGGAACTCCTGAAACTCAGGGGCAGTAACAACCACAATGACAGATAAATTTTGCAATACTAGTGAGAGACAAGCTCTAAATAAAGAAGGACAGGAGAATTTCTGTCATCTCAAGTAATTTTACATATTTTTAATTGTTTGTGCAATATCGGTTAGAAAGTCCATCTAGAGTGATTATGTGGCTGCTAGAAAATGAGAAACCCAAATTAAGATAAAAACCTTCCAACCTTACATTCAGTTTTATCAAACATAACTGAACCTTTCAAAGTGCCATGCAACCAAATTAGCCATTTGTGATAAAAATAATTCAGAAAGTTACAGAGTAGCTGACCTTCTAAATAATTTAGACTAAATGGGAAATTTAAAGCCACCCTTTCATTGTTTAAAAATGTGTTGTCTTTTGGGAGGTTTTGCAGGGAATTTTTTTCCTAGCTTTTTAAAATACTTTTTTAGGGTGCCTTAAATATTTTAACTGAAACCAAAACTTTTTAGCATACTGCTGTAACAGCAAGAAGTAACAGTATAACTGCAACAAATAAAGGAACTCAAACAAGTGGTGCTCCCCAGCACTCAGTTTTGGGGCCAGTCTTGTTTAATGTATTTCTTGGTTATCGGGATGGGGTAATTGAGTGCATCCTCAGTAAGTCTGCAAGTAACACCAAATTGACTGGGACTGCTGCTGAAGGGTAAGAAAACTCTACAGAGGCATCTGGACAGGCTGAATCGACAGGCCAAGGTAGGTTGTATGAGGTTTAACAAGGCCAAGTGCCAGGTCCTTCACTTGGGTCAAAACAACTCCATGCAACACTACAAGCTTGGGTCAGAGTGGCTGGGAAACTATCCTGTAGAAAAGGACCTAAGGGTGCTGGCTGACAGCTGGCTGAACCTGAGCCAGCAGTGTGCTTAGCTGGCCAAGAAGGTCATGAGCATCCTGGCTTGTATCAGAAACAGTGTGGCCTACAAGGTTCTGAAAAAAAAACAAAAAAAAAATTAAAAAACCACCAAAAACAACACCAAAGAAACAAACAAAAAAAAAAAAAAAAAAAAAGCCACCAACAGTTCTTCATGGTATTGATGCATCAATAATAATTGCATTCTGAACAGAAAAACCTACTTTCATGTATTCAGAGAGGAATGTAGATGCATGCGTTCCAGTAGCCACACACAATACAAATTTGCCTTCACATTCCTGTCCTTGTCCAGTTTCAGAGTGAACTGGAAAGACTCGAGTACAGCAAGGCAGGCATTGTGGACATGCCAGACTAACTGTATGCATATCAAATGACTACACTTACAGTGGCCTTTTAAGAACAATCACCTAAATTAATTTCTTTCCACCTATATAACCTTTCTGGATGGAAGATACGTGTCTTTACACCAATCATGTCCAAGGCTGCATCAAAAGATATGTGGCCAGCAGATTGAGAGAGGTGATTCTGCCACTCTAGTCTGCACTGATGAGACCTCACCTGGAGTACTTATTGTGTCCAGTTCTGGGGCTCTCAACACAAGATGGACATAGACCTGATGTGCAGAGGAGGGCCACAAAAATTACTAGAGGGCTGGAGTACCTCTCCTATAAAGACAGGCTGAGAGAGTTGGAGTTGTTCCACCTGGAAAAGAGAAGGCTCCAGGGAGACCTTATAGCAGCCCAGTGCATTCTATGATTCTATGTGTCCCAGCATACACAGACCAAACGAAATGTACTGAGCCAAACAGAGCTGTACTCAGAATTCAACAGAAAAATGGTTCAAAGAGAAGCCCTTTATAAAAGGACTAAACAAAAGAATTAATTAAAGTGTTTAATAATTAGAGCTTTAAATAACTGATGGCATATCACACAAACCCATAGGAAGACAAATTACTGACTGCAAGAGTTGGGGTTTGAAAACTGCAGAGGCTCTCTAGGGTCCTGCCCACCGTTTTGAAATTTCCTTAAGTGGTATTTCCAGGGTAGTTGGGTGATGATGACTTGGCTGTCAAAAGCTATCCTCATTCTTTCCTTAGCTGTCATTCTAATTGTGCACAAAAGGAGTTTGTAAGTGTGCATTCATTAAAACTGTCCAAATTTCATCTTATACCAGGTGTTCTTATCCTAAATAATTTTTTAAAAAAGATATACAAAAAAAAAGAGAAAGCTCAGAGAGCAATTTAACTGCAAGTCAAAAGGAAAGTTTTCCTGTCTTCTGTAATTAGTAAACTCACTTAAAAAAATAAAAATAATTATGAAAATAATAATTTCAGTATGGTCATTTTCCTCTTAGTGCTAAACAAATGCTTAAACACTAGCACTGAAAGACAAATGACTGCATACCTCAAGATAACAAATGATATTCTGAAATAGTAATTTGCCTGCAAAGTTTGTATTGATTCTAGCAGATAATATCTCTCCCTAAAACATATTTCATGTTGTCTTCACTCCATTGATCAGGAGCATTTTACAAATATTTTGATCAGTCTGAACGGCTTTTGGCTCCACATAATCATCTTACAATTTTATCGAGCTCCAAAAACACGCAGGTAGTGCATGCTAAGTAACAAGAACCTGTATTTTTGTTATAGACTGTTTCCTTCTATATATGCACCACCTTGCTGACAATGTGCTACACTAGATTTACAAGTAACAATCAGCCAATTGTGTCTTCTACAAGGAAGTGGCTGTATCAAAAAGGAGAGGTTTTCCAACACATATGTTTGGCAAATTACTGATATTTCAATGTTCCCTGTTCATACAGATATTTTGTCATCCTAGCACACAGTTCTAGTTCAAAACCTTATTGACATAGTAAGTCTGACACTCTAGCAGTGCAGTATGTTGGATGGGCATATCAAGACACAGGTAAGCAGTTAACACTCATGAAAATGGGAATTACATTTATTGCGTATATTCTAAAACTCAGAAGTTTGTATTAAGGTAAGTAGTCAAAAGACAGACACTTGAGAGCTATTAAAATCATTAACAATGTATACAATCTTACTGGATTACAAAGATGTTAAATGTGACACTCTGAAGTCAGTCTATATACACACCACTTGTGCATTAGTACCCATTTACAGCAGCCACCTGATTGCATTTCACTATTCCCTTACTTTCGGGGAACAAACACTAGCACAAAGGTAAATGGTGCTTTCGCTTCTGACAGTAAAAATTATCACAGACAGAAGGCTAATTTTGCACACACAGTAGCTACACAGAAACAAATCAACAGGAGTGTCAATGCACTCATTTGTTCCCTCTTCATACTGACATTTGAGGAAATTTGTCCTCTAAGAAGCAGCACTTTATACACCTCAATCGCTCATTACTACATAGGCATTTGTAAAATTGGCTCCATTACATGTTGCAACATCACCAGCACTGACCAGGAATAATAATTCCATTTCAAATCAGCATTCAAGTATGTTGAAGAAGGGTTAGATAATACTAAGACTTATCTGGTCACTGCCTCAAGAAACATTAATTCTCTCAAAGTGTCTGGGAAAATGGATCCATCCACTCTAGGAAATCTGGTGCAGAGACAAAGGAGGGCTAGAGGCTCAGCATGACCTCTTTACTCCACCACCACCTCACTCTGCAAAGAAATCAGTATCCAAGATGCATGGACCTGTACAGAGACACATTTCCCAGACTACTGTATTTGCTAACTGTTTTGCAGCCTTTGCTTGAGGAATTTTCAGTCATGAGGAAAACATTTTCTGATGCTCCAAAAAATAAAAAAAACTAGCAAAGGTTTTACAAAATGTCTTCTCAGCAGTTCTACTTACTGCACAGCCTGTGCCACACAGTTCACCATTCAGCACCTAAAGGAAAAAAATACCTTGCATGTCTTGATATTCTGTCTTTGAACAAGTATATAAGGAAACACGGCATATCAATATTCATTATGCAACACCCAAAACAGCACAAAACATGTGGGGGATGCTCTCTCTCTGTGCCTATGATAATTTTTAGAGTCTATTATTACTGCAATGAACCAAGTTCAGCTCAGTCATGAGTGCACCTGTGTGTGACACTTTCCCACCTAACAGAGGAAGTTGGGCTTTTCCAGAAGTAACTCTTCACCTGTAAGTTTCTGAGGCATATTCTTCTCTGTGAAACAGCTCCATCTCTATCACTTTAATAATTTACCAGTGGGAAAGGTGCTGGTGGCACAATATCCTAATTTAAATAGCTATTTTACTCCTTGCAAAATCCTCAAGCATTTAAGATACAGCACCAGGGCATAACAGAATGTGAATAAGAAATGAAAGATAAAGAAGTGGATTTAAATAAAATATCCCTTATTACCATTCTTAATTCTTATCTTTTTGTGAAGATGACAGCCATCTGGAATATTACAGCACAGTGTGCTCAAGAGGAGCCCGGACAGAACAAAACGCAATTCAAATTCCTCAATAACAATTGTAAATTGGGTTTTAAGAGGTCGCCTGGCTAACAGGACACACCGCGGCCGTGCCGGTGTACCGCGTTCCGTCCAGCCCACACTTTGCTGGATGCCAGGCTGGTGGTTGGGGGCTTGAGCGGGCGGGAAGCAAGGTTCTGCGCGACTGACGGAGGCTGGAGGCAGCGCAGGCTTCCGCGGGGCGCTGCTGGCCCAGGGGGGCGGGGGAGTGTCTCTAGCGATTCTCGCGGCAACAGCGCCCCCTGGCGGCGGCAAGCGGGCTCCGGAAGGCTCGAATTGCATATTAAATACAGCCTTTCACCAAGGGCGAAAAGAACGTTAGCAGGAGGCAAAAATGGCATTGTGTGGAAAACGCATGTTAAAAGGCTCTTTTTTTTCATTTATTTTCTTTTTTTTAGTAATGTAAAATTTGACATTTGCTGCTTTAATGAGTACAGAGGCCGCCTCTCACACCACATAAAACCCTGCAGTATGGCACCTGTCTCCTGTACCAGGACAGCAACCCTTTAACCCACATACCAAATAAAACTCAAACATGAGGCTTTGCTCTGAATTAAATCATTCTTGAAAATAATTTTCACTGAAATCAGTTCTTTCCCAAATGAGATGGGCCAATAATGTTACACTACCTGACATATTTACATGTTATTTGTAAAAATATCAAACATTTAAATGGATCCAATTCAGAAGCAATGGAAACAGCAGTACAGAGTGGCTGCTGAGTGCAAGCAATAAATCATATAAATTGCATAAATACAATTTCCCTTGGCTTTAGAGATAGTTTGCACCAGGAAAAACAATGAATGATAAAGTGGGATGAGTTTTATAACCTCTAAATGAGAAAGCTCTAGTATGATAGTCAGGACGCTGAGGAGATTGCACAGTCCCTCCTCCAGAGCATGCTCAACTGTTGGGAACCCACAGATCCCAGACATACAAGAAACAGAATCCAGATACTGCACACAGAGATAGCACTCTGACCATTAGGCCACTGATCTCCCACCTTTGCTTTGGGGGGTGGGGTACGGGAATTAACTTGCCTGATTCTGGAGGTTTGCAAGGAGAGGAGACTTAAGCTTTGGTTTTGGCTGAAGGAAACATTTCATGTATTACTAAATCAAGAGCTTCTTCCAATCTACAACACTTTCTCTTCAAACATATCCTCGAGCTTTCATGCCTCCTCCCTGCCCCATTTAAAATCTTCCATTGCAGCTTTTTTTTCCTCCTTCAAATCTCTGGTTCATTAGATAAAATGAAATATAAATTACTTTCAGTATCCAAATCACAGCTGCCCCCTCAGGACGAAGGAGGAACAGCCCCTTCCCTTCATTGTAGCTGTTTTGTTACCAGTCACAACTGAGCTGAGCCAGGACATGTGCTGGATGCTCTCTGATAACACAGGCACAGAGTAGCAAAGTAAGAACTAGCATGAGGAGTCTCATGATACTTAGTTAAGTTGGCGTAGCTGATGATTCAAGAATCCAGTGAATGCTACACCAGTTTAATGTAATGCTACTTTCTCTCTGCTGGCAAATTGCTCCTTTTTTCCAACCAATTTACAGCCCACATACCTCCTCTGCTGTTATAACTGTTTACAGTAAATCAGATTTGCCTGTGATTGTTGAAGCAATAACCCTTGGCAAAGGAGACAGCAAGAACATATTTCAATCTAATAAAATAAATTATGGCAGATTAAGCTCTCTTTTAAAGACTGCTTATGAAAACCTACAGAGACTGTCATTTCACAGAGGTGGGGGAGGGGGGGGTGGTTTCCAAAGCTAGGAAGAGTTAAAAAGCTTGCTGTCACTCACACAGTATGCCAAATTATCAAAAATAACATGTGAAGAAAGTAATCACCTACAATAGGAGTGAGGAACAAAAGCTAAATGAGTTTTGCCTGTGCTAGTGACCTTTGACTGCTACACAGTCAAATAACTTTTCCTACTTAACTTCTTATTACAGAGTTATTCTTGGACTGCAATTCTTCTATCACTGTGCTTTATACCTACTTTATAACATTAAAAGCTCACAATACTCAGACTCAAACTATTCCCTGAACAATATCCTATGTACTGAAGCAGAATTCTTCATTAAACAATCATTTTAGGTAGGTTATTTCCAGAAATGTATCTTTTTGCCTTTTTAAACTTCACAGCTAATGTAATTTCCAGAAATATCTTAGGTATACACATTTATCAGCAGTTCTACTTCTCGGCAGCTTAATACAATGGAGGAAATAAAGACTGAAAGAAAGAAATAATAATTCCAAAGCCAAGTCATCCTGGGATCCCTGATGCTTAACATAGGAGAAATACTCCTCTGCGGGATCATCACACACTACCTTTAGGGCTTAGTACTTCTTCACAGCTCAACATAGTCCTTCCTCTAACAGAGAAATAAAAGAACAGATGGGAACTTGGAAAACACCACTGAAGGAAACACACATTTGGGATGTGTGATAGCACAACTCAGCCAGAGTCATCCAGTCACAAGCCCTTTAAGCATGACATCAAACACAGATAATAGGTTTGGTAAGAAAAATAGCAGGTTTGTGATAAGGAAACTGTACAACAGTCTATGTTCACCTAAGGGCTGCACAGTGTTGCCTCCAGCCTGGTTATCATTAACGAAAGCAGACCACCTTACAGCAAGGGAGAGCATTATTTTGAGTGAAGGCATTTAATCATAGCATCCACCTGTTCTGGGACAGGAAAAGGACATGGCAGCATAGAGCACTACTTAACAGAGATGGGTCTCCTGCTTTGAGAATTTCAGACATGTTGCTGCTGGGAGAGAGCAGTGAAATATGGTTGGTTAGTGTCTGCTGGTTTCCGTTGCACAAATAGTAAAACAGAGCCTAAAGAAATTTCTTGGGATAGTATATCTGAATGTAAAAGATTTGAACAGTGATTAAGAAAGATAAAAGCAAAAGATAAATAAAGCAAAAATACCAAAAAAATGGACTTAGGCAGATGAATTCTTACAATTAAAGTAAACATAAGAAAAGTAGTAAGGAAACATTGTAAACAACTTAATATCCAGGTTTTTAGAGGTTAAAACTTTTTTTTCCTCCCACAGAGATGCATGGCATTTATCAGAGATGGAGAAGTATTAAAGCATGCACTTCACAGAACATTTACTGCAAGAAAGAGGGTATAGAATAGACATAGGAATGTCAAAGTCAGCAGACACTTCTACAACTCCCATGACCCAAGAAAATTTTAGAAAATACAGGTTTTATTAATACTTTATACTTCTTTGAAAGGCATAGAAGAACGCCTGGTACCCTACCTAGGGAAATGCTATAGAAGCAGAAGTAAGAAATGTATATACCCTGATGGTTCTCAGCTGCAGTTCAGTATTTTAGCACTATGACAAAGTATTATAACACAGAAAAAGATCCTGGTGTCCTGGTACTTTACCCTGAAAAACTGTGAACATACCCTCCATTTAGACCAGTGAATATCAGCTTTCAAGGTCAGGCAGACAGCTTGTAAAATGCTCTATGCTTTTAGCGTGTTCTGTGTTCTCCTGCAGTCTCCATTTCCCTAACCAATCCACTCACATGCTACATAAGTAACCTCAGCAGGGGTCACCATGAGAAGCAAAAATGCAAGCAGCATAACAATAAGGTAACACCTACATACTGTGCCTTTGAGGAAATATGAAAGTCAGAACAGACATGGCTGCTTCTTTTCACAATAAATAAATCAGGCAGAGCGGTCTTGGTGAATTGTGCACCGCCCTGGAAAAGGTGTGAAATTGTGCTTCACCTGATTAGGAGCTCAGATGAGCAGAACTTCAATGAATTACTGAATTGTATGAAAACAATTTAATATAGCATAAGATAATAAATCATGCAGAGACTGAACAACATATTGGAAGATAGCAACTTAAATGAAAGAAAAATGGGAGAAGGAAAAGAACCACAAGTTACTGCAGGACCCAGTTAATTGTAACACTAACAGAAACTGATAATAACATTCTGCACTAGGCTTCATTCATCTAAAAAACTACCCAACTAGACCAAAACAAACAAACAAACAAAAAGAAAACAAACAAAAAAAACAATACCACCAAACAGTTACTGGGAATTTACAACAGTTTTTGCTGAGCTCTGGCAAAAGGTAATTGTCTTGTCAGTTAAAAGGCGAATGACTCATTTTTTAATCTGAAGTTGTCAAGCTTCAATTGCTAGCTATTCGAAATGATGACTTTTGCTTTTGTCTATCACCACAAAGATCTTTCCACTATCAAGTTCTGGTCTCTGAGCAGGCAGTTTGCAGACTGCCATCAAATGATCTCAGACTTCTGTTCATTAGGCTGAGCAGATGTACTAAGTACCTTGAGCCTTCCATGTCTAGGCATGTCTCTCAACCCTTTAATCTCCCATGACTGCTCTACAAATTCTCTTCGATTTTTGAAAGTACTGACTTCATTCCACCATTCAGTGCCTCTATGACATTCCAAAAAAATATGAAACAGAAATATTTCCAAATTTTTTACTATAGTCAAGCCCATAGGAGATATGGTTGATGCCTATTTGCTTTTCTCTGGCACAGAACACATTTTTTTCTATACAATTTTTCAGAATACAGGAACTAGAAAAAAGTATCAGAGAAAATAATACTATGACTTCTGAGCTAGATACAGGATTATCACCACAAAAATACACATAGTTTCAGCCTGCCATTTCCAGCTCACATTGTTAATGCACCTCACTAGATAAGAAATATAATGCAGCCAAAAGGGTATAAAGGTTGTAGTCCAAATTATGCAATGTGTCTTCCAGCTGATAATTCCACCAGGTAATGAACTGTTTAATCTTATGCAGCTTGGCAAACACTGCCTGTTTATCTTTACCCGAGCCTTCAAATGCACATCAAACCAAACATATTCCACAAATATGGTGACTGAATCTTATTTTCAGTTACCATCAAAATCTTAATTACTTTGTCTACTACAATACTACAATAAAGAATCAAACCTGAATTTGAACACAACAGCAACAACAACAAAACAAACAAACAAAAAGAATAGTCTTTCAAATACCCAGTTTGATGCATTTCTTACATTTCTTAAAAGATCTCAGCCTATCAGTTGAAACCTGGCAGGTAATCAGAAACACTAATCTCTGGCACCTGCTGTACACGGACCACAGATTCTGTGCAACTTTAAGTGGCAAAATTCACAGTTTAATACTATATCCTGACACTTCTGTCTCCTATGCTGAAGTATTGAGTCAGTGGATCACAGACCTCACAACATAATTGCACCAGATGCAGTCATTGCCTCTGCTTCTCATACAAGGAAACTACAGCAGAAAACAACTGAAACATGAGCAAACGCATTTTTTCCTGTTCCAGTGAGAAAAGAAATCAAACTGAAGGATACAGAATCCCAGTTTCTGACTCCAGGAACTACCAATTTTCTGCCTTTCATTCCAGTTTATTTCTCCAAAGACAGAGGAAAGAAGAAAATTCTGGGATGAAAACTTTCAGTTGTTGCACGGGAGATACAAGGTACTTAACTCTGCTCTACACAATAAGATTTCCATTTCCTCAAAGAAATCAGTTAGGTTTTAATAGAAGTACAGAAAAAGACAAAAAGCTTAGAGAAAAATAAAAACAGAAACAAGAAAAACCACCACAAGAACTGCAAATACATTTTCTCTGGGGAATCATAGAACAAATAATCTTTCTTTTTTTCATGTAAATTCTCTGTATTTCAATTTTTGTATCTTGGTGCAAGGTGTGAATTGGAAGAGATTTTTCTATTGTAAAGCCTTCTTTGGGGTAATGCATGCAGCATTAAAATAATTTTGAGGACAAAATCCAGTTGTTCTGGAAGGGATTACATTTTCAGGTTTTTCTGGTTGTATTATCAGATATTATACCTCTCCCATCTTTTGAGAAATATTTTCCATTACTCCAGATTTGGTTATACTTCTGCATATCTGTGGGTATAAAGCCCGCAGCAATGCTTGGAACCCTGTGGTGATCCACATAAGCTCTACAGCTGATAGTAATTTCATCCATTTTAAGTAAACAATTGTTAAGTGAAAAGTCAGTCAAGGATGCTGATGTCTCTATTTTACAATATCCCAATTACAGAAATCTTCACTTAATTTGCGTCTTTGCTACTGTAATTGCAAATGCCTCAAAGAAAACTTTAAAGCAATAACAACAAGAAAGAATAAGACCGACAGATCTAACTACTCTGTATCTGACAATCAACAGGAACAAATCTGGAAAAAAAAAAATCACTGTATTTCATGAGGGACATCTTGCTTTCCAAATGGAATTGTATCTGGGGGATTTCTTTTGCTTAGATGCTTCTATTCCCAGATGTTGTTACTGAGTATTGCCAGTCAATACCAAAGCAAAAAGGAAAGGTAATGACTTTCATTAGCTGTCTGTGGTGAATTTACCACCAATGTAAGGAGGTAAAACTCTTTATAAATTGCATGCATTTATGCAAGGATACAGTTAGATTTGTATACTGTAACTCAAGAACTCTGCCAAAATCTTACATGAAACTTTTTTGGATTCTGAATCAAAATTCAGGTTGGTTGGTTGGTTGGTTGGTTTTTTTTTTTTCAGATGTAACTGAAAAGTTAAACACTATCTTTATACTCTCTGATTCTGCTGCAGTATAATCCTGTTACAGGACATTGATTTTATATTAGTGATACCAGATGACTCAAAACTACAGTTTTTGCTTAGGGCTAAAAAAATTAAATAAAACCCAAAGCATCGGAATGTAAAATACTGTATTACATCTATCTTCAACCTGCAAAAAGCCTGGATCTTTGGAAACATACCTGGCTGATTAGTTTAACTGAACTACTACTCGAAAACAAACTTTATACATATGATCAAAAGAAAGCGAGGCAAAGCATCCTATAATCAGTTACCCAAGTGTCTCAGTTACCTCATCTGTGACACAAGGAAAGCAGTGTTTACCTTTCTTGGGAAAGTAATTTGATCCTATTTAAGTGTAACAGCAAGGTTTTTTGTTGGTCGTCTTCTGAGCACCCCACCACCCTCAGACAGGTTCCACTTCTCTGCCTCTCAACAGTTTCAGCCATACACAATTTAATCTTTCTGCAAAAACCCAGAATTCTCTTTAACATGAGATCTAGAAATGTCAGCTGTATAATTGCCTATCTTACTATGGGAGAGGAATGCAGGTTGGTTTAATAGCTTTGGGACCAAGGTCATTTACAACCAGCTGGCATTTGCATTAAAACAAAGGTCTGTGAAGCTGACCTGCCAAACGGCTGAAAGGAGGACTGTTGTGAAGATAAGACAGCCTTGTTTTGACCAGCAGGATCAGGCGTAGCATGGACCAGCAGCACCAGCAGTCAGGAAGGGAAAAACAGAGACAAGGATAGTCAATGGGCTGTGCTCCTTTTCCTCCACCCAAGACAGGGTCAACCATTCTTGGTGAGAATTGCACCTTCAACATGAGCTGAACTTTGCTGCATTTCTGTTACGTATCAGAGCTACTGCAAAGGTTTGCATCTCTGACTTTGGCAGACATTACCCAGGATTTATTAGCTTGAGCTCAATCTTGCCGTTAGTGCCTTTTTCACTGGCAATCCCCAATCTGTTGTATGTGTCACCTTAATAAATTAAACAATTTGATTGGTTTAACTTTCTGAACCTATGTGAGTGCAAGTCCTTATTTGCACACTGGAAGAAGAACAGGCAAATGTTATTCTTGTCAAATAGTTCCAGTAAGAGTCGTGGACTCTGAGACAGGCAGACACCAGGATCTTGCCCATAATGCAACAATACTATCAGAAGAAAAACAGTGGTTGATGGTCAGCACCAGGGCTAGTGCCATGCTAAAGTAGAGAGAATGGCATACAGGAAAGTGCTCCATCTGTCTGTCTTTCTAACCCTAGCTTTCTGGCATCTTAGCATCTCATTCTTCATAAAACTACCTATAATCATTACCAAAAAAACCCCAAACCAAAACAAACGAAAACAACCACCAAACCAAATAAAAAAGAAAAAAGACTGAAAGTTCAAGTCTGAGCCCAGCACCTCAGAAGATGCAGCTGCAGAATTAGAATCTAATGAAGAATCATTAAAATTGGTTGTATACACTTCCAAACCTATTCCAGATTCACTCTTCTGTGTTGCTTTGTATTTACCCTGTTGCAACTAAATCAGTGGCAACACTAAAAATTGAGTAATGAGGAAACTTAGAGCAGAGATGGCAAACCAGGAATAATTTTATATTACACACCACCCCAAAGTCTAATGCACTGTGTATATAGCCAGCAATAGCATTTCAGATGTAAAGAAAGAAGTTGCCTGGCATGCTACCAGAAGTTTCTGCTTGCTTGTTTGTACATACACCAGCACATTAAAGTATGTATGGTGCATGATGGGGTTGAGGTTGCGTGCCCAACTCTCATTGCAGCAGAAGCTTGTTCCGTAACACTTTTCACTTCTACAATTCCAACAGGGCCACTTTGTATTTCTGTGGCACTACAACTTAGGAAAACTTGATGTCTCTACTGTTTATTCTAGATCATTTCCCTTGAAGAGAGCCAGCAAAACACTCCAGACCAAGCTATATTTCTTGCACCTGCTGCATAACTACCTCTATAATTTTCAAACCAGTACTAGATCATGTCAGGAATTTATCATTCTCTGCGTAATTAGATCATACTGCTGTCTAAAAGAAAAAAAAAAAAAGAGCATTATACAGGTATACAGAACACTTCAGTAAAGTTCATACTATTGCATCTCAGAAGAAAGAGGCAGAAGCTCACTTTTCAGTATCAACAGAGAGATAGCCTGATGAGAAAGCCTCCACTGCTATCAATGGGCTTCAAACCAAGCTGCTGTGTCAGTTCATGCTGCTTGAACACATATTTCAGATTTCCTGCATTACAGATGTTTGCATCTAATTATACAGAATGACCAGATTAAATCTAATACATCCATTACATTTATGTCAACTAAACCTCTGTCCTCCAAGTTAAAACCATAAATTATTTTGCATGTTTAAGTGAACAACATCAGACAAGATGGACTTTATTATCACCATTGCAAGAAACACAATTACAAGTGTCTCAAGACTTATGTCCAACTTAATTATGCGAAACAGATTGGGTTCCAATCTTTTCAATCCTAACAAAAAACCCAATGTGTAAAATAAAAATGTATTACACCTTTTAGTTATAGGAAATGCTTAGCAGAATGTTAACAAATTCTACAGAAAATATTTATCAAAAAAGGCAATTCCACAGCACAAGAAAATCCTCAACTACTTATATTTGATATTACTTAACAGAAAGGTTATTAAAAAGGAAAAAATGTTTTTATATAGATTCATAGATTTGGTGGAAGCATGACACTGAATAAAAACCATCAGTCTGAATTTCATCCTTAAAGCTCAGTAACAAATTGCAAAGGTAGTGACTGCTGTCATAGAATTATAAGCCCAAGAGATGTATGTGGTATACTTAACCAGAAAGATTCCAAGTCCTTTAAAAATAACCAAAGAAAATTAGAATCATGCTCACAATTATTGAAACACAGACAAGAGCACAATATGCATAACAGTACAAGTCCAAGCAAATGGGGAAATACCGATTTTTCAAATGAAACAGCAGAGAATATGATGAGCAAAGTGCAATTACTCATGCTGTATTTGGCCATGACAACACAAAAGGAGCTCTGCAAGGTTGGGCTCCTTGTGGGGGTTTTTGTGGGTTTTGATTTTATTTTTTTCCTTTGTATTGTTTTAGTGTGGATTTTTTTTTTCTTATATTGACCTGGGTTTTACATGCTGCCTGACAGAAGGCTGCTGAGTGCTACTTTGGAGCATCAGTTGAATGTCAGCTCAGAATAAAGGATGCTACCAGCTGCAGTGTCAGTCTCATTCTTACATCACAACTGAGGGCTTTATACTTTCTGAGAAAGCTAAATAGAGTGAACACCGGCTAAAACTGACAAGATCACTATTTAAATAGAGACAGTCATAGACAGAAGCAATAAGGCATTCCATTTCACCACTCACTTGAATGACAACAAGCATTTCACATAGGTGTGACATGCAGAATGTAATGACCTTGCACAAATTAGAAGTGGACACACAATGAGACTCAGAACAGCTTCTTACTCATGGAAGCCCATCTGTTACACACTATGTGGTTCTCTTCTAATGATTTATTTAAACAGAAGCAATCAAAAGGGTCAGCTTTTCAGTATAGAAGCAGATAATTACTCGGACACAGAATGAACTGTGAAAACAATATGGAAAGCCTATTTGGTCCAAAAAAAATACAGCACTGACAAAAAAAAATTAAAACTACCACTCAGGGACAAAAAATAGTGAAGTAAAACACGGAATGTTTTTTGCCATATCTGCCATAGGCAGATACTGAGTTGGTATTTTTTAAATAATTAAAAACAATATAAAGATTTGAATAAACTTTTTTCAAAAGACATTTTCAAAAGACATTACAAAATATCAGTTACGAAGAGACAGAGAAGCTATTGTGTAATGGCTATTATTAAAACAAATATTTAAACTGGGGGGAAAAAAAAAAAAAGGAAGAAGAAGAACAGTTTCCCAGAGGGAAGCACATTGCATGTGCTCTATAATATAACTATCAGTGTTAAACCTGTCAGAATAAAAATGTGCCTTTCAAAGAGAATAAAAATGCTGTGCAGTAAGTGTCTATTAGCAGTTTGGTAAATCACATCCTATACAATTATATATCAAGCGTGGAACCTGCTGTTCGTAAATATTTCAGTATGCAAAGCCAGTATTACCTTAAGCAGCACCACTAATAGTTTCTCCTGTCCACATGATATTAAACTTTAAACTGATTAATTGCATCCTTCATAACAGCAAAATATGCAGCTCTTTGAACAACAACTGTAAAGAGACTAGGAGAATTTTTGCTATTAGTCAAAGTACATTCTGAATGCATTTTATTCTTAAGTAGATTTGCCAAAATGTTTGGGTTTTTTTAAGGCAAAACTTAAAAAATGGACTTATCTAAGTTTCTCTTCTATTACAGGACAAAAAGCTGAGAGATATTCTGTGCAAGCTTGCAGAGTACATGCATAAACAAGAGAAAGAATGGAAAGTGAACGAAAATTCCCACTTCCAAAGAAATCCCTCTGCTACACCTAATTCATTTTGAATAAATATATCTGTTTAATTCCACAAAGCTCCAGTCTATAAGCAGGCTGGTAAGAGCTTTAAGACTTTTACAAGCAATTTCTAGGACAATAAAACTCAATGACATCAATGAAGGCTGAACACTAGAGTCTGAAGTATTAGCCTCCCAACAATAGTTTATACCAAAGGGTTAAAAAACTTTTTTGATGAGCATGATAGCATTTATTTTATATTTCCTCTAGAAATTAATTTGGTATAGAAATTCTACTTAAGATGACTCGACAAGCACAACCTAGCAATTAGACTGTGAAACACAGTCCCCTCTAGTGTTGTGCATACACATATTATTTACCAGGAGATGCTTTCCCAAAGTGTAATAGGGGCAGAAAATGGTTGAGTGCAGCCAGAAAAGGAATTCAGCAAATGAGGCAGGAAAATCTGCCCGTCAGTACCAGTAATGAGAAAACCAAGACAAGAGGTTAGGTCTCATTTCTAGCTCTAGGTTACAAACACCAATCAACCCAAGCTAGGATTTATAAATGCAATCCACAGTTTGGCAGACAGGCAAGTAATTAAGTGTCACTTGTCTGGAACACAGGTTTGGTTGTTTTGGGCTGCAAAGCACTCTGCTCTTTGCCATAACAGAACCTGACTTTATAAGGTAGCTGTGATCACGTTAAGGCACAAGACCTTCCGTGATTTTCCCCAGAAGGATTATATCTCAGACTATAGAAACACCCACAGTCTAGAAGAACATAAAGCTCAGACAGAGAATCACTTGATGTCAAATCTGTTTATTGCAAGCAATTAATTCAATCATAATTGATGCTAGAGCAATCGGGAAATTTGGTTTCACCACCATTTGAGGTAAAATTACATGACCTCTCTGTCCTTAGCTTTCCTGTCTCTAAAATGATAGAGATGATGATGCTCCCAGAAGAAATTACTACTATTCATCCTAAAATGCTAACAAACAGCATCATTTGCCGATGCTTCCATTATCCATGGGGAAAAACATCTTTTTTTGAGCATCTCCAAAAATATGAAAGGATTTTTGTCAAATCTTTACAAGGAGCACTAACAACTCTCTGCACAGTAAGCCAATCCTGATTTTTGCTCTACATCTGCAATATCTTTTATACTTGGGCAGCTGGCACAAAGTCCTATTTAAAATTCCAGCTCTAATTGTGTGGTTAAGTCTCTTCCCTTGGTGTCTGCTTCCTTATATCTGCACTGCTGCGAGAAATCAACAATAGGTGATTAATTTACACACAACAGAAAGACAAACGTACACATATTTTAGCATTTCAATTTCTTTTTTTTTTTTAATTTTTACAGACAAAGTCATATTATCTTCAGTAAAACCACACGAAACAAAACAAAAAAATCAAAGTAAGTTTTCAGGAAGTTCATAGGCATGAAAGAGAACATTTGAAGTGCTAGACGATGCAGAAATAGCTATGTGTAGGAATATCTGCACAGAAACTTTAAAGGTGCTATCTTAACAAAATAGGAAGAACTCCTGATGAAGGAAAAATTATTCACTGGAAACAACGCAAAAGTAAGAATGAGAGGAGTCAGCAGCTCCAGCTGATCTGATTACCTTCCCTGGAGAGAAATGAAGCATCTCCTTTTTACATTGAAAGACATAAAATCATTGACTTATTTAAACTAGCATAAACCTTCAAAGACAAGATGACTAAGGGACCTCTTTGTCTCAGGTATTTTCAGTAAGCTATGTTTAGGTTGTCAGTTGGTGTCAAACGGCACCAAGTTCATAAAGCATCGAGTCAAAGCCTAGCACAACTGCGCTGCAAAGAGGAATCGCAGGTGCATCCCTACTGCGCACCAGGGCACGGAGCAGACATCCTAGACCAAGATCATTTTTCCTACTTAAGCTAGCATACACTGTAAAAAAGCTAGAGGACACTAACATTGTCAGTTAGTAGTTAGATGGAGGAAGGAGATTTCTCTCCTTGAGGACAGAAGTCAAACTAACCAGGAACAGACTGCACCAAGCAATGAGATCAACCACTCACACTACTAATTTAACCCAAAACAATGAGCAAGCTGAGCCCATACTGCACTACTCGCTCAAGCTGAAGCATTTGAGAAGACATTTTCCTTCCATACTACACACTCCCAAAATCAGCGTCAGCAGGTCAAGACATTCCCGTGTTGCATCTCTTATGCCTATGCTGGCATTCCCACTGTGTGCTGGTGAGTCTCACAGTTGTGCCACTGTCCTGCTCAAATGAGGTTTCTGGTCAGCACTGCACTGGCATGTTGGATGGGGCAGAAACATGAGGAAAAGGCAAAACCACTCATCTCAGCAGAAACATGGATTTTACTGGCTTAAATGAATCACAAAGCCTGAGGTTGCACAGTGAGTCAGATCACCCAGCCTGACGCAAGTCACACCATTCACAGCACAGACAAATCCAATACAATTACCTCCAGTTCTTTTGAACAACAACAAAAGCAAATAGTAATAAAACCATATTCCTACTTTTTTTTAAATGCTTTATTCCCCAGACATGAATGTACCATACACAATAACAACTGGTTCATAAAAGTAGATGCCATCTTTCAGATACAATCTGTTTACTGCTTTCTAGAGAGTATCAGAAGGCTTTTATTCAATTAAACGTGTTGGTACCAAACTCATGCTAGTGTTCTCCAACCTAAGTAAGTTTCCACATGTGCTTGAAGGAGTTTTATTTTACGTAAGAATAAATTTCTCCTTATACCTACAGAGCAATCCACATAGTGAACACCTAGTGTCTTACAATTTATTGTTTTAAATTGTAGGACAGAAGAGGTCAGGTCAAGAAGACACCTCATTACAGCTATATAAACGCAATGAGGAAGAAAAGAACCTATGAATTGCAACCAATTCTGTTGCTTCAGCAAGTCTTGCACAGGTTTTATTTAAAACCCTGAAGAAAAACACAAATGAGAAGCCCATGCCCATGTGTACTACAGGAAATTTAATTGTCCTAGAAACAAAGCACTAACACATTGGAAGGTCAGAATCCCCTTCAACTCGTATGCAAATCCAAGCAATGAGGATGTATGGTCTGACACAGATTTGAATGACACAGCTTAGGTAACAATGTACTACTATGAATAATCTTATTTTAAAATTTTTAACCATCTAGTTTCTAAGAAAGTTCTCATTTAGTAGAGTGTATGTATATATATATTCCTTTATGCATATTCAAAATACTGTCTTAGTATTTCCACCACCTACATAACTATTTCTAAAATACTTTTTGCCTATGAAGAAACTTCATATACTTTTAAAACACAAGCATTTTCCTCCCTTCAAACACATAAGATCCTGAAAATGAAAAAAACATTTCAAACCCCAAGAGCTTTACTATAGCTCTCAGATTCATACTTAGCTGTTTGGAGGTAACTACAGTAGCTGTACATTTGTTGTCAATTAAATTGTTTCCAGCCTTTTCATTTAATCAAGCAGTAAGACCACTTTATCTGCTTAAGTTTGGGAGAGGGCACAGCAGAAAAAAGGATAAGCCAAGTCTAGGAATGACTGCTGTTTTATCAGTAGCTTGCCCAGTAATATGTGAATAAATGCATAGTATCATCATCCTTACAAAAACGGGCTTAGAAAAGAAACGTTTTGAAAACTGGGCTAGAAGAGATCTCTAAAAGCTGTATATTATTGGGATATCCCTTCTCCCATCAACCTCCCCCACCTGAAAGCATACCCACCATATTGCTTATCTAGGTTCTGTCCAAACATTCCCCCCCAAAAAAATCAGTATGTTTTGTGAAATGCAGGATGGCTCACCCAACCCAGTAGAATCTTCATGACTGAGCAAAAGTTGTAACAGCCTGTGAACTACTTACCAAAGGCAGCCTCTCCTTGTTCAAGTTCTTGTTTCAGTCTGGTGTAATCATCTTTAACTCTCTCTAATTTTTGGACATTCTTGGCACTCAGAACCGACAGTTCATTGAGAAGTCCTTCCAGCCCCTCCTTCTCAGATGTTAACAATCTTATTTCTTCTGTCAAATCCTTCGCAGTGCCAAAATTACTTCCTGCATGTTTTGTGGGGGCAGAGGCAAGAGGAAGAAAAGAGACAATGAAGCAGACACTTGCAGTATCAGTAGGTTACACAGTAAATAAGAAATGAAGCAACTATACCTCCAAACAGCAACTGAATGATGGATTGGGGGGGAAGAACAAAACAAAACAAGAACACAAACCAAAAACAAAAAGGCAAAAAAACCTGCTTTTCAAGCATTCATTTCCTTAACTTACTACAAAAAAAAAATCATAATTGTAGCACATTTAACCTTCTGTGCACAGAAATAGTCTTTTTAAATTATTATTGATACCATTTACATTTTTGGAGAAAACTTTTTCTTAAGGTCCACACTTCAGAAAATGTCATACATCAATCATTCAGAAAATGTCATTCATCAGTCATCATGGTGTGATCTGGCAGTCTATTTACCTACTTTGGAGGACACCTGAACTCACAATACTTTTGTAATAAATTCTATCAACCTGCTAGACCCTTAAGTATTTCTGCATTGAACAAACCAGCATTATGCTGTTGTTCATAACAAGCACCAGAAGGTTGTTTACAATCGACATACTCCATTTCTTAAATGGCATGCACCCTGTACAAAGACCGCCAGGATATGTTCTTCTGAGGGAATATATTTAAAAGTCAAATCTCTCTATTTCTGGCTCTCCCTGAAGGATGAAACTTGAGACAGACTCAATACCTCAGTATCATCAGCTCACACTGGTCTGGAAGTTTTAAAAATGTTCAGCTCTGTCTTACAAATAATTATATAATGAAATAATTAGAAATATGCTTTACAAATACTAGAATCTGATATCCTACAAGTGCATTTATTGGGAAACAACATGAATTTTATTCTCTTCATCTGTCACATTTCCAAACAGGGAAAACATAGCAGCAAGATAAGCAAGACAAAAATCAGTGGGAACACAGAAGATATTCAGATACTTACTTCTAAGGCAACAAGATTTACAATTAAACAGTGCACCTTTATGCACCACAAGCAGCAAAGCACAAGAGCCTTAATAAAACATGAAGGCAAGAGATCCTTCATTAGCATCTGGAGCCTTCTCTTACATTTCAGAAGACAGCAAGAAAAAAGGCGTGATATTACATACGAAACATATGTATATAGAATGGATCTTAATTCCCAGAGGGGAAGTTTATATCAAAATTGAGGCTATGTGAAAATGGCATCAGATACACACCCAAAAGCCAAAATAAAACTGCCTTATGCAGCTCCCCATGACAGCAAAAATGTCTGAAAGTCAAAAAAAAAAAAAAAAAAAACAAATTGGGGAGGATGTGTAAGTGATTCCCGGTCAGAAAGTTATGTAACTGCCCTTAACCCAGAGGTTGATGGATCAAAACCATCCTCTGCTACCAAGGGGTGGAGATTAACAGTCAGCTATCGTGGTCTGAACAAAGTGAAGCCACCACTGAGTGCTGCTGTACCAAAGATGCAGGAGCTCCAGCATGAGCTGGAGTCGAAGGCAGCCAAGTGGTACGCTATGATTGACATCGCCAATGCATTCTTGATTCCGTTGGCAGTGGAGTGCAGGCCAGAGTTTGCTTTCACATGGAGGGGTGTGCAATACACCTGGAACTGACTGCCCCAGGGGTGGAAGCATAGTTCCACCATTCGACAAAGAGCCATCCAGACTGCACTGGAAAAGGACGATGCCCCTTGAACATCTACAGTACATTGATGACATCATTGTGTGGGGCAACATGGCAGAAGAGGTGTGTGAGAAGGGAGAAAAAAAATCATTCAGATTCTTCTGAAGGGCAGGTTTGCCATAAGGAAAAGCAAGGTCAAAGGTCCTGCAAAGGTGATTCAGTTCCTGGGAATAAAATGGCAGAATGGATGCCATCATGTACCTACAGACGCAGTCAACAAGATAGTAACCATGTCACCATCTGACAAGGAGGAGACACAGGCTTTCCTAGGCCTTGTGCAGTTCTGGAGAATGCATTTTCCAGGTTATAGTCAGCTTGTGAGTCCTCTCTATTGAGTGACTGGAAGGAAGAATAATTTTGAGTGGGGCAGAGTGCTTGCTTTGGCAGCACATATACTAAAATTGGAATGATACGGATAAGATTAGCATGGCCCCTGTGCAAGGATGACACACAAATTCATGAAGTGTTCTTTAAATTTTACTGCAAAACACAGCACTAGAAAGATGCTCTGAGGAGAATTAACTCTAGCTCAGGCAAACCAAATACATAACAGAAATAGTGTATTTACCTTATCTACAGCTACCTAGTCTCTGCATATCAAGCAGCTTTTCTCTATACATACTTACATGCCAGAGGCTCATGTTCATTATAACAGCTCAATATCAGATTTTACTGTATTGGGCAGATTGTTGCCCATTTAGTAATCTCAAACTAACTTACCATTATTTTGATGCCCTTTGCCAGCAACTAAAATATGGTTTGAAATCTGTTCCATTTTGTAAAATCCAACAATGTATTATTTAAGTTTTGTTAAATATTTTCCCTTCAAAATACAAGGCAATGTTAATAGCCCACAACTTTTTTTACTCCCACTTTTTGTCTCATTTATGCCAGAAATGACACACACTCATAGCTTCCATTATTCATTCTTAAAGCAGAGAGATATGTCCCATCCCTACTATGTTTATTGCAGTACAAGCAAAGGAGCCATTTTTGATTAATGGTAAAGCATCCACACTGGACACTAGCTTCAATGCAGTTAAGAATAGACTGGTCATTATTTATGGTTATCTGTAAGAAAATTCTTCGTAGACTAACACTATCTTTAATAATAAATAGGGAAGTGAAAGTGAAAATTTACATTTTAGCTTAGAGCATTCACCACTATGGTATTCATCAATGGCACTGGAATTCAAGGCTGAAAATCCTCCACCCTGTGATTAATGAGAATACAAACTGATTCCAACATCAGAAAAGAAGCTGGTAGATGTACCAGGAGACCTGCATGGATGAATAAGGAGCTTCTAAAGGAAATTGCATGGAAGAAAGATACTTACAGTTCATGGAAGAAGGGATTTGTCACTTGGGAGAACTATGAAGTAGTTGCCAGGGCAGGTAGGAAGGTAACAAGGAAGGCCAAAGCCCTCTTGGAACTAAAACTGGCACAGGAAGTCAAAGAGAACAAGAAGGGCTTCTTCAAATGTATCAGTAGGAAAAGGAAGAACAGGGAAGGTGTTGGCCCATTGCTGAACGAGGAGGCAGCCCTGAAAACTGAGGATGCAGAGAAGGCAGAGTTGCTGAATGCCTTCTTTGCTTCTGTCTTTACTTCTAAGAACGAATTCCCCAATGAATTCCAGACCCTGGATGAAGGAGAAGACGACTGGAGGAGGGAAGACTCTCCATTAGTCAATGAATTCTGGGTTAAAGATCAGTTACACAAATTGAATATTCACAAGTCCATGAGGCCTGATGAGATGCACTCAAGAGTGGTGAGAGAGATACCTGATGTTACTCTACCACTCTCCATCATTTTTGCAAAATCCTGGCAGAGAGGAGAGGTACCTGAGGATTGGAGGAAAGCCAATGTCACTCCAGTCTTCAAAAAGGGCAAGAAAGAGGTTCCAGGGAACTACTGACCAGTCAGCCTTACCTCCATCCCTGGAGGTGGCTGCGTCTGGGAAGGAATAATAAACTGCACCAGTATAGGCTAGGAGGTGATCTGCTAGAGAGCAGAGAAGTGGAGAAGGACCTGGGAGTCCTAGTGGACAAGTTCTGCATGGGACAGCAATGTGCCCTTGTGGCCAAGAGGGCCAATGGTATCCTGGGGTGCATTAAGAAGAGCGTCTCCAGCAGATCAAGGGAGGTTCTCCTCCCCCTCTATTTTGCCCTAGTGAGACCACACCTGGAGTGTTGTGTCCAGTTTTGGGCTCCCTAGTTCAAGAGGGACAGGGATCTGCTTGAGAGAGTCCCATGGAACGCTATGAGGATGATTAAGGGACAGGAGCATGTGCCCTGTGAGGAGAGGCTGAGAGCCCTGGGGCTTTTTAGTCTGGAGAAGACTGAGAGGGGATTTAATAAATGATTGTAAATATCTGAGGGCTGAGTGTCAAGAGGAAAGGGACAGGCTCTACCCAGTTGCACCCTGTGATAGGACAAAGGGCAACAGATATGAACTACAGCACAGGAACTTCTTCACTGTGAGGGTCACAGAGCACTGGAATGGGCTCCCCAGGAGTTTGTGGAGTCTCCTTCTCTGGAGACTTTCAGGACCCACCTGGATGCATTCCTGTGCAACCTGCACCAGATTCTATGGTCCTGCTCTGGCAGGGAGGTTGAACTCGATCTCTGGAGGTCACTTCCAACCTCTAACATCCTGTGACACTGTGATCCTGTTTACACACCAGAAGAGCATGCACTGATTTCCAGAGATTTGTCACCTTGGCTCACTAGATAGTCACTGGAAAGAGGGTTATCACTGTCCCCTTTCACAGACTGCACAGAGGTGTTCTCAAGTCACCTCTGGACCATAGCACAGCCTTTCCATGGTGTGCGAGTGCCTTCCCCTCAGTTTTCCCTGTGGCCTTCCCCTAACATTTTTCCTTTGAGGACAAAACCCCAAAAAGGACCTGCCAAACACATTGCTCAACCTTCTCTCTTACTCCAAGGATAGCAGCTTAAGTAACAGGAGAGAAAAAAAGTTGTTTCATTATTGACTGCCTTCTGCAACAGAAACAATGATTTTCTCCTGTCTGGTCACAAATCGTGTTGGAGTTTCAGCTACAACAAATTATCCTTGAAGTTCACTGAAAGCTAGTAACGTTGGCCAGTCTCACTTGGAAATGAGATAAAAAGATAAAGAGCATACTTGCTATGGTCACTGAGAGTTGGTTAGGGGGGCTCTCTAGCAATTAAAAAAAAAATTCAATAGGCTTCCCAAAAAATGAATTACTCGCAGCAACGCATGGAAGCAAATTGTACTTCACAGAGCATAAAGTGACTGTTGTAGGAAGACATGACAATACACAATATTCTGTGCTGGAGTCAGACATTGCAATACAGGCATAAAGAAGAATTATCTCAAAATACTTCTGAGTGATTAATCCAGATCACCGCTGGAAGCAAGAATCTGAAAATGAGGGACCAGCTATGTCTTCTGACAAGACACAGACCTCCCTCAGATTCCAGTTCATCAAAAAACTAAGCCTTCATGAGAAGGCAGAGAAGTTTTGGTATTTTTGCCTAGAAGACTAGCCAAGTTCTCCAACTGTTATCAAACTACAGTTCTCAGAAAGAGGAAAGATTTTTTTTTAAATAAATAAAACAAACAAAAGAAAACACACACACCCCCCCCAAAAAAAAACCCAAACCACAAAACAGGAGCACAATTGCCTCCCAACAAAGGACAAATTAAGAGCTACAGGTAGCATGTCTGGGGAAGATCTCAACACCGTGTCAAGAACTCAATGTCATACATGTTCCTGCATGAAATGAATATAGCACAGGCATGAAAATCAAGGCTTACACATTACCAAAACACACAGATATATATCACCAAAAACGTCCCTCATCCTGCATTGGCATCTTCCAGCCACCTGTGACAGACTGCTACGTCCCCTTCCTGACATACTCATTTCCAACAGTAGTGCTTTGCACCAAAGCCAGAAGAATTGGTCTTTTGTTGTTGTTGCATTTGCTTTCTAAGCAATGCAGAACTTGTCCTAAATGAGCAACAAAGAGCAGGCAAAAAGACAACAGTTCTAGCAGTAAGTTTTTTAAAAATATGGCACCTAGTATTTACGTCATGAGATTTATAAACTGCACTTCTAAACTGACGTAGAGAAAAAACCCTTTTGTTGTACTGAAAATCATCCCACATCAGTATTTCCAGGCAGCTCCCACTTGCAGGTATCTAATGAAATAGTGCTAATTATAGGATGATGACATATCATCTCACAGAATGGCAGGTTGGAAGGGACCCAAGGATCATCTGGTCCAACCTTTCTGGGTAATAGTACAGTTTAAATGAGATGGCCCAGCATCCTATCAAGATGACTCTTAAAATTGTCCAGTGCAGGAAAATCCACTACTTCCCTTGAGAGATTATTCCAATGTCTAACTGCTCTCATGGTGAAAAATTTTCTTCTGGAAAGGGCTGGTAAAGACAGTTTTAAGATCAGAAATAATATTTTTTTCTTTAACTACATAGTAGTTACCACCTCCTTCTAACTTCCGTGTTTGGATCTAATTAGTATTTGCAGACATAAGGAAATTAATTACATGCATCTCAGATAACTACATAATGAATTCAGTATTTCATTCACATCTGCTTCATTTCCTGCTAGCCACTTTCTGGCTCTCTAGTCCCACGCTATTGTGCATTCTCAAGAGAAAGAAAAAACAAAAAAAAAGATCAGTCACCGAATTTATGAAGACATTGTAAAATATACCAAGCAATCTATTTTATTTAAATATAGGAAACAGATGAAATTATGACTAAAAAATCATTTTTACATTCTCTCTCCTATTCCCAAATTACTTCCTCACTAAGGAAAAATGAGAAGCACACCATTTCTCACATATGATTTGGTCTCCTGCAAAACAGCTCAAAGTAGGAAAATACATTTTAATACTTCTGCAGTTACATTCGGACTTGTTTACATATGGTCCTATTTGAATTTTCTTACTCACAGGATTATTTCATCTGTAATTTATTCCCCCAAAAAATTTCACACTAAATAGACACACAATGCTAACAGAACAGACAACACCAAAATGAGTGGGGAGGTTGACACTCCAGAAGGGAGAGCCACCCTCCAGGAAGACCTGGACAGACTGAATGAGTGGGCTAGCAAGAACTTTATGAAGTTCAGTGGGGACAAATGCAGGGTCTTGCACCTGGAAATACATAACCCAGAACAGGAGCTCAGACTGGGATTCACTTGACTGGAGAAACCCCTGTGGAAAGGGACCTGAGGGTGTTAGTGAATAACGAACTCAGCATGAGTGAACAGTGTGCTGCAACAGCAAAGAAAGCCAAGAGGACAGTGAATTGCATCGACAAGAGCATTAACAGCAGAGATGAAGAAATCACTAACCCACTCTACTCAGTGCTTGTCAGACCCCAGCTGAAGGACTGCATTCAGTTTTGGTCCCCACTATACAAAAAACATGAGGACAGGGCTGGAATGCATCCAGAGAAGGGCCACAAGAACGACCAGAGGACTGGAAGACCTGCCATATGAGGAAAGGCTGAGAGAACTGGATTTGTTCAGCCTTGAGAAGGCTTAGGGACACCTTGTTACAATGTACCAATAAGTACGGTAAAGGGTGGCTACCAGGAGAATGGAGACTCCCCCTTTAGAAGGAGTCACATGGAAAAGACAAGGGGCAATGGGTACAAGTTACTCCTAGGGAGATTCTGATTGGACTTCAGAAAGATATTTTTCACCATGAGAACAGTTAGACAATGGAATAATCTCCCAAGGGAAGTAGTGGATTTTCCTACACTGGACAGGTTTAAGACTCTGCTTGACAGGGTGCTGGGAGATCTCATTTAAACTACACTATCACCTAGAAAGGTTGAATCAAATGATCCATGGGGTCCCTCCCAACCTGGCATTCTGTGATTCTGTGAGAGTATCAGGTACTGCCATATTCTTTCTATAACTTTTGATGAACATGGTAAGAGCTACTCTACAAAGCAACTGTTATAATAATCACAGACAGGTTTCTAAACACGGACGTTAAAATGCTTTGTTTTAATAAAAATCCCTACTAGATGCTAAACCATAAGTATTTATAAACATGTATCTCAACAGCAACATCTCATGCAATTAGGCATGCTTGTTAGCCATAATTAACTAAAGCTACTGGCTTTAGCACAGTGAACGCTATAATCGGATGTTATTAATTACATTTGGAGAAAAATACTGGACTAACTTCTCAGGAGTATTAACTGTAAGTTATTTATCACAATAGGCAAATGCCAGTCAGAAGTAAGGGAGTTTTTGCTTTGACACCGTTCCAAAATCATTTAGCTCTGTCTTCTTCTTCAAGGAAAATGCTATGTTAAACAAAAATGGTGCAACACGTATTTAGAGAAAAACAGTTGTTCTCAGTATCCACTAGTATGGTTGTTTGTTTGAAGAAATTGTTTGAATGAATTAGATAATTGTTATGTTAAAAAAAAACAGAAAGCACCAGGCACTCATCCCTACCTTATGCTTTCAGACTAAATGAAAATATCTACAGCCACTAAAATTTATTATTACTGCATATTTACATAAACACTACAATTACCTCTGCATTTCATGCTATTCCAAGTCTGCCCTTAAATAACTGCATATTACCTAACTGAAGATTCTCTCACCTTTTAGCCATTTAGTAAGACCATGCTGTTCATTAATGTTTTGATAGCTGCCTGACAATTCAGGGTATGCGTACATACAGGATCTTGCTTAAATTTTAACCAGTAGTTAACAGGTTAAGACTTACTTCTTAACTATGCATTATTTAAGAGGTGTCTACTGATCACCATTTCCACATAAGGGGGGAAAAAAAAGGGGGGGGGGGGGGGGAAGCAAGCTATTTTTATCTCTTCCTACCTCTTTCCTCTTCTGCATTTACCAAAACTTTCTTTCTTACTCACTTCTCTGCTAGCCACAATTCATTCAGGATCTCAGCATCCTGGCTTTTCCAATTTTTTTACTTCATGCTCAAAGACTAAATTTTTTTTTATTATTTCAGGTGTTTAGACAGACAACGTTTTTTTTATTCCTAAATTTCCACTGTATCCTCTGCATACTACTCTACATTTACCATAAACGAGTGCCATCACACCAACTGATGCAAAAAAATTAACAGTATCCACTATCACCAAATTCACAAATTACCTTTTGCCCTTGGTTTTCAACCACCTCTTTCAAGAGTTTTGCCTTAGTAGTAACTTAGGATTGTACCACTGACAGTCATTAAAATTCTCTGAAGCAAGAATTTTTCAGAGTAAGAATAAAAAAAAAAAAAAGAAACAATGCTTATCAGTACAAAGAAAGAGCACCAATATTTCTTCAAAAGCATAGGAAGGCAGTCATAGTTACCGTAGTGTGAAAACAGTTTATAGACTTGTCTTTTGAATTCACTCCTGAAACAAGCAACTTTTAAGGACTATCAAGTATAAAATATTGTTATGAACATCTTGGAAATCATCCTCAAGTTGCCATTTATTCTCTCAAAGTGTTAGGCTGAGGTATATCTTTTCCAGCCAAACCCAATTTGCCACCTATTTTGTTCTCAATAAAGTCATAAAATGGCTGGGGAAAACTCTGACCCTTTTCTGAAAGGAAGGAAATGGCCTACATTCAAATAGACCACAGGCAGAGAATGGTGATTGTTCAGCCTATCACAGGTGGACACAAAGAAACAGAGAGGCT
Organism: Indicator indicator; assembly: GCF_027791375.1. Lineage (NCBI taxonomy): Eukaryota > Metazoa > Chordata > Aves > Piciformes > Indicatoridae > Indicator > Indicator indicator. The sequence goes on along the minus strand of NC_072011.1, from coordinate 30,903,397 downwards.
TTCCATTTCCAAGGGTGTTATGAGTACGAAATTGAGCATGCTCTTAAATTCCACTAAGATTTTACTCAAGCCTGATGTTATTCACTTTTACTAAACAAATCATGTGACACTGCATAAAGTTCCATTTTAAAATAATTTCCATATGCCAGTACTAGATTCTTGTACATAACTGAGAAGGTAAATCACCAACACACAGCTACAATGTGTTGTCCTGATGTATTAGAAATTCTCTAGCCTTTCTTGGTATAACACTGGAAAATTTCTTGTGCCCAAGTATACCTTTTCCTCCTATTCACCTCTCTCTCTCCAAGGCAGGTGTCTAGCAAAGAGACATCTACTTAACACATCTGCAAACTGATGTGTTGCTGAATAAGAAAACCCACCTCTTCAACCTTAAGAGACAGAACTGTGCTTTGCTTTTTTCTTTAGTGAACAGGGCAGTAATCCCAAGTAAATGGCACGTTAAGCTGTTATGTATCAGACTGTGTAATCACTTTAATGTTTTACTTTTGTAAATAACATGCACGAGTGCTCCAAGGACCAAATTGCTCTTTTGCTGCCAACATTAGTTGTTTAATGTTCTGAACAGCAGAAGTTGCCAATTATTGTATTCCATTTAAAGCTGTCATTTAAAGCCACACTTTTCATTATTATACCTGTGTTGTAAAATTATACTCTTAAATAGAAAGGTCCAGAAATCTCATAGAATAATAGAATTGTTTTGGTGGAAAAAGAGTCAAACTATCGACCTAACATCACCATGACCATTAAGCCACATCTCATCTCTATGCATTTCTTAAATACCTCTAGGGACAGTGACTCCAACCCTCTGGGCAGCCCATCCCAATTTCTGACCACTCTTTCAGTAAAGAAATTTTTGCTAACATCCAATCCAAACCTCCCCCAGCACAACTTGAGGCCATATTCTCTCATTCTATCACTTGATACTAGGGAGAAGAGACCAACACCTACCTCACTACAATCTCCTTTCAGGTAACTGTAGAAAGTAATGAGGTCTTCCCTCAGCCTCCTCTTCCTCAGTCTAAACAATTCCAGTTCCCTCAGCTACTCCTCATTAAGACCTGCTCTCCAGACCTTTCACCAGCTTTGCTTTCCTTCTCTGGACACACTTCAGCATCTTTCTTGTAGTGAGCACACCAAAACTGAACACAGTACTCAAGGTGTGGCCTCACCAGCGCTGAGTACAGGGGTATGATGTGTCAGGTTACACCCATCCTTGATGGGAGCTGAAAAGAAGCCAGCCCTGAGGTGAACAAAAGAAACTTGATCCAGGTGGACAGACAGAGAGACTTGGTTTTCACCCTCCCAAGAGGAGGGGTCCTCCTGTGTCAATGGTGGGCTATTCCACTCCCCGTTCCTGTCCATCAAGTCTATTTAAGAAGAGACACATCTGAATTGTTCCTTTTTTCTCTGCTTCACCTACTCAAGAGAGGTCATCTGCTGCTGCTGCTTCCTGCATCAACCACATGGTCAGGCGTTTCCTCACCATGATGATCCACGCTTTCTAAAGAACTGAATCCATTTACATCAAGGGAATCCAATGCCACTTGGGCCTGGCTTTGTATATTTTTCCATTTATGCTTACTCTATATCTTTGTAACCTCCCCTATTATTGCTATATATATGTATTTTGTTAAAAAAATTACTTTCTTTACTTCCAGACCACTTTCTTTTGTGATTTTTACCTCTCTTTCCTCCTGCCTAATTTGTTTTACCTTACAGGGAAAAAGGGAGAAGGGGAGGACATCTAAATCTGTTTCCATTTGGGCTTTTTCTTTGCTTTTGGACTCCTGGTAAAGCTCAAACCAGAACACACACGATCACTTCCCTGCTCCTGCTGGCCACACTATTTCTGATAAAAGCCAGGATACTGTCGGTCTTCTTGGCCATCTGAGCACACTACTGGCTCATGTTTAGCCAACTGTGAACCAGCATTCCCAGGTCCTTTTCTGCTGGGCAGCTTTCCAGCCACTCTGCCCTAAGCATGTATTGGTGCTTGGGGTTGTTTTGACCCAAGTGCAAGGACCCAGCCTTGTTAAGCCTCATAGAAGTGACCTTGGCCCATTGATTCTGTCTGTCCAGGTCCCTCTGCAGAGTCTTCCTACCCTCAAGCAGATCAACAGTCCCATTCACTTTGGTGTCATCTGCCCTTGTCCAAATCACTGATAAAGATATTAAAGAGGACTGGCCCTAAAACTGAGCCCTGTGGAAACACCACTTGTGACCAGCTGCCCAACTGAATTTACCTTCATTCACCACCACTCTTTGGGCCTGGACATCCAGCTAGTATTTCACCCAGCAAAGCATCCACCCATCCAAGCTATGACAATCCAATTTCTCCAGGAGGATGCTGTGGAAGACCTTGTCAAAGGTTTTACTAAATCCAGGTAAACAACATCCACAGCCTTTGCCTCATCAGCTACATGGGTCACCTGGTCATAGGAGATCAGATTCATCAGACTGTGCTGACTGGGTCTGGCCACTTGGTTGCCCTGCACAGGCTACATATTGGCACACAAGATGACCTGCTCTATGACCTTCCCTGGCATCAAGGTCAAACTGACAGGTCTGTAGTCCTCTGGGTGCTCCTTGCAGCCGTTCTTGTAGATAGGCATCATGTCTACCAAACTCCAGTCAGCTGGGACCTCTCCACTTAGCCTGCTAAATGATGGAAAGTGGTTTGGCAAACTCTTCTGTCAGCTCTTTAGTACTCTTGGGTATATCCCATCTGGCAACATAGACTTAAGTACGTCTAAGTAGTGCAGCAAGTCACCAGCCATCTCTTCTTCGATTTTGGGGGCTTCATTCTATTTCCCATCCCTATCTTCCAGCTCAGAAGGCTTGGTGTCCAACAAACAACTTGTCTTACTGCTAAAGACTGAGGCAAAGAAGGTATTGAGTACCTCAGCCTTTTCTTCATCCTTGACCTCTATGTTCTCCCCCACTACATTCAACAAAGGACAGAAATTCTCTTCAGTCCTCCTTTTGTTGCTAATATATTTGTAGATGGATTTATTGTTCTCTTTAACAGCTAAAACTAAATAAATTTCCAGTTGGGCTTTGGCCCTTCTAATTTTTTTCCTTGCATAGCCTCACAACAACTTCGTAGTCCTCCTGGGTGGCCTGCCTCTTCTTCCAACAACCTGTGATGGTTTCAAGGCTATGCCTTTAATTTCTTTTCACAGAGTTCAAGCAGAAAAGTAAAAGAATGTAAATAAATCTCTATTGGGTGTAAGAGAAAAAAAATAATGATTATTCTAAACACTTCCATTGGAGAGAGAGAAATGTTTAAGAGTCAGTACTCAAAACAAAGTACAGTCTGTCAGTCCTTCTGTCTGGTGTTTCTCTGCTGGGCAGTCTGCATTTCTCTTCTGGCTTTTGCTTTCAAAGATAACATACTGGCATACTGACCTTGAAAAGATAAGTTTAACAACCTCTCTGCTTCTTGTTTTTCTTCCTTCTGTCAGGGGGGTCTGGAGAAGGCAGGGAAGGGGGAGGCAGGGGGGGCAGCTTTCCTGACTTTGGCCAGGAGGGTTTTGTGCTGTTTCTGTTAATTGTACATATTTGTAAATACTGTATATTTGTATATATTCATTGCATTTCATTGTAGACTGTAGTTCTTGCCTGTAACATACAGCTTCATTTGCTTCTGAACTGAGGTCGTCTGGTGTTGTTAATGTGGGAGGGGAATTTCAGCCCACCACACTACAACACAACCATAAACTCTCCTGCAATCTAACCTCTCTGTTCAGCCAGGCCAGCCTTCTCCTCCATCTCTTCTTTTGGCACATGGGGATATCCTGTGCCTTCAAGACTTCCTTCTTGAACAGTGTCCAACCTTCCTGGACTCCTTGACCCTCTAGAAAATACTGCCCAAAGAACTATGCCCACCAGTCTCCAAAACAGGCCCAAATATGCCTGATGGAAGTCAAAGGTGGCAGCTCTGCTGAACCCCCCTCTTTACTTCAAACAGAGAACTCTACCATTTCATGATTACTGTGCCAAGACAGCCTCCAACTGTTACATCACCTGCACATCCTTCTCTGCTTACAGATAGGTCCAGCTGGGCACCTTGCCTAGCTAGCTCCATCACCAGCTGTGTCAGGAAGTTCTCCTCCACACACTCCAGGAACCTCCAGGACTGTTCCCTCTCTGCTGCATTGTATTTCCAGCAGAGCTCATGGAAGTGAAGTTCCTCATGAGAACAAGAGCTTGTGGATCATAAGGCTTCTCCCAGATGCCTAAAGAGTATTTTATGCCTCTTCATCCTGGCTGGGTGGTCTATAACAGACTCCCACTGGGATATCTAGCTTGTTGGCCTTCCCCCTGATTCTTACCAATAAGCACTCAACCTTATCAGCACAGCACCGTTATTAAGCTCAAGACAATCAGAACACTCTCTGACATACAAGGCCATCCCACTGTCTCTCCTTCCTTGACTATCCCTCCTGAAGAGTTTGTAGCCAGACTCTTTCAGTTGTCCTCATAGGAGAGGTGCTCCAGCCCTCTGATCATCCTCATGGCCCTTCTCGGGACACGTTCCAGCATGTTCAGATCCTTCCTGTAATAGGGGCTCTAGAACTGGATGCAGTACTCCAGGTGGGGTCTCACCAGGGTGGAGTAGAGGGGGAGAATAACCTCCCTTGACCTGCTGGCTATGCTTCTCTTGATGCAGCCCAGGATGTGATTTGCTTTCTGGGCTGAGATCTACTGGCTCTTCTTGTTTATTCTATCATCACTCCCCACAACTGGGGCAGGGGTAGAGGAAAACACTGCTTGTGCTCCTGACCCCTGTCATGGTAGGGCCATGACATGGCCCAGTACAAACCCAGACAGGCCTTAAGATGTCTAGACAGGGTCCCTTTCTCTCCCTTCCTTCCTGGAGAAAAACAGGGCAACGTGGGAAAAAGAACAAAGGGGATAGGACTCCTGCCTGTCTGGTCAACAAGCTATTTATCTTGGGTGAGAGCATGTAAGCTCTGGGTGAGACCACGTAAGCTAACCACTGTTCCCCCAGAAACAAGGTCATTGCTTCTGCCTTTTATGGTTACAGCCTGGCAGAATGCTTTCCATTGGGCAGATACATGTTAGCTTCAGTGCCCCAATGGACCAACTGATCTCTGGCAATTTGTATATATACAAGTGACTTGGTAGTCACCTTTGCCTTGCTCAAAACTTGCTCAAGCCTTGCTTCAAGCCCTGCCCTGCTTAAGCCTTGCTTCAAGCCTACTTGGACCCATCTCGTAGAAGCTGCCTCAAGTTGCCCTGCTCTGCCTTGAGTGCCTGGTCCAGAGCCTGGGATAAAGCCACAAGCCATACACAGCAAGCCGGAGAAGCCACAAGCCTAGAAGCCAGATCCACCCAGCCTGCTTCCCCTTGCCACCAGAATCGTGCCATGCCTCAGTTTACCCAGGAACCAAGCAATGCCTGTCGCGAAGAGCGTCGTTAACTGCCTGCCATCTGCTGAAGCCAGACCAGCCTGGGACCATGCAGTAAACCTTTCTTGCCGGCAATCTGCCATGCTAGCACCCTATGAGAGTGCCCCAAAGCTAACACAGCAGCAGCATCCCCCGTGTGGATAAAACTAGCTGTGAGTAATTAATTCATTGCCCTTTGGGTTTAATGGTTCTTATCGAGCCTCCCCCCGCTGTAATCGAGCGCTACCTGCTCTCGGGGACCTTCTCTTTCCAAGTTATTGCCTCCTAGTTTGCATTGAATTGTTTATATCTGTCCTAAGACTGCATATTCCCATTGTAAATATATATTCCAACCGTACAACGATCCTATTCAACGAGTTTTGGCAATTTTCATTAATAAAGGGTTAGTCTTTTTATTAATACCTGTTTGCCATATTGTTTATTATTGCTGTGAGGGTAATTAATTAACAATTCCCCCCTCGACCACAACAACCCCTTAACCAGTTGTCCCAAGGTCCTGAATTCTCTTTTCATTGCCCATGGACTGTCATTACTTCATCACTGCCTACCTGAAAGTCCAATAGTGGATAGTCATCTGAGGGCTGTACTAGGGAAGGAACCTTCCCTGAGGCCCTGGGAGACAGCAGACTTCCCAAAGACACAGTTCCAGTCTGCATATCTGGCCTTCCATTCCCTTCAGAAATAACTTGTAAGGTTCAGAAATAGCTATGGATAATTATTTATTAATTTCACCTATGGAAAAGTACCTTGCACATTTACTGCCTATCACTCAGCATCTGTTTCACCAGTAGTTCCCAACCATGGCCTAAAGTACCTTACACAAGGCATGATACAACCTGGATCTGCTGGACTTGCCTCGACTTCAAGGGATACAGACAAATGCATATCAATGACTTTTTCTAAGTCTCAACTACAAAGAGGTCAACAATTTCTCTGGAGACTTCCAAGAGCCATCTGGATGTGTTCCCGTGCGACCTGTGCTAGATTATGTGGTCCTGCTCTAGCAGGGGGGCTGGACCCAAAGATCTCCAGAGGTCCCTTCCAACCCCTAACATACTGTGATACTGTGAACTGCTCTAACACCACTCTTCAATGTCAGTTCTTCTATAATTAACATAGACTAAATTATACAGAATCCCAGTCACTTGTCTGTCTTTCCTTAGAAATGGGACCATAAATAAGTTTTGATGTCTAGAAGCAATCTTCTGAAGTTGTTTTAAAAATACTTTAATTACAAGCATAGTCTTTTTAGTCCTTTCATTACTTTAAAAGCAAGAAGAGGAAGAACTTGGAAAGGGCACATTTATAAGGGTGAAAAGAAAACTTACCTGAAACAGCCAGCATTCTGGCTTCAAGCAGAGATGGTAGTTGGCACTCAATATCACTCACTTTCCTCCTCAAAGTACTGCAAAGTTTCTGACTGGTACAAACCTAGATTGAGGCAGACAGTCATGATACATAATTCATCCAAGTAAAAAGTATAAGGCAATATAAACAGGGCTTCAAATGTTCTTGGTTTACAGGCATAACATCCTACAGGAAGGTGGAGAAGCTTAATAAAAAGTGGTATCTTTACAGAAATATCCAATACGAATCAAAACTTTCAGGCTGTGCCACACATTATGCTATAAGAATAGGGAATGATACCCGCATTAGCCAGCTGCATGACAGAGGACACATTTCACATCTAGATACCAAGACTCTCTTACAAATTCTGTACAATTTTAGCATTAACAGTGATACTTGGAGCACAAACAAGTTAATATTGAGATGTCACAACAAATGTACAGCAGTTTGTATACAAAATATACCATGCTGCACATTTTAACTGGAAAAAAAAAAAAGGCAAAGGTGCCATCATTAATTCTCTGCACAAGCAATAAATAAGGCTATACCAGTTCAATACTATACTTTGTTTCACAATTAGGAGACACAGCTGACTGAGGTTCAGGTTTCTGACTTTTTCCCTCTCTCTTTTTAGCCTTTTCAATTGCAAGTTCCTTCAGTAATGAATCAGGAATGGCATTAAAAGTATGGAGAGAGATAGGAGATGCAAGAAAGGAAGTTCAGCTCTTTCTGTATTTCACATTTAAGTGCACTTTACCACCTTGGAATGACCTTTTATACAGTATATACAAGTTATATAATTCCCACACATTCCAAAACGTTGGTTCTTACTCCACATTGTGAAGGAAAGCAAAATGAACAGAGAAATCACTCATGAAGGTAAGGCAAGTTTCTTGTTCTGAAGGCAAACATCAAACACTTGTTTAAAATTGTAGCTGACACTTGGGAAGACATTGCATTCATTGGAACTAAGGGCAAAGCAATAGTCAAGAGAGGCACAGGCCAGCTGTGAAGAGATCAGATGTAAAATGAAATCTCCAGAGGAAAATGTCCCTGCCCTCCTTGACTTTTCTCTGTCCCTCAAAAATAAGTGTATATATTATGCTATCACAGAAGGCACAGCTATCACTTCATTTTTTAAGAGCAAAAGCCTTACAGGTACAATGACTTATCTATTTGCACAATTAAAGTATACTAATTCAGATATGACACCAACTGTAAATTCTTTTAAATGGATAATACTCTCATGCTTTAGGCTGAGAGTATCTGTTAACCATAAATGGGTCATATTTTTTCATGAGTTAACAGAACTATCCTCCAAAGCAGTACCTGTTGCTATCTAAAGACTTCAGAGTTTTCCTATTAATTTAAAAACACACATCTCATCACTTCTATGCCTATTATAATTTTTCAATTCCCAGATAATTCACTGCATTTAGTATACCATTCTAAAGGACTTGCCTACTAATTCCCTTAGAATACTTTTAAAAATCCAAACCTGTCAGAGGTGAATAAATCTGCTCAAAACACCCAAAGGCCATTTTTTTCTCACATCGCCCAAATAAATCCGAGTGTTTCTAATGATTTCTTCCTAAGCAGTGCTTTCTCTTTAGCAGTACTGAATGGCTCAGTGAATTGCAATTAGATGGGGAATCTTTCAGCTCCAGGAAAACTGCATTAACATATCCCATGCTGGTAGTAACTTAAAATCATTACCAGCAGACAGCTGTTTGGCAATTATGCAAAATAAGCTGGGAGGTTCAATCAGTTTCTAGAGAACACTGTCCACTTTGTAAGCACTACTGTCAGAATGAAGCTTAATGATACTTTTATTAATGGACCAAATGCAGGGACCAGAGTCTGAAAGGAAGTTCCTCTAGCTCACAGGGATGATTCTTCTGGAACATGAGATAAGTATGTTACCAAGCCACTGCTTGTGTCTAGGTCACATGTATTCTGTAGATAAATGATCAACATTCTTCATCAGAGCTATCATACAGCATAGCTCAGCAAAACTAAATGAGTGACTCAGAGAGGCAAAAGAATGTAACATCCTCTAAACTAATAGCACTGTTTTTATGTTACATCAGTTCTGCTCTGAAAGCTCCTATTTTATCTTTTTCTAATTATTTTGTCTTAATAACAGCTACCATTATTCACTACAGCAGCTTATTCGGCCACTCAGGAAAGGTTATTTCTTAGCTAAAATGATGAACATTCACAAAGCCAGCACCCTCCTTTTGCCCCCAGAGAACATGTATCCTTCCCTAATCAGTCTGATTGCAAGCGCGTCTGACCAGGCCCCAGCAATGCCCTTTCACTTTTCTCAGTGACCACCTTTGCTGCAGCTCATGGACCAACAAGCTCCACGTTTAAAATAAACTCCCCTTCAGTTTCAGGAACCTCTTTAAAGCCAAGCATTCCTGCATCTATTTTAAAATACTTTTCAGTGGGGCTTGTGGGGAGATCTAAAGCAGACTTTCAAAACAAAAAATTATACCTTACAAATCTGTGTTCAGACACATAAATGCTACCCCCAAAAAAGTTTATCTGAAACCAGTAGGATGTTGGTTAGCAAAGCTATGTGGAATCAAGATGAAAAGCTGCAAAATATCAAAAGAAAGTTTGCCCACTGTCATCTTCTTCCATCTTTCCTGAGTATGATGTTAATCTAAAGCAGCAGAAACTGGGACAAGGACACTGACTAAAGCATTTAAATTTGTTCTTTCTCCAACAATCTCAAGGAAGGGAAAAAAAAAAAAAAAAAAAAAAAAAAAGTAACCTTCACATTTCTTTACAACAGCAGCCTGGTAAAAAGAGAAATTCTCTTTACATTGCCTGAAAAAAAGACAGTATACCTGCAGTTTCTGTGCAACACAATCTTGCCATTAGCACAAGTGGATATTAATTTCTGAAGGAAATTAATGGATAAGGGAGACTGTTCACCAGAAGCCTCATCTGAAAACACAGATGAAGTAGCAAAAGCCATATAAACACTGCTGTCAGTGGAGACCAGTGAGAAGACTGATCATTAGTAAAGAGAAGCCAGAGAAGCCGAGAAACAATAGATTACTCCATCTGCTTCCTTAAGCATAACCTTTATGACCTGCCCAAACAGAAAAGTTGGGATGGGTTTTTTTGGAGTGCGTGCCTAAAAATACTTACACACAAAATTTGTTTAGACAAACACTACCACAAAACTAACTTTCTCAAACACTGACAAGTTATTAAGATGTAAGTTATCATCTGTTTCTCTGAGTAGTTTGAAGAATTGAAAGATGATGTGTACTTACTTTGGCAGTAGTTTCTTTAATGGACATGCTGAATGATTTTTCCTTTTCCTGAAGGCTAGAAGGGATTAAAATTAAAAAAAAAAATAATAAAGTTGGCCTCTGCTCACCATCATCTGCTACACAAGGCACATTTTCACATGGAAGCATACAGGCTTTAACGTGACTTACACCAACACAAAAGAACCAATACCAAAATAAAATTTCTGTGTTTGGTTTCAGCATTGCTAGTGGCTAACCAATATTTTTTCCACCCAATTTCTAACCACACAATCCTGTTTGTTTGCAAAATGGTTCATATGCTAGCTTTACAGTTCTTCAAGAATTTATATGCATTTTACATAAAACCTGAAACACAGTTATGATTATCTGTGTAACCATAATACTTCAGAAGTTCCCAGCGGTGTCCAGGGCCAGTGCTTTGCTAGGCTACAATCCAAACAGCTAACAAAAAGGTGTTTCTGACATAAAGAGTTTGCAGTTAACTATCCTCTTGTAACCCAGTTTCCAACTCTGCCAGGAAAAGTTCAGCTGCAGTCACTTGTTTATATGAAATATCACTAGTCAGTTTGTTTAGTTTCATAAAAAGCCCTGAAAAGTATTTGTACCAAATTGATTAAACAGTGGGCTGAAACTGGGGCATCATCCATATGAAAAAATTCAAGGTTTTGTTCCACACATGAAAACAGGTAGGCTTACTACTTTCACATTACTTAACCTAATGTAAACCTGTGCCTTTGATACTTGCAAATAAAGCCTCAATACATTTTTAGCATTAAGTTCAAAAATCCAATTCTAATAGAACACTGAGTTACTACAGAGATTATTTTTGTAACATTAACACTTCCCTCCATCCTACTTACAGGAATACACTTTTATACAGTGTTCAATCACTTTATCACAGTTCAGTGTACATGACAGTCAGCATTCCCCACCAGAAGCACTTCAGTTCTTCCTTTTAGCTGTGTAGTAAAAAATGTGCTTCGTTCTTCCTAAGTAAAGAACTATTAATTTATTTCTGAGCTTTCCTTTAGCATTTGGCACTGAACTATCCAAGCATTTCAGAAACATCACTGGATTTATTACAACAACACTCTTGCAAGATAAGTCAGCATTGTATTCCTTTTACAGGTGGAAGAAATACAAGTCCTTGTAATTCACACAGCACATTAACACTAAGTGCCCGTTTTGACATGCACAGTCCCTGCTGCCTATCCTCTATGCATTTCAATTTTCTTTCAAGAACCTGCTCCTTCATATATTGGAAGCACAGCAAATACAAAGTCCTGTTTCAAGAGTCAACATTTATGTAATCCTGACCCTCAAACACAAAGTTGGACCTGCACTCAGTTACTGACCACCTCACTCAGTTGCACGAGTGAGGTAGAAGCTGTCAGGCATATCATTTAGTGTGTTAATGGGACAGCCGTTTGCATTGCTTCCCCTAACGACCTGCATGGAGCACACACCTTTTCAATCTACAGCCCAGCAAAGCCAGTCACTTCATTACCACCACAGCACACAGGGGTCCCTCCAGCTCCAGATGTGGCAGTCCCCTCAGAAATAGCTCATGACAATATAAGTCAATGTCTGTGTATGGCAACAAACAAAAGTGGTTTTAACAATGTTTCCCACATAGCATTTTTCGATTTCTTCCGTTTCTACAGCAAAACACAAATTACATGTGCTATGACGCCACTATTAGCTTCCTGCCTGCCTCTGGGCATGCCAGAGGGAATGAACTATTTAGCCATTGCTTTTCTCAGGCTCTGGAGCTCCCAGCAACTTCCAACATCTCCCACAATCAGCATCTGAGCTGGTCAGGTTATGTAAAAAAGAGCTGGGCTTTGTGTACAGATGTCAAGAGGGAGCGACAAGGCTGCAATGTGTAATTGAATGATTAATGGGTGACTGACACAATTGTTCTGAAACTGCCTTATGAAATTCAACTCTAAAAACTCAGGCCATAATAAAATGTAAAGTGCAGTTGTAGCCAGAAGAACAGTGTAAAGATGGTACCTCTATTTAACAAATCTCTTCCTTCTTATCTGTTTACTTTCTTCACAGAAAGCCCCCCAGGTTCACACAACAATTCACTCCTCTGTAGGACTCCCATGACTAACAGGAAGAGAAATCCATTTTTAATTTCTTTCTAAATAAATGACCCAGAACAGTTTTAGAACTAAGCCCCCGTTGTAGAGCCCATATTACTATAACCAGGATGCAAAAGCCCACGTGGACTTGCTAGTCCAGGTGTTGAGTGGGGCGGGAAAAAAAAAAACTCTTTATAGTCAGATTTTTTTTCATTAACGTCTATCAAGTCACTGAAAAATAAACAAGGAATCTCCCACTGCTATTCCAATGGCACAACTATAGTTTTGAGAGATTTTTGCAGAACTATAGTTTTAAGAGACTTTTGTATTAAATCTGATATCAATAAAAATATCATTAGTAAATCACTGTGTGACTCAAGCTAGTGATAGCTGCACTAAATATCATCTTGAATCTGAAGAATCCTTTTGTTACAGCATTCATGCAGTCTTACAAGTATATTTTTATTATTTATGGTATGAATTTAACAGTAGTATCCAATTTGGAATCCTTATTATCCTTCAGAGCAATACTGTAGGAATCTGTTAGCCCGTCTGGAGATTAGTCCTTCATAAAATTCACACACAGCACTCAAAACTATGTACAAACAAGCCACGGTTACCAACTATGAACAGCTTCTGACTACGTTATTCCTGGGTTGTTTTTTTCTACCACAAAAGACCATCTCAGAGAAGCCCCTCACAAGCTTTCCAATTAACTGACAAGAGAAACCAGGCAGTCAATACTGATTCATTCTACTGACAAAGGGCTTTAACAGCCATGATCTGTTACACGTGACTTCAACCAGAAATAGTATTTTCTTTTACTATCACTCTGGAGCATCATATTTCACATTAAGAGGGGTATTCTGTATGCTTAAAAGTTGCTTTACTAGTCACTACCAGGAAAAAGGCTTTAGAAACAGTTTCTTGGATTAAATTCTTGCTTGGGAAGATGTCCTTAGTTTTGACTTATTACGCTCTTGCAGAACAGCTAATCAAGAATTTGACTGCTTGTTCTCACAATTTCTACAACCTATTACAAGAACCATTTAGAAGATAACACCATCTCAGAGAAACCAAATTTCTTGATCCAGCTAATGGAAGGACTAGAGTAAGACAGGAATTTAGGTAATGCAAATTTAACTGACTAAATGAATGAAAAGTTTTTAACACTTGCAGAACTGACAGCAATCCATACATTTTGTGTAATTTCTTTATTCACACACATAGCCATGTAGTTCTATCATTTAAATGGCTTGCAAAGGATTTATACACATTAGGATCCATAATGAGGAATGAAGAAAAAAATAAAAGGAATATAAATGTGCTACATTCTAAAGCCTCATTGTATACACACTAGACCAGGAAAGCAGGAGCTAAGGAATTACCCTTTCTGGATGATGAATGAAGTAATACTTTGACAAATTATGGACTTCAGCTGGGGAATTGTGGGAGGATGTGGGAATGCTGCATATTCAGGAGCTGAGGCTGATTTAGCATGTAATGCCAAAAGACAGTGGGAAAAAATTTAAGATCCAAATACTTCAAGCAAACCAGTACCTTTAACAATATCTCATTGTAGTGACCTTGAAAAACAGAAACTGAGTATGTTGAATTGTAATCACAGCTGGAATGTGCTGAAACAGTGATGATCTTAATCAGGAATGGTGTGTTGGCAAAATAAAGAAGGCATATTCAATGCAACAGGGAAGAGAAGGAAGACTGGTTATCAAGTAATGTGGTTCACACATTTGTCACTATCACAGCCTTCCCACATGACCACAGAGAACTTTAAATGTCGTAATATAACAGATTATGTTTAAAAAGCCTTTAAAAGAATATTGTGAGACGATGTGATTTACATGTAGGAATTACACATACTATGGATGTGGCTTTGTTCAGAGGAAGGCTGACTAGCACAATAGTGGGAAGAATGGCCTTCTACTAAGGAAGGCATGTTTCTGAACGTCTTTCCTTCCATTTTGCTAGTACACTTCCCTTTGCATACCAGGCTATTGTGTAGTGCTGCTCTGTTTCCTAAGAAAAAAAAATCAAAGAATGAAAACTGGCAAAAGACAAGTTATGCTGGTTTTTATATTCAGTATACATAAACATACATACTGTTTAAAGAGAAACAGTTCCTGTATTAAGGACAATATATATATATACAGTGACCAAAATTCCTATTTTCATGTAGAAACTAAGCAACAACCTCTGGTCTCTGCCTGAAGACAAAAGGATGCCCATTAACAGCAAGTATTCTTCCTTACTGTCAACTAAAAGATTGTTCTAAACCTCGTTATTTCACTCCGTCTCCATACCACAATACAGTTCTTAAGCAACAAGCACTGTCTTAAAGCACAACATAAAATTGCCCATATATGAATTTCTAATTCAAAAGCAACAGCCTAGAAGCCTATGCACATGAGATAGTATGCTGAGCTAAGCCCTCAAATCATATGAACATGTATTCCCTCCTAGATAAAATAATTAAAGAGTATTTTCTTGACTATCAGCAAATTTAAAGTTTACAGAAAGTCTGAATTCGTCCCAAAGTAATCAGATTGCCTGGAAATGAAAACTTATTGTAATGGTCACAGTCTGCAGAGAGCATGACTTTTCCAACTTTAAGTCTTCTAACATGATTCTTTTTCTGATTCTGAAGTCGCAAAAGCTGTGCTTACTTAGAAGATGAAAACATATAAACCAAGCTCTACACTTGTTAATCTTGCTTTTAACAGCAAACAAAAGCTGACCTTCCAAAAAAGCCTTTGTCCAGTCCTTCGTAAAGGAAATCAAATGTGCTTCTAGAGGAAGATTTGATGTAAACATCTGCTACAGTATACATCAAGGCAAAAATCCAGCATAAATCTAAAGTCTGGGGTCTACAATGGGCTTTTAAAGAAGTCCATGATACAAAATTAAATTCCTCAATCGATAACTTCCTTGTACTTTTGCAGTTCCCTTTATGTGCATATCTCAGGAAGTTTAGAAAACAAATTGGAGAAAAGAGCTATTGAACAAAACTACGCTTAACAAGAGGCAGCTTTAAGCTAGACATGCACAACTAGGACTAAAAGCAAAACCAAAACATGCATGTACCCAAAGTTTCCTTGAGCAAAATCAACAGATTCCTTATTACAGACACCACCTGCAGTTTTTAAATCAGGACAAGCCCTACAAAGGTGTTGCCCATCCTACACTTCTGCTCAATTAAGAACATTCGGACCTATATTAGATGCATTAAGGTGAAACAAGGCTTTTGTTTCGGTGCTCCATCACAAAGTTTGGTTCTAACTAATCAAGGAAAACACTGAGTAACAAGATTTTCATCCTATGTGATCTGTTCATAAGCCTGGCTAGGTTACACATCATGTAGTATCCTAGTATTACCATACTAGGAAAGCATTTTTTGTTTAGTCAAACATGTAAGTTCCTTTCCATCTTTTTTAATTGATCCACAGGACTTTAACTTGAGATTTTCACAGCAGCATATCCCCATGTTGGGAAGCAAAACCATCCTTTAAATATGAAGTTAAGAGTTTTCCAAACTCCACCCATTTCTTAGATAATTTGATTGACGATCTTAGAGGTCTTTTCCAACCAAAACAAGTGTATGCTTCTATGATTCTGTAACACAGCCTACGGAAAACTTCTATGAGATGGCAAAGCTGGTTAAACAATTATAAAACCACAAAATTTCTGCTGAACTGATGTGGTAAAAATCCAATTTCTCTGTCTAAACTTGTCAGTGCTCTTGAGGCATGGACTTTGACACTAAATAGGGGAAAAGAGTTGTGTTTAATTCATTTGTAAAATGCAAAGTATCACCTTGCAACGCTTCCAACCTCAAAAAATTAATCTGATATGAGAGACAAATTATCAAGAGATGCACTTTAAGGTATGGGATCATTGCAACTTCTGCACATTTCAATCTATAGAATTCACCAAGGAATATGAATGAGAATCCAAAATTATGTATCTACCTCTGAGTCATGAGAGAGTTGATTTTGATCAGGCAATTTGCTCTTTTCCTAGCTATCATTTGTACCATAGTATTTGTTCATTGCTGCTTAATGTCAAGGACTGCTTTAAAACATGTGCCCATTGCCCCTTGTCCTGTCATTGGCATCACCAAGAAGATCCTGGCTCCATCCTCTTGGCACTCACTCTTTACATATTTATAAACATGAATGAGGTCACTCCTCTCCAAGCTGAAGAGCCCCAGCTCCCTCAGTCTCTCTTCATAAGGAAGATGTTCCACTCCCTTCAGCATTGTTGTGGCTCTGCACTGGACTCTTGCAAGCAGTTCCCT
The DNA here is from genome assembly GCF_027791375.1 of Indicator indicator. Taxonomy (NCBI): domain Eukaryota; kingdom Metazoa; phylum Chordata; class Aves; order Piciformes; family Indicatoridae; genus Indicator; species Indicator indicator. Next base: position 30,886,893 of record NC_072011.1, on the reverse strand, counting down.
GTCCTTCTTGAGCTGAGGGGTCCTGAACTGGACACAATATTCCAGATGTGGCCTCACCAGGGCAGAATAGAGGGGGAGGAGAACCTCTCTCAACCTACTGACCACACCCCTTCTAATACACCCCAGAATGGCATTGGCCTTCTTGGCCACAAGAGCACATTGCTGGCTCATGGTCAACCTTCCATCCACCAGGAGCCACAGGTCCCTTTCCCCTTCGCTGTTCTCCAGCAGGTCAGTCCCCAGCCTATACTGGTACATGGAGTTGTTCTTTCCCATGTGCAAGACTCTACACTTTCCCTTACTGAACTTCATTACAATTCTCCCTGCCCAACTCTCAGCCTGTCCAAGTCTCACTGAATGGCAGCACAACCCTCTGGTGTGTCAGCCACTCCACCCAGTCTGGCATCATCAACAAGCTTGCTGACAGTGCCCTCGGTGCCCTCATCCAGGTCATTGATGAATATATTGAAGAGTACTGGTCCCTGAGGGACTCCACTAGACAGAGGCCTCCAACCAGACTCCGTCCCATTGATCACAACTGTCTGACTTCTTTCCTTCAATCAGTTCCAAATCCACCTCACTACCTGATCATTCAGACCACACTGCCTCAATTTAGCTGCAAGGATGATGTGGGAAATGGTGTCCAATGCTTTACTGAAATCAAGATAAAAAGTGGACTACAATAACTCATCATTCTTCCCAGAAGCTCTTACATACAAAAGAACTCCTAACTGACATGATCCTTATTTGCTGCAGTGCTGCCATAAGCTAGCCCCAGTTATGGGGCTTTCAGAAAAGTCAGGGCATTAGATGGTACTTCACAACTTTTTGTAAGAATGATTAATAAGATTTTTTTTTTACATGCACTCAGTAGGAGGACTGAGGTAACATCTCAGTCTGAATAGTATGGTAGCTGTTTTTTTTCTAGATAAAAATCACTTTCAACAGGAATGACCAGTTCACAGTCACTTGAAGATGCTGCTGACATCTTTAATGATGATTCCAAGACAAATTTTCATTGCCATGTGTTAAGAAATCTTCTGGTCCTATAATACACTGTTCAGACAGCCAAGCTGGCCACATGTTTCAACCAACCATTCACATGGTGCTGTATTTCACATCACTCTTCTGTCAGCTGCTGCCACAGAGTAGTTGTGGCTGTTGTTACTCCAGCTGCTAGCTGAAACAGGAGCATGAGACTGAAAACAAAGGCACAATCAAAACAGTGATCTGCAGCAGAAGGTCATCCCGTCCTCTTTCCCTGGATTTTCTGACATGTCAAGAGATTCCCATTCTTCTGCTACATCTGTCTGGAGCGCAACAAAACTGGAGCTTGCCTACAGCAGCTGCAATTATTCTCCTAAGAATAACAACCATTGTTATTTTGCTGACTGAAAGGGCCTGTCCCTGGGTATTGTTGCTCACTGTTTCTCTTTATTATGTACAAAAGATTTCAATATCACACACTGACTGGACAGCTGGTCAGTTTCCCCTAAAGAGAAATAGATCTCATCATATGCATACCCAGAGGAATCAGCACATATGTAGCCCGGACTTTATAGGCTGCTACATCCCACTGGATGTGGTTCAGGCAAGCAGAGGGAAACAGATGCAAAGCAGGGAAAACCAGATTCCTCATTACACTGCACACATGGGTACTCAAGCTGGCAGTATTCATCTTTCTGCTGGGACTTTTCCCTTCTATAATGCTTCTTGGAAGGACATAAAAAACCCTATCTCTTAAGACTGGTCCAATATACTTCATGTCACTAGCAGTGGCTCTGTCCTCCAAGTTAGAAGACTTGCTCTCTCCCTTCCCTGCTGTGTTATCAATCCCTCTTTCCCACAGAAGGCCAGTGCCTACAGTGTGGGAGCAGACTTTACATAAGCCCTTTTTCCTCCCCACAACAGCCAGCCTCAGTGGGATCAGAGTCACTATGAATTGCTGAACCACAGAACAAAGGATTCTGCTCAGACCCAGGCAACTCAATCAAGAAGCTCTCTGCCACACTTTCAAACTCTGGCAGCTCTTGTGCAATGACTTTTGTCTGCACCTTTGCAGGAAACAAATTCACTTCATGTACTAAAGCACAGACATTGCATGCCAGGCTTTCAGTACACAGTTTCTTCTAGAGCTGCTCCCACAAGTAAGGAAAAAAAGAAACAAAACCATTTGCCCAAGGAGTCTACCCTTCAATCCTGGGCATTAATTCTAGTTATACAAAACAGAGAGGAAAACACCTATCTATCTACAAAAAGAATGATGAGTCCCTTTGTGGTCTGACTCAGTAGGAAAGAGGCAGCTCTTTTTCACCTATGACTTGTCTTAGCCTCTCACAAAAGCCTGCAGCAATCTTCCTTGAGAAATCCAAGATGATGGCCTCCTCAAAACACAAAACCAGCTGTGGGACTAGCTGAAAATGAGATAACCCTATTATCAAAAGCTTGAATTGGGTTATAACATTTGACACAAAATTTGGAGTTTCTCCTCATAACCCCCTTGTATAGGAATAAACTGGCTATGTGGCCAGTCATGCTGTAAGCAGGAGGTTGAGAGAATTCCCAGTGCAGAATCCTCCCCAGGTGCAGAGGAACGTACTTTCGGGCTCTGCTCCTCTGCTGCAAGCACAGTACTGAAGGTTTTGTGAAGCTATACCACACAGAATTAAATGCATCATTAAAGAAAAGAACTGCAATTAGAAAAACAGCACCATACCACCTACATTATACCACTGCTGCAACTACAGCTATCAGCTATATTTTAAGAAGGCCATAATTGCATTTCAATTAACCTCATGTAGCAGACAGAAACATGATTTCTGCCACAGAGAACAGTTTTAAAATTCCTCATTGAGCGTTAAAAAAGTAATCAGAGCAGCATGAAAGGGCCCCAAGTCAAAGCAATAAGACAAATAATCGAAGTGACCTGTGCATTGTCCTTGTGTCATGAAAGATGACGTCACCAACTGAAATTCAGTCAGGATGAACAGGTCTAGGGGTGGAACTAAAGCTGTGTCATGGGGTAAGTTGAATCTGCTGCTGATCATCAATACTATGCTGCTGTCATGCCAGCTTCAAAATGAAAGTGCTGGCTGGAGCAAGGTATTGGGGGACTTGAAGTTCAGACTGTAACATGAGAGGCTTCACGTTGCTGTTTTCAGTTTATGGCTTTGAGTTGTGGTTCCTTTCCGCTGGGTTGGCTGGAGGATGGGGAGATGTGGAGGGTATGTCACTGGCTTCTGCTGTTACTTCTGCATTTTACCCTGCTTTTTCTGCAAATAGGCTAGGGTAATTGTGCATTGTATTATCTCATTTTTCTCAGTAAAGATCTTTATCTCAACCCTGAAGGTTTTTTTGGTTACTCTCCCTCATTTCTGTGTTGGGGGGAAGCAGGCTGTATTAAACTACCACAGTCTACATATTTGGTAGCCCAACATGCAGCTCAAAAGCAGCTGTCTTAACTAAGGCAGTCAATTTGGGGAGGACAAAAAAAAGGTTTGAGATAACGAGAAGCAAGAAAATGAGAGGATTCAATTACGGCTCAAGGCTTTCTAAGAGAGTTTTACGTAAGTTTTCTTTTTCTGTGGCGTGTTCACTATGTTGATGTATTTGCTTCCTCGGGACAGCTGTGGCTGATGTGCTAGCATTCTGTATATATTCCTTCTGGTGATATATGCCGCCTCAGGGGAATGGCTTACAGGTTTTGTTTAGAGCAATACAGGACTCTTCCAAGAATACCACTGAGAAATCTGAGTGGCAGTGTTCCCCTCCAGTGGTTTGGAATTTCATCCCTGAGCAAGTACAAAATCCTGATAAGCTGGTGAAATGTTTGGGAAAACTCTGTAGTCAGCCCAGAGGTTTCTGAGAGACAGAAATCACTCTGATGTTGGGGCCTGGTCCATTCCTATCAAACCCTTTTCATCACTGTCCAGAATGGTCAGGGACAAGCAAAGGCTTCTGGGCCTACAGACAGACCAACAGGCATGGCAGCTGCACCAGAGAACCAGTCTGTGCCAGTATCCACTTCCCCTGTACAGAAAAAGAAGTATACAAGGAAAGCACCTCGTCCTGCAAAGGATGAGGATGAATTGAGGTCATCATGGGAACAAGAGAAAGAGCCAGGGCTGCTCTCTTGGTTTTATCTCTAGTTTTGGAAGCTGGCCAAACAGTGGACGGAAAAGACTAGCAGGCCACAGCAAGGCAAGGAAATCTCTCTTCCTCTGTATAGGCCTGTGTTTCAGCTGTGAAGGAACTGACTGGGAGGTCCATCAACTCAAGAAGAACACAATCTATTCCCCACCTGTACACTATGTTTCATCCATGAGGAGAAGGTGCTCCCCTATCTAAAGAAAAGAATGCGGGAGGTACACACCACAGCATACCCTGCAATTTTACTTACGTGGCCATCAGGAGGATGTGAGGAAGTGGACAGAAAACTCACTTCAGTCCTAGCTGCATGATATCATGAATTACAAGGGAATTCTCCCTCAAAGAATGCTGCCCCAGTTTCTAGTAGAAAGTCACCCAAAAAAAGTAGAAGAGATGATACTGCTGCCAATACTCCTGACAGAACTCCAACAGCAGCTTCACAGCATGCAGGTGATTCCAGTCAGCATTAAAAGGAACCTGCCTCTAACCAGATGGAGGAGAGGGACAACTGGGTTTATTGGACTGCATGGAACAGATGGCTTGGCAAGTTGAACCCAGGGGAGTATAAAGCTTTAATAGATACAGGTGCCCAGTGTAATCTTATGCCATCAAACTATGAGGGGCAGAACCATCTGTGTTTCTGGTGTGACAGGGGCATCCTCACACCTGGGTGTATTGGAAGCAGAACACTGGAATGCAAGCCACAGTTTGCTTTCACTTGGAGAGGTGAAAGGAGTCACTGGACTCAACTGCCCCATGGGTTGAAACACAGCCCCACCATTTGGACTGGTCATGGACTGATCCAGACTTTACTGGAACAGGGTGGGGCTCCAGAGCACCTGCAGTGAGCAGTCTTCTGTATACTGCAAAGCAATCTGACTTTGAGAATGAACCGTGACTGATGCATGATATGTATTGTTTGATGTTGATTGCTGCTGGGCATGATGCAGATGGTATAGAATAAGGGGTGGAGAATATCAGGGGTTGAGTTGAATCTGATGCTGATATTCAATGCCATGCTGCTGTCATGCCAGCTTCAAAATGAAAGTGCTGGCTGGAGTAAAGAATCATGGGGCTTGAAGTTCAGATTGCAACATCAGAGGTTTCCTGTTCTGGTTGCCGTTTTCAGTTTCTGGGTTTGGGGTGTGCTTCCTTTCTGCCAGACTGGCTGCGGGATGGGGGCTAGGTTGCTGGCTTCTGCTGCTATTTCTGCATTTCACTGCACTTTTTCTGCAAATAGGCTAAGGTAATTGTGCATGGTAATATCTCATTTTTCTCAGTAAAGATCTTTATCTCAACCCAGGGTTGTTTGTGTGTGCGTGTGTGTGTTACTTTCCCTCACTTCTGTGTTGAGGGGAAGCAGGCTGTGTTAAACCACCACAAGCTGTCAGAAGAGTTGAAGACTTCCAAGCCCAGAGTTTATGACTGGGAAAGAGGTGAACATCATTGCGAGCAGTTTCTGGGTCTGTGCAGCACTTTGTGTTTTATTTTAGTTGCAAACACCATTTTTCAATTCCTGCAGACGTGAAAAGCAAAAACTAGGGAGATGACAAAGCTTTCACTTTTTCATTCCTCTTCTTTGGTGATGAAGCCTTAGCTGTGGTGGCCACTACACAAGTCACCTGTTTTGCCTGCACATCTGACAGCTCAAGATACTCATTCCATCATGCATATTTATAAAATGGAAACAAAGAGGAAAAAGATCTCTTCTCTCATTTATCTATTTTACTTATTTGCATTCCTCACATATTATCCTTTCCCTGGATTTTGATATTTTACAGCAGGAGGATATTTGATATTTTTGATACTTTACAGAAGGGGATATTGATATTTTATGGAAGGGGAAAAAGAAAGATTGCCATACAAAGCAGGGAACAGTGCAGAGAAAGGAGCACAGAAGACACATGGCAGAGGAGCTTACACAGATCAGGCACACACAAATACACATGCTTGCACCAACGTTGGTGAAATACAAACATATCTGGGAAGGCAAGTGCCTATCAATTGGTGGCAATTTACAGCAGAAGGAGGAAAGTCTGGTCAGAAGGGTAGAAAGCCTTTGCCAAGGGAGCACCAAGGTATTGCTGACATCCTCCTAGAGCAGACACACGGTGATGCGGCATGCAAAAAACCACCCACCAAGTGAAAGACCCAGAAGTAAAAGTAACCTACCAACATCAAGAAAAAGCGTAGACAACAACAACAAAAAACAACCTCCAAACAACCCAAAACCCTAAGAAGTAAACCCAGATTCTGTATCTGTATTGTACTCTGCATAACTCTGCTCTCTGCTGTCCCATTCATGGGCCTAGCAAACAGTCAGGAACATTAGCAGCCTGTGCACTGTCACAGAAAGTTTTGATATTATAAAGCCATGTCATCACCCTAACCCTAACCCTGCATTATCACAGAAATAGCCAAAGAAAACCTCAAACTACACATTTAAAAAGGACTTTCCTAGACAGACTGCACATTATCTTCCTGACAAATCTCTTTTTGAACAGATAGGGTGCAATTTGTTTTGCTTCTTCTAAATACAATTCTTTAAAGCTAAGGTTTTTGCTAAAAGGTTTATGTGAATAAACATGGCTATGTTCAGATTTCTTCAGCAATTTCACATAGCTTGCCAACTGCTGATGTGACTGGGAATAGATACTTTGAACAACAAAACATGTACAAAGCAATCTCGCCTAATAACAGCACATGATAGTCCATTCTGAATGGCCCTTTTCCTAAGTCAGTATGTGAAACTATGTACAAGTCTTCATTTCCAATTTTTCCAAAGTAAACCAACTTCTCTAAAAACAAAAGGGAAAAAAAAAACAAACCCACAAACACTTTTGTGGCTTTATCAGGCTTTGACCTCAACTGAAACTGCTGAACACTTTGAGTATATGCCAACTAATAAGGTTTTCAACCCCCTGAGCATTTGTATTTCACTTTGAAATAACCTTTGTCAGATAAGCTCCAGCCATCACTAAAGCAGAGTGAACTGGTTGCATAAAACTCAATGTTCAGTTCCTTGTGCCACTGGCTGTGACAGTACTATAATAACTAACAGACAGAATAAAGACTTTCTCTATCTTCAGAAGATCCCACACACTCACTGTGCAACAAATTCCTACTAATTAAAATTGTTCCATGGAAAGGGTGGAAGGAAGAGGTGACTCCACCTCTTTCAAGTATTTTGAAAGATATTTCATTGAATTTATTTCTTTCAACCAGCATTCAGTGGCCAGACAATAGTCCAGATGGAACTGGGCAATTTAATTTAAGGATGACACACTGTACAGTCACATACATCTGTAGATATGGATAAAACCAAGCAAAAAAAAATGCCAAGTGAAACTAAATGTGAACAGAAGTATAACAGACTTCCCCAATTTTCATTGTGAAATGAAACGAAACAAAACAAAACAGAAACAACAGGTACTGAAGAGAATAAATCAAATAATTAACATGGTCTTACTTTATAACTAGAAGTTTCAAGTTACACTAATTAAAATTGTATATGTATATGAAATGGTGTCCTCTTCAGTAGAGAATATGGAAATTAGTTATTTTGTTACCTTTTGCAAACTCCAAGAGAAAGTACTCTGCACCAAAACACTCAGACCTATTTTCTTCTGATTTCAGTATGTCATTTTTAGTTAAAACACCAGCATATGTCACGGTGCACACAACACCAGCTGCTCCCACCTTGTAAACACATCTCCATGCAACCCCACAAGCAAACTGAGCTTTTGCACTGTAATTTCCTCATTTTATAATAATGATTACACCTTCTAGTTTACCAAGAGCAATTAGACTTCTCTGGATGAGTGAAATGACCATTTTCTGTGGTCTCAGCCTTGATGAGAATCCCTGTTGAATCACAGGAATTGTTTGCACATTATCTGGCCAGGTTTTAACCTCAGCTTTCAACAGCTGAAAGAAAGGGCCCAGGATAATATTTCTCAAGTATGCTGCAGTTACTGACAAAGGCTTTTTGATTTCCAAAAGCCCACCACTTACCAAAGATAAACAAGACAAAACAAAAGAAGTAGTAATCTCCCTGAAAATAACAATGTTTTACAAGAAAAATTAGTTTAGACACAATACTCGGCCCAGTGTTTCATTAACTTGCTCTTCTGCTTGGGCACATTTCTGTCTGGGCAATTCTTCATTTATCTCACTTTACCTGAAATTTACTTTAATAGCATGTAGACCAACAAAACCAGAATAATTTCTATTTTATCGTGAGTTGCAAGCCACTGAATACAACTGATTATAGCACAGATTGGCTTAAGAGATGCTTCACATCAGCCCTGTATTATTCTGTGGCTGAATCCAATTCAGGTACCCAATAAATAATTCTGCAAAACCACATTATAGCAGTAGCTAGGATAAATACATAGTATCCTGCAACCCAGTAACCAGAGGCTTGTAATTTACAGCCCATCAATATTGAATGACTTTCTACATAATCACTGATCTTTAGTATATGTGCATGTGTAATAGCTTTATTTCTCATACACATAGCCCTCTGCTTTAGAAGACTTTGTTTCTAGAAAAAGCTCTTTCACATTAAACATCCTAAGACTTTGGAATATAAAACCAATATGCTATACTGGCTTCATCAAGTATTTAAACCTGTAACTTAATATGCAATTGCCTTTCACAAGAATTACTGATTTAGGAGATGCCAATACAAGTTGCAATCATCGAAATGCTGGGCAGATGTGAGACAAAAAAAAAAAAAGAAAAAAAAAGATTCACAGAACGGGTGGTGAAACATAGGATGCCTATCTAGCAAGGCTACAAAAATCTCCATCCTTGGAGATACACAAAACTCAAGACAGATGGTACCCTGAGCAACCTGATCTCATTTGGAAATTATGACTCTACTTTGAGCAGGAGTTTGACCAAATGACCTCCTAAATGATTCTTTAGTTGTACTGCAATATAGGGGATGTCCATAGGCACATGCAAAGCATGTCCACACCAGATGTCTTACTAGCTGCACTTTTTCATCTTACAGAAAGACAAAACAGAACATGACTGGATGCAGACATAAGATCACTAAACCTGATGTAGAGTGGACTGCATAGCTTTAAAAAGGAAGACACCTATCACTTTGTCCAGTTTAATGGCAAGTCTAACACTCGCTGTTAAAGAACGGCAGCCATTGCAGGAGCACTTTCCCACCCTCAGACCCCTATGCACATACAGTCTTTCCTGAAAGCAAAAAGTGGCAGAGAACTCATGCTGGAAAAATGCCTCCTGACTACTACACAAGTGCATCTCTGGAATGTGTTCATCCACCCAAAGCAGCAAGAGTTTTGAGGGAAGAAGTTTGAGAACTAAAGGTAGGGAAGAGGCCACATGATCAAGCCAAGTGGCTGAGTCACACAGCTGGACTGGAGATTTCAGTCTGTGCTCCCAAGATAGCTTGTACAACTTTCAACAGAGCAGCAGGGACAGCATATACAACACTTAAGCACATTTTGAATTTGATGTACCAAAACAAGAAGCCACATCATGTAAAGGGAACACCTGCAGGAAGATTTTGATTCAGAGAGAGCCATCATCTCCTACAGAGAGGAGAAAAGCTTTTAAATAGACTGTGAGTCATACCTTGTTTCTAATGAAAGGTTGCATCAACCAGGTTGTGACATGCTCATACCAGCTCACTTTACTTTTAAGTTGGGAAAAAAAAAAAAAAAAAGCCCAGCATTTCACTGATGGACAGTTGCCAACACCCTCAACAACTATTACCACCAGGCCAGTCTCTCGCCTGAGTGCTATAATCATTAATCCTCTCTACTTCATCTCTCCCAGTCAAGTCTCCTGCTGCCTGTTAGCCGTCTGGCTTTATTTCTACCTTTGCATTCCTGGATACATTGTGTCCCAGCTTAAGATCTGTGAAGAAGGTCACTCCCTATCAGGACATCAACCTCTTTGGCAGGTAAGAGGTTGCTCCGAGGATGTAGGTTCAGATCCAGTCAGGCTGCAGAGGACATAAATACAGAGCTTCCATGTTTTAAACCCAGGAATTTTAAGTTGCATGTGACCATGACATAGGTGGGCATCTACATCATTATCATTAGTTCTGATCAGAAAAGCCTTTGGGAACAGATAAGAGAGCCCAACTATAATCTGATAGAGGAGATTTAGCCTGTTCCCAAAGGCTGCCACATATGCCTGCCAAAGTGTGCTTACTTGTGCAATTCAAACGAGCATTCATCTGTCCCCACTTGCAATAGGGGAACTTCAGCTATGGCAAAGAGAGTAGAAGCACCTAATCATTGGCCCTGGTGGCACAAAGTTGATCAACAAACAAACGAAAAAAAAAAAAAGTTCCATTCAAGGCATCTTTTAAAAGTGGACAGAAAGAAAGATTCTGAACCCACTTTGAACAACAAATGCCTACTTTCCCTCAAGTTATTGTGTTATTCATGGTGGTAGTTAGCAAAGAACTCAGAGCGGGTTCCTCCTGAACCAATACTAATTTAACTCATCTTTAAATAAGCTCCTAAATAGTTAAATGCAACTCAAACGTTGCATCATCAATGTGATAAATAATAAATCTGAATATTCTTTTGTAAGTAAATCCAAACCTAAGAGAGAACTCAAATCACAGCATGGGTTCTCAGGCTGAGGAATGAAAGGTCTCAAGCAATCTCATAAACACAGGTATAAGATACTATTAAAACAAATTAAAGGTAATTCAAAAACTATTTCAACACAACCCAGTTTAAAATGTTAAATCTCAAAAGAGAGGAATATGTCCTCTGCAAAATGTTCTGCTGACTTAAAATCATCATAGATTAGTACACATAAGCAGCAATTTCTCGTGAATGGTATTATAATCAAACTAAATCAAATAACCACAAAGGGACTGAAAAAAATGCAAGCAACATGGTTGTTGCTTAACTGGAAGAAATGCAAGTTATGATAAACAGGAATTTTATTTTGTCCTGATGGTACAACAGCAGTGACACTTTCAGAGTTGCATCATTAACTGACGCATTGACTGCCTACAGTACACTGCACACCCTGAGCACTTCCACTGCTTTTGTAAATAAAGATGAGGTTACCAAGAGTAGCTTCCATTTAAAGGAACTATAAGATGTACATTAAACTGTAGGTGTTCCAAAAGTCCTCATGTTGCATTTCTTTCTCCACTACCCCAATGTCCGAGCCTAACACTCATCACATTGGATTTTATTATGATTGCAAGTTCACTGAAGAAATAAACATCTCTAGCATTGATTTGGATGGTGCCCAGCTGTGTGAACTTTATCTTGTAATTACTGTATTACCAAGATGGGGTTAACAAGAAATAGTTTAAAGAGATGAGAGATATTAAGGGTTCATTGATGATACATATGCTTTCTGTAGGTGGCTCTCTACCATAAAAAAAAATATCGAGTGCAAGACCTTCAAATAACTACAGTCTCCCTTCCTGAGGAAGTATATTAATATTAGAACTTCAACATATGTTCTTAGAAAATTTTAGTGTCTGAATCCAGGTAATTAATTGGCACAATTGTGAAGAAAACAATGGACAGCCAGTTCAAAAGTACATTGGGGGAGACACAAGATTTTGCATCACTGACAGCATACTGAAATTTAAATACCTCTTTATTGTCCCTGGAAGATCCAGACTGAATGGAATTTGATAGGAGGATGCTAAAGTCTCATCCACAGCCTTGCTTATTTCCTGTAGTTCTCTCAAAGAAATGTAGCCAAGTAAAGCAGTCAGTTCACAATCCTGTGACTGAGTAAGACTATCTTGTTCTTCAATTTCTCTTCTTAGCTGTCGATCTTTTGCTTCTAACATGGCCAGTCTTTCTCGGAGGTCTTCAATTTCCTTCTGTGTAGAACAGAAATCTGAGTTTACTATGAAGCCTATTAAAAGAAACTAGAAAAATGCAGTACAAGTCTCAGCTGTAGCATAAATTAAGGTTGTCCAACTCAGCACATTAAATGAGAAGATGTTCTTTTGCTGAGACACAAAATTTCTTATGCCTGTTGTATTTAGAAACTTTAGTGCTTCCACAGTCTGGAATACCCCATCTCAACTTTAACACCAAATTTCTAGTCACTTTTTACCTTTAAAATACACAGGCACTTCCCAAGTTAAAAACCTCTCCCCAAAAGTCAAATATTTCGGTTCAACCATGACAACAGGATCTTGCTACAGACTGGAAGCCAAAGTGATCAATCATTTATCTCCCCTCCTGCAGAATATCCCTGCAATGAATCCTCTAGGCTTCCAATTCCATATCAGGCACAATACGCAAATAGTGAATCACTGACTGTCTGGCCAGTCTTTTTGATTACTACTATTTTAATTAAAAGCAAAAACTCTCTCCCTCAACTTAAAATGACCAGAGCTTCAATCTCAGTTGCACTCATTCTTGCCAGAAGTTCAAATCCCATTCATTATGATACTGATGTTTCTTGCAAGAGCATGTTCTGATTTTTCCTTGAAAATTAACAGACAGCTGCACCCATAGAATCATGGAAGAATCATAGAATCAGTCAGGGTTGGAAGGGACCACAAGGATCATCTAGTTCCAACCCCCCTGCCATGGGCAGGGACACCTCACACTAGGTCAGGCTGGCCAGAGCCTCATCCAGCCTGGCCTTAAACACCTCCAGGGATGGGGTCTCAACCACCTCCCTGGACAACCCATTCCAGGCTCTCACCACTCTCATGATGAAGAACTTCTTCCTCACATCCAGTCTGAATCTCCCCACTTCCAGCTTTATTCCATTCCCCCAGGTCCTGTCACTACCTGATATCCTAAAAAGTCCCTCCCCAGCTTTCTTGTAGGCCCCCTTCAGATACTGGAAGGCCACAATAAGGTCACCTTGGAGCCTTCTCTTCTCCAGACTGAACAGCCCCAACTCTTTCAGTCTGTCCTCATAGGAGAGGTGCTCCAGCCCTCTGATCACCCTGGTGGCTCTTCTCTGGACACATTCCAGCATGTCCATATCCCTCTTGTAATAGGGGCTCCAGAACTGGATGCAGTACTCCAGGTGGGGTCTCACCAGAGCTGAGCAGAGGGGAAGAATCACCTCCCTTGACCTGCTGGCCACACTTCTCCAGATGCAGCCCAGGATCTGGTTGGCTTTCTGGGCTGCAAGTGCACATTGAGAGCTCATGTTGAGCTTCTCATCCATCAGCACACCCAAGTCCCTCTTCTCAGGGCTGCTTTCTAGCCACTCACTGCCCAGCCTGTATTTGTGCTTGGGATTGCCTCGACCCAGATGCAGGACCCTGTACTTGTTCTTGTTGAACCTCATGAGTTTGTCATGTGCCCACCTCTCCAGCTTGTCCAGGTCCCTCTGGATGCCATCCCTTCCCTCCAGCCTGTCTGCTGCACCACACAACTTGGTGTCATCAGCAAACTTGCTGAGGGTGCACTCAATGCCACTGTTCATGTCACTGACAAAGATGTTGACCAAGACTGGTCCCAGGACTGATCCCTGAGGGACTCCACTTGTCACTGGCCTCCACTGGGACATGGAGCCATTGACAGCCACTCTTTGGGTGCGACCATCAAGCCAGTTCTTTATCCATCCAGTGCTCCACCCATCAAACCCATGTGTCACCAATTTGGATACCAGGACGTAGCGTGGGACAGTGTCGAAGGCTTTGTGGAGTCTGAGTTGCTGAATTAACGAAGTTATTTAATACATGGCCTTTGGCTCTTTTGTCCTAGAACTTGATATATGATTAAAAAAAAAAATAAAACCACACACCTAAACAAAACACCCACAAACAGTAAAAAAAAAAAAGAAAGGAAAAAATAAAAACTACTTGCTGTCAAAGTAGTTGAATGCCATAGTGGAGAATTTGATTCTATTTCTGTATTTCTTAAAGTCTCTGTGAAGCTTTGCAAGTCACTATTATCTCCACACACAGCCTCAGATTAGATGCTCACCATTTTCTGTACAACAAGAGGTGTCTATGAATTGCTAACTACAGACTCTTAACAGAAATTAAAGCTCGTCATTTCATGCTCTGACCGTATTCAGTCCAGCTAACAATAAAAAAAACCACCACCAAAACAAAACACACTTTGAGGTAAACATCTAGGCATTACAAAACTGGCATCAGAAAAGACCATATAGCTTTTTATGGCAATTCACTTCATCCTCTGTCTGTGAAAGGGCAATAGAAACACCTCTTCACCCAAAGAGATTTTACAAAGATAAAATTAAGTGGTTTCAAATCACTTAGATGCCATGTTGATTAATGTTGTAAAAAAGAACCCACTGATGAATTAATAAATCTGCATTCCAAGGAGGGTTTGAGTTGCATACAGTGAAAGGATTCTTGGACCAAATACTGAGTAATGAAGATAAAATGGTATTTTGAATATCTGAACAAGTGCTTTACATCTTCAGCAATGTATGAGAGGCAAGGATCCGGGAAAAAAAAAAAGGTCATGCTCATATAATTAAAGACTCATGAAACATACATACGATGCACAGATAACCAGCTTCAGCATTTCTGTGCCTTTTGAGTATTTCACTTTGAAACCTTAACATTCTTTTGTTTTCAGTGTAAGTTTAAGTGAAGCATAGTTTGCTACACTCATTTTGTCAAGAAACACTTTCAGGTTTGCTGCACTGCAACAACTTCCTTGAGCATCACTTAAAACAAGTAGAATGTTAAAAGATTGACTGTCTCAAAAATTTCAATTTATGTTACTATCATGCTCTAGATCCATCATTTTTTTTCATCCTTTTTTGGTTTGAGATTTAGAGAGAACAGAGTGGCCCATGTTTCAACCCACAGGCAGTTATCAAGGACAGAAAGGTTAGCAGGCCAAAACCATCAGTTTTGTTTCTTTCAGTCTCAAATTAGGCTTTTAGTGCACACAAAGGACAATTCTGTCTCTGTGTTACTGCTTTGGGAACACAGCCAAAAATCTTAATAGGTCCTACTTAATACAAAGACTGTCATATTCTGTGAAAAGGTAGCACTTGCAATCACTGCAAGCAACCTACACAGGAACATAAAGGGATGTGAACAGAATTTGGGTTTACAAACACATTTTTAGTACCAAAACGTTTTCACCACACAGATTCCAGAAGCACACAATCTGCATTCACAGAGAGAAAGCTGTTCTGATTGAGAAGAGTTCAGAGGCATTCTTGGGAGAATGGAAATTTTAGCCAATGAACCAGCACTCTCCTGCGTTCTTTTCCAGAAATATCAAGAAGACTTCAGTGTGCCCTTGGTCAGCTTCCAGGGACAAATAAAAAGGACTTAAAAGTCTCACCATGCAGCATCGGATAATATCCAGCTCACTAAACATAAGCTGGAGTTCTACTTTGTGGGTTTCAGTTTAAACTGAGATCTGCAACATGACAACTAATCAGTACTGGTTGTAAACCTTCAGCTTCACTTATGGGCTGGTGTTCTACGTGAGGTACAGATTGCAGTAGAAACATTAATACATAAATTTTAGATACTGCTACAGGCTCTCAACTCCCTGAAGATAAATACAAAACCAACAGGATAGAGGGTAGAAGGGAATTAAAGCAGGGCTGAGAGGAAAATAATTCAGGTTATGTGAGATTTTGGGCAGAGGCAATTCTTAAGGTATGCTGAGAACCACTGAACATCACAGGTCAACCTTCTCCAGAACCTCAAATTTATTATAATTTTGATTGAATGCTTATAAATAGCATACTTGTACAACAATGTGTCTAATTTGTCTCTAGTATAACTTTACAGGAATAAAGATTCACCCCTTATATGTTGATGAAATAAATCTAAACAATACCAAAGTGATAACTAGGATAAGAGATTTTAAGACAAAACCACAGGGAAAAAAAAAAAAAAAAGAGACAATGTGACATCCTTGTAGTCTAATTAAGTGTGATCACCAAGGTTTAAAAGGAGGTGAAGCCAAGACTTGTACTAGACAGTAAAATGAGATTCTTGGACAGGTAAAGAAAGCTAAATTTTGCTTTAAAGTCTTGCAGATTTAAAATTGGACAGAAGCCATCTCAAAACATTTCATTTGCCAAATTACCACATCGTGACTTTGCATCGATGTAAAGTTATTGCTGGCAAATGCTGACTGCTCTGTGACAATTCCTTCATCCTTATGAAACGCATCAATCACCTTTCAGAAACAAAAGCTGGTAAATCATGTATTTATAGTCAATTCCAACCAGAAATGGATGAAAACCTTTTTTTATTCTTATAAAAACATCTGAAGATCAGTGAAATAATAAAATGGCAAATTAGAACATATAAAGAGCACACTTAAAAAGATAATGAGGAAAGTTAAAGCACACACACAAACCACCAAGCCTTCCAGTTCTGCTCCTCCATAATGAGATTAGCACAACTCCTGTGGCTGCCATCTCCAATCATCACTTATATGATCAACTGGACTACAGCCAAGGCTCTAATTGCTGCGTAGAAGCAAAGCCACTATTACAATAAATTTGTTTTATTCTGTGTGACAGCTTACAAGCTTCTCCCCACACAGCACTGGTTCTTACAGACAACTTTTCAGTCCTGTTACCTGTAAACATATCTTTTCTTGAAAAAGTTGTTTTCGTTTTGTGGCTGAAACCTGCATCCTCTCCTGGTAAGTGGATCTCAAAAGTTTGTGTTTGATTTCATGCCAAAGCTGAGTTTCTTCGAGTCTAATCCTTTGGGGAAAAAAAAGGACAAAAACTAAAAATTAGCATTATTGCTGCATATCAACATCTCAAAGACTAAATAGATCAGAATCTCCATGTCACCTTCAGAGTCATAACACTGTCAAAGTGAAGAAGAGAACAAGAGATATTTTTCGTTGGCATATCTTCCTTTATTATCTCTAACATTTATACTGTTTTTACAACACACTGTAGAAGGAAAAAGGAAAACTTGTATAGCTTCAGGCTTCCCTCAGCTTTTTCATATTTCAGAAATTTACCCATCACTGCCTTGAAAGAGACAAAACTAAGGCATGTAATTTCTATCAATACAGAGAAAATTCTGTCTTAGACAGAAGTTTAGAAACTTGCCAAAGCCATTTTGCAGCTTCTGTCAGCTTTTGGAGATTACAGCAGAGATCATCTGGAGTGTATGCTCCACAATGCCAACTATTTCTTTCTTGCACAGTGAGTTCTTTCAAAATTGCAGTCAGTAGGATTCCTCACAGTGGTTGGTATAATGCTCAGCTGTAAATCCTTGCATGATTGGACCCCAAGGTAATCAGTGCATTACATTAAATGTCAAGTCTACAATCAGCATCTCAAAATGCACCTGCAAACAATGCAAACCTATATTGTCTTGCTTTTTCCTGTATAATGGCATGCGAGCTTGCAAGGCCGAGTGCATTTCTGTGTTCATCTCTAGAGACAAGTGCGTGCATTTCCACATAAATGGTACAGATGTATTTCAGTATCTTGTTTAAAAACGTACTCTGTCTCAAAGAAAGAATGTTTATGAAGTGTAACTTCCCATCACAATCTTGCAATGCAAATATATCCATGACACATACAAAACATGCATCAGAAGTCTGGTTTAAGTGTTAACTACACCATTACGACCTCCAAGCACAGCTGCTTAACAAGTGTGCAGAACAAGGGCTTCGTGTGTCTCCTGCATCGCCATCAGAACACACATGTGCTTTTCTCTCTAGACTAAATGTACTGAAAAGGCAAACCAAAAGCCTGGCACTAAAACAAATAGCATTAATTCTTAACCAAAATAGGCATAATAACAGTGTAACTGTATTTTTGTAATAACAAAATTGATCAAAAAGAGACTCATATTATGAGGTGCTAGGCTATGTTTTCTTACAATCATCATAGGCTGCTGTGGCTCCAGCTGACCTCACTTCCCAGCAGCTCTGAAGCCATGTTTAGAAAGAGCTGTATCTTTCCCAGAGCTATATGGAACAGAAATTTCTAAGCGGCTGGTCAAAATTTAGGAAATATTCCCCGATAAAAACAGGTTATTCTCAGAAATCTCAGGTACATCTGCCTACCTGGTCTGAAGAAGTAAAAAGATGTCTCTGATCTCACTAAACCTGCTGCCTATGTTTAGCCCACATCTGGGACTAAATTATAGCAGTTACTCTGTCACCTGATAGCCCCTACCTAGCAGAGAAGGGAATCAAGAGAACGAGAAAATCCACAGGTAGAAATGAAAATAGAGTGAATGAAATAGTCAAAGTGATACCAAAGTATATAAAGTTATATTCAGCTCAGCAATAGTACAGCAATACAGTCCTCAAGGGCTGAAGGAAGGGGAGGATTCCCTGTCCACAGCAGACTTCCTCCTCTATACTAAATGTGATACTCATGGTATGTGATATACCTGCGAGACACCTCAAGTCAGCTATCCTGGCTGACTCAGAACTAATGGCCTGCAGCCCATGTTTGACCTCTGAGTCTGTCCCAGAAAAAACAGGACACTTGGGTTCATTTCATGAACATGGTATTGTATCTAAGCTCAACATAACCAAACCTGGCTCCTACCACCTGCCTCAAATATCCTGTGTCGACACTGAATGCATTCACCTAAAGCCTTATCTCATAATGTAGTCATGTAAAACAAAACCAAGGCAGGAATTTCAGTCTCACGTATTAAACAAATAAGCTGCCATATGCACTTGTAATTTAAAAAGTTCTTTATTTGCAGCACTATGAGACTGGCTTAATTACAGCAAAACTGTAATGATTTGGTCTTCTGGGGCTAGTCTAATTATGTTTTTAATTTTCCATGTGAAAAAAAGAAATATTTGGTGTATATTTTTTCCAGTTCAAAACGAGAATAAAAACTGAAGCACACAAATTTTCCTTGAAGAAGTGGTCATGTTTTCCATCATGTACTATCTAAAATATTTTCAGAATAGAAAAATGTTAAACACCCCTGTTGAAGATACAGGGTACATTTCCTGCATCAAGACTACAGACAATGTGGTGTGAAAGGCTACAAGAAACAAGTGGTGGGGGTGGGGGGAGGGGAAGGTGGCACAACATTCAAACTCAAGCTCAAAGAAAGGAGTACACAAGACAAAAAAATTGAAAATTGAACAGAATATTTATCAGACCCTGAAGAATAGCACTACTCTCAGACCTGTGCAAAGAGAGGAGTTACAGATATAATCATCTGAAGAACAAGCACACTTTCATAAATGTATATATTTTATATATAAAAATTACATATACATTATTGAGGAAAAAAATCCAAACAGACTATGTACTTCAAGGATGCTTTAGTGACTCAGCTTCTATGACACCAAAGAGAACACTACCTCTAAAGCCAGTCATCATTGCAAATTAATGCATAGCATAAACACATCTTAATGACAAAATACAAAATTTTGTATCTTAATCTCTAGGGAACCAGGTTCTTAGGAGCTTTAGAAGGTAATAGGAAGCAGCTCTAAGTGCAGTTTGTTTTAAACCTGCCTTATTACTATAGAGGCTAAAAATACCCTTAAAAGTCTCACATTTTGCAATAAAATTCTATTATTTTTACTGATTTTATCTAATTATCGAAATTACAAGCAGATGGAGCACACTGCAGGCTTTATATATACAAGATTCCAAAAACAATGGGGTTTTCTTATTTCATTTTTATTACTGCATTTGAGAACAATTTCCAATACCGATGAAGAATTCTCTTACTTCCAATAACAGTAACCAGGAGCATTGCTGAAAAAAGAAACAGAGACAACTTTTTCTTCCTAAACTAACTACCTCCCTTGGGTAATCCAGCACACCTCATATTTCCCCAATCTTTGAAGTTGTTATCCTTTCAAGAGAAGGCTGAGAATTTATTTTTGTGGCTTTGTACAGTGCTAAGCACATTACTGCCACCTAACAAGTGATGAAGCTCCCAAAGATCTATGTAGATCAAAAAGAATCTGCTTTTACTTTATATTTAAATATCCTCTAATTGCTTGAAAAGGAACATCAGAATTAACTCCATGGGGTAACTCCATGGGGAACCACTGCTCAAGCTGCCTTGCTGTTGCAAGCTCAGTCCTCCATGTCATGGATTCAACTCATTCCCACTCAAAACCACAGAGAAGAGTTCTATTTAATTCACCAAGTCATGATGACCAGTGTTTTTTCAGGGCAACTTCTGGAGACACAGGCTAAGGAGAAGGGGTGGAGGGGTGGCCCTGTACATTAGGGAGGCTCTAGACACCATGGAACTAGAGATTAAGGATGATGGGGTTGAGTGCCTGTGGGTGAGAATTAGAGGGAAGGTCAACAAGGCTGACATCCCAGTTGGAGTCTGTTATAAACCACCCAACCAGGATGGAGAGGTTGATATATTATTCTATAAGCAGCTGGAGGCTGTCTCAGGATCACCAGTCTTGTCCTAGTGGGTGACTTTAACCTGCCAGATATCTGCTGGAAACTTAACACAGCATTTTGAGAAAAACAGAAGTGTCATTTTACATAATAAGGAATCAACAAACTTACCGATGATCAGCAGCCCAGCGCAATGCTACTTGTGTTTGGGTAACAAACCTATCCAAAAAACTGCTAATTGAAGGATGTCTTGAAGGAAGCTGAAACTGTAAAGATTTTTTCTCTTTCTCCAGTTCTTCCAGTCTCCACCTAAATTTATCAGCTATAAATTACAAAAAAAAAAAAAAATTACTTAATAGTGACAAAAATATTTCATTTTACCTGAAGAAGAAAAAAGGCTGATAACTACGATGCAAAGTTACTTTCTTCTATGAGAAGGACAAAACTGCAGGCTGCGTAGAACTTTCATGGAGTTTTAATTTGGCAAGGCTCCAGTGAATTGGCTCAAAGTTATCATCTGTGCTCTTTTCCTGGAATAACAGCTCCGAATTTAATTCTAAGAAAGATCCTACTTTTCACTGCTCCAGTATAAAAACAACCTTTGATGGCAGATGTACATTTAAATTCTGGTATTTTAAAATAAAATTACATTGTTAGCAGGCCAAGAAATAAAGCATCACATATGCTATCTCAGCAATATATTTCAGCAGAAAATGCACACACAATTAGGGCAAATAAACAATTATCTGATTCCAAGCCCTCCTGAATTATACTTATTTTCTCATCCAACAAAAAGACTTCAACTGCAAATAAAAATAAAAATGGTCCTTAGGACAGTGCTTTAACTCTACTATAACTACCAATTTCTTAAACACTTCTCTATATAATCTAGTTCTTTGTTTTCTTTCCCTGTGCAGAGAGTAAAGGAATATAGTTCCAATTGGAAATTATTATTTTTAGTACCTATATAATGTTAGTTATTATAGAATCACAGAATCACAGAATTAACCAGGTTGGAAAAGACCTTCGAGATCATCAAGTCCAACCTATCACCCAACACCATCTAATCAATTAAACCATGGCACTAAGTGCCTCATCCAGTCTTATTTTAAACTCTTCCAGGGACAGTGACTCCACCATCTCCCTGGGCAGCCCATTCCAATGGCAAATCACTCTTTGTGTGAAGAATTTCTTCCTAACATCCAGCCTAAACCTCCCCTGGCACAGCTTGAGACTGTGTCCTCTTGTTCAGTTTCTGGTTGCCTGGGAGAAGAGACCAACCCCCACTTGGCTACAACCTCCCTTCAGGCAGTGGTAGACTGCAATAAGGTCTCCCCTGAGCCTCCTCTTCTCCAGGCTAAACAACCCCAGCTCCCTCAGCTGCTCCTGTGGGCCTGTGCTCCAGACCCCTCACACCAGCTTTGTTGCCCTTCTCTGGACACATTCAAGCAACTCAACGTCTTTCTTAAACTGAGGGGCCCAGAACTGGACATAGTACTCAAGATGTGGTCTAACCAGTGCTGAGTATAGGGGCAGAATGACTTCCCTGCTCCTGCTGGCCACACTATTCCTGATACATTGGCCTTCTTGGCTACCTGGGCACACTGCTGGCTCATGTTCAGCCTACTGTCAACCAGTACCCCCAGGACCCTTTCTGTCTGGCTGCTCTCCAATCACTCTGTCCCCAGCATATAGCTCTGCATGGGGTTGTTGTGGCCAATGTCTAGAACCCAGCACTTACATGTGTTAAATCTCATGCTGTTGGACTCTGCCCATCTGTCCAGCCTATCAAGGTCCCTCTGCAGAGCCCTCCTACCCTCTAACAGGTCTTCACCTGCCCCCAGCTTGGTGTCATCTGCCAACTTACTGATGATGGAGTCAATCCTCTTGTCAAGATCATCAATAAAGATACTGAACAGGATGGGGCTCAACACTGATCCCTAGGGAACACCACTAGTGACTGTCTGCCAGCTGGCAGTGGCACCATTCACCACCATTCTCTGGGCCTGGCCCTCCAGTCAGTTCCTAACCCAGCACAGAGTGCTCCTGTCCAAGCCACAGGCTGACAGCTTGGCCAGGAGTTTGCTGTGGGGGACGGTGTCATATTCTCTATAGTGCCAGTACACTACCAAAATCACATACATGACAGATACCAAGCCTGGCTAGTCCAAGTCAGAACACCTTTGATGATACATCAAAGGATTTTGAGAGTTTTGAGCTAGCTCACAAATGGAAAACCTTTACAGCTCAGTAATTCCCTCATGACCTCGCTGCCTACAGTTTTGCATAATTAGCATTCCTTCCCTTCTAACATTTTTAATACAATATGTTACTATCAGAATAACATCCATCTGTGCATGCTTTTTACTGCTTATTTTCTTTCTCTATCCTCAAAGGGTTTTTAAGAAGAGGGATTGCTTACATTTTCTGGTTCAGTGAAATGATCCATTTTTATAATAATCTATCATTAATATTGGTCTCCTTTCTGCTTCTGTGCAAATGGGGTGGAATAAAGACACTTAATGTACTGAGACTGTATCTTCTCCCAGACTGTTCCAGAGCAGTTAAATTAATCTTGTTATTATTAGAGTGCAAAATGCTGCCAGAAGACACCCAAGTTACTGCAGTACTGAGGCCTCATCCCAACAAGCACAAGTAGGTGAGCCACATCTACTATGTGTTTCTCAGGGACCACAGCTGATGAAGAGATTTGTCCTATCCTATCACCACAAGGAAACTGTCATTTGGGGCCACAGAGACTCACAAGTCTACACTTTGATGAGAAAAAAAACATTAGTTGCATTTTGTATGGAAATTCAAACATAGCCATCAGAAATATCACTTGTTACAAACAGAAAAGCAAGGGTTGGATTGTGACCAACGACCACTGAATGCCAAAATGGGTGGAAACACCTCTTTTTACTCAAACCATTCACCACTGGACCTCCTGTGTTACCCAGGTGGGAGTTGTAGCAACCCCCTACAGCCACTTAACACTGTCATTGTTCTTTGGCGTAATTATGCTTGCAATGTGTTTGTGTCCAGTTGTTTCATCATTCTACTCTGGCCCATCCTGGCCCCAGAAACAGGCTATTTTGGGAAGAAAAACAGATGAGGGTATCCACATGCCAATTCATTTTCTCTCTCATTAATTCTTGGCTGCCTCCTGCTTGATATATTCTAGTCCACACAGTATTCAATTAGTTTCTACTAACAGACGTTTCTAAATAATTTGTTCCACTGGCATTTTATAAGTACTACTGCTGGCCATAGCCGCTTGCTACATCTCAGCACTAAATGTTTTTTCATTCTTTCAGTATTGTGGTTAGGATTTCCATCTCAACAGATTCCAGCAACACCAAGGCTTTTAGGCTTGTCTGCTAGAAAGGAGACCCCTTGGTTTGACCTGACTGATGTCTTCAGTGTGTGGAGAGACCAAGGCACCTCACTGCCAGCTGCAGAGCAGGGAGCCACATAAATAAGGTTCATCTCAGTCCAGCTTCCAGCACTGTGGTTCAAGAGAGATCTGGATCAAGCAGAAGTAATGGAAAGGATCAGCAGTCTAGCAAATGGAACATGTGAAAAAGAGAGTAATAAGCAGGATTCCTCAATATAGTGGAGATAAAGACCACAGGGAGTAAATTCCAGTACTATTGCATATCAGGAAGCTGCAAAGAGTGGCAATATCATGCTTTTCACCTCTTCTCAGAACTTGAGTGCTCAGTAATGAGCCTGAGTGGCAGGGCAAGACGTAAGAAAAATACCTTAGATATAGTAAAACACAAAAACTAATTGCTTGGGACAGACAGGAAATCTCCACTACTGTCGGTCTCACATAGTTTTTAAGGTTGAGACCAGCAAGATCAAATGTGATTTTCTGAGATCACTTCCAAACACATTTTCTAGGATTTTTTTCAGCCAAGAAGCAGACATAGAAGGCCTTTGCTATTCATAAGCCATCAGACTCAAGGACACCACTTTTTAACCTTCACTTTAGTCTTCTAAGCATATTATTCCATCACAGAATCCCAGAGCTCACCATTGGACTGAGACATCGAAAGAAACCACAGGCACTCAGATGCCTCCCTCACACACAAAGGCTTAATGCTTCATTTCTTTGTCCCACACTTTGATGTAAAATGAACCAAGGTATGCAGTTTGCATTAAAAAAGCAATCCCTCAGTTTGATCAAGTTCTTAAATGAAGCAACTTTAACTTATGTATTCAATACATACTGCTCTACAGACAAGCATTTAGAATAAGGCTTAACTGTCTTTACCAGCCTTTTATTTCACTGTAGCTAGCTATATTACCAGCTTTTTATTTCACTCTAACTAGCTATAGCTAGGTTGTTGCTTTGGGGCAGGCCTATGGATACCCTAGAGGAAGCTTCCACTTCAGTGCAAACAGCAAGAGTTAACCCTTAAATTACTCTCCATCCTGATTTTTTACTTCCTGGTGCACTTCAGGCATCCTACTCAATTTCAAACCAACTGAGAGTACAGGCCTTGAAGATGCTGACTAATTGAGAACATTAAACAGACAAGAGTCAGAATTGCATTGTCTCCGAATATCATGTTTGACAATGGTTTGAGCAAAGGAAGCAATTTCCATCATTTTTAATTGACCATATGAGAACATCCAGTTACCTCTCTACTTTTTTTACATTTTCTATTATTGTTTTTATTCCTTCAAAGACAAGGTTCACTTTGTCAGAAGTAATTACTGTAATTTAAAAAAATATATATATTTACAAAAGTCATCATAGTAAGAGTAGAACCTCATTTGCCACACACTGCTATTTATACTTATTTATGTCTGTTCTTTGCTGATAGGTGGGAAGATGATCAGCTATGCTATTCTACAAATTGCTGTACATTACAAAGTGTTTCTCCAGCTAGTTCAACTATATAGGCTACCTGGTCCTGCCCCACAATCCTGTAAACAGCCCTCTCCTTTTTCCATTCACTTTCCCTAAAAATCTGAAGGACCCCATGCATTGGAACACAAGTCAGTAGAGCAGAAGACCAGCCTGGCTAAGCAGAGAGCTTTGGGTAGAACTCAGGAAGAAAAGGAAAGGCTACTGGCTATGGAAGGAGGGGCAGACAACTCAGGAAGAGTATAAGACTCTTCGTAAGAATATGTAAGGAGTAAATTAGAAAAGCCAAAGTGCAATCAGAACCAGTGTCATTAGAGATAATTAAAAGAGCTTTCGTAAGTATGTTAACAGTAGAAGAGCAGCTAGGGAGAACCTCCACCCACCACTGAGTGAAGAAGGGAACCTGGTGACTAAAGACAAGGAAAAGGCTGAGCTGCTGAACTTTGCCTCAGTATTTGTCAAAGACACCAGGTGTTCCATGATGGTTCATCACCTGGATCTAGAAGACAGGGATGGAGAGCAGAAAGCAGCCCCCACAATCCAGGAGGAAATGATCAATGGCCTAGTGTGCCACTTACATGTGCACAAGTCTATGGGACCAGATGTGCTCACCAAGCCACTCACCACTATTTGTCAACAGTCGTGGCTAACCAAGGAGGTCCCAGTTGACTGCAGATTAGCAAACGTGACACCCATCTACAAGAAGGGCCACAAAGATGATGCAGGGAACTACAGGCCTGTCAGTCTGACCTCAGTGCCAGGAAAGGTCATGGAGCAGGTCATCCTGAGTGCCATCACACAGCACTTACAAGACAGCCAGGTGATCAGACCCAGTCAGCATGGGTTTATGAAAGGCAGGTCCTGCCTGACTAATCTGATCTCCTACAATAAGGTGAGCTGCCTAGTGGATGAGGAAAGTGCCGTGGACATTGTCTGCTTGGACTTTAGTAAAGCCTTTGACACTGTCTCCCACAGCATTCTCCTTCAGAAACTTGTGGCACAAAGCTTGGATAAGTGCACTCTGTGCTGGATAAAAAACCGGCCAGATGGCCAGGCCCAGAGTGTGGTAGTGAATGACACCCAGTTACTAGTGGCATCCCCAGGGTTCAGTAGTGAGGTCTGCCCTCTTCCATACCTTTATCAATGATCTGCACGACGGGACTGAGTGCACCTTCAGTAGATTTGCAGATGACACCAAGCTGGGTGGCCATGTCCATGTGCTTAGAGGGTAGGAAGGCTTTACAGCAGGACCTGGACAGGTTAGACTGATGGGTCAAGGCTTACTGTATGACGTTTAACAAGGCCAAGAGCCAGGTCCTCCACCTGGCTCACACCAACCCCATGTCAAGCTACAGACTTGGGGATGTGTGCTTGGAAAGCTGCAGCTTGGAGAGGGGCCTGGGGGTTCTGGCTGACAGTTGATGCCAGTGGCATCCTGGCTTGTATTAGAACCATTGTGGCCAGCAGGGAGGTGATCATCCTCCTGCACTCAGCACTGGTGAGGCCACACCTTGAGTACTGTGTTCAGTTCTGGGCCACACACTACAGAAAGGACATTGAGGGGCTGGAGCACATCCAGAGAAGGGCCTGGAGCACAAGGCCTATGAGGAGCATCTGAGGGAGATGGTTCAGTCAGGAGAAGAGGTTGTTGAGGGGAGACCTCATCCCTCTCTACAGCCACCTGAAGGGAGACTGGAGTGAGGAAGGGTCAGCCTCTTCTCCTTGGTAGCAAGCAACAGGACTAAAGGATATGGTTTCAAGACTCACTAGGGGAAGGAGGTCCAGGCTGGATGCTATGAAATACTCCTTCACAGAGAGGGTTATCAGACACTGGAATAGTCTGCCCAGGGCAGCAGTGGAGTCATCATCCCTGGAGGTGTTTAAGCAGCCTGTGAAGCTGGCGCTTAGGGACATGGTTTAGTGTTTACCCTTCAGTGCTGGGTCGAAGGTTGGACTGCACGACTTTTGAGGTCTCTTCCAACCAGATGTTTTCTGTGATTCTGAGACCTAAACCAGGATTTATGTGGTTTACACATAAAACACACGTTACAGCCCAAAAATATTTTTCTCACCTGCTAGATACTTTCAGGTAACCTCTCCAGCACTGATTTTCTTAAAAGTTAAAGCTTCCAAGATGATGTGGTTTGTAAGAACCAAAGAAGTCCCAGGATCAGATCCAGAGACTCCTCCAATGGCCTGTCACACAGAGCAGTGGGCCCTTAGCAAGAAGGCTGAGAATCAGAGTGCAAAATGCCTCTTTACCTTGATACTGTTCATGAACCTTCAATGTCTGTCAGCTGAAAGACTTCCTGAGCAAGACTCTATCCCTAGTTCACTTCACTGCTCCAAGACGGAAAGTGGGAGTGAGGGGTGTTAAAAAAAAAAAAAAATTCACCAACAGGTGGACATCTATTGACCAGAAACTTCTCTATTCCCAGACTACTACCTATGCTTCTAGTCTCCAAAATATATTGTAACATAGAATTTCAAAATGGAAATATGAATTATTTAAATACACACCCTACTTGGTAATGTCAAAATTAAAGTTTGTCAGCCTTATTAGGTATTTCCTTTCTATGTATTTTCTACTTCAAATAAAATCAACATTCCTTCTTCACTTTCCCTGCACATTAATAACTTTGCCACCATCATGTTCAAATTGTATCACTCATTTTCTAGGACAGAGATACTTATATTAGCTAAAGCAATGCTACAATGACTATAAAGTGAGGAGTCTGATGCAGAACTCGAATATGTGACTGCAAACAGCCAGAGAACAGACTAGCAAGTAAGGTGTCTACAGCCCAATTACAAGCATTGGCCTTCCACAAAATTACTTGCAGGAAAAGATGCAATTCCTTGCAAGTCCTAACACAATGTATATGCATAAAAGGGACCTTCAGATTACATTTGAATAGATGAATAGCTAGCCCTTACCATGTGCTGTCTGGCCACTGGGCAGAGGCAGCATGGGGCTGGGGGCAGACATTAGAAGCACGTGGTACAACAGGTGCAGCAGCTGTACCTCAGACCTATGGCTACCCTGACTATGAGCACATCTGCAATACAAAACAGTTCAGTACTGAGGCCCCAACACCTGCAGTTCAGAGGGTCTTACTTCAGACTAGGTTTATGTAGTCCGTCCCATGGATCAAAGGCTAGTTAGTAGTTGGAGCCCCTCAGATACACCTCTAAAGCACATCTTCAGACTTTGTTTCACCTGAAAGAAAACCAGTCCATGCATTCCTAGGCTGCTCTACAATGCACAACAAAGCACAGTAAACAGGAAAAAGCTCATGCAAGTATTCTGAACTGAAATGCTATTTGGTCCTTGGAATACTTCCAGCAGTCAATGGAAAAAAATACCTTCTGGAAAGGCCAGAAAGCAGGAGCTGAAGTTTTCCAAATAAGTCAAACACTCATGTTCAGTTCATAAAAGGCTAGAGCATAATGGTTGCTAAAGCAAAACACAAAGGAAATCACCCCACTTAGCCACCACTTAGTTTTTTCCATTCTGACCAAAAAGGCAACTTCAAAACATTCAGCACTCCAGATGTGCTCCAGAACTATCAAGGGCACCTTGAAGAACAGCTGAGCAAACCAAACTCTTGGTTCTGAAACACACTTTGGAGTCAGAAGCAACTGCTACAGAATTCACCCTAACATAGTAAGGCCAAAATCCGTAGATGGTGTCACAGCTGCACAGTTCTTTATTTTGCGCATATTCCTCGGTTATTTGAACTCTTAATACAGATGACCGCTGTGGTTTAAGCTTTTCCTGGAGTCCAAAAGCCCAAATTAAACAGATTTAGATTGCCTCCCCTCTCCCTTTTTCCCAGTAGGGAAAAGCAAACTGGGCAGGAGGAGAAAAGAGAGGTAAAATTACAAAAGAGACAGTCTTGACTTGATTTGGAAGTAAAAAAGGTAAGTTTAACAAAACATAAAAGGCATTTGAGTAAAAGGAAGGTTACAACAGTATAAGGAAAAAGGGTAAATAAAAATAGATACAAAACCAGACGCAGCTGGCAAGGGATTCTGTGGATACAAGATGGATTCTCTTTAGATGCAGTCCCTGGGAGTCTGAAGCAGCCTGGATCAGGCCCAACCATGTGGTTACACAGGTAACAGCAGCAGCAGGCTGTCGGGAAGGTGAGGGCAGGAGAAGAGAACAAGGCAGGAAATGGATTCCCTTAAAAAGGGTTGAGAACAAGAAGGGGGAGTGGAATAGACTTTGATCCGGGGACCCCTCCCATGGTCTCTCTGCCCACTTGGGTCAGGTTTCTTTTGTCCACCTGGGGCTAGGTTCTTTTCAGCCCACACCCTCCTAGGCAGGGTGTAACCTAGCACAATGATGAACCTAATTCCTGCTTTACCTTGCTAAGATGCTAGAGCAACGTTTGCCCCCAGTTCTGGTGGTATTTAAAGTTAGAAAACTAGTAACCTGAAGAACACAAGAGACTAGGTCTCTTGCATTCCCAAACAGACTCACGGCATTGGAGTAGCTAAAATGCACAGTGATGACCTGATGTCACACACGATGCCACAAGCTTCTGCTGCAGGCCACATCAGCTGTTACTACCTCTCCAATCCTTTTTTTTTTACCTAGCAACTAGACAACAGTACACATAAATCAGGTGAGGGAGCAAAGGGAAGGAAACCTGGCATTTGAAATAGTCTCTGTGAGAGAAGCAACAGAGAACATTGAAGGATTTCTTAGAAAAATTGCTCAAGCAGACTCCTTGTTTCCCAGCAAGCTCTCCATTTTGCCCCCATCAGTCCATAGCAGTTACAAGCCAGGAAATCGCTGCACCCTTGAATCTTATGTAACATTCCAGAATTTAATGAACCAAATGTCAGTGCTTCAGCAAAGTTGGGAAGTCTAAAAGTGAAAATACAAGAAGAGACGTATTTCAGAAGCTATACGTTTTATAAGGAGGAGGTCGGGACATTGGTAGATATTGATTTCACCCCTCTCATTCATATTTAATTTCAGAACATTCATTTAGGCTTTGAACAAAAAAGCTAAATTCTCAGAAGTTTCAGTCGTGCCCTGAGGCACAACACCAAGTTTCCCACCTACAGCTCACATCCTAACATTCAAGAGTCTGTGCTGTATACAAAACTTCTTCCTAGAAGGGTACTAGTGCAAGCCTGGAGTAGACTTTCAACCTAAGTTTTGACCAGTGCCCCAATTTCATAGAACATCCATAGCTGCAATGCTGATGACAGATTGCCACTCAGATCTGTAACGTTCTCAGTCTCTCAGCAATGAGAGTTAAATGGAGCAGTGATTTATGGGCACAAGCCCTAGGGCTCATTGAGATGTGAGGCTGCAGGCATCTGTGTCAGCAGGAAGATGAGCAACAACCCACAAAGTCAGAAACGTTCCCCCACACAACTTTGGGAAAGAAGGGGCTGAGAGCCCAGCAAGATGTGTCAGAATGCTGCCTCGGGTGATTAAGCTGTTACTGGTTGAGGACTAAGTGACCTATCATGGAGCTGGAAGTCCTCCAGAGCACCAGAGAGCACCCAGGGGCTGGACAGCCCACATATAAGGGGAGTTCACAGAGAGTTCTTCCCCTTTTCCCCTTGCCTCCCTTCTGCCTGCAGCAGCAGCCACCTCTCTGGTCTGCAGGGGAGCGTGGTTTTGTTGGCCTTGCAGCATAGCTGGGGCCTGGCGTTCTCAGCTTGAGGGGGGGAATTGAGGCCTGGTAAGCCTGGCTTGGGGGGTGCAGTTTGGCCTACTTGGGGCCTACTGAGGCTGAGGGGCAGGGAGAGAGGGGAAGGTTTTGGTCTGGTCTTGGCCTGGTTGAGGCCCAGTGGGCCCAGATGGAGAGCTAGGCCTGAGCTGGTTTGGAGCATGTGTCTATACACATCCTTTAGCCTCTGTACCTTTTGTATTTGATTTACTTTTTAAAGAGTATTTCCAATTCTGTGTGAGTGTGGTTATTTGCTTCTCTGGGTTAAATTCATTCTGTCCTCAGTCCAGAGCTGTTTTCAGCTCAAACCATGACAATCTCTTAAATCAATTGACTAGCACTAGAAAAATGTTGCTTTCCCATGTTCCTTTCTCATCATCACCTGCAATGATGTAGGCTGAACTATCCTCCTAGCTGTTCTTTCTGAGCTGAACTTACAGGACACCAGGACATCGCAAAGTCCTGTAACAAACCAAGCAGCTATTATGCAACATTGTCATCTCACAGAGGAGCCTCCAATGGATTTTTACCATACTAGAGAAAAAACAGGGTTTTTTTCCTTTTTTTTTTTTAAATCCTACTCCAATAAATTTACAATTTAGGTTTACAATCCTACTCCAATGAATGGCAGCCCAGAGAGGACAAAGAATCGGACACAGTACAGGTGAAAGTGACCACAATACTTTCAGCATGACCAGAAGCAGCTTAATCTTCACCACCCTTAATCTGATGCTTCTGAAAAACATTAAGGTTTTATAGTATTTTGAATAGCAACATTTGTAATAGTAAGAGCTTTATAAGTATTTTATGCTGCAGCATAAACTAGCCACTTCCATGATTTTCTAAATGTTGGAGTAATTACTTTTTTCAGGAGCATAACATGAATTACAGTTGCTGAAATTGTGGATGGTTTTCTGTTTGTGACACCACCTTACTCTTCTCTGTAAATGCACTGAAACAAAGGTATAATTCTGTGTGTCTATTCCAAATAGTCCTTAGCTTCAAATTTGCTGCACAAGGGTTTTCATGCATAGGCATTTTTAGAGGCATCATTGCTGTTTCAGTCATGTCACAATACAACAAAGAATGTGCCCTGTTGACTGTTTGCTTTTCATGTTCTTCTGCAAATACAAAATTTCCAATAAAACCAAAACTGAGATGCTTACATTTCCAGTATGAATTTAGAGTAAAAATAATTTACAATAACATCAAAAGGTACATTAAGGGAAAAAACAAGCTGATAGCTGGTGCACTTTATTTGATATCAAAATTATTTTGTAAGCAGTGCTGACAGTACTGTCACTACATATGAAATTGTACAGAAATAAAACCGTACTCCACTGATTCCAGGCTGATTCTGCATTTTTTAAAAGTAAGGCTATGCAGTACAATAGCATAGCTTCCTACTCTGAATTAAATTTAACTCATAAAAAGATCCCACAGGACAAGGAAGCTAGCAGAAATCAATGTAAAGCTCCTTGGCTTGCAATATAACTCCTTTATTTTTATTGGAGACAATGGAGGATGAGCTTCGGTAAAGGTTTCCAGTCAGCACAGTTCACATCCATGAACAACCAACATCAATATATTAATGTTGACTGAGGACAATTCAATCCCATTTCACTGTGTCACTTCCCTTGCTCCAGAAAGCTCTAAGCCAACATCTGCTTTTCTTCCCTACCTCTGAATAAATGCCATGGGTTGATTAGAAGGCAGGCCAGTCAATTAACAGTGCAAAAATGCAACACTCTATAACCAATTGCACTATATTGTGAGATACCGACCATTTTTTAAAAGCAAATTCTATATACTCTAACAAGAAATTTAAATAAGTAAATAACATAATAGACTAGAACTGGGCTTTTATATCAAGGATTTTATGACTAGAGTCACAGTTACACTATGTTGAGATTTTTTTGTACCAGGCTGTATTTAAGCAGATATTGTGAATCTAAAGTGCTTTGTTCCAGCTGTCAAAGGAAAGGCTCTATTGTTATTGCCTAACCTGGATACACTGAAAATACCATCCTAAAGCACAGCATTTAAAAGATGATTTATTTTTTAATTTAAAACTAGTATAGATAATTTAAGAAGCATTCTAGAAAGGTTTGTCTTCGTACTTTTAAAAGGCATGCTCTAAAAATGCACAGTAAAGGAGCAAAAAGTCTAAGATAAGAAATACCAATTAGTAGGTCTAGAGTTGATTTAAGTCAAAATTTGAAAGAAAATAGCAGAGATTTTTTAAATGTGGCATATATTGAATTGTGCATTGTTCCCCAAATGCTATAATACATGAAGAAATTGGTTTGCAGGTCTGCTTAAGAGACAAGCTACAGATCAGCACCACAAAACACTGTCTCATAGCATTTTGGTTTATCTTCCCTCTGTGGCAAGACATCCCGATGAAAAGGTATCAAATGTTCTTTCTTACCGAATGGATATTACTGACAGAGAACTATAAAGAGAATGTAAATACATGCACACAGCTGCAAGCCAATTCTCTGAAAATTACAGTGGGGAACTCTACAAGGAAACTTGAAACTTTGCTCTAGAAACAAAAGGGAAGAGAGCAGGTAAAAAAAAGTCTTTGTGGCAACTGAACTGAAAACACCACATGCATTCATTAGGGATGAGTACCTGAATGCCACACTTTTGCTTTTGGTTAAAGAAAACCTGTTTTCTTCCTCTCTTGCTCCCTGCATTCCTCTTCATGAGTTCCCACAGTAGTGCTCAATGTTTCCTTGTATTCCAGGTCTTTGCTCTCATATTTAGTAGTCTACATAATCTCAAGCATATACATCTAATTTCTTCTTTCATTGTTCCTTCCTTATCCCAGATGCTCTGCAAGAATTAAAACCTTACCCTTGATTAAGCTGATACCCTTCCCAAGCATTCTAGATGAGTAGCAAAGAAAAAAAAAAAAACAACCAGCTGTTCAAAAACTACTGAAGATGCTAACCTTATTCAGCCCAGACACTTTTTCAGCCTAGACAGTTTTCAATTTTCACCATCCATCACCATTCCAGCACCAAAAAACCTGCTGTTCTACTTCATCCAGAAAAGGCCATATTCTAAGAAAGCATGTAAAAGAGAGAATGGTTTATAACATTTGTAATTTGCACTCAGACTATTTTACCTGTCATAAGTTAAAAATCAAGTTAGAAATTTTTTAATTTCATAGAATTACAGAATGGTTTGGGTTGGGAAGGACCTTTAAATGTCACCTAGTCCAGCCTCTCCACAAGCAGGGATAC
Source organism: Indicator indicator (assembly GCF_027791375.1). NCBI lineage: Eukaryota > Metazoa > Chordata > Aves > Piciformes > Indicatoridae > Indicator > Indicator indicator. The sequence continues at coordinate 30,852,625 of NC_072011.1, read as the reverse complement.
TATCATCCATCTAGACCAGGCTGCTCAGAACTGTGTGCAACCAGACATCGAATGTTCCCAGCATCTACAACCTCTCTGGTAAAGCAGTTTCACCAAGTTTATCATAAAAAAATTCTTCATCTAGTGAGATACAAAAATTTCCACTAGCTCAAGGAATTTGAATTCAATGGCAAAGGAAATCATTTAAATACAGAGTAGTTACTGACTGTATCTAGTGACTTACTTCACACCCTTCCCTTTAAACTTGGCCTCACTGACCAATTCCCACTCCTCAGCAATTCAGAAACACCCTTATATCCAATTTCTCTCCACTTTGTTTCTGCCCCTTCATCCTCTTCCTTTCCCATACCCTCCACCCAAACTAGCATCTGCTTCTTAGGTCCCTTTTCTTTCTTAAAAGTGATTTGGGTTCCTCTTGGATTTCTGATGGGCTGACAGATATACATAGCCTCTCTTTTCCCCAGTCACACTCCAGATTGTGATCAAAGATTAGAATAAAGTTAACTCTTAGTGGAGCACAGATACGCAAACCCAGACAAAATACAACTTTATAGCTATTTGAGCTACACGCACGGTTTACTTGGCTTACACAAATACTGAGCTCTTGCCCGTTTCCTAACTACCATCTTCAACGGTGCTTTCCCAAGACTGCTTTTGGTACCAAAGCATAAGCAGAGTAAACAAAACAATCTAAATAATTTTGGGCAGTGACAACTGTAGTTGGATCCTGCAACTGTGGAATTAAAAAAAAAAAAAAAGTTAAATCAAAACAAAAAAATTAGAACAGCAAGTGTAAAAGTTGGAAATGTACCTTTTTAATTTTTTTCCTGTGTCTTAAGAACACTTTGTCCAGTTACATTCTCAAAATGGCACCAAATTCTGTAAAATAATCAGAAATTTTGTGGGGTTCAGAGGATCATGCAAAGCAAATTCCTCTGTAGAAACAGATTCTCAATCTGACCTAGATAACCTCAGAGGAGGCACTTACTATCTAAAAATTCAAAAAGCACCAGTCCAGCAAGCTCACACTCTAAAAATCTGTTTGGTAAGCTGTTTCCCCTTTTTCATGGCCTGCAAGTTTCCATTGTGAAGATGAGCAGATAACATGCTTCCCTTGAAACAGTAGCTCTGTGTTCTGCATATGGGTGTCCTGAACGGACAAACGCCAAAATATGCCCTAACCCAGACAATGGGCTAAGCACCTGTGAATTTGCAAACTTGGACATTTCCTGGGGTCCAGGGAAACATGTAGCATGTGTAACTAACCTTGTAACACACCTGTGAACTGTGTGTGCCTCTGGACACATTTGAACATGCCCCATTCTACTGGGTGAGCTATCAAGTTTCTCTGTTACCAATGGACATTAATTGTGTTCGGACAGTATTTAAACCAGCCAAGAGGGTAGGTAATTTGCCTTGTTCTTACCAAGAAAGCAACAACAGCCAAATGCTGACAAAGTTGCAGCGGAAAAGCCCATCCTAGCAGGCAAACTAAACTGGGCCTTGTACCTGGAACAAAGCAAGAGCCAAGCCCCACCAACAAGCATGAGAGATCTTGTCGAGCAGAAGGGGGAAAGCCCCAGGAGAACCAAATCCCAGAAGAGCTGTGCTGCTGCAGCCCGAAGCAACCAATGCTCCAAGAGCCCCACACTGGAGACACTGCTTGCCCAAGAGCAAAGAATTACCACGAATCGGTCTGAGAACTGAGATTAAACCCAAGCCCTCTCCACAGCCTCAGCGCCCGAGAGGAGAGAAGCTGGCCACCACAGACTGCAAGCACATCGAAGCTTCGAGAGCCCTGTGCTGGAGCACATGAGAGGAGAGAGGACACCTGAGCCCTCTCTGAGCTAAGAACCACCCACAGCCCATGAACCAGAAGAAACCACTTGAATTATAGTTACAGACACCGGAAACATATCGGACAAAGTAGCAAGCTGTGAGTAATCAGCTAAGTTGCTGCAGAATCCCTCTTGTGGGAAACCACAAATTGTGGCACCTCTATTTCCAATTGCTGTATTGGAAATTCTCAGATTTTGCTTAAACCGTTTAACTGTCTTCATATTCTTTGTATGTGGAATATATTACCCAAACCAAATAACAGAACCCGTAAATATACTTTATAAATAAGTTACAGCAGCGTCTGAAGATACGACCACCAGAATACTAAATAATAAAATATTTACATTTTATTACAGTGGGGAACAAAGCCTTGAAACACTACGATCTTCACCACAACACAGTCATTTATAACTAATCCAGTCCATATGGTAGGACAACAGGCTGCAAACAGAGCTGGTAACTCAGGGGTACCACCTGTCTGAAACAGTTCTATACCAACACATCTCAGTAGTAGCAGAGTCAATATACCCACCACATTCAACCCATTATGGAAGTTTCCAGACACAAGGAAGGTGGCAATTTTTACAACCTTAGTCAGAGCTGTCCAATTCCTCAAAATTCTGTTTTCCCATCCTCATCCATCCACCAGTACTTTTACAGAATTTCTTGAGGAATTAATGTCAAAAATATTATAGGAAGAAAAACAGCAATTAAGAGTTGTTTGATTTCCTTGTAGGAAGCTCACAAAACTATTCATCTACTCTGCATTGGAAAGACTGACATGAACATGTGAAAGGAATTAACATATAAAACCTCATGAACACAGGTATATTTTCCTTATTACTGGTTCCCATAAGACTCTAAAAACACTGAATGCTAACCAAAATAGCACAGAAACTTGCAAATATTAAGCACAGAGTTACGGGGGTAGGAGGGAAAGGGAATAACCCAGAAGTAGTTTCAGGCATAATCAAGACAGCCCATGTGGAAATAACCTTTTTTAGCCTAGTCTCTTTAGTTTATGTACATGTACATTTACACACACACACAAAAAAAAAAAAAAAGAAAAAAAAAGGCAAGCAGTAGGGGTATACAAGGGGTATAGAGCACTGTTTCATGGAAAGGGTTCTGCCCATGGATTTGGCTTCAAGTCACACCCTGTGTATTCTCTCACACACAAACAATCTCAGATGAATAACCTCATTTCCTTCACCTTCTAGGTGCTGTGTCTGTAAAAATGTAGATAGTAACAATTGCTCCAGAGGGGCCTCATTAGGCTTAATTAACACCTGTGTGAGACCTTCAGATAAAAGGATTGCTGTAATTACAAAATCTGAAGTGCTTCTTGCATAAGCAACCTTGTATTATCGCTTTCATATTTTGACCTTTTCTTAAAAGTTAGTGCCTTTTGTCTTTTACAGGACTCTATTCTCCATAAAAGACTACTACCTCCTGGAGTAACCTCTTAATTTTTTTTATTTCAAAAGCAGATAAAGCCCAGCCTCTGTTTCCTATTTGAACAAAAAAGATCCTGGAGTAGTTTGGGGGTGTTGCTGTTGTTGTTTTAGGTTTTTTGTTGTGGTTTGTTTGTTTCTTGTGGGTTTGGGGATTTTGTTTGTTTGTTGTTATTGGCTGGGTTTAAAAAAATTTAAGAAAATTTTGAAAAAAAAAAAACCTTTGTCCCCATATCTTCCTCCTTTTCCCACTCACACTTTACTTTTTTCCACTTTTTTCCATCATATGCTTTTCATCCTGGCTCTGCAGCTGTCCTCATTGCCCAGCACAGAGCACCGGGAAGTGATTCAGGCTTAAGAATTACCCCTAGAGCACACAAGGCAGCAGGGTGGGCTGCACAGGAGGATGTCAGCAGAGGCCAGTGTGGAGAAGACCAAGAGGTTCTTCAGGCAAGTTCCACAGACCTCTAAAACCACTTGAGTCCCCATTCAGTGAAGCAGTTATAAATGAGACATTGACCACCAAACACAGTCAGAGGTGTGGCTGGACTGTGTTCCATAGGAACTGCAGAGCTCAGCCTACAACAGCCATTGCAAAGAAGCCTGCTCTCCCCCAGCCTGCATGTCCAACTGGAGTAGAGCACAGCAGTGCCAATACACCTTCACTGGTTCTCCATACTTCAAACTATAATGCTTCAAAATTTTAAACACAGGCTTAGGGCCTTCTTCCAGCCTAAACTCATGAAGTTTCACTGCCTCCCCAGCAGGCTCTCCACCTGCTCATCACAGCCTTGTCAGGCTGGAAATTAGAGCTGCCTGACCCATATCTGTGCTGAAAGCCAGGTGACAATCAGAGCCAGGAGGGAACAGGAAAAAGAAGCAGAACAGGACTCTGATAGAACTTGACCTGTAGAGGCAAGGGCAGGAGCACCTGCTAGAAACCAAGCTTAGGGAGAGTGGTTTGGCTACTGCCACGCTCTCCCAGAAGGGATTCAGAAAATCAGGTACTCCAGAAAGCACAAAGGGTTTTCCCTTTTCATATTATCCTGTTGCAGGCCCCAGAGTTGCAGTTAATCAGACACAGGTTTTGCTTCCAGCTCTGCAGCTGAACTTTGTGTCTCCTGCATGCACGTAAAATAAACACATTAAAGCCTACAATCTTCTGTAGCATGCATTAACTACAAATTAAAACACTTCAAGAAACATGTTTTTAATTAGCACACAAAATCACAACAACTAATCCCTACTTTCTTAATGAATTACAATTAAATAGTATTGCTAGTGGAGTGAATATTGTTTTGTATTTCACTCCATATCAGCACACCCACCTGGTTTACCATGTAACAAAATAAGCATTTCTATCCAGCTTCACACCTTGACTCTGTCCAGCAGCATTCCTTTCTATGCAAATTGTTTGTGCACACTTTGAAATAAAAAAATAAGGATTACCTTAATGTCTCTAAACAGCAATCTCTATGAGCTTTTTTTTTTTCCCTATCCAAATACCTCCTGCAAATGCAACAGAACATAGCTGAGCTGCTTTCCCTTCCCCACATCCATTCAGTTCCTTTTACTTTACCTCAGCTGGACAGTTTGAAAAGAACTGTGGTAAAATATGTAGATCAGACAGATGGTATTTGCTGCTCTTTTATCAGCCCTGCTGCTCAATAGTTTTAGAAAGTCATGATAATTCATTACTTGACTAGTCACAGATCCTGGGTTCTGTTACAACTCTATCTTGCCCAGTTTTTAGGTGGAATGATTTTATTTACAGGAAGTATCAGAACTTTCATCCAGGGCAGAAAGAGATGCTGGATGTTATAACAAGACTTTTGTTCTTTGCTTCTAAATTTCTCCTCAGAATCACAATTTTCTCCTTGTTTTATTTCAGCAGAGAAAAGCAGCTGACCTCTGTACCTCCCAGATGGAGAAGTGGGACAGAGACTGCTTGACCCTCCTTTATAGTTCTCTTCTTTATACTATTTACCCTCACCCTAGCACATGCTCATAGCTCCCAATTCTTCCCAATAACCAGAATTTTTCTCTTCCCAGAATTATATCTGCCCATTATTTCTTTCATTTATTAATTAGCAACCAAAAATACTACTTATTTTTATATATATATATATATATATATATATATATAAGTATACACACACACAGAGATAATCTTTCAGGGAAGTGTATACAAATAAACACATATATCCTCCCATCCTCTTGGAAGGTGTCTTCCTTGTCAAATACTGAAAACTTTATCTGACTTTTATTTCTCTTCCTTTCATGGACAGAGGTGTTACGACAAAAAGTGAGGTTAAAATACAGAAAACCATGAGTATTTGGTTAGAGAAAAAGAGAAGAAAAAAGAGTTAATCCAATAGATTCATTTGAAATATCACTAACTGAGGACTATTTTGCTAGAAACTCAGTTAATTGGTGTTCAAATTGCAGTTTAGGTAGCAGTCATTTCTAAGCAGGATGTTTCTTAGCGATAAAAGCTATTTCCATATCTTTCATCATATTATTTACTAGAGGCTCTGCATTTCAACAGAGACCTTCTTCCAAACAATAAGCTCCTGTCAAGTTAGCATTCCATCAAACCTGTCACTTGCAACTCATTTGCTGCTATAGGACAAGCCGGCACATTGTATAAAGGTCAAGCGGAAAAATTTCCCTTCTACTACATCAGTGTCATAAATTGGCAAAGGTCACTCCATACAATAATTGCTACTACAGAAAATAACTTTGTTATCATTCACATTTCAAGTCATTCAATTTTTTTTCCCCAAGATATCTTTATCCCAAGCCATTCCATGATTCTATATGACAAACTGACATTACAGTAATTTTCTTGCAGCCTACACAGTCTAATGAGAACAACTTAAATTACAGGCTCTACAGCTTTCACAACTACATCAATTATAATGCACAAAATTACACAAGGACAACTTTTCTATAAAAACATGAAAATTAAAATGTCAGCATTTACTAGTAGCAACACCTTACAACTCTGAAGTTCCAAACATGACAGGAGCTCAAAGGGCTTTTACTGTATTTAATTAAAACTTTGAAGACTGGTATGGCAGGTTGATAACATCCCCATTTTACAGACAGCGTATCTGAAGCAGAGTGAAGTAGCTTGTCTATGGTTAAAATAGCAAGAAGCAAATATGATCACACATTCTAACAGAAAAACAATAACAAGAAAATCTGTTGTACTTTTCTTTCCTTTATCTCTCTATTCCTGCATAATAATTTATTCTCTCTCATCAAACCTTTCATGTAGTTCTCCAAAAAGTATTGCTCTATCATTTGGAACATCACAGTGTGTTGTAAAATGTAAAATTAACATGTACAAATACAGGAGTTAGCATTAGGCCACTGTAACACTGAAACTGAAATTCTAAGGATAAGCAAGCAACAACCTGACTTACACTGATGCATGACCCTTTTCAAACAAAGAAGTCTGCATTGTGTTGCACAATGATGGAAGAGAAAGGGAAGGAAGATTGTCAGTTTTGCCTCATCTCACTGTACCAACCGAAAAGAGATTCATAGACAACTCTGTGTACTCTCAGTTTCCATGATTAATGAAAGATTAAAAATTGAACTCTAGTGCATAAGATTCGGATCCTGTATCTGGGATGCTGGATAATTTGCAGTGTTGCTTATGTCTTACCAAATTTCCCAGATGGGAGAAGAATACAAATAAAAACTGTGTGCATCCTAAGCAAACTTTAGATGAAATCAAGAAGAAACAAACTTTTTGTTAAAGAAACATAAAGTCAGAGACAGCTGCAACTCTGTCCCTAAGATACAGAATAAATGTTAACTAGCTGAATATCTCCAGAACGAGGCTAATGGAAATCATAACATAATCACCACTAAAAACAGAATGAGGCCATCCTATCAATAAGAACTGCAAGAGATACAGTACAGATATATGAATACACACATATCTCTTTCAAAGCATTATTGCTCCATTAAAAAAAAAAATGTCCCATAGCATGGTCACATACAGCTCTTTTCACAGATTTTCACTTCGACAGGGAAGAGGAGGCTGGAAGCTGGCCAAGGGACATGGTGGCATTCTTCACAGACCACTGCCACTTCAGCTGCCACATGCAAGAATGGGAGTGATGTTTGTTTTACCCTCTGGCACATTTCCTAAGTGTGTCAAATTCAACTAGTTATTCAAAGATACTCAATAACAACACTATCAAGACCTTAGAAAGCCATACTGGTTTCTTCAGTGACAAGCACCGTGAACGATGGCAGCATTGCAATTTTTGGTTGCAGGCAGCTGCAGTAAAGCACATCCAGAAGAAAATAAAATTAGTCTCACTGAGCTTTCTTTTCTAGCTGTTTAGTAATGACGAATGTTCGGTGAATGCCCCTTGAGATAAGGATGCTTCAACCTTAACTGCATTAACACACTCATTCTGGAGAATGTTATTTATGTTTGGCTTTGTTTTTTTTTTAAGCTTCAAAGAGATTCATTCTTGTGTACATAAAATCTGGCCAGTTGTCTCCTACCTGAAGAGGAGAAAGCTTAAAAATTCATAATCCAAATAATCTGATATCCACTGAAGTCTGAGATTCTCAGGTGCACAGCCTAGCTACAGGCTGGAGTGGTTATATAAACCTAAGCTGCAGAAGAAAAATGGAGGTGGGTGGGAAGTGTGTGGGGTTTTGTTTGTTTGGTTGGTTTGGTTTTGCTTTATAAAGAACTAGAAATAAAGTTTACAGACGATACATTATAGTCTTCCAAGCACGATCCAACACCACGTAAGTACATACAACAAAATATGGGCAGCTTACACCAGCAGAAGAAATAAGGAGCCTTGAAGTGGTAAGAACTGCCAGGCTAAATCAGACTCAGGTCTGCCCAGCAGACCCAGCCCAGGATCCTGCTTGGAGCAGTGACAACTGGATATTTCGACAATTCCAAGGATGGGGAGAAAGGCTTACACAGGCAGCCTGCCAGCCTCTGGAACACTGCACATGCTTTTGGTGCCAGAAAACCCTACAGATCCCTTCAGCAGGCTCCCAGGACTACCATGCTGCCATACCTTATACTTAATGTAATTATGCTATGATTAACATTAATAAATAAACCCTTAAACAAAATTCTATTGTGCTAAGTTTCAAAAGCCTTTTCCAGAAATACTTTTTTTAAGAGATTTATGTCAAAGGTGCAATCAGGTATGATAGGGAATGCATCAAATATATATAAGAGAACAATAAAAAAATGCAACCAAGAATTTGCATAAAGTTTCAAAGAAAGCAATAATCTGAATGTTATGCTTTCAGAAAACTCCTCTGTACAGTTGTGTTGTCTCCTACATTATATCCTTGTTACTGACTTTCACTGATGATCAAAAGCCTTTTATTTTCAAACAAATTATACAGAAGTTCTCCCTGATGCTGCAAAATTTGCACTGTCATCATCATAATTTACTGTGGTGGGTCAAAAAATTCCCCCCAGCATTAAATTTGCCAGACCAGCTCAGTTGGAAGCAAATGAAAGCTGTATTTACAAGCAAAACTACAATGGAATGCAATGAATATGTACAAATATAGAGTATTTAACAATATTTACAGATATTTACAATTAATAAACAGCACAAGGACCCCCCTAGTCAAAGACCAGGTGAAGCTAATAGCTTCTCCCTCCCTGCCTCCCCCATATTCCCCCTGTACAAAAGGGACAAGAGAAAGGAGCCAAGAGATGTTAGACTTAGCCAAAACAATGAAGCCAAGGTCAAGCAGAAGCAAGTTAGTATCTCCCAGAGCAAAGAGGCAAGAAGAGAGAGAGATTGTTTTGGTACAACTAGTTTAAGTCTCCCATCTCTTCCAATGGGATCATTCAGAGCCATTGTTCTTTTCCTTTTCACACCCAACAGTGACTTATTTACGTTTTTACCACTTTCTGTTCAAGATCCGCAAAAATTTCAAGGGCACAAAACTACCACACTTATCTTCACCTTCTTCCTTCAGTTTTATCAGACAAGAGAATTAATGTCAGAAGTGCCAAAAAGTTAGAAATAAAATCTTTTATAAATAGCAAAAATATCTTGTGTCCAATTCAGATATTCCTGGTCACACCATCCAGTTTCACAAATCTTCCTTTGGGAACCAAACAAACCATTATTTGTCCTTATACTTAAACTAACTCTTTAAATTATTTACTTTTTTCAGGAAAGGACTGACATAATATATTTAGATATTAAGATACCCTCTAGCACTACAGCTTCTTCTCCTTTCCTAGCATGCCTTTATTTTCTTCACCTATAAACAAGACTTTGGCTTATTTACCTAAATCGATGAGCTCTAGCTGTGAAACAAGTACAGTCCTCTCAAATTTGGCAAAAAGGTTTGGAACAGGTTTAAAATCTTGATGGTGACTGGCCAGAAGGCTTTCATCAAGGCAGCGTGTGAAGTTCATCCAGTGTGTAGTTAGAGGAAGGGGCAATTCTGGCTGAACCCACAGAGATGCAGGCTGACAGTCCACCTGCAGTCATATCAGAACTATGAAAGCAATCACACCACCAGCAGCTTTAGCTTCAAGCAGTGACTTGGAAAGGAAAAAAAAAAAAAAAACAAAGATGTGTGAGCTTCAGGAGTCACGTCCTCCACTCCCAATATTAAAGCTAGCCTGGGAATTTCCTGGAGATACCAGGGCCAAGAAGAGTGACAGAACAGGACTAACAGAAACAGAGGAGGGAGGAAAGAAACGAACAGTGACATAAAGAATTACAAAGGTGCAAACATCACCTGCTACAGTAGGAAGTATGGCAGAAAACACCAAAAAAGACAACTCCAAGCAGTGGGCAAAGACATTTCGAAGAAAATACTCCATATTTAGTGGTTAGGCTAGGAAATAACAGAAAGCAGCAAAGGAGCTGGAAGAAAAGTAAAGTATACGAGGCCAGACATTTCATGTATCCTCCACCATCTCTTGGAGAAAAGAGAAAAGAAAAAGTATATGATTCAATGTAAATATTCGCAAAATAAATAAATGCATAAACAAACCAAAACAAAATAACTAATCCGCCTGTTCTTCCAAGACAAAGGACAAAAGGTATAGGTAAAGAGCAAGCCAAAATTAAAATCCTGGTTTATCACCTGCAAAATAAGCAGAACAGCAACATCTTCCTGCCTGAATTCTTCTCCTACCATCACACACAGAAGCCAGAAGCCTCAGAAAGGGACAGGGAACTTTGTTAGGAGCCAAGGATGGCCTCAAAGATTCCAGCTGAAACCTTTTACAGCCAGTAGAAAAACAACACACACTATCACCCCCCAAATCCTTGTTACCAGTTTCCAGAGAGAACAGATTCAAACTACCAGCATCTAATTTTGATGCAAGCAGGTATACTGTGTGAGGCTCCCTCCCATACTAAAGAGCAGAGCAGCTTGACCTCCAGCTCCTTTCATACATGCACTACTGTTCCTGGTAGACTGCTGTGAATAAAGGAATGTGGGGAATGCATCACCTGCTAAGCTTTCTAAGGTCAATAGCTTTCTAGTTCGGTGAAAATAAACTCATTGAGAGAAGGGGAATGAAAGATGCACCTTGTCGTCATGCGCCTAATCTTAACTTCAGATTACAGGAAGGCATCTGAAAAACTATTTGTATAAACTTGAAGCCTGTAGCCCTGAAGACAGTTACAGCCACAAAAATGCTGCAGAGCAGAGGGCTGAAAATATTCATTACAACCCCTAGGAGACCACAATTAGCATCTGAGGAACAAATTCAGGTCCTGCTCACCAGGTGGCAAGCAGAAATAGCAGTAGCACAGCCTAACAAAGCCTTCTGGCTGAATAAATACATAAGAAGGACACGGATGAGAAAGAACCTGTAACTCAGAAAGAGATAGAAAAAACACTTACCAAGCACCTTCCTAAAACACAGTTAGGAGGGAAGAAAAGCTACTGCTAGGAGATATCCTAATGGAAAATGAGGGCATGGTAACAGAGGACATCAGGACATGGGAAAGCCAGCTTCTTGCCTTACAGTCACTAATGTTTCTCATATTGCCCTGTGCATGCAGGATTCACTCTTCTTCATGCACAACTCCTATGGCTGAAAGACTGGAAATCTTAATTTAAAAAAAAAAGAATCTGCTGGGGCTAAATTTGCACAGTCAAAGGCCTGGCAACTCCTCATGGCCAAAGTTAAGGTGGTAAAGAAACATCTGTTTGTCAGCCTTTTCACCATAAAGGAACCCAAAGTGGTGTATTTCTGAACAAACAAGTGCAATATCTGAGAGTAAAGAATCCATCCAAGGACAGCAGTTTGACAGAATCATATTTCCCTCTGGGGTTACCCTGGTAATTAACACTCCTTTTTTCAACACAATCATTCTCAAAGACTTCCGTAGCAAGCAGCTGCCTATGCTTGGGAGCAGGTGGGCAATAAGGAAGAGCGAGGCCATTTAAATATTGATTGAAAAAACAAGCATGGCAAGAGCATCACCTGCACAAAGACCATGCACAGGCAGTACAACACTGAACACATCATGATACATCTCAACATATCGCAGACCTACAGGAGATTTCTCAAAGAGGTATTCAAAGACAAATTGGCCTCCTCACTGATAGGAGGAAGCAGGACAGTCATGAGAGTTGGCAATGATGAAATAGTTACTCAACTTTTTGACCTTACCCTGAGCTCCCAAGAACATTCTCTGATTAGAAATAAGTATTGCCATAGCTTCATCTTAGCCTTCAAAAGAAATCTGCAGCTGAGTAGAGTATTAACATCAAGGAAGATACAGCTTCTCTGTATTTTTCTTCTGCAAGCTGGTTTGCGTTGTTGCTTTCAAGCCCCCTTTGCAGAGAAGAAGTGACTGGTATTCTTGTCACCTTTAGTTGGCCCCAGTATCTTCTGTCTACATACTTGGAAGCCACCATTATAGGTTTGTCCACTATACATCACTTCAAAACAGACCTCCAACTGTCAAGAGTCAATTGGCCTGCAGATGAGAATTGGGAGGTGGGGAAGGGCAGGGGGGTGGAAGGGGAAAAAAATCTAGCACTTCACACTGCTTTCTTGATTTTTTTCCAAAGGTATAGGCTGGATGCTGACCAGGGCTATATAAATGTTTTCTTTTCTTTTCCAACATACTTCAAAATATTTTGCACCGCAGATAACATTTAGCAATATTTCTTTTAGGCAGGCATTGGAGATATTAGGAACAATGTATGCTGTTGCATTACATGACAGATAAATCTTAACTATTAAAAACAGATTTGGATAATTTTAGGTAGAAATACAGCATATCCTTGTAATGGTTGGGGGGAAAGAAATTAAGATGACGTAAAACACCATGAGAAAGAAAATGCTCCTTGGAACTAATAGGCATCAGCTATACCTACCTGAACAAGCAACCATCCAAATGATGACTCTTCAGATCTTCCTACAGACAAAGAAATATGAACCCTGCAGGCACTGCTTTACGTGAAAGAATTTTTTTAAACCCATATCTATCTTGGCCAAGAACACTTCCACTTCAAGGATCACTGCCGCTGCAGTGTGGAAGGTACACAAGCCACCAACCTGCCCACATCTGCTATAGAAAGAAATAACTCAGGTAAATGCAGAGAACATCAGGCAGCACACAGAATTCCAAAGCAGGGAACTGGAAGCACAAAACAGAAATAAAGAAAAGGCTGCATCTTAAGAAATGGAGACTTGAGAAAGCTTTTACGAGCAAGGAGGATAAGTTTCTCAAAAAAACTAATTTTCCTTCCCTCCTAACTTCTGAAATAAAAATTGATTTTGTAGGGAACTATTCAGTTAATTATCAGTTGCTCTTAACAGCATTCACTCTGAACAGCAATTAGAGGCACTTCGTAAGGAAGTTTCTATTAAGCAATTGTACCCTATAAAATTACAGCAGTGAAAAAAGGGCTTCTACACAAATTAAAGCAGGCTTAGTATGCGAGGCAGACTTGACCTCTAACTCCAGAGAGACAGGAGATGTGATGCTATTTCTTGTACACAAGGGAGGCAAGGAAATGCAGCTGATGCCACTAATAGCACAGTCCCTATAGCAGCATACATGGAAGTACAAGAAACTTCTTGCCACAGGCTTGCTGAAGTAAAATTCCATGTTTGCTGCCTTAAAGGTACAACCCAGGGAATGCCTGACAAGCAGAACCAGACCTGCTGTGTTATACCCACAAATTACTCCAGCTACATGACTTATGCCTCCTATTGCCATAACATAACTGAGCTCTGGCTTGAATAGGAAAATTTTTTCCTCATCTAAGCAGAAGCAGCATTTTACAGGACACTTCAACAAACAAAACAAAGCTTCATTTCATGTTTTTGGACATAATGAATAAACTTTTTCCTGCATTCAACAAATAAGTGTGCCAAAAGATAAAGTCAGTCAAATCCAGCACAGCTGCTTTCCTGTTTCTGAGTAACTCCTTTGTGTTTAGACTGGGGAGGTATTAGCCACAGACATACAGCCTCGTCTTCTTCTCCATGCTTGATTTAAAAGGAAGGGGCTTTCCCTCTGCCCCCTCCCCAAGAGAAGTAATGGCAATTAAATCATTTTGCTGAGTGTGTGAGACTAACTATTCAGACTGAATAGGTCAGCCAGTACAATACCTATAGGTACAGAGCCTAAGTATTTTGAAAGGGAAAGACCTCTTGTATACAATAACAGGGAGGTTCAATGACAAGCTGTCCTGAAGGGATAAGCCCCAAAACATGCCCCAACTCAGACAATGGGTTAAGCACCTGTGAATCTGAAAATGGTCCAGGTAAACGTGTAGTACATGTAATTAACCTTGGAACACCTGTGAACTGTGTGTGTCCCTGGCCATTTGGATATGCCCCATCCTACAGTTCAGCTATCAGGTTTCTCTGTTACCAACAGGCATTAATTGTCTTTGGACAGCATTTAAACCAGCTGAGAAGGTAGGCAATTTGCCTTGTTCTCACCAAGGAAGCAACAAGAGCCACATGCTACCAGAGTTGCAGCTGAAGAGCTTGTCCTAAGAGGCAAACCACACCTGGGCCTTGCACCTGGACCAAGGCAAGTAACACTTGGAAAGCCCAGCACCAGAGGCAGAAAGGGGAAAAGCCCCAAGAGAACTGAATCCCAGAAGAGCCACAGAAAGGCCACAGCCTGGTGATGCAGCATATGAGAGAGAGGCCCCTTAACCCTCTCCAAGCTAAGAGCTGCCTTAATTATAGTTACAGCAGATCGCAGCATCAGGATTTCCAATTTAAATTGCTGTACTGGAAATTCTCAGACTCATGCTTGAATTGTTTAACTGTCTTCATATGTGGAATGTATTATGCAGAACTGAATAACAGAACTTGTAAATATACTTTGTAAATAAGTTATGGCGGTATCTGAAGATACCACTGCCAGAAAATGTTAACTATAATATATATAAATATATTTTATTACACAAGCAAAGTGACACATAAATGAAAACAATTAAGGCATCTGATAATAGCACACATATTGTGCATGGAATGGGGAATGCAGATGATTTGTTCCTTTGCCAGATTTCTCTTCTTACCATTTTTGAACTGCATGATTGTTTTTTAAAATATCCAAAATAAGTCATTTAAACGAAATAGCAGCATTCTGTGCATTCTCATTACATGTCCTGAGAGTTACAGGTGGGAAAAAAGTATCTCAGACAGGAAATATAAAACTGCACAAAACTCAGAGCTTATCTCCAAGCAGACATGAACATACTTGTTGTGGCAAAATAGCTAATATCAGAAAGGTATTCCAGTGGCAGTGCTTCTGCAGGCACAGCACGTTGAAACAAAATTAATAATTATTCCAGAATTAAAACTACTCTGGATTTTTGGGGGTATTTTCCCCAGAAGTATTTTTCATGGCTTCTCCTCTTTACCTCAGCACCTTCAGCACTTCTTTCCCCAGAAGAACTTGTCATTTTACATGAACTTATGGACCTTTTTTTTTTTTTCAGGGGGGTGGGGAGAGGGATTGGTTTTGGGGTTTGTTATTGTTGCTGGTTTTGGTTTTGTTTGTGGTTTGCTTGTTTGTTTGGGGTTTGGTTGGTTTAAAAAACAAAACCAAACACTTGCACATCCTGACTCTACTTCTCTAGGTCCTCTGGGGTTGATGACCCAGCATGACTGGAACCTCTTATTACAGTTTTAAGACTGACATCTTAGTTTTAAACAAATTTTTTCCAGAGGATTCGAATCTTGGAGATGGACAGCCTTTAGAGGCTAGACACAGAATAGAATAATGCAGGATAAGCTTATCTTATCCCATTGATCTGCTAAATATTTCATATTTTGCAGCACAAGCTTGTTTCTCTCTCTGGGCTGCCTCCTACTTGGCCTCTGGCTGCTCTGTCTCTGCCTTCTGACCCTGCATGCTGGCTGACTGTCCTCTGTTTTGGCTTGTGAGTTACTACAGGCGGAGGTGGAGGTGGGTAGAGACAGCAGGCTGGCTGTAATACAGCCCTCTGGGTCCTTTGTCCAGGGGGGGTGGCTTTGTGCTGTTGTTAAACTGAATATATGTAAATATATTTTGTATATGTTTATTACCTTTTATAATTTTATATTTAGTCTCTTTTGTAAATAGTAATTTCATTTTTCTTACTTCCAAATTCTGAGTGTGGTACTCCAGGGGGTAAATTTCCAAACTGTTGGGT
Source organism: Indicator indicator (assembly GCF_027791375.1). Classification (NCBI taxonomy): domain Eukaryota; kingdom Metazoa; phylum Chordata; class Aves; order Piciformes; family Indicatoridae; genus Indicator; species Indicator indicator. Next base: position 30,836,663 of record NC_072011.1, on the reverse strand, counting down.
GGTCCCACCTAAACCCACAACATTTCTTTCCAGAAGTCCTCACAGTTTTTGTTCTTATTAGGTAGATGGCACCAGAATAACTACGTGTTGATGTAAGCCTGCCTGTGACTGGGGCAACTTCAGCTCTTGCTCACACATCTTTTCCCTAGCAAGGAAAGGTCATAATTAAAATATCTCAAACCAACATCCCCTGTACTTCAATATTAATTTGGGTTTGATTTTAATTACTACTATGTGCTTAAAAGAGATAAGGTTTTTTGTTCTGCTTCTTTTGTTTGTTCTCTGAAAGGACAGGACAGAAGATTGTCTACGAAATGCATGCAACAAAGCATGACATTTGGCCTATGAATGCAGAATATCAGAAACTCCTTGTGCACATTTTGGTGAAGGTCAGGATCAGTGTAGCATCCTGAAGTCACCAGAGCTACTTTCTTAAGCCTGAAAACAAAAGACTGCAGTAGAGCTACTGATACCTACTGAACTGCTTCCAGTTCACCGGTTTGACTCTTGCTCAGATAAAGGACTAAAAAATTGCTCCCCTTGAGTGCTATTTAGCAGATGAGGATTTTTCAGCAATAAACTCCACTAGTAGGCTTTGTGCTACATTATGGTGTACAGCAGGAACCTTTTTTCTCTGTATGCACGCATCATTAAGAGAGACAATTAATTCCCAATGACTTCCACTAGGAAAGTTCTCATTGTTGCTCAGGGCTCATGCTGAAAAGCCCAGTGCAGAGCAGCTGCTAAAAGCCATTCCACTCCAAAACCACAGTGTCTGCCAGCACAAGGAGTCACCCAGACCCTTGAGAATAAGCAGGTGAAGGTCAAAACATGAAAAATAGAAGAAAACAAACCAACCCAAGAACTTTCTTTAGTAAAACATCTGAATGTCATTTGGGGGGCAAAACCACACCCTCAGCTGCTTGAGCTTTAACAGATAGGAAGTCATGTACATTGCAGTTTCATATCAGGTTGGAAGGGACCTAAGAATCATCTGGTGCAACCTTTCTTGGGAAAAGAACCATCTAGACAAGATGGCCCAACACCTTGTCCAGCTGAATCTTTAGAGTGTTCAATCCATCACTTTCCTGGGAAGATTTTCCAATGGCTGATTGTTCTCACTGTAAAATATTTTCCTTTTGAGTGCAGTCCTCCCCAGAACTAACTTGTACCCCACAGTAACCCTCATTTTCCGATGTGACCCTTTGTAGCTACCCTTTAAATGTTGGAACAAAGTGATAAGGCCTCCCTTAAGCCTTCCTTCCTCAAAGCTGAACAAATCCAGTTCTCAGCCTGTCATCACTGTAGCAGGCTTCCCAGTCCTTTGACCATCTTCCTGGCCCTTCTCTGGACTCTCTCCATCCTGTACACATATTTTTTTATGGGGACCAAACACAAACACTATATTTGAAGTGTAGCCTGACAAGCACTGAGTGGGATAATGACTTTTATCTCTGCTAGTGATGCCCTTGTTGATATAACCCAGCATTCTGCTGGCTTGCTTTGCCACTGCAGCACATTGTTCACTCATGTTGAGCTTGTTGTCAACCAGGACACCTGTTCCAGCCTGATTTGTTGCAGTCTTAAAAGTTTCTTGAACTCTTTTGTCTCCAAAAAAAAAAAAAAAGTACTGATGATTTATAGAATCATAGAATCAAGAAGGCTGGAAGAGAACTCAAAGATCATCGAGTCCAACCTGTCACCCTAAACCTCACGAGTATCTAAACCATGGCACCAAGTGCCACGTCCAATCCCCTCTTAAACACCTCCAGGGATGGTGACTCCACCACCTCCCTGGGCAGCCCATTCCAATGGCCAACCACTCTCTCTGTGAAGAACTTTCTCCTCAAATTTCCTACAACTCAGCTTAATACTTTCCCTTCCTGAAGCCTAGCTGTGACACCTCCTCATAATTTAGGCCTCCCCCTCTACTCAGCTCTGGTGAGACCCCACCTGGAGTACCACGTCCAGTTCTGGAGCCCCTATTACAAGTGGGATATGGACATGCTGGAACATGTCCAGAGAAGGGCCACCAGAATGATCAGAGGGCTGGAGCACCTCTCATATGAAGACAGACTGAAAGAGTTGGGGCTGTTCAGTCTGGAGAAGAGAAGGCTCCAAGGTGACCTTATTGTGGCCTTCCCCCCCCCTTCTGAAGGGGGCCTACAAGAAAGCTGGGGAGGGACTTTTTAGGCTCTCAGGTAGTGATAGGACTAGGGGGAATGGAATAAAACTGGAAGTGGGGAGATTCAGGCTGGATGTAAGGAAGAAGTTCTTCACCATGAGAGTGGTGAGAGCCTGGAATGGGTTGCCCAGGGAGGTGGCTTAGGACCATCCCTGGAGGTGTTTAAGGCCAGGCTGGATGAGGCTCTGGCCAGCCTGATCTAGTGTGAGGTGTCCCTGCCCATGGCAGGGGGGTTGGAACTAGATGATCCTTGTGGTCCCTTCCAACCCTGACTGATTCTATGATTCTATTTAGAGATGGAAATAAGTTGCCACATCCATCCGGTACTGAACTATAGATAGGACTTCAACCTATAGATTTAAGCTTGATGTTATACCATGCTTCCTGGCTGAAGAAATTCTTATTCTGTAATCCTAAGAGATGCTCAAATCCTGCTATCTCTTCCAGTGCACAAGTGTCCACAGACTTACAGCTCTTACCTAGACCTCCTCATTTTTCCAATGAGGGCCTTTATGCTGAAATCTACCTTAAGTTTCCCCAAAGCCAGGACCACACAAAGCATGATGAAACTTCACTCAGTGAAGTACCATAGCCACAAATATAGACTGTGAAGACTGTGCATTGACAGACCAGCTGCTTGTAACACTTCAGAAGAAATCAAACACAGTTTACATTGTACCACCAAATCTTGCTGTTTCTGCCATTTCTGTCCATCAGTTTAGCATTCAGTCAGCGATCATTTAATATCCTGCTCCACAAGCTGCTATCAGTCTCGCAGATGACATGGCTCTGGTGAGTAGACAATAAAGCAATTTTTTTGCCCAAGTATTTATGTAATGCAGGGGGGATGGATGAAGGGACTTGAACACTCGCAATTGAAGTTCACAGGGATTGTGCATATAATGTAGAAGACGGAGATGCACAATGGGAACATCAGTATGGTCAACTCGAAGAAATACTGACTTTTTGGGAAGGACTACCATTCTCAAAGCTGTTAAGTGCTTCACCTGAGACTGAAGGCTTTATGCAATTCTTCTACTGGAAGTATTCTTGCTGGCTCCTTCTGAACAGTTACTTCTCTGTGACCTTTCTGAAATTACTCAGATTACAGACAATTAAGGATGAAGGACAGGAAGCACAATGCCCAATATGCAGTCTTACAGCTGAAGCAGAACTCTCAGAACAGCAATTCATTCCAGAAAGCAAGCACCTCTTCTGCCTGAGTAGGCTGGTGGTCCTTCTTCTACAACTATCTACTGTGTCATCTAAATTATCCCTGTGAATTCATATCATATGTCAAAAGCCCTCCTTATATTAATTTTTATGGCAAAACCTTTTTCTTACATAGGTAAATCACATACTGTTTGGGACTACATCCTTAGTGGATAACACAGTGTGTCTATACATATTTGAAGAGTTGCCCTGCATTTTCCCTGAAAAATTAATTACATATTAGTGAAATTCTTATCTCAAGCCATAAACACAGCAGAACCAGGCGTAGAAAGGAAAGTTTCGTTGGCAAAATATGAAAACAGTGAACCACCTTTCACATTTCCTTTAAAAAAGAAAAAGAAAGAAAATTAAAAAAGAAATTTAAAAGTATATATTAAAACACTTTATACACATTTGACAACACAAGAAAAATTCACCTACAGTTTTGTATTGCTCAGCATTTTAACCATAAATTTTACTTTATAAAACTCTGAAGACTGAAAAATAAATTACTCCAAAACCAAGTAAAGTAGAATTAAGTTAAAGAATTAGGCCAATATTTGCACCCCTATTTCATATGTCTTTTTCTGATGCCATGACCTACAATCATGTACAGTTCTAAAAGTGACAGATCATTGGTGTGACTGCATGGCTGATGTTTACCTCTGTAATGAAAAATAAAGAAAAAAAAAAGTCACATAACTGAGTGATACCAGACCTTTTCTATCTGTGCTTTCAAAAGAAATCCAGCACCTAAATTAAATACTCTTAATCTACCAAGATTTTCATTTTATTTTTTCAAATTTAAACATCTCACTACTAAATGATTAACTTTATCTTTACAAAATGTTTTACAAAACATCTGCTAGCTGAAAACAAAACTAAAAAAAAACCAGTTTCTCCAGTACTTGCTACACCTGAGAACTTTGTTTGCTAACAATTCTTCCAGAAGTCTCTAAAAATATTTTTCATTCCAATAAAATTTCTTTTACTTTTATTGGTATGCACAATGGGAAATTCCAAACTACTTGCTTTCGGATAGCTAGTTTTCTAATACACAATCAGCAATTTGTTTTTCATGAAAAGAAACCTTCCTAGTTAGTGATTTCAGTTATTTATATGTATGTTTGGTTATTCAGATGCAATGAAGCTGGTAAAATTTGTAACTTACTTGATATTATCAGTTATCAATTACTGCAAAGTACCAAGCTGACATCTTTGCAAGAGCAACTGTCATCTTCTCACTGTGACGTCCCAATAGTAAGCACAGTCTACCATTTTGCAAAGCAAAGCTAGAACTGGTTTTTCGCCTCACATGTATCACAATACCATGACGCTGTTTGTAATGCATTTAACCACAACATCATGAAAAAGGTAGCCCAAAGCTTGTTCAGCTAACCAGGGCAACTAGTTAAGTTGGAACAATATGGCAAACTTGCAGGCATATAAACCCTTCCTCAAGCTGTTGTGTCCAAAATGTTGCCTGATTATGATTAGACTCCTAAAGACGTCACAAATCGTGTCCGGAAGTTATAATGCCCTGCAGAACAGCACTCTGAGGAATCAGTGTGTTTCACAGGACCATTACGGTTGAAAAAGACCGTTAAGATCATCAAACCCAATCATAACCCAACTACCGTAGATACTAAACTATATCCTGGAAGTGACACATCTACAAGCTTCTTGAACACCTCCAGGGATGGTGACTCCACCACCTCCCTAGGCAGCCTGTTCCAATGCCTCACCACTCTCTCAGTAAAGAGGTTTTTCCTTACATCAAATCTAGACCTCCCCTGGCACAACTTAAACACATTTCCTCTTGTCCTATTTCTAGTTACCTGGGAGAAGAGACCAACATTGGCCTCTCTACAACCTCCTTTCAGGTAGTTGTAGAGAGCAGTAAGATCTCCCCTCAGCCTTCTCTTCTCCAGACTAAACAACCCTAGTTTCCTCAGTCATTCCTCTTATGATATGCCCCTCCAAAGAGTATTTAACTCCAGGAAGTCAACATTTGTGCACACAGTCCAAGACTCATGTTATTAGACAGTCTCACAACACAACAGAAAGAAAACAAAGAAAAATTTCCTACATCTTTTGCCCAACTGAAATTACAGAACTAGGCATATTATAAAACATTTAATCATATATTTGTTAAGTATTGAAGTTACACTGTTAGGCATTTCAAACTCAAGCCTCTGTGTCTGCTGTGTGCTTTCACCAGCATTTCAGGATATATCAGTTAGTACTTCCTTGAAACATCCCTTTGGAAAGTTTCTTCAGGCAGAGACAGAAATTTGGAACAAGACTTAGATACTGCAATTCTAGAGTTTAGATCAACTGCACCTATTCCAAGTTTAGAGATGGATATCAGGACATCATGATGAAAAATAATTCCAACAGAGACCCACTCATTTATAAGCAGATCTTACTGTGGACATCATTATCCTAGGTGCTTTAGTCTACAACACTGACCCTTTGGTGCAACGTGGCAAATGCTTTGTACGGTGCTATGGTATATATAACCCGAATTGGTTTTGCTCTTTACATCCACTGACACAGTTTCTAAACAAACTGAATGAATCTTAAAGAGCTTCTAGCAACCTTTTCTCTAGGATGCTTCTTCTCCAGGGAGCTACCATTAGTGGGGAGACATATAGAGGCATTTGGGAATGTGAGAGGTGTATATGAACGATGTTGACAACATCATGTCTGAATTATGCTTCTGATTCAGAGCACCTCATTTTGCTTTTTGTTTAACTTTGTCATACATCAAGCTAATTCAACTTATTAACTTAATCTACTATTTCACACTTCAAAATTCTCAGTGAGCATGGAGATGTTCCAATCACTTCCCACTCCTTAAATCAAAACCTGCCAGGAATCCTGACTAGTATTGGACTGGTACAATGGTATCAACAGTAGAAGTTCAAAACTGACATTATCTGGCATCAGTTTGGATGCTCCTACTGCCAACATTTCCCAGAGATTCATTAGAGTGAAAGGAATTTTAAATTTCCCCTCTTCACCTTTTTGATTAATACTCATCGCCACCATCCTATCACTGTCCTAAGGTGTCTAACAATGCCCATAAACAGCACAATTGCTACTTTTACCTTCCATGAGGCTAAAGAAAGGCAAAAAAGCTTGCATATGCCAAAAGCAGGGAAGTATTAGAGAGGACAGATTTGTCTGTAGAACTACAAACACAATCCAACATGGGCAGTTTGGCCTGGGCATGTGGACAGGGAGGACCAGAGGGAAAACTCAAGAGAAAGAAGTTAATAGAATTGAGGCAACTGCACTTTGCAGGGGATTTTGGCAAGCAATGGAAGGTCTGTGGAGATCTCCAATAAAAGCATTCTATTAAAGAATTTAAGCAGACACCATCCAGCTATCAGCAAGGAGCCTTATCAGTTTCCCACAGAGGATTTGCACTGAAAGACTTTTGTGTTTGCTTTGAAATGGTAGTCAAATACATACAGCATCATTTTTATCCCAAATTACAGAGAAGTTGCATTATCATGCCATCTAGAAGTTTCTGTCCATGCCCAGTCATTTATTAAGCAGACAGTAATTAAAAGGAGCAGGTGTCCCCTCACTCCCTTAAAATGTTTATATCCTAAATGTAAGACAGGGTAGTAAAATCAATTTCTAGTTGTTGGTTGAATTAATAGTAATACCATCTCCAGTGGTCAGATAAGAAAACTGTCTTTCATTTCCGGTGTGCAGTTAGTATTTCTAAAGAGCAAGGGAAAGATAAATCTGTCTTGAATACAAAATTGGGCTGAATGATTTTGCAAGTGCAAAGTAAGCAGATGGTAGCAGGAGAGCCATGTCACTCACTCAGCGGGTACTGTCCAGATAGCACATCAACACTTCCTCTGAGTTACACACATCAGAGCTTCCATGCTTCACAATGCAATCCAGCAAACTCTTAAATTATCCATAATTGCTTATTTTGTTCAGATTTTTTCATTGCTTGTTTGTTTGTAAAAGCCTAGCCAGGCTGTCTGGGAACAGCTTGGCTGCATCATGGACTGAGAAACTGAGCCCAACTATCGCAGGAGGGGTAGCCCACAGTGTCAGTTTTAGACAGCAGATGGCCAGGAGAAAGCTTCCAAGCACATGGTATGCCAAAACTTCAGCAATTTTCTTTTTGTCAAGCAGCTTCCAGAAACACAAGATGTAGCTGAACCTTTTAATGCTGGCCAAGATTAAAATAAGAGAATATAGTAGAATCCCACAAAATACTATCACTTCCTAAAAATATTTAGGCTGCACTATCTAAGCGAGATACTGCATGACTACAGCAGCTTCCTCTGCAACACTGGGTAAGGAATTAAAGGTGCAGAAAACAGGACTGGGCATAAGCAGACCAACAGCAAGATCCTGTTCTGCCTCAAAGACATGCCTTGACATGACAGAAAACGAAACAACTGGGGGTAAAATGAGGATTCACACCAAAAGCATTTCAAGGAGTTGCTGAAAATGCGTGTGTTACACAAGTAAAGACCACAAGCAAAAGTAGCCAGAAACATATAACAGACCTCCCTCTTATAAATATTGGCCATTACTGTATTCTTTCAGCATAAGAAAAAAAGCCTAAGTGTTCCAGCTGTCTACCTGAGGAGTTTCATAGCTTTACATTGTGACTGGCTCAACTGCACTCGCAATTTTATTTCAAACAAATGAACAAAACTAGACAAAAAAAAGCCAGCAAAAGAAAAATCAAAACACAAACCCACAAAAAGCAAACAAACAAAAAAAAGCCAAACAAAACCAATGAAAGCCCAACACAGGCTGCATAAAAAAAAAACCACCGATGTCATTACTGCTACTAGTAGACAGAAGTCAAGACCAGGCATTGAATGAATTTGAATGACAGCATCTTGGTCCACCTTTTCAGCTAACACCAAAAAACAAATGGATATGGCCAAAAAGAGTTCCATCTTTTCATTTCAGACTGGTGTCTTAAGAGAAACAGACAAGATGGAGAAGTTACAAGGCTTGAGCGGCCTCATTTTGTTTTAAGGAAAGTTAAGTCTATATTACAATTCACGTAAGCACTTACTTTGTATAACCACCCAAAGCCTTCACCCTTTTGTGAGGGTTATTTGAGTTTCTCAGAGAAAGACAGGACAAACAAGATCCATACAAGGAAGATACGGTTTTGAGAATTTGTACAAGCCCTTCTCCCCACCTTCCAGCTTTACTGGAAAGTTATAAAAATGAAAATCTAAACCCAAACAGACTTAGCCACAGATTCCAGGAAGCTTCTACAACATTGTGATGGGACAACAGAAAGCCCTATTTGTTCCAATTTTCTCAATACCATTTCCCAGTCATTGGCCTGCAACTGCAACTTACAAGCTTGCAGTAAGCCTTCTGTTTTACAGAAGCTCTGCTTCTCCAGTGTCCACCATCTTTTATTTTATCAGTATCCTCAAATACATAGCTTCAGTCAACATACAGCTAGGCTTAAGGATTTTATTTCCACAAGTACATGCCAGCCTGAAACAATCAAAAATAACATGTTCTTTGAGAGTTATTTCCAGATACAGTTTTTCTCAAATTCACTGTCCTTCCTCCAAAAGAAGATATCTTGCCTTCATTTCTGTGTCCTAACAGCCATCTGTCAAGCAAACATTTTAGTTCAGAATAGTCAAAGTACAGAATCTGTCTGTCCGTCCATCATCTGCAAATAGCTCTTTCAACGAATAAAAAAGAAAAAGAAAGGAGGAAAGGAAAAAAAAGAGCTGACTAGAAATAACACCTTAGCATGTCTCCAGTTTTTTCCCAGTTTAAACTGGAAAAAAAAAAAAAAACAACAACCATACATCTCACCAGGAATTTGGGGTTAATGTTGAATTCAGCATTTGCAAGGACAACCATTGAAAGTCGCCAAGACCTCCCCCGAATGACAATTTACAAATCACATTTTCAACTCAGACATTACTTAACATTTTGCCCTATTGTTTTCTCCTTCTGCAGTTGCCTTAATACAGATAGCCATTTCGAGTGAGAAGCAGCACCTCTTCTAGTGTCAATGTACAAGAGGCTAACTGCTTCAAAGTCTTTCCTTTCCTACACTTACAACTAACAGAAAGTGTGCAAAATGAGACTTCAACTTCTACACAGAACAGGGTTCTGTCTCTGATGTCCTGCAGATCAGATGGAAGGGACAATTGGTACGAAGAGATTTCAGAAGGCACAAGCCAAGCACAACTAAATGAAAACATACAAACACTTTTTTCTGAAGTGCACACAGTTCACAAGCCCATGTCGGCTCACCGATTTATACAGCTCAAGCTTTGAGCCCTAAATAACTAAAATAACTGAAGGGTAGCATGATGTTAAATATATATCTAAAGCAAGAATTTTCACTGCCAAGGTGGGATAGGTTTGCATGACAAGCATGAAGACTTCCATATTTGTGGCAGTTTAGGCTGGGTGCCCCCTGCCACTGCTACACGAGATACACCTCTGGTGTCCTGGGTGCTCACCCACTAGGGGTGGACACAGGAAATGACGTATTTCTACCCATAAATCCTGTGCCCTATAAGGCCATCTGCAAAGTCATTCTCTTCCTCTTTCTTCCCTCTCTGCTCCCACGGGAGATGTCCTCTCTTACCGGGTAATGCCGGGGGAGTATCCTCAAGGCCTCTTAGGCCTGTCTAGGCCTAATGCCAGGAGGAGAATGGAGGTGGGGGGGCAGTCTCAGACCTGGCCAGCCTGAGACTTGCCTAGCAGTGGGAGGGGGAAGAAAGAGCCCTGGGGGGTTTGGGTTTACCCTCAGGTGGGAAGAGGGGAAGGACTGGGAAGCCTTTGGGAATTCTGTGAGGGGTTCTGTACGCTCTGGGATACTCTTTGTCACTATGCTTTGTGGTTTGTAGTTCTCTGTAGCTTCACCAATTGCTTTTCCATTTAAGCTTTCCATCACTCTCCAATCCGTTTGTGTGAGTCTCATTCTTTTGTCCCTTTCAGGGCAAGAGACGATCTGTCTGGCCCCAAACCAGCACAATATTCTAGCATAAATAAATAATCTGTAGTTCTACAGAAAAATCGAGTACAAGATGGCATGTGACCCAGTAGTGGACTTTAACAGTTCTGATGCTTAGTTACCAATCCACTTGGCTCTTGCAGCACCAGGCAAGGTTGAGGAGCTCATAGCAAAGAGCAGGAAAAGGAGTTTTAAGTGTTTGGGTAATAGATTTCTACTGAGTAAAATACACTTGCTTTCACTGCAAGCACAATTCCCACAGATACAAAAATATGCCTTTTTTGGGTTTTTTACTTCCTGTATTTAGCAGTGTGTTTAACCTTGGAGTTGTCAAGCTCCATCATGAATAATGAGCCATGACAATGTTCCAAGTGATCCTTGGAGAACAGACCAATTTTTACCATATTCTACACAAGGCAAATCACTGTTATCATATTCCCATGGTACCATACTTGCTTTGAAAATATACAGTAATGTGGCCATCAAGAGGAGACCACAAGTAAATGCAGAAGAAAAACAATTTTCTGATATTTCATCACCTACAAACAGAGACCAAGCAATAAAACGTGTAAACATTCTAATGGTTCCTATTTAAAATTAAACCAGGACTGAGAAGATTTGTTACACTCAATATGCATTTCACACAAATGCTTCACAGCTGAGGAAATCTGCATTTGAAACTCATGGTGGCTACAGTTAAGAGTAAGCAGCACCAAGTTCAGTGACTTATAGCACTGTAGTGACAGGAGGGTGGCCTGTACCCCAAGCAGCTACCCATTCTCTCAGAACAAACAAAACCTCTTCCCTCAAACACATGGCACTGTCAGAAAGCACAGGAATTTGCTTGAATGACTGACTGCAGCTCCTCTGCACCAACACCCTAACCATGCCAATGCAGGTCTAAGAAAGCACAGTATAAATGAACAAGAAATTGCAAAAGCTGTTTCTGCTGTGCACCTCCCAAGCTCAAGGGGAGAAATAATACAGAGCAAAGAGATTCGTCTAAATAAAGAAAAAACTAAGCAGAAACAAGCTGAAATTTTTAAAAGGCATTTACTTCTCTCCTAAATGACAACAGAAGATTGTGGTTCCACATATTTCTTAAAATATTTTTTTTTCTTTTTAAATTAAAAATTATTACCTGTTCAGGAAACAAATGCTAATTCATTAACATAAGCCTGGAAAACACAAATGCTCTCTAACAGACCCAAGCAGCAAGCAGTTGTTCTTTGTTTCTGCAAAGGGGAGAAATTAATGTATCCTTACTCTTGATGTGTTTGTGAGAAGGTATTTGTTCATGGCTTAGTAATGGGAAAACCTTGCCTTCTTTTCTGTGCCATTTCCTGCCCTCACTGCCACAACTGAAAACAGGGCATCACTTTCCCTTCTCTGCAGGGGCACCACTTCACTCATACTTCAGTTTCAAAAGTTAAAACTGTGGGAGCTTTCAGCTCTAGAGAGCAAGAAAGCAGCAATGTCAGTTCCTTAAGCTGCTATTTGTAGTGTCAGAAAGCAGAAACCAGAAACCAGTCGTGAGCACTTTTGAGGAATTTTAAGTGCTAATACACCTCCATCTCACTGAACTGCTGTTAAAAATGATGCCCTCTCCTGCAAGACTGGATGGCTGTTAGAGAACAGAAGCCAGAAAATCAGAGTTCTTGCCTATGGTTGATGCTGGAGAAGAGCCTCTACCACTGAAGTGATAACATAGCTACAATAACATATTATTTGACAATTCCAATTTCCATTCAGGAGTATAGCCACCCATACCCCTCCTCCACCTGCTCTCCTTCCACTGTTCTCTCCTCTTCCACGTACAGGACGCTTGGCAGCTACTCACATCATACTTGATTTCCCCTTCCGCTACAGCACTTCCAAATCATCAAGACCATACTACCACCATAAACAGCACTGCTACAATCTCCAGGTCAAAACAGTTCTGCTTTTAACAGAGTATCTCTCTATACTCAAAGAAGTCCCCCACATTACAGGGACAGTAATTTTCTTTGTAGCATTGTAGTTAAAATATCCTCCACACTTCACATACACTGTGTCAGTTTCTCCCACTCCCTGATAATATATTTCCATTTATGGACCTCTGCACATTTAGCAATTCCATTCCTTGCTAGCAGTATCTGACAATAAGATCTCTTTAAAGAAGGCTAATTACATATTTCAGTTGAGTAGAAAGTGGTACTGGGTCAATCTATAAGCTCTTTAATAAATTTTCAGACTTCATGCCAGGCAAGATTTCGTTTTCGACAAGGAACAGTGACATAGTTCTAAAAGCAAAGGTGGAAAACTTGTCACTGCAAAAGGAGAAGAGAAGGTCACACCTCTAATTCTTCTTGCAGCACAGCATCTTCTCCTTGAGAAACTTTCACTGGAGATACACCGTCAGCGTTTCACAAAATAAAAGTAGCCATAAAAAAACCCTGCTAACACTTGTGTCAGAAAATAAACAAAAAGCAGTATGGCAGAAAGTGGGTCAAGGAATCAAAAACTAGGAACTGGTAAAATTAAGGATGAATGGCAATGTGCATGCATGGAACATGGCATTTTCTGAGAAAGCTTCTATGAATATGGAGGTTCCACTTTTCAAAGGGATGGAGGATCCCAAGGCATTCAAGCACCTAAAATGGTCATAGAAAGTGAGACACATGACAGTAGTAGACTTTTTTTCTTAGATATAGGCAAGCCTTTAAGAGGCAAAGGGAACCATGCTTGTATCAGGGCTACACACCTATTCTCTAGACACTACTGAAAAACACATTTTAGTTATCTTGAGAGACACCTTTGGGGAAGAGAAACAGAGTCATGCTACAACTGCAAAGCTTCACACAAATTTTGAAAGGCCATCCACAAGTCTGACCACTTCCCAACCTCTAAATGCTAAAAATAAAAAAGCCACAGAAAAATACTTATCTTTTCCCAAGCTTACTCTCCAAAGTATCCATGCAGATTTTATCAACACATTTGTAGACCTTCCCAGCTGAAGACAGATCTAGCAGGAAGAATTTAATCTAGAACCTAAAGGCTACCAAAATATGAGTACCTGAACACAGACTACCATAACAGGAAGCAGCAAGAAACTCAAAATGTGTGTTATTAGATGCTGTCATTATTAAAGTGTGTGCACACAAAGCTTTTCAGAGGTGCCAAGATATTGGCAAGAAAAAGCACTACTCAAATACAGATATTTGCCAGCAGCTGTAGCACCCCCTAGTCTCTAGGTGGTTTTGATTTAACTCAAAGGACATCACATTAATCCCACAGGACACTATCATTCACTTTTATAATAGCTGCTGACCTGATTTCTGTGTTTGAGCCTTGCTGTAGCGTCATGACTAAATGTGGCAAGCAACAAATCATTCAGCAGCTAGTGTCTGTCCTTTCTCCTTTCAAGCTTTCATTCATTTCTACATATTTTAAAGTCATGCTGCTTCAAAACAGCTGATCCAGATGGTGGATATTTGGATTTCAACCTTCCCACACGGTGATGTGGCTCAAGAAAATAAAAACTGTTGCTACCTGCTGTTGACCTACTTCTTTCTTTAATTTGTTTCCTGCCATATGACAGAATAAATAATACAGTTCATTGAACCAATCTTCCACACTTACCTACCACTACATACATATAAAATTACTAGAGGAAGGAGGGAGAAGGAAAAAAAAAAAAAAAAAAAAGCAGCATGATCCAAAACCAGGTAGTCACAGAATTAACCAGGTTGGAAAAGACCTTTGAGATCATCAAGTCCAACCTATCACCCAACACCATCTAATCAGCTAAACCACAGCACTAAGTGCCTCATCCAGTCTTATTTTAAACACTTCCAGGGACAGTGCATCCACTACCTCCCTTGGCAGCCCATTCCAATGGCAAATCACTCTTTGTGTGAAGAATTTCTTCCTAACATCCAGCCTAAACCTCCCCTGGCACAGCTCGAGACTGTGTCTTCTCATTCTGTCACTGGTTGCCTGGGAGAAGAGACCAACCCCCACCTGGCTACAGCCTCCCTTCAGGCAGTTGTAGACTGCAATAAGGTCTCCCCTGAGCCTCCTCTTCTCCAGGCTAAACAACCCCAGCTCCCTCAGCCTCTCCTCATAGGGCTTGTACCAGTGGGGGATAGGAGAGAGCAATTCTCACCTCTGTCATAGTCATCTTCCTCTATTGCTTTTTCCTGAAGCCTCTGAAGCCGTGAGATCGAGGATATTACCTACAGAAAGATTTAAAAGGGAAAAAAAAAAGTTAATTATGAATAATGATAGAATTGTTTTAGTTGCAAAACACCTCTAAAATCAGGAATACCACTTGTGACTGGCCACCAAGTAGATTTAACTCCATTCACCACCACTCTTTGAGCCTGGCCATCTTGTCCTTCATGAACCCATGCTGACTGGGTCTCATCATCTGACTGCCCTGCACATGCTGCATAATGGCACTCAAGATGACCTGCTCCATGACTTTTCCTGGCAACAAGGTCAGACTGACAAGTCTGTAGTCTCCCAGGTCCTTCTTCCAGCCCTTCTTGTAGAGGGGCATCACATTTGCCAATCTACAGTCAGCTGCAACCTCCCCACCTTAGCCAGGACTGCTGACAAACGACAGAAAGCGGCTTGGTGAGCAATTCTGCCAGCAGCTCCCTCGGTATCCTTGGGTGTATGCCATCCAGCCCCAAAGGCTCATGTATGTGTAAGAGGTGCAGCAGGT
The DNA here is from genome assembly GCF_027791375.1 of Indicator indicator. NCBI lineage: Eukaryota > Metazoa > Chordata > Aves > Piciformes > Indicatoridae > Indicator > Indicator indicator. The sequence continues at coordinate 30,821,555 of NC_072011.1, read as the reverse complement.
CACTAACCATCTCTTCTTGGATGATAGGCCTTCATTCTGCTTCCCATCCCTGTCTTCCAGATCAGGGGGATGGCTCTCTAGCAAACAACTGATCCTACTACTAAAGACTGAGGCAAAGAAGGTATTGAGTACCTCAGCCTTTTCCTCATGCTTGTCCACTATGCTCCCCCCTGAATCCAACAAAGGATAGCAATTCTTTTTAGTCCTCCTTCTGTTGACAATATTGTAGAAGCATTTCATATTCATTTTAACAGATAAAGATGAATTAGTTTCCAGTTGGGCTTTGGCCCTTCTAATTTTCTCCCTCTGAAGTCTCATGACAATCTTGTAGTCCTCCCAAGCAGCCTGCCCCTTCTTCCAATGATCATAAACTCCCATTTTCTTCCTAAGCTGCAATCAAACCTCTCCTCTTATCCAGGTCAGCCTTCTTCCCCAACAACTCATCTTTTGACACATAGGGACGGCCTGTTCCTGTGCCTTTCAGACTTCTTGACCCGTGTTCAGCCTTCCTGGACTCCGTGGCCCTTCAGGACTGGCTACCAAGGGACTCTGTCCACCAGTCTCCAAATCAGGCCAAAATCTGCCCACCAGAAGTCCAAGGTGGTAGTTCTGCTGACCTTCTCTTTACTTCAACAACTGAGAACTCTGTCATTTTGTTTGCTGTGCCCAAGATAGCCCCTAACCATTACATCTCCCATGAGCCCTTCTCTGTTCACCAACAGCAGTCCAGCAGGGCACCCTCCCTAGTTGGCTCCATCACCAGCTGTGTCAGAAAGTTCTCCGCACACTCTAGGAACCTCCAGGACTGTTCCCTCTCTGTGGTGTTGTATTTCCAGCAGACATCAGGGAAGTTGAAGTCTCCCATGAGAACAAGGGCTTGTGGATCATGAAACTTCTCCCAGATGCCTAAAGAATATTTTGTGTGTCTTCATATGGGGTAGGTGGTCTATAACAGACTCCCACCAGGGTATCTGCTTTGTTGGCTTCCCCCCCTGATTCTTACCCATAAACACTCAATTGTAATATCACCATCAACTTCAATTACAATCAAAACACTCTACTTCCTTGACTATCCCTTGTGAAGAGTTTATAGCCATCAATTATAGCCATACCACTCCAGTGGTATGAGACATCCCACCACATTTCTATGATGGCTATTGTAGCATAATTTTTCTGACAGACAATGGCTTCCAGCTCCTCCTGTTTGTTTCCCATGCCGTGTGCATTACTGTAGATACAATTCAGTTGGTCTAAAGGTCTTGCCACCTTTTTGTAGTGAGAAGTCCCAACTTTTGCCTGCTGTTCTTAGGCACTCCTGTGCTGTCCTTAGGCCTACTTCTAGACAGCCTAGTTTTGTGCCCTTCCCTCTTCGAATCTAGTTTAAAGCTCTTTCAAATGAGCCCTCCTAGCTGGTTCTCCAGAGAGCATTCCTTTCCCCCTCTGAGACAGGTGTATCCCATCTGCTGCCAGCAGACCTGGTGTCCTGTAAAACAACCCATGATTAAAGAACCCAAAGTCCTGCCCAAGACACTAGACTTGGAGCCAGGTATTGATTTCCTGGCTCTTCCTATTTATTCCTTCATCACGCCCCATGACTCGGGGGATAGAGGAGAACACTGCTTGTGCTCCTGATCCCTTAACCAGTTGTTCTAATACCCTTTGACCTCTTGTCCTTACTTCATCACTGCCTACCTGAAATATCAGCAGTGGAAAAAAAAAAACAAAAACAAAAACAAAACATTTACACCATTAAAGTCTACATCATATACATTTAATGGATTTCTACATCACTAGAATGGCCCAATTTTGAGAGTTAAACCCAACATTTGTTATCTGGACAGACCTATTTGAAACTGCAGCTACTTCAGCCAAGCATAGCCTTAGTCCAATCACATACAGAGAACAACAAACAATACATTTTGAAAAGTAAAAGACATCTTGTGATCATAGAATCTTTTTCACCCTTGGAATAAATCAAATGAGGATTATTAAAGGATTCTGTTAACATGACATCAACTTCTGATCACACTGTACTCAATAGCATGTTCTTGAGCCCATTCGAACATTTTTTTTGTCTGTATGAGCTTTACTCAGAACAAGGCCAGATTTCCATATGAAAACCAATTTCTCTTCTCCAAGTAAAAAGAGAAATACAGTATGAATATCTTGGAACAGGTTTACTCATGCTACGGCATAGAAAACTGCGTGTGTATATAGCCAATGAAGTTTCATTAAAATATAATTTAGGCTCATCCACACAATGCTGACTTTTACATTTTCAGAAATGTTTATACTGCAAATGTTAAGTTATGTTAATGTTTATGAGGTAAGAAAGCAAAACACCAAGAATACCTGTACCCCATACAGAGTGCCCTTTCACATCCAAAAAGAAACTCTTACCATAATAAAAGTTTTGCTTCAGAAGCTACTGCTTATCTTTGTTAAAATTAAGGGTCTGCACCAAAATTCTAAATTTACTAAAAATTTGTAAGGCTAGATGTGCATTCAAATACTATTAGAAGTTTTTGCTAAGAAAGTAGGCAGCCCTCTCTCCTCATTGCCATGCCAGCCACAGTCTAACACAGATACAGTTACAACACTGAAAAGTGTCTACTTCTTATTAAATTTATACATGACCTGTGCCAAACAAACCATTATCAACATGGACAAAGGTAGGCCTGGAAAAAGAAGTAGCATAGATCCCTAAAGCCTGAAAGAGCCTGGGAAAGCATTTTCCAACACAATCCATACTTCAGATACTCTGCATTTACAAAAGATTTTGCTCCTCCGTTCAAACTCTTTCATATTTAAATCTCCATATTTAAACTCTAAATTGCAGAGAAAAATAGGTACAGCCCGTCAGCAACTTAATAGAAGCACATAAATTAGTCACAGTCAACACATAAATTAGACAAGACATTTAAGTTCATGGTATTCCTTCTAAATACGGTATGTGAAAGTCCACTAGTCAGAAAAGAATAATTTTTTAGAAAGCCAGAAAATAATTCTAAAATACTTGATTAATAATATTCTACACGATGCCTCAGAGGAGAAACAAACAAAAACCCCACAAAAACACTACATAAAACCCTCACAAACAACATCAAAGGACCACAAACGCCCCTCCCCAATACTGTATACATTCCCTTTTCTCCAAGGCTTTCCTTTATTTTGTTTTTCACATCCTGAAACTCCAACCTTTTTTCTCTGAGGCTGGTGAGAAACATGGAATACATTGAACAGAAAAGCTGTGAATCCTCACCATAAATTATTTTCTGTATGTTATGCCACTCTTTTGATAGAGTTTTCAAGAAGCCTGCAGTAAAAATAATTCTAATGAGACTTTTTTCATATATATGATGTATAACAACCATTTATACCGAGAGTACAGCTTTGCTGCTATTTTCAGTGTTTATTCCATCATGCACTCATATTATTTAAAGATCATTTTAAGTTTGCTTGGGTACCACAGCCCAGGCATACCCAGAACAAACTTAACTGATGCTGTCACATCAAAATGCTTTCTATTTGCAGGCTTGGTAAGACATTTGGAGCACAACTAATCAAACAGTTGCTCCAGCATGGCATGTCTTGTATCTGTATCATATAAGAGACCATTTTTTTTGTAATACGTTCAGAAAAAGCATAATTTTAACAACTTTCATACCATCTCCTTTTCTTGACTACAGATGCCTTTGTTCCCTTCTGGAAAGCCTGAGACTTGCTCATTATCATTACAATAGGAAGGTGCTTCAAATTAAACTTACATCACTGGCTAACCAAAGGCAAAGACATTTGAGGACACAAATCCCCAATTCTCCCTTCAATGAATTTATGAATGCAGAAATTAAAGGTAGCGATGTTTCTTTTGTGGCTACCAAAAAAAGCATACTAAGAAGACAGAGAAATTATTTCCTATTTTGATTCTGTTATATATTCTCAAATTCGCAGCAAATTAATTTCCCAAACCACCTCAGACTATGGGCACATTGTCATCCCAGGCGTGAGGCCAAAGAAACTGCTCCACGTTAATGTGTGTGAAGTCTATAAACAGGAGAACCTAGTCTGACTCCCGCATGCATTCTCTCTGAAAAATATCAGAGCACATCATAAGCCCAGCTCAGATGTCATTGAGAGCAAACAAAGAATAAGAGTTCTTCAACCTTCTGTCTTACTCAGACAGCAGAGTTATACAAAGTCTTCCTATAGCAGAAAGTTTCATTGGGCCTAACAACAACACAGTGCATCTCAGCAGGTATGTCTAAGCTGAGAACTCACAAGAATCTGGGTTTTTGAAAGGCATTGCAGAAACTCAAGGTACTTGAGAAACAAAAAAAACCCAAACAAACACAAAAATAATCACCAAAAACAACAACAAAAAAAACCACCAAACCAAAAAACATACCACTATACTAGAAAAATGAACATTTGGCACTTATTGCAGGTAAGCTAAGAATGGTTTCCCTCAGATGCACACTCTGCCACCCCAAAAACACTCCATAATAAAATGTAACTGATCCTTCTTAAAGATTCCTCATTCCTCTCCCACAAAGAATACAGTGAATGAGACTGACTACCTATGTAGAAGGTATACATGTAAGTACACACACAAGCAAAAGGAAAGACTCCAGAGTCAACAGCCCAGTACCCCTCTGGAGTTGGAAGGTAAAAAAAAAAAAAAAAAGGGCAAAAAAACCCAACCAAACCAAACCAAACAAACAAACAAAAAACCACACGCACAAAAACCTAACCACACCAAAACAAACAAAAAACCACACACACAAAAAAAACCCACCTTAACCAACAACAGTGTGGTGCTTTGGCCCTGGCTGGGGGCCAGATATCCACCAAAGCTGCTCTGTGACTCCCCTTCTTAGATGGACAGGGGAGAGAGGAAATATAACCAAAGTCCCTTGAGTCAAGACAGAAGCAATTTAATAGGATGAAAAGCAAAAGCAAAGGCTGCATGCAGAAGCAAGAGCAAACAAAGATGTTATTCTCTACTTCCCATCTGCAGGTGATACTCAGTCACTCCCAGGAAGCAGGGCTTCAATACATGTAGTGGTTGCTCTGGAGGACAGACACCATCAATGAATGCCCCCAACACTTCCTTCTTTCCCTTAGCTTTTATATATCAGCTGATATTATTATGGCATGGAATACCACTTCAGTCAGTTTGAGTCAGCTGGCCCAGCCATGTCCTCTCCCAAGATCTTGCCCATCCCTCAGCCTACTGTTGGGGTGGATAACGCTGACAAAGCACAGCCTGGGTGCTTGGCTCAGCTGTAGCCAAAACATTGGTGTGTTATCAACACCCAGCTACAGCACTGCAGAACACAGCACTAGAAAGATTCTCTGGAGAGAATTAACTCCAGCTCAGGCAAAGCCAATATAAACAGAAGAAAAAAAAAAATAAAGACACCAAAAATACCAAACCGAAACAACACAACACATATACACACAAAAAACAACCAACCAACAAACCCCACGTATGTTCAGTTCCCAGCAGGAGTCACAGAAGAGAATTAACCCCTATTTTTCTTCATGCAGGGAGAGTACCCATCTATCAGCTTACCAGCTACGAGGCTTGGTGCCTCGCTCCAAGAAATCTTTGGCTAAACTTACACATTACCAAAGTTTACTGTTGTTAAATCATGGTGCTTCAAGGAAAGACTTCTTACAGACCCAAACTTTGTATTATGTATACTCCAAACTACTAACAAAACTGCCACCTGTGAAAGAAAATGGTATTTGTGAAATTCAGAAACTGATGTGTGACATACTAGAAAAAAGAGGATCATAGCTTTGGCAGAATGTAGGAACAGGATACTGCAACAACACTTTTCTTTTCCAAGAACCAGAACCAAAACAAAAACAAAAACGTTTCTCTCACTTTTATCATGTAGAGTGCTACTGTAAATCTCAATGAACAGATGCCACAAAAGATATTAATATCCCAGCTCCTACATCAGGGTTGTCCTCGGCACTGTAAATACAAATGAGGGCCAGGGGAATGAATCAGAGATGAAGTGAAATTACTAACCTTTAATGTACTGCGGTTGCCAAGCAGGCAGTCCTGTAGCACTGGTTCATATTTTTTCATCAAAGTATCCCAGTTATGGTCACTAACAGTAAAGCTACTTTCATAGCCTGAGGTGACAGAAGAGCCAGCAGATGCTGCATCCGAGGAATCTGTAGAATATGAAAATGCTGCATCTGTATCTGAGAGAGAAATAGTCTCACACTCCTGTAGTTTATCATTTGCTGTGGTGTCATTTTCATACTCCAAGTCCTCACTAGATCTGGAGAAGCAATGCAAAGCTCCCAAGTGCTCATGAGTTTTTGTCACCTTTTCCGGGTTCTGTGGATTTCCTGTGGTACTCAGAGGCAGAACATACTCAGATTTCTTGAGAGTTGGTTTGCCTTCAGCATCGCTTACCGTAGAGGCAGAGTTCAGGGAGAGCTGTATGAAGCTGAAACTTGAACTAAAGCTGTCATGTGTACCAACAGAATGAGAAACAGTATCTCCATTTCGATATTCACAGTTGTTACTCACTTCTCTCTGATCCAAAGCACATATGTTTGGGGACTCGCAAACTTTAGTGCCATGGCATTTCTGCTGTGTACAGCATACAGTAGAAACATCTCCTTTGCTTGCTGCTGCAGTGGCATGAAGACCCATCACTGTGTTTTCTAATTGTGGATTCTGGCAACAGGAAACATTTTTGCAGCGTCCTGACATATTTCCAGTAGCAGCCAATGCTGTTGCTCCATTAGCAGGAACTACAGCACTACTTGCTGCACTACAGCATAAGAATTCAAAATTGTTTTGGCATCTTCTGGGTATAGAGCAGTTCCCAAAGTCTCCAGAATGCTGCCTGCCATGTCTGAGCTCTTCTGGGCTGAATGGTTTGCAGGCACCCCGGGACTGAAATTCTATCTCTTGCTGAGCTTCAAGCCTCATGTATCCAGGTCTTCTTGACACTTTCTTTTTATGAAGAGAGCCTGAAGGCATTAAGTGTGGCTGACCATCTGAAGGAAGGGGGAAAAAAGTCATTAAACAATATTTCTGGAGTTTTCTAGGCTTAACACATCATAGCAGCTGAAAATAGTTGTTTCAGGAATTTCAAACAGCACATCACCTTCTATTTCAACAAAACAAAGACACTGACTATGCTGTCCAAGCGAAACTGTTTGAGTATACTGCTTAAATTAGAGTTTGATATACTGCACTGGTCCTCTAAAGAGGACCACTGATCAGGAGCTTTATTGTGTACAGCTGGTGAACAATGCATGCCTTGTTACAGACTATATCTTTGACGAGGGGATGAAAGATTGATGATGCCTAGCCTGTGCTAGAAATTCCCACTAAACGAACGCTGCAAGAAAACACTGAGGATACCAAGAAGAACTCTTAACTGGAGGAGTGTCCTTTGGTTTGTGCATGTTGGGGAACATATTAAGACAATGTGTCATCAGTGAGGACTGGCAAGAGAACTAAGATTAGAGGTACCCCTTCTGAGAACTACCCTCAGCATAATGTTAAAACCCACACTCCCAGATAGAAAGCCCCCTACCCAAATAAAACCCTCATCCTCTGAGCAGGTGTAGTGAATTTAAAAGAAGCTGTATCTTTAATGTGAAGTAAGAAATAAACTCTCTAATGTCTAAACAGTAGGTGCTAACATGAGGCATAGTGAACACATTTTACTGTGTAAATATCCACTGCAAATTGCAACTGGAGTGTGAGGTTTGTGGAGATACTGCCTAGTACCCAAACTTGCACAGCTTTGTATGAACTCAGTATCTTGTCTCAGTGCACACCAGGGGAAAGAAACCATTTCTGGGACAACAAAAAACAGTGCAGAGAGAGGAGAAATGGTGCTGCCAGAGAATGTTGTATATACTGATTCACTTTTTAAAGAGTTTACACCAGCTTTTAAATTAATTTGCTAACCAAATCACATCCATCAGTACACAAACCCAGGAAAGATGAATCACATCATGTTCCCTACTCGTGGCACCACTCCGCTTTTTCATTCCAAATTTGCATAGCAGCTGTGGGAGTTTTAGACTATGCTTTTAAAATTTTTCACAGATTTTGAGCAGAAAGTAGTAAAATATAAATAAATCACTATTGGGTGTAAAAAGGAAAATGAAGATTATTCTAAACAATCCCATTGGAGAGAGATCTACCATAAGATTTGGTTCCCAAAACAATTTATCTCGCTTCTCACTTCTTCATTCTGGGAGATACTAGCCAGCTTTACTAACCTTGGCTGCATCCATTTCATTTTGGCTAAGTCTAATATCTCTGCTTCTCTCTCTTGTCCCTTATGTACAGGGGGGTAGAAGGGAGGCAGGGAGGGGAAGCTGTTGCAGTTCCCCTGGTCTTTGACCAGGGGCAATCCTTGTGCTGTTTGTTTATTGCAAATACTGTGTATTTTGTACATTTTAATTTTAGTTTTGCTTGTAAATACAGCTTTCATTTGCTTCCAAACTGAGCTGGTCTGGCAAAGTTAATGTTGGGGGGGGGAATTTTCAACCCACTGCAGCAGCTCACTAAAGCATAGGCCTCGTTTAAGTCTCTGTTCCAGAATGACTTTCAGACTTACAAGAACATCTAGGATAGGACTGAACCTGCATCAAAAATATGAGAACTATATTTCATTTTTGCATATAATGTATTGCTTCTAACGTTCAGTTTCTTGTGTTCATATCCACGTTTCATTAGCATGAGCAAGTGATTCAGATTCTGCTTCCAGAACAGACACAACTCTAACACTCTGTGGCTGAAGATGTCAGTCTAATGGGATATTTTATAAGTTGTCATTTAGATTTATTGTACTATCTATTGTCCAAAATGCAAAGTTAAAGTTTTGCATACTGGACGATCAGTATCAGAAAAATACCACCACCATATGCTTGGTAGCAATACTGCAGTATTAATGTATATCACTCTGCTCTATAGCATAGTGAAAAGATAAATTTGCTCTTTGCAAAACAGAATAGAAAGAAGCAAGATAAATACCACAACAAGCATTAAAGGTGGGAGATCAGAATGTGGTATCTTCTCTTTGGTTTCTGTACATCTCTATTTTAAAAAAAAGATTATATGGTGACTGCTTTATTTATGGACATAGTGCTAGTCAAAAGGTATTCCACTCATCTGTCCCACACACAAGCTCTGCACCATTAGCCATCTTGTGACACAATAACATACCAACATGGATCTATTTGCCAGGAACACCCAACTAGCTGAATTATGCTCTCAGTTATCTGCCCTCTACTCACTGAAAATTAACTACCAGAACTTGAGTGCTTGTAATATTCTCACTCACACAGAGTTCTTCCAAAAGCACAAATTTCAGATTTTTTTTTTACATTTAAATGCACTATATTTAACATTAATCTCTAATCATAACCTTTTGATAATTTTTAGCCCGATAGATGTGCACATAATCTAAACTTCTTAGCAGCACCTAACATGGGTCTCTGACAGGCTTCGCTACAATGACATCCCAGACAAAAATTTAAGCATTAGACCTAAAACTTTCCAGGAGGCTTTCCCCAACATTCACTACACTCTCTTCAAATAACCTTCAACAAAAGCAATTTATACATTTTCCACATACTAGGATAGTGGCACACCTCACCATGGGACTGCAGTTAAGATTCTGTATTCTGTTTCCTATCACCATAAATTAGAATACCTTAGCTGTCTCTCTCTCTCTCTCCTTTTTTTTTTTTTTTTTTTTTTTTTTTTTTTTGTCACAGAAAAAAGCATCACAGAAGTCAGAAATAAAAAATGGTCACGGAGTCTATCAGCCTGACTACTATAAAAAAAACAGTGAAATGCTGGACTGGGAGTAATATAAATACAAATTGGAACCACTCTTAGAGTAAGGGAACAAAAATTGAACAAAATGTCATTAATTCCTTTAGTTTATATATAAAATAACAGCCTAAATTTGCCTTCAGCAGAATTTTGTTACAAATACTTTATTCTCTGCATAGCCTTCCAACTGCAGCTTGCTTTGTCTGCACATCAGACACAGAAGCTACACTGAACCAATTCAGCTAGCTTGTTGGAAAAAGGCAAGCCTCAAGTTTTTCTTATATTTCTCTCAGCTTCAAACATATCAAATAACTGATGGCAATTAACTAGACTATCAAAACTATACTTTAGAACACTGTGAAACAATTGAAGGTAATTAAAAACCCTATAGTGTGTCATGCATCATATGAAACATGCACCTAGAAAAAGAGAAAAGTCACAAATGGAAGAAGGGCCTCTCAGCTGTAATATTATAAATCAGCTTTAAAAAGAAAAAGTTACAATCCTAGAAGATTATGCAATGTATATTCTACTGACAGATTATGTGCAAATTGCTTCAAATCCAAATTATGAAAGCCCAGAAATAAATTATAACAGCTCTTTCACCATAACAATCTTTCCTGATGACAAACATTTAATAAAAACTAATAGCTCAGGGCCAGAGCACAAGAAAACAGAATCACACAAACAAACAAACCAAAACAAAAACACCACCAGAGTGTATTGGTATAAAGCAAGGCATGACCAGCAAAGTTGTTTACATCTTAGTTGCACCAGTAAGATGAAAAAGGGAGAGGTGAAATCAAAGAACATTTCCTACTGAAGGAAAGTGCACATTCTCAAATATCCAGTCTGACACAGCAGACAGAACAGCAGAACAGTCATTTTTGACTGACTTCAGTCTTTGATTTCAGCCACAAAAATGGCAGTTCTGTTTTTTGATCGAATGCTCTTAAAACACATGTCCCTCCACAGATGCAACTACCTTACATTTTTGTATAGTTCACTAGGATTTTACGGGTGGGTACAGAAGCTCTGAAGCAATTACCTCCCTACCCTGCTTTAAGCACATAATGCAGAATGCTTGCAGGCTCTCCTGGTTTAGGCCCAGTCAGCAGCCAAGCCTCACGCAATTGCATCCTCCAGACCCCTCCCCTCAGTAGGGTGGGAAGGAGAAGCTGGGACAAGAATGCAAAACCCTGCGGGTTGAAATATGAAGAGTTTAATAGAACAATACAAAGGAACAACAATAATAATACTACTAAGTCAAATATAAACTGAGTGATATAAAACCTGAACAGATCACCCAACACTGCCAACGTTTGTGGTACATGCCAAAACCACTGTGCCAGAAACCAGTCACATTTGCCCACACCAGCCCTCCACTTATATAGTGGGCACGATGTTGTATGGTATGGAATACTCCACCGGTTGGTTCTGGTAGCTATCCTGGATGTGGCCCCTCCCAATTTCTTGTGAAGGAAATTAACTCTATCCTAGCCAGAACACAAGCTCATTAAGTTCTTCCTGATAATAACTGAGAAATTCTATATGCAGTTTCAAAGAGAGCTTAGCTATCTGAACACACTTATAATAACACACCGTTGATTTTATTATAATAACAAATTCACCTTCAGAGCATTTGTAGGTGGCAACTGTTGATGTGGAGGAAAAGATAAATTGGTCACATCCAAAGCCAACTGACAAAGCACTGCTGCAAGCATTTTCTGCCATGCTGGCTTCTGTCAAGGAAGCCTTAAACACCTGCATTAAAACGCACATAAAGTAAACGAGATGAAAACATTCTTTCAAAAATAGAAGCAAATGTTTAACATATCAGTATCAAAAATGAACTGTTCTCAGGGATAAATCTAACATGATAATAACCATTATTGTTTAGTTCCTATGTCATATATGTATGTAAAATGCTGCAAGTTCTTAATCAGTTATATTGTGGTCATTTGCTGAATTTCAGATACCACTAAGTATTCAAAATAAGGTGGCACTGATCTCTAATGCAGCCTATGTTAAACCACACTAGCACCACCTCTTCAAACAAGTAAGCCTTCAATGAAAGTTATTTTAGAATAAGATTTTTGTAGCTCTTAAAATGCAAAGGTCTCATTTATTTTTTTCATCTCAATGAATGTTAACTATACTTTATCTGGCATTTTATAAAGTGTCCCTACAAAAGACAAGTAATAGCTACATTGTATCTGATACCATTTACAAATTATTTCCTCACCAAGGGGTTCCTTTCTGTGATTTCTAAGGTCCCAGGCTATCCAACTTAAATTTCTAAGATATCACATATAAAATATTCTTTGAAGTCATTAAATGCATGTTAGTTTCTACTCTTCATTAAAAAACACTTCAGGAGTTGTGCATCTTAGAGTGGTCTTCCTTAGCCATTGTTTAAATAATTGTCTTTTTCACTGACATACTCCTATGAAGCACATGGCATTGAGTTGCTACATTTCATCCACTTACTTCCTTAATGCAACAACTTATTTTAAGCCATTTGATGAAACTGTAGCACCTCTCTCTAGAGAATTACATTAGCAGATATTAGTTTCAGTAAGACCATAAACTTCTTTCCCTGCCTCAAAAAAAAAAAAAAAAAAAAGTGTTTTAAGCCTGGGTTTGCCTTGACATTAAGAAAGAAAAAAATATACACACTGAAAATTAAGCTGGTAAATATCAAACACTTCTTATGCTAGTAACAAGCACCTAGTCAAGTGGAACAAGAGAAGCATGTCTTCCCTCAATTACAATTTGTTTGATACTATTAACACTTTAAACCACATCTGCATGATCAGTATTCAGCAGCACATTGCTTTTTTCTCAATTAAGTGCCTTGCTGAATCTGAACCTAAGGGCCTTGATGTGACAAAACCAGAAATATGCCTTTCTGATCTTTTCAAATTTAAAAATGTAAGTATCCAGCTTGCAAAAGCAGACAGTTGCACTGTGAAAGTCAGTTTGATAACTCATCAACATGCTATGGCTGGCAATCTGAAACTCACAGCTTGGCTGTTGTAGAAAACTGTATTTCTCCAAGCTGAATGAAAATTATACCACCCAACCTCTCCATTGCAGCATTAAAAGGAAACTTGTTTTGTTGGCCAGAAAAGGAAGTGGCCAAATTCACTCTAGAACAGCCAAGTGACTCTGTGATGTCTCTATAAAGCAGGACCGCTTAGGCAGCGTGATACTGGTAAATGTAAAAGATACATCTGCTCTTCTTGGTTTTGCTTTCATGCAGTCACTGTTACACAAGTCCCAAGGGAAGAAAAAAATGCCAGAGAAGCCCAAGACCTTTCCTATAAATTTCAGGGTACTCTTGTTACAGATACTCCTCACATAGTTCATTCTCAGGCTGTTGCTACATCTCACATTCAACACCCCCTGGCAGCACTACAGGAGTGGGGAGTGGCTGGAAAGCTCCTCAGCAGAGAGGGACCTGGAGATGTTGACTGATAGCTGGCTGAACACAAGCCAGTAGTGTGCACAGATGGCCAAGAAGGCCAACAACATTCTGGCATGTATCAGGAAAGGTGTGGCCAGTAGGACAAGTGATTTTATCCCTGTACTCAGCACTGGTGAGGCCATATCAAGCACTTTGTTCAGTTTTGGGCCCCCCACTACAAGGAGGACACTGAGGTACTACAGTGTGTCCAAAGGGCAGCAAAGCTGGTGAATGGCCTAGAGCATATCTTAAGAGGAGTAGCTGAGAGAACTGGGCTTGCATAGCCAGAGAAAAAGAAAAAAAAAGAGTTTGAGGAGAGACCTTATCACTCTACAACTAGCTGAAAGGACATTGTAGAGAGGTGGGGGTTGGTCTGTTCAACCAAGTAACAAGTGATGGGATGAGAGGAAATGGCTTAAGTTGCACCAAGGGAAGTTTAGATTGGGTATTAGGAAGAATTTCTTTCCTGCAAGGGTTATAAGGCACCGGAGCGGCTTGCTCAGGGCAGTGGTAGAGTTCCAACCCCTGAAGATATTTAAGAGTTGTGTAGACATAGTGCTTAGGGATATGGTTTAGTCAAGGACTTGACAGTGTTAGGTTAATGATCATACTCAATCTTAAAGGTCTTTTCCAATCTAGACAATTCTGTGATTCTGTTGACAAGCTCTCAACCCAATTAATTTCCAAACTTTCTTACATAGCTCACTCCTATGTTTCACTCCACCCATCAGCCCATGACACCTGGAACTGCCAAACTCACATAACAAAATGCCTAACATAGCAGTTATCTTTTCACACTCCCAGTCATCTTACCCGATACCTAGCTCTGTGATCCATTCCATAGATGACTTGATGAACAATTGTGTCGGTGTGAGCTGAAATTCCCCCCCCCACCAACAATAACCAGGCTAGCTCAGTCTGGAAGCAAATGAAAAGCTGTATTTACAAGCAAAGTCTAAAATCTACAATGAAACGCAATGAATATGTACAAATACACAAAATTCACAACACTTACAAATATATACAATCAACAGAAAAGCACAACCGATCTCCCTTTGCTTCCCCCCAAGGGGACCCTCCCAAAGGGGCCTCCCTCTCCCAGGAGCTTCCCCCCAGACCCCCCTGGACAGAGAAGCAGAGTTAGTTAAACAGAACGTTGTTAACTTAGCTGCCAAGGTCAGTACATGTTATCTTCAGCCAGAAGAGAAGAAGAAACAGCAGCCAGACAGCCCAGCAACTGCCCCCACTGCCGAACGCAGAATGTGCAGAGTGCCTACTTTGTTTTGGGTAATAGTTCTTAAACATTTCTATCTATCCAATGGAAGTGTTTAGAACAATCGTTATTTTGCTTTCTTACACCCAATAGCGACTTATTTACATTCTTTCACTTTGTCTGTTCTGAACTTTGCAAGGAAAAACTAAAAAGACAGTTTCAAACCATCACAACAATGAAACACCCTGGGGAAGAACACAAGCAGGCCTTGGAAAAAGTCAGTACAATCACTGGGTGCCTTCAGCACACTCAGCAACAGAAGATGCCTCCTACAAGTATCCAGCCCCATTTCTTTTACATCGTGTTTGTTCAATAACTTAGAATAATGTATCCACTGTCCAAAGAAGCAAGAGGACACACAAGTTGAAAGCCTACAGAGAAGACTCACAATAGAGAGCCAATGCTGATTTGGGTAGTTTTGGGGGGTTTAAAGGTTTGTTGGTTTTCTTCCTGGGGAAAAAACTACTTTTGTTCCCAGTTTCAGTGCAAAAGTCTGTAGAGGCAGTCCATGCAAATGTCTCAAGTGGACAGAAAGCTCTGCTTCTTTCAGTGAAGTTTTGAAAACAGCTTTAAATATTACACAGAAATAGGGGACCAAGAATTTTGCATAGAAGTTGTGAAATTTGGTTAGGTCCTAAATTAATTTGCAAACAACACTTAATGGGTTTGCAGTTATATCCCATAAACATATATCACCAAACTTGCATTAACTATGAAATTAGTACACCGCACTCCCTTTCAAGGACAGTCTACTTAACACACCACATTTCTCTTTCATCACTCTGTCTACAGAGTGACAGTGTGGATTCCCACTACTTCTGCTCAGTCACACCATCTACAGCAAGGCTCTAATATAAAACTCATTGGGTGGGGAGAGGAGAGAGGAATAAAAAAAAAAAAAAGGGAAAAAAAAGAAAAAGGAAAAGAAAAGAAAGAGTGAAATGTGAGAGCACATTGACAGCAGTCAATTTCTAATTCAAGCACAGTTTGAGTGCTCCAGCTTGGAGATTTGAATTTTTAATTTCACCAAGAGAGTGGGTTCCAAATTAAGCATCTGATGCACAGTCAGTCTGAACCAGAATTGAGTTTACTGAAATAGAAAGCAATTTTCTCTTAACAGCTCAGTAGTGATCGCATATAATGAAAATAAAACAACGTGGCAGTTCCTATATTGCCAGGGTGAGGAGTCAGAATGCTTTTAGCTTTACAATTTAATATCAAAGTCCCAGGACAAATGCTTCTCTTTTGCCTGCTGAAGGAAGTTTACCTTACAGCCCAAATCAGACTGTCAGGACGTGATATCAATGCTGTCTAGACAAAAGGTGGAAATGGAATGGAGCTCCAGGGATCAGGAAAGTAGATCAGTAACTTCTCAGCAAAAGTATAGCATCTTAGGATGTAGCTTAAATACAAGACACTGCAAAAAGTGAGGCATGTACACAAAATGCAGTTACAGCAACGCATGGGACAGAGCCCACATGTAGAGAGGAGGCAGGCAAATGAGCAGCCAGTACTGGTCCCTAAATCTGCTCTCCCCAAAAGAAAATCCCAGGGCTTTGCATGAACCTGTAACTCTATGCTCCAACAGAATTTCTGTACTTGGGTATTTTCCACTCTTTGCAGCAGCAATAGTGTGAATTGTGCTTTTGCTGGCTAACAATAAATCACCAGACAAGCAGCAAGATGAAGACTCTCAGCTGAACCCACTAGGCACAGACTGCAGTAGAGCTCTCGTATTCTCAGTGGCTACACTGACAATATCAGTCAATGCAAGTCCTTGCTGAAGGCCAGCAGATTACTCAGCATCATCAGTCTGTAGATGTTGCAGCCTGTGAGGGGTCAACCTTTGTGCTCCAGCAGGACGAGTGAAGTTCCCTTAGAGACTTACAGTGGTAGACAGGAAAGACACACATGGTATTCCTTTTGAGATCTTCAGTGAGCATATGGCTTGACCTTTACGACGCTTACCCAAGGCTGCAGACAGACAAAACAGAAGTTGGAAGTTTGTTTTATTGGGCCTGAGAACACAAAAGTGAAGACATCACCTATATGCTTTTCCTCTAGCGTGGAAGAGAAAAGTAGATGGCACAGGTGAAATTCTTAGATTATTTTATGAACACACTGTGGAAGAAGTATTATAGCAAATACTGGTGAAACTGCAGCAGAATACTAATCACAGGCACAAACACCTCTCTTCTAGCAGAAATCACAGCTCCTTCTCCATAAAATGGGAAATAAATCATGCCACCTACAGCATGTTAGATATCTAAAAAAAACCCTCCAAACTACAAGAACAACAAAAAAATAAATGTTCAGTAAAGAATTTAGTTTTTCTCTAGAGAGTAACTGCATTGAATTGCAGAAATTAGCATATGTGCCACCACATAGAACAACAATGGCAATTGATATGGAGGATGAGAAGATCTCCAAAAAGGGCTGGAGAGCACTCAAAGAAGACATCAACATGCATTAGACAGCTGGTAGTCTACACCTAGCTGGATAAGAGCCCTGCCATTACAGGCCAAACTTCGTATTACCTACCCACATCACCAGGTATTGCAAGAACACTGCCTCTGTAACCAGACTTCAGGAGTGACTCAGAGGAGATCCAAGCAACCACTACTCAGCTCCAGGCAGGACCTGAGAGTTACCCTACACGCCTTGCACCAGGACTGGAGACTAAAGACTCAACTGGACCAAAGTCCTGTCTTCACACACATTCAAAAGCTGTGCCCACTAGAGGTAGACAAGAATGAGGGGATACAGTCTAGTAGCAGCCAGTCAGGACCCAGGCTGAAGGATCTATTTTGTCATTCATTCGTTTTTGTCTCCATCCCAGCTCTGCTGATACCAACACTGCACATTGCTCCCACCAAACCCAGACTTCTTCTTCATCAACCTCCATTGCATTTCTCTCCTTGGTCCCAAATTAATTCTCACAAATCAGTTGTTCACTTCAAATTAATGAAAAAGGCAGTCCAACCAGAAATCTTCCCTACCACTGTTCTGGACTTTTAACTGAACTCTGCACGTGTCACACTTAATGCTACATAATTCAGGGTGTTAACCATCCACAAAGCTCCCAAACAATGCTCAAGGCCATACAGATACACTCTCTCTTTCCCAGTATCATTCCTCAGCACCACCTCTTTGGTCCTTTCTAGTTGATCCTTTTTGTCATGACCCCAACATGCACAAGTATCCCCCAGCCCCCTAACAGCATTCCCCTCACAACAGCAAGCAAGCACATCTCAACCTGGCTCCAAAAACCCTTCCTGCATGAGCTTCCAGGCCCTCTAGCTTCCCAGTTCCCTCAGACAATTTCATCCTTTCCTGCTACAGACTCCTGGTCAACAGGGCTCAGAAGATTCTAGGCTTTTCCAGGTACATTTAGATGCCACCCAACCCCATTCCAGCTGTGTCTGCTGATTTCACTGCTTGCCTCCAGGCACTCAGCCTTTTGGCCACCAGGACTTCAGCCAGTTCTCAGGGCTCCTGTTACCTCTTTCACAGCACACACACAGCGTTCGTAGGAGCATCTAAACCAAACCCCACTCTAAAGGCACACTGGCTCCATTCATCCCTTCTGAAATCATCTCAATGAAAACACTCCCGTAAGAGCTTCTTTCCCATGACTGTAAATCACTGCTATTCACATCTAGGAAACCAAGACAATTACCTGCCACAATTTACTCTGACAGTCTCCCTGGGCCAACATATATTAGCTAATACAGGTTATGCTTATTAACATATAAGCATATTGAGCCTATGATGCTCAATAAAAGCATGATTTTAGCCAAAGGCTTTTTTAGGTTATGTCACACGCTATTTGTAATTGACTTAAATATTCCTACCTAAGTACAAGGCCACAGGCACTGTCATCTTCTGTTAAACTTTGCCTGTCTGCTTTTATTATTCAAATAAATTAAAGAACAGCAGTAATCTACAAAGAAATCCTACCCTTATAGGTGACAGCTTGCAGATGTTTCTTGGGTGCCAAGTACTCTTTTGTGATATCATAATGAAACAAAGGCTTAAGCAAAATAATTCAAGTGAAAAAAAAATATAGAAGTCAACTCAAAAATGACTGACCTTTCAAAAATGCTCTCTATATTAAAAGAAGATTGTCTTGAATAAGCCAGTGGAGCAGTTTTTCATGTCAACATATTATGGATTTAACTTAGCTTCTCTAATGGATACAAAAAGGAACAGATTGTACCATATGGTGTTAAATATACACACCTGAAAAGATCTGCTTCAGTAACACAAAAAGCTTGGCAGAGAAAAGAATTGAGCATTACTCAAATTGGTTTCTAGAATAAGTGTATATCATTAACTCATTATTTCAAAATCCAGGGTTAGCAGGATCCTGTGCAAGGTAGCTCACATTTGCCTGTGAGCTGTTGTACAGGACAGTTGTACAGGACAGATCTCTGAGCAGCATGAGTATAGTAGCAGCAGAGGATTTCTTCTGTGCTTCTTCCAGGTTTAGGGATAGTACTCCTGACTAGGAATTTGAAGCAAATACAAACATCACACTCAGATGACTCCTTAACATTATCTTTAATATGACCAGCACCTGCCTACATTTTAGTACTCCAAAACTAAACAAGTCTATACAAATCCACAGATCTGATACAGAACAGTATATTTGCAAAATATCTGTGTCAAGTCAGTCCAGTAGGATACTCCATAGACAGAGGTTCATTGACAGACTCCTTTAATTTCCAAATGAAACAGTGCCACCTTTAAGCTGGAAACCTTTTAAAACCTCACCTGACAAAAAGGTAAGAAAATTTTCACAACCTGAAAAACACACCCTCTCCCTTGAAGCCTCAGTGATCAGAAATACCTTGCATGTACAGCCTTACAAAAACAAAGAGGTGTCAATAAAACAATGTGAGTTACTGAGCAGATACATGGATTTTCATTTCTGCACAATACAAGCATCATAGTGCTTTACTAAACAAAAATGTACAAAATATCTTAAACTACCTTAAAGTCTGAGTCATAAGCAAGGACCTCTGTATCAGAGAAAGACAAGAAGGCAGAACTAAGGACATCTGTAAGGTTAGAATGCCCTCTTTGGGTATAAAGATATATTTGCAGCAACAGTCAATTTCAGCAAATGCAGTGCTATTTTATGCTATAGGAAGGAAAGTAAATCAAAGAATGCCAAGGGTGCTGCTCTAAAACTCTAAGGTGTTAGAAATGGCATCTGATCACCCTCTGTTAGCAACAACGTTCCTAAGATGCTACATAGCAATAGTGAAACTAACAGCAATCCATACACAGCAGCACACAAGAAACAAGGACAAGAAAGAAACGGCAGTAATTCAAAACAAGAGATGTTCAGGCTGGATACAAAGGAAAACCTTTCACCCTGAGGGCAGCCAAGCAGTGGAGCAGGCTGCCCAGAGAGACTGTGCAATCTTTGGAGATTTTGAAGACCTAACAGGATAAAGCCCTGAGAAACCTGGCACAACATCAGAGTCAGTCCTACTTTGAGCAGGACCAGAAAACTCGTGAAGTGCCTTCCAACCAAACTTTTGCATCAGATCTCTAGGCTTTAAATACATCTCAGAATTTGCAGTATTCCACTAGTTATCTATACACATAACAAAAGCTCAAGAGTTTCATCTGTGAAGATGAATCCAACGTAGCAAGAAAGCAGTTTATCAAATTTAACTCCACAAAGGATCAACAAGGAAGTTGGTAAACAATAGTTCATCATACCCTGGAAGATGGAAACAGCTGACTCAATGAACAAAATCAAGAATAAAGTTCAGGCCTTGAAATAGATAGGTTCTTAACTATTATTTAAGCATTCAGCATCCACACACAGACACAAAGGAATCACAAGCTTAAATGATGGTCAGTGCCTTAAGCAAGACAGACACAGTGAAGCATAACAATATCAGAACTCCTTTTATTCCACAGCAGCAGACCTTTAGTATTTAGCTGGTGATGAAAGGATGCTCATGAGCATCACTTAAGTGTCACTATGACCTATTGCAGTTGTTTCACAACATCTTTATTACTGAGGCTTTTTAATTGGCTGTACAAGTATTGGAGAGCATCTCTCAAGGCATTATTCAGTTTGCTGTATTAAACATTACTTTGATACCTTTTCTTAGGCTGCTTTCCAACTGGAGGACAAGATAGAGCCATCTGCAAGACTATAGCCATATGAAGACACTTGCCTTTCAAAAACATAATCCCTTAAATGGTGCCAAGGGCATTACACACAAGAAAAAAAATCTACCATCACCTCTGAACAGCTGCAACAAAACCTGCCACTCACAAATTTCCTGGCAAAGAAAGAAGGGGGATCATCTCTGCCCAGGGAATACTGCCACTATCCTATCCAGTCCATGAAAGTCTAATTATAACATGGGCATGGAAAAGGCAAATCTGAGTACTCTGCCACACAGCTGTATTAGGCAGCCATAACCATATCACAGATGTATAAGTTCCATATGACTGAGTTGGCAAATGCAGTTGTTTCTGTATTTCCCCTTCTCTCTCCTGGTTTTGTTTTGAATTTGAGGAACTTCTGGCACCGATCTCTTTCTTCTTCAATCACATTACAATGTTGGTGCTTGAAATACATATACAGGCTGCTACACAGAATTCTTTAGAATACTCCTCTGTATTGTCTTCACGTGGTCTGTTTGGTTTTTTATTACTATTGCTGCTATTGTTATTCCCTACTTATCTCCCTGCATTGTAATCTTCCTTTTAAAAACATTTCTTATATTTTATATCATGATTTTTTGAGTCATTAGAGGTCATTTTGAGACATAGAATATTTACTCCCAAGAAGATACCTGGAAGAAAGACAGCAACCCCATGTACTTCTCATACAGCTTGCACTAAACTCATATTGACCTTTCAATATTGAAGCCACAGCCAATCTAAACTCGTTAGGCTTAATGCTTAGGCTTCCAACTTAATGCTTAGGCAAAGCACACAGTTTCACTAAGACCTGGCAGCACAGAAAGCAGTAACGTATGAAGTGCGTGTCCAGATCCAGTAGAAAGATGTGAACCCTCATCAAGAAATTCAGTGGCTTGCCAAGCTCAACAGAAACACCGTTAAGTGTTGTTATACAGTGTTATCACTAGTTATAACAAAGTTAAATTCTTTTTAAACTACACAAAATTAATTTGGAAAGTGAACGGCATGAGCATACACAGCCTGTTCAACCCAAGATGAAAAATCTTACCGTGCTCTAAGGGGTAAACAGAAGACCCTGAAGAACAATAGGGCAAGCTGGCAGATTTCACAAAAAACCAATGAGAAGTCTTATGGATTGTTCTTCCCAAAACAGCAGCACTGAGTCCTATCTCGTACAGAAAAAGACAGCTACAAATGTAGTTCTGAAAAACTAAACATCGTATCTATACTCCAGGCAGGCAGAGAACACCTCCTTGGTTAATGTGAAATGGTTCCTAACTTGGCCTTGGAGCAAATGGTCCCATGGAAAATTCTGTTCTTGATAAAAGCTGGTGCCATAGCAGGAAAAATCGCAATCTGCTGAAAGATCAACAGTGTGGCCAGGAGGCCAAGTGAAGTGATTCTGCCATTCAGCTCTAGCGAGTACTTACCTGAGTACTGTGTCCATCTCTGGAGTCTTCAACACAGCAAGGACATCGACCTGCTGAAGCAGGTCCAGAGGAGGGCCACAAAGATGATCAGAGGGCTGGAGCACCTCTTAGAATCATAGAATTGTTAGGGTTGGAAGGGACCTCAAGGATCACCTAGTTCCAACCCCCCTGCCATCGGCAGGGACACCTCACACTAGATCAGGTTGCCCAGAGTACATCCAGCCTGGCCTTAAACACCTCCAAGGATGGGGCTTCTACCACCTCCCTCAGCAACCTGTTCCAATGTCTCACCACCCTCATGGTGTAAAACTTCCTTCTTAACATCCAATCTGAATCTACCTACTTCTAGTTTTGCTCCATTCCCTTTAGTCCTATCCCTACCTGATATCCTAAAAAGTCTCTCCCCAGCTTTCTTGTAGGCCCCCTTCAGATACTGGAAGGCCACAATAAGGTCACCTTGGAGCCTTCTCTTCTCCAGGCTGAACAGCCCCAACCCTCTGTCCTCATAGGAGAGGTGCTCCAGCCCTCTGATCATCCTTGTGGCACTTCTCTGGACACATTCCAGCACTTCCAGATCCCTCTTGTAACAGGGGCTCCAGAACTGGATGCAGTACTCCAGGTGGGGTCTCACCAGAGCAGAGTAGAGGGGGAGAATCACCTCCCTCGACCTGCTGGCCACACTTCTGATGCAGCCCAGGATCTGGTTGGCTTTCTGGGCTGCAAGTGCATATTGACAGCTCATGTTGAGCTTCTCATCCACCTTTTCTTTAGGGCTGCTCTCCAGCCAATCACTGCCCAGCCTATATCAGTGCTTGGGATTGTCTTGACTCAGATGCAGGACCCTGCACTTGGTCTTGTTGAACCTCATGAGGTTGTCATGGGCCCACCTCTCCAGCCTGTCAAGGTCCCTCTGGATGCCATCCCTTCCCTCCATTGTGTCTGCAGCACCACACAGCTTGGTGTCATCAGCAAACTTGCTGAGGGTGCACTCAATGCCACTGTCCATATCACCAACGAAGATGCTGAACAAGACTGGTCCCAGGACTGATCCCTGAGGGACTCCACTTGTCACTGGCCTCCACTGGGACATGGAGCCATTGACAGCCACTCTTTGGGTGCAGCCATAAAGCCAGTTCTTTATCCACTGAATGGTCCATCCATCAAACCCAGACTTTGCCAGCTTGGAGACCAGGATGTGGTATGGGACAGCATCAAAGGCTTTGCTCAGGTCCAGGTAAATGATATCAGTTGCTCAGCCTTCATCTATTAACGTGGTGACCTTGTCATAGAAGGCCACCAGGTTTGTCAGGCAGGATTTGCCTTTGGTGAAGCCGTGTTGCATGTACCCTGTCTCCTACAAAGGCTGAAAGAGTTGGAGCTGTTCAGCCTGGAGAAGAGAAAGCTCTGGGGAGGCCTTATAGCAGCATTTCAGTATCTGGAAGGGACCTACAGGAAGGCTGGAGGACTGTTTAGAAGGGCTTGTAGTGATAGGATGAGGGGTAGTGGTTTTAAATTAAAGCAGGGTAGATTTAGGTTGGATATTAGGAGGAAGTTCTTCACAATGAGGGTGGTGAAATACTGGAACAGGTTGCCCAGAGATGCTGTAGAAGCCCAATTCCTGGAGACATTCAAGGTCAAACTTGGTGGAGCCCTGAGCAAACTGATCTAATTAGAGATGTCCCTGCCTGCTGCAGGGTGGTTGGACAAGATGATCAAGGGTCCCTTCCAACACAATGCTTTCGTGATTCTATCTTTGTGCTTGCTGCATACAAATGAAGAAGCAAGAGCTGCTTTCCATTACCTTAGAGCCACTTGAGACCCCTGGAAAAGCAGGATTTTTCCCATCTTCATGCTAGGAGTAAGCAGACAGCCAGCTCTGATTCACTGCTCAGAGGGCACCATTAACTGGAGCTGCTCTTCTCATGGCCAAGTCTGTACAAGACTGGCAGACCACAAGCATGGGAACACTACAGCAGCTGTCTTGCCATGACTGTGTTCAGGTTTCACAAGAAAATGCAATACCTGTTGATTATTAACCAGTTTGGGAGCAAAACCACACAGAGAATCAGCTGCACTCAGCAGGGGCAATGGCAACCAGGCCTTTATCACACAATTTCAGCAAGGGTTTCCTCGAGACTTTTATCTTGCTGTAAACAAATTAAAATGTATTTCTTTCCTAAACAAGGGCTCTAGCAGAATAGGACCTGCTAGAGTTTTATCACAGTGCCCTGCCAAAACAGTGCTGCCCCACTGCATGACAGCATAGTCTGGGACCATTCTGGGTGTTAGAGAGCATCTCATGCCTTTGAGACTCCACACTAATGCTGATGCATAGAAGTTGGCACCCCTTCTGTATCACCTCCACTGCTTGGGATATGAAAACCTTGCTGCAGAAACGTAAAACACCACCAAACACAGCAGCTGTCCGTCCTGCTCTCCTGAGATTGGCTCTTCGAGAGCACATCCACAGCTCAGCTGCCTGATTACAACCTCAGCTATTAGTGCAAGAACTGACAGGTATAAATGGGAACAGCGAAGTCCCAGCAAACAGCTGTGCTGCCCATTTCCCCCATTACCTAAGTCTCCACAGGCCATTAGCAAAAGGAAGCATCTGGACTTCAGCCCAGCACATGAAATGCAACCTCATCCCTGCCTCAGTAAATATCCCTGGCCAAAAGTAACAGAGAAGGGAAAGCTCTTTTTCCCAAAGCCATGCTCTCCAAAACTTGGGGAAGAGAATCCCTTCCTGATATGATCAGCTTAGCCCTCACAACAAAAAGTCAGATATTCTATGGAGCTGAGGCTGCTTGGATTTACCACACTGCATAGGCAGTGATGCTCCTTCCTTGGAAAATCGTTGTGTTTCCCTGAAGTAAAATGTTTGGGTGTGTGGGAAGAGGGACAACCAGATCACAAGAAATTAGCCACAAGGTAAGAGAAAAGCCCGTGGCTATAAGCATGTGGCCTTGCAAGTAGTCCCCACAAACACCATTCCAGGTGCCTGTATGTCTGCAGTAGTGATAATCCATAAAATTAAGCTGATATGTCAATGGAAAGGATGCTTACCATATTATTAAAGATGGGAAACAAAATGCTTTCTGTATCCCACTAAGACAGCAAGAAAGCAGTTTACCATCAGGAAAAACCTGTTCTTCCACTTCCCAAGCTCTCTGGAGAGTTTATGTCTTTCCAAAAACAAAACAAAAAAGACAGTAAGAATGCTTTGTTTAAACGCTCAAAAAATACTTTTCAGAATCAAAAGCCTCACTACTGATTTAAATTCCAAGTGCTGCCAGATAGATGAGCTCAGCTAGGAACCACTACTGCTCACCTCAGCAAAGTTGTGAAGCCATTGTCAAACTTCATTATCTGCAGGTACATTGAAAATATCACTACTGTTTGATTCTACTTTCCCGTTATTATTATGCAGAATTTACCAAGGTCTTTAAAAGCTACACCTCTGCTTCATGCCTTGCCTTACATAGATCTGGAGACTTGCAAAACAATTCAGAAAATCTAATGATAGCAACTTGCAGTTCCTGCCTCTCCCACAGATACTAATCCTTTCATTCTTACTCAGTTTTACAATACTCACTATCAACCTCTTGACTTCGCTCCACAGGTTGCCTTGAAGTCACTCTACTAAAATATTTTCCTCTGTAATGGTTTCCTGCTCCAATGACTTCTAAGCTCTGCAAAAGAAAACTTTCAACCACTAAACCCCTCCAAATAACAAACTCTTCTGCCATTGCAGAGAATAGGGAAAGTTCACACACATTACATTCTGCTCTTCATATTCGAGCAGCCACTGCTCTGAGGAGATTTTACCCCCCGAGTGTATACTCAGCGTATATATACACTGTGTTTAGCAAATTATTGTTACATTTGCAGGTTTGTTTCAGCTGCCATTTGATCCAGTCTGTAAATACAGGTAATGCATACACCTTTGAAATGAAAGGCATTAGCTAAACACTATCTAAAAAATGCATTTTCCACTTTTCATCCCTAATTCTGTTCACATAGTAAATATTTACTTTTCAGGGTAAAATCTACTTTATGTATTTTTACACTTCTTGTTACAAATAAGGACATTGACAGAAGGCAAAAAGAGGAGTAAACAGACAATTTAGTATGACACCAGGGTCACACACCTAACACATCTATCTGCAAGGCATCATGAAAGGAAGGAAAAAGAGGAGGCAGTAAGAATAAAATGTGCTACCAATCATATTCATTAGACAGCAGAGTCCCAATTAGTAATTTATGACATAGAGATAATAAGAGATTTACTGGAAGGAAGCATGGCTATAATGGTCTGAAACTGAGAGAGCAGCATTGTACAATATGCACGAAGGGAAGCCAGAATCCAAATTCTGCATGCCCCAACGGAATTGCACTGAACAAAGAAACCCTACTGAAGCAACCACGTGATCTCACTCCTCTGCCTGCAGACTTCAAATTAGTCATTAAGCCACTTCACATTCTCAGCATCAGTAAATAGGGAAATAACTCCATGTCAATAGCTAATTCAATTTACATACAGAAAACTCATGTTTAACAAACAAAGTATGTCAATAGCAGATCTATGCTTCCACAGTAGCAGTAGCTAGGAGGCTCAATAAAGAAATGTTTCTCCCTGACAGCATTTTTCAGGTGAGCCTTTAATGGAATCTCTGCTAAAAGAGAAGGGGAAAAATTAAATGAAGTGTTAAATAGTTAATATTACATAGAACTAAGCAAACACATCCAACTAAGGATACTACCATGCTTAACATGGGCACAGTAAGTAGCCTTTGTTCAGTGCCAGAGGGCCAAATTTTATCTCGTGTGACTGCTGATTTACAAAGGGCACATTCATTTGGAATACATAAGGGTTTTGCAGCAGTTTTCCTTCAAGAATATTGAATAGTATTACAACATACCCTGGGCTCAATCCTTATCTAAGTGACACAGCATGAAAGGGCTGCTTTCTGGAAAAAGATACAAGATACTAAGGATGAACTTGGAAATCACTATGGCAACTCCACAGGTTCCCTTCCGATCACCTTTGAGGTGGTAAGGAGGTAAGGAAACCTCTTTCCACAAGAGTCCTTAATATGCATTACGGTGGAAAACAGGAAAGGCCACAAGGTTTGCTTGAGGAAACCCAATGTTAAAATGAAAAAAAAAAAATCCTGAGAAGCGCTTCGGAGGTGTTATACACTTCAGTAAATTTCATTTGAAAGGCTGTCAGAGACCCAAGTTATGGTGAGCATAAAAAAGCCTAACCAAGTGTGCTTAATTTGTGAACAAAGTCAGAATTAACCTTCAGGTTTTTCTGTTGTACTCTGTGAGTACAAAACATTGTTTGCGGTGCTTTCTGTCTCATTCATCACAATTAATTTATCTCAGTCCTAATAAATCCTTTTGTCTTACACCAACCCACTGCAATTCCAGTAGCCACTTAAGATCAAACTTTTGACTTAATTTTACCAAAGAGAACAGAGGCTGATTTATCTAAATTTAAAGAGGGAGGAAGCCAGTGGGAATACAATACTTGCTTCTGACCTCTCTTTAGACTGGAATCATCAGTAGCATGTAAGAGCGTGTTATTTTCAGTGCCCAAGCATAACTTTGATAGAACAAGCACTGAGAAGTAAGAAAAAAGTGACATTGTTGGACAGGGTCTTCATCTCAAGCACACAAACACCATTCATAAGCATTTGGGGGTCACTTACATTCTCTCAACCCAACATGACCACAACATTTAAAGTAACCACAAACCTCTAAACTCATCTTTTTTCTTTTTAAAAATCAAAAATTTATTTCAAACATCACAACTTTTCAGTTTCATAAAAGCCTGAAAGCCCTACCAACAGTAAAAATCTACTGCAACATCAACTGGAAAACCACTGTCAATGCCTTCTAGAAGGAACCACAATTTTAATTTCAGCAATGAGATGGCAGAAAACCTGTACAACATAATTAAAGGGACTTTATTATTTAAACAATAAAAATTTAATAAACTAGAACTACTCCCATTTTCATGAGTTCCCTTAAGTTCAGTTTCAAATTAGCAAGTAAGTGAACGGATACTAAAAGACAGAACCAGAGATGTGTCACAGCATACTTTGGTCATTGGTCTCATTTACTTTTAATTACCAGTAGTGTTTGCTGGTATATGTTCTGCAGTATATTTTGCAAAAGCCTTTACTATAAAAGCACTTTACTACAGCGCTCTTAAATCACTGTTCAGAAGCACAGCAAAAAGTTACTCAGACACTTGTACACCAAGGTTAGCATGGATTACCAAAACATGAATGAACTGCTTTCCATTGGCAAGGACAACTGAAGTGTTTGCAGAAAAGTCTGGCTGGAGCTCAGAGAGTTGCATATGCCAGACACCCCAAAAGGCAGTGGAGGCACCTAGCGAGTGACATGCCTTTCTTCCCCAGCTCTCCTGGGAAAGGTGAAGTTTTGGAGGCTTTTTTCCAGCATTTCCCTACAATTGCTCCAGTGTATCGCCAGCACCAGTGGTAATGGGGCAGCTGTAGTGCAGGCCAGCTGATGACTACTGCACTGAGAGAGAAGAAGGAGGGCAGCTCATCCACATAAGAAGATGCAGTCTTATGAAACTCAGTTACTAATAAAAGTATAAGCAGGGCTTCCCTGTTAAGATGGTAGTTTACTTTTTCTCTCTTTAAGCCAAACTTGGGGATACTATATGGGTGACTTTTCTAAAAGCACCATGACTTCTGTCTTCGCAGTTGGCTGTTTTTAAATAAATCAATGAAACATCTTTGTATCAATATACTTTCACACTGACTGAAGTGGAATTAAAGGATATTTTTTCACCTAAAAGACCCTAAATTCCCCTATACTCAACACGACCCAAAATCACGAACTGCCGGCCCTCCCGGCCTGAAGGCAGCGTCCAGCCGAGCCGCCCACCCGCCCCCGCTGCGTGAAGCGCTGCTGGCCCCGGCCCTGATGGTGCTCGGACTCGCTCCCCAGCGGCCACAGCCCGTTCACGGGCTTCACTCGGCGCCTCGCATCCGTTGCTGCCTCGCCGGCCCGGCACCGTGAGGAGGGTGAGAGGAAGATGGTAACGGCGGGTTTCCATCGCCGTTAATCTCTCTAACCTCCTTATGCCGCCGGCCTGGCCCACCCTCCCCAGCCCCGGGACCCTCAACCGCCACCCGCTCACCTGAGCTCACCGCCTCCCCCGCGTCGCCGCGGCGCCGCCTGTCGGTACCGCCCAGCCGGGGCTGCGGTCGCCACATCCCGGTCCCCCCCCAACCTCACTGGGGCGGAAAGCTGTGGTGTCGCCGGCCCCTCCCAGCTGGGGGCGGGCCGCAGGCAGCTCCACTGCCTTGGGGAAGAAGAGGGCTGCGAACAGGCGAGCGGGTGGGCCCGGCGTGGGAGGGTGCTGCGGGTCGTGGAGGGGCGGGAGGAGCGGTGCTGCCAGAACTGTCTTCCACGCAGAGGCCCGACCGTGGAGGTGGGCCCCGAAAGAAAAGGTTCGTCAGGCCAAAGGAGGGTCCCTGCCCTTTGGTGGTCTCGGGCTGTCTAGTTTCTGTATCCTAGGGTCTGCCGGATGCTGGCGTTAAGACGGAAGCGCAGGCGACTACGATCTCACTCCCCATCTGTATCAGCCCGAAGGGACCAGCACACTAGAAGAGCCAGCTATACCACACATGCAGAGGCACATGGCCTCCCTCTTGCGTGTCGTGGGGAGCTGCAGTCCCAGCATCGTGGAGATATGAGTATACCAAATACATACACTAAATACGCTATTGAGAAATCATTTGTTTTCAAATTTAGCCATTCTATGCATTGCTCGGGTCTTACAGCCATCATGTGACCATTCAGAAGCCCAACTCTGGCTCTGTGTAGCATGTGAGATACTTGCTGAATTCAGCAAGGCATGCATACAATTTGATAGTATGGTTACTCATTTGCTTTAGGTAGCCAGTGGTCCATATGTATTTTTGTTACTTTTGCATGGCTTCATATCTCTTCATGTCAAAGAATAGCTTTTCCATTTTGCGGCAGGTGCTATCATTTGTATGCATGTATAGGTTTTGGCTGGGATAGACGTAATTTTCTTCATAGTAGTTCATCAACAAGAACCAGAAGGAGAGTATAGGCCTGACATGAGTACCATGAAAATTATGGAATGGTTTATCCTGAGTGTACTCACACGCCATGTGCAAGACAGCCAGGGGATCAGACCCAGCCAGCATGGGTTCATGAAAGACAGGTCCTGCTTGACCAGCCTGATAGCCTTCTATGACCAGATGACCTGCCTAGGAAAAGTTGTGGATGTTGTCCACCTGGACTTTAGTAAATCCTTTAGTAAACTATCTCCTGCAGTGTTCTGCTGGAAAAGCTGTCAATCTTCAGCTTAGATGTACACTTCACTGGATTTAAAACTGGCTGGATGGCCAAGTCCAGAGAGTGGTGGTGAATGAAGTTAAATCCAGTTGGCAGCTGGTCACAAGTGGTGTTCCTCAGGTCTCAGTTTTCAGGCCAGTCTTATTTAATATCTTTGTCAATCTGGATGAGTGGATCGAGTGTACCCTCTTCTTTCAAGTAACTAGCAATAGGATGAGAGGAAGTGGCTTCAGACTGCACCAGGGGAAGTTTAGATTGTACATTAGGAAACATGTCTTTACTGAAACACTGCTCAGGCATTTGGGCAGGCTGCCCAGGGAAGTGCTGGAGTCACCGTCCCTGGAAGTGTTCAAAAAATATGTTAAAGTCATATTTCAGGACACGGTTTAGTGGTCATGATAGTGGATAGTGCTGGGCTGATGGTTGGACTTGATGTTCCTAGAGGTCTTTTCTGGTTTGGGTTTGTGACTAATGTTGGTAACGCAGGAGTGTTTTGGTTACTGCTGAGCAGTGCCTCAAAGCCCTTTGTACTTCTCGTGCTGCCCTGCCAGCCAGTAGCCTGGTGATACACAAGCTGGGAGGGGTCACAGCTGGAACAGCTGACTCCAGTGACCAAAGGGATATCCTGAACTGTATGTCCATATAACCTCCTGCCCAGCAATAAAGTCAGGGGTAAAGAAGGAGGAGGGGAGAACATTCAGAGTTGTGACATTTGTCTTCCCAAATAACCGTTACGCATGATGGAGCCCTGCTTTCCTGGCAATGGCTGAACACCTGCTTGCTGATGGGAAGTAGCAAATGAATTGTTTGTTTTGCCTTGCTTGTGCATGTGGCTTTTGCTTTACCTATTAAACTGTCTATATCTCAACCCATGAGTTCTCCTATTTTTCCCTTTCTGAATCCTACCCCATCCCACCTAGGAAGAGGGGAGAGTAAGCAAGTTGTTGCATGGAGCTTAGCTGCCTACCAGAGTTAACCCACAACAATATACAGCAAGTAATTTCAAGTAAATTTTTGTAAGATCACTGTAACTTTCCTGAGGCTGTCCCCTTGTATCGCTCCCCTGGTCTGGGGGAGCTGAATGTAGTTGTAGACCTC
The DNA here is from genome assembly GCF_027791375.1 of Indicator indicator. Taxonomy (NCBI): domain Eukaryota; kingdom Metazoa; phylum Chordata; class Aves; order Piciformes; family Indicatoridae; genus Indicator; species Indicator indicator. Next base: position 30,789,891 of record NC_072011.1, on the reverse strand, counting down.
TCATAACAAGGTACCATTGGGTGACAAGTGAAGGCACAAACCTTGTTGCCGTATAGCAAAGAGATTCCAGAAATGCAGAGGGCAGAGAATCTCAGAAGTCTTCCCAGAAGTCCTTTATTATAGCATTGTAGAATCCCTTGCATTACAGAGTTTCAGAGTTTCAGAGTGTCCTTGACAGTAGAAGTCCAGGAAGCCCTTAACAGATGAAGCAGCTAACAGAAGTCAGTCTAGAGCATATCCCTTGCAGCATCCCTAAACCGAAGCCCTAGCCAGACAAGTAGCTAACTAACAGAAGCAGAAGTCCCTAGCAGCCCTAAACCCCCAAGCTTCCTAACCTAAGTTCCTAACCAAAGTAACTATCGCTCAGAGTGGCTGTTTATATATTCTTTGTTATCAATCGCTTAACCAGTAAAATCCAACCACATACATAAGCTAAAATCTTTTCCCAGTAAGAGGTGCCAGCATGTCAAGGAGGTGGATTCTGCAGCATGCTCCAATCATAGGGTGCCAGCATGAGGATGTTGTTCTTGGCACACATGGAATGTTATTGTTTTGCTCTGTGCAGCGTGCTAAGGAATTGGTCAGCTAAGGAATCATGCACTCTGGACATGTCCAGCAGCTGCCCTCAGAACAGTGGCTGCAGCACCCCTGACCTTACATATCATTGCAACAACATGAATTTCTGCTAAACTCGCTTGTCCTATGTTGTGGTTTAGTTAATCTTAGTCCTCCATCATTTCCTGTATACCTTCTCCTTAGTTAACATATGCATCACCTTTTGCTATCCTTAGTATTTCTCTACTGACAGTTCCATTCCTATTGATACCCCTAATTACAAGCCTTATATAGGCTTATGACTGTCCACTGACTACAGCTTTTTATTGACTTTGCTCAAGTAGTACCTGCTTTAATCATGGATCATCATATGCACTGTATTAGCCGTGTGCATGAAATCAAGGTGACCTCCATCCATCCTAGCCTTCAAGAATGCTTCTGCCTTCTTAGATGCAGCAAAGACTATTATAAGTTAAAAATACCTGTGCAGATGGAAGTTTTCATAACATCCAAAATTTATCTAACAACTGACAATTTATTGGTGTTCTCTAGTTTCAGTCCATTTATTAAGAAATACAGGACATGGTAAAGGAGTTTTAACCTCATCATCCAGTCTGTGCCCTTCCTGCCTTGTGAGAGAAAACAACAAGCAGCTATGCCTCACGTGCCAAAAATAGCCTTCTTCCTTCAGCCTTGCTGTAGTTCGTCTGATTCAGATGATGTCAGTGCTAGCTTCCATCAGTCAGAGAGAAATTTGTTGTAAAAAGGCAGCTGTTTTGATGCAGACAAAGGGTCCAGCCTTGTCTGCAACTCAAACTCAGGGCAGTTGCCTCAGCAAGAGTAGAAAAAAGCAGCACACACAACACTTCTCCTTTAAACTCTCCCACCTTCTGACGAATGTCTGCACAGAGGCTTCCTCAGTGCAGTTCAGTTTGCCAAGTCAGTAACCCACAGTGGATTTCATGCTCTCGAAGTATTCGCACAGGCCATCCTTAAACCTGCCTCTGCTTTTGGTCCACACAGCATGCATGGATGAAGGGTTCCACAAGTTCACCAGCCCTGAGCCTGGTTGTGGCTCACTGCCTTTGAAAGATACCAGATTCTTGTGCTTCCCAGTATGTCTGTGCCTCTGATGATTTCCATACGTGTTATTACATCATGTGATCTCATTTACAAACTTTGTGGTGTAAGGGTGTAGGTTAGCATTGGATTTCTACAATCTTTGTGTCACATCTTTGTGTTTCCTGTTGTGTTCTGTGTTCCTTTACCAACAGTCTGTAACACTTGTTTTGTTCTGACTGTTGCCACACACTTAGCTGATATTTTCTGGTATGTAACTAATTTCCACAGTTTGCTTCTCAGTGGCAGTGATCATCTCAGAGTTTTTCATCGTATATATGAAGCTAAGATTGTTCTTACTGGTAGGTGCTGATTCAATTTATACACAGTGAATTTCATGTGTTGTTTCATTGTCCAGTTATTCAGCCTCATAAATTCCTTCTGCAGTTCTTTGCAGCCAGCCCTTGTTTGTGCTACCACAAATAACTCAGCAGCAGCAGGACACTTGTTTCAGGAGTTTATATGTTGAACAGCAGAGCTTTCTAGAGATGTCGATCTGTCCAAAGCTAACAAAAGGTTACTATTCTCTAAACTAACATTCAAAAGAAGCACAGCATATCTGTACTCAGAAAGAAGCCTTGCTAATGGGTTCTTTGCATTTGCCCCGAATCCACTCCAAAAGTTAATCACAGCATCATAAAATGGGTTGGCTTAGAAAGAACTTCAGCACTTCTCCTTCAGGTGACTTTGCCTTACTTCACGTGTACTCACATGAAAGTGTATAACAAAGAAGTCCCACCACAGCAGAATACTCAGCAGGCTGTAATTCATTGCTTCATAGATAATCAGTGGTATGTGTGAATATTGTGTGTGTATATATATACAAATATATACATATATATTGAACAGGACAATCTGTTCCTTTATCAAGAGAGAAGCTGGGTTTGGATAATCGCTGTCATTCAGGTGTCAGGCTGTTGGAAAGGAGTTGTAAGGAGGTTGCAGATAGTTTCTACTGGAGAGTTTAAGCACACCTGGAGAAAAAGGTGCCAAAAGTAGATTTGTGAAGCAAATCCTAGTAGGTGAGAATAGTACTTTGGGGGTTTAATGCTGTTTGAGTTGTGTTTGTCATAGGAGATCTGATTCAAATAACATGATGAGACATTTGGAGGTTACAAAGAAATCTACCTACCTACAGTTTGCCCTAATGTGCTGTTGGGCAGTACTTACTTGTTTAATGTGATAGATTGTGTAAGAAACTACAAAGAAGAGCATATCTAACAGCGGATATCGTATGGCTATCTTCTGGTTTTGGTTAGACAGGAGGTAGCTGGAGTATTTTGCCATTTCATAATTTAGAATTTTCATTATGATGGTATATAGAGGCACAGCTTCCAAACGAAATAGTCTTGACTGCTCCCTCCCCTACTTCTGCAGTTGTGCCTTCCTTCCCTTCCCTCGAGAAGAGTGTTTCTCTGACTCTACAGTAAACTGGGAACAGATGTGGATTTAAACCTCTCTTTTTTTTCACTATAAGCCTTTCTCCAGTTGAAAGGGACTGTGAAACTACAGCATTACGTGCTGGATCAGAAATCCCACCAAATTTTAACAATCCTTCCTGTCTACTAAAGGCAGTGCTGCTGCCTCTTTCCTTCTCAAATGACTTCCTGAGCCCTCGTGCCAGCTCAGAATTGCCCCCTTTGTTTTCCACTCCTCGTCTCAGCCTCTCTGCTTCTTATTGTCTGCACATAGCTGCTTCTTTGTATGATACCTTCACTTCCAATTGACATCAGTGTATGAAAGCTCCCCCCTGCACCTGCTGCCATAGTGAACAGATTTCCTGTAGCTCTGTTCCTTGTGACCTCTGGTTCATCTCATAGCTCAGCTGCGCACTCTGCTTTTCTTTTTCTTGCATTCATCTTTGTTTTTTGCTCTTTACCCCATCACTGCTACACCACAGACCTTTTCTATTTCAGTAGTAAATAACATATTCACCAAAACATGCCACTGAAGGGAAGCCAAGTCTACTTACAAATTCAAGTCAAATTCAGGAAAGAAAAAAAAAAGGGGGATTGCCTAGTATAAAAGTGAGGAAAGCCTAGGCGCCTAGGCATGTTAGACATTTATTTTGATCTCTCCAGGATCAAGGCATCTTGATCTTTTTAAGCTAGGCTTACATCTGGCACTGCAGCATCTACCACAGAGCACAAGAGTAAATAACAGTCATGCTCATGTCCTCATACAATCACAGAATATATCCAGTTGGAAGAGACCTCAAAGATCATCCCATCCAATCTTCAAACCAGTACTGAAGGGTCAACACTAAACCATGTCCCTAAGCACCAGGTCCACACGCCACTTGAACATCTACAGAGATGGTGACTCCACCACTGCCGTGGGCAGACTATTCCAGTGTTTGGTAACCCTTTCAATGAGGAAATATTTCCTAGCATCCAGCCTGAACCTGCCCTGGCACAGCTTGTAACTGCTTCCTTTAATGCTCTTGCTTGTCATCAAGGAGAAGAGGCTGGCCCCCTCCTCACTCTACACTCTCTTTAAGTAGTTGTAGAAAGCAATAAGGTCTCCCTCCCCTTAGCCTTCTTTTCTCCAGACTGAAAAATGCCAGCTCCCTCAGATGCTCCTCTTAGATTATGTGCTCTGGGCCCTTTGTGAGCCTCCTTGTCCTTCTCTGGACATGCTCCAACACCTCAATATCCTTCCTATAATGAGGGGCCCAAAAGTGAACAAAATACTCAAGATGTGGCCCCACCAGCGCTGAGCACTGGGGGATGATCACCTCCCTGTCCCTGCTGGCCACAGTGTTTCTAATACAAGCCAGGATGCCATTGGCTTTCTTGGCCACCTGGGCACACTGCCAACTCATGTTCGACTATCAACCCACAGTAGTGTGGGCTAGCAGTAATTTTAAGTCATTAAGTGAACAAAGAACACAACTGGGAGAACTGAAAGTAGGAGCATTGGTTGTTTAAAAAGCAGAATAAGCATATTTTTCTCAGCAACTATCATTTATACTGTAGTAACCCCCCCAAATCCCAAATTTATTTGCTTCATGCTCTTGTCACAAATTGGGGTAAGCATTACAGTACTGCCTCTAAATAAACAACCATTCCTGCATTTATATTTTTATTTCTGGAGACAGAACTATTTTCTATTGAACTGCCATTATTATGGTGGGTTTTTTTTCCAACAGCAGGTGTGTATTTGGATTTGAGCTTGCCATTATTTGGCTGTAGCATTCGTTTTCGTAGTACTTACCCCTTTAACATCTTACCCATAAGATGATCATTGTATACACCCATTTTCCTGCATGGATTGAGTCAATCACCCCAGGAAGGCCTGGGGTCTGGGCAGTCACAGTGATTGTGGCACTTCAGACCTTCACAGAGCTGTAGCAACAGCTTGTCCCATCCTGCAACACTGGCACACAGCTGCTCTTGTTGGCTTTCCCACACTTGTATTAGTCCACAGCTGACCACATCAGTGCTATCAAATGACCTGCAGGTGCTGTGATGCAGGGAAAAATGCTGGCTGAAGAATCATCCTGTGATCTGCCCACAGCTGGTTAACACAGTACATGTCCTGGGCTGTACAAAGCCCCTCAGAGCTGTCACACACCCAGCCATGCAGAACATTTGAACATGTCAGCTTTAGCAATGAGTTACTGACACATTTGTTTTTCCCATTTTCATGTACTTTACTTGCACAAATACAAGACATTAAAAATGCAAGTGTATAAAGAATGTTCCTTGCCGGACAGGGAACTGCATGCCAGAAACCCAAAGGGTGCCAGAGCAAGATTGCAGTCTGGAGATTGAAAGCCCAGTGCATTAATTGGGTCTTCAGCTCTAGGCTGGGGTCTGGTTTCAAATCCAATTTGATCCATGCATATATGTTCTGAGACTGTCCTTGGCATTTACATCAGGAAGTGCAGGTTATTTTCTGTGATTGCCTGTGGCTGTGTTAACAGTAATTGCAGGGGATTTCTGCTGCTCTGTTAAAACAACTCTGCTGTGACCTGAAGAGCTGGTGGAGCAGCTGGGGGAACTTGCTGACATGGGCAGACTGAAGCACTTAATGCAGGGAGTGCACACTGCCTAACTCTGAGCTTGTGGCATATCCAGCAGACTCTCGGACACACTCTTGGACATTAAGAGTTTATCTTAGCCTTCCCTCTGCCCAGAGGAGGTGTCACACATCTGGAATCTAACATGCTGTAATTGGCCATGATTAGGTGATTGAATCCCACCATGAGGTTTTACCCCAGTATAGGTATTTATACCCTAGGTGGTGAAAGCTGGTATCTTCTTCCTTTGAATAAACTAAATAAAGTGAACTCTGCAGCAGTTGATGAAAGGCCTTTTTTTCCCCAGGTCTTGTTTTCTGTGACTCTGATGTGCTGTCAGAGAATTCTTCAGTGCTCTTTTTCAGTGGGAACACTCCAGTGGGATGAGTATTCCAGCAATGGTTTCATGTGGTGCTTTTGATCATTACCCACCTCTCACCAATTGTGTCTTCAAAGACAGTCAACACCTTTTCTGCAGTCACACTGGGAGCTCCTACTGAGTTGCTTCTCTGTTCTGACCTCTCCAAAGTGTTTCAGAGTCACTGCTTACCTTTTGAAACTCACTTTCCTGCTTTTTATGTATCTAATTTAGCTAGATATCTTAGGACTGTACTAAGACATCATTTACCTGGGTGGGCTGGCTACTGAGAAGTCGTGGCCACTCTAGGTGACTCTTCATTATCTTTTGTCAACTGGTCAGTGCCTCTTTGCACCATCCAATTTCTTAGCAGAAATGTTATGTTTACTCTCAGATTTTGGTAAAATCACTAAACAGCAACAAGTCTTATACTGCTCTGTGGTAGTTTTAGGCTATGCCTTCAAAAATTTTCCACAGGTCTTGAACAGAAAGCAGTAGAATGTAAATAAATCACTATTAGATGTTAAAAGGAATATAATGATAACTCTAAACAATCCCATTGGAGAGATAATGGACTTAAACCAGTTGTACAAAACAATCTTTCTCTCTTCTAGCTTCCTCGCTCTGGGAGTCTCATGGTAGGGTCAAAACAGGCCCAGCACAAACCCAGACAGGCCCTAGGGTGTCTAGACATGGTCCCCCTCTCGCCTCTCCTTCCCGCAGAAAGTCAGGGCAACACGGGGAAAGGAACAAAGGGGACAGGACCTGTGCATGTCTGGTAAACAAGTTGTTTACCTCAGGTATGAGCATGTGTACTGGCCACTGCTCCCCCAGAAACAAGACCTTTGTTTCTGCCTTTTATGGCCACAGCCTGGCAGAACCATTTTCATTGGGCAGCTCTATGCTGCCCCATTGTCCCAGATGGATCTCAGGCAAGATACATGTACAGGCTGACTTGTAGTCGCCTTCGCCTTGCCCTTACACCTTGCTCGAGCCTTGCTCAAGCTGTGCTTGAATCGCCTTTCTGGACACGTCTTGCATGAAGCTACCTCGAGTTGCCCGACCCTGCCTCAAGTGCCCAGTCCAAAGCCTGGGATAAAGCCACGAGCCCACAACACAGCAAGCCAGAGAAGCCACGAGCTTAGGAGCCAAGCCTGCTTCCCCTTGCCACTGGAATCGTGCCGTGCCTCAGTTTACCCAGGACAAAGCAAGTGCCTGTCGCAAAGAATGTGTTGTGAACCACCTGCCGTCCGCTGAAGCCAGATGAGCCCTGGGACAATGTGGCACCCTTCTGGGCGGCAACCTGCCATGCCAGTGCCGCTTGAGAGTGTCCCAAAGCCTCATAGCTAACATAGCAGCAGCAGCATTCCCTGTGTGGGTAGAATCAGCTGTGAGTAATTAATTCATTGCCTCTTGGGCTTAAGGGTTCCTATCGAGTCTCCCCCACTCCATGCTGTGGGTGAGAGCTATTTCGCTCCTGGGGATCCTCTCTTTCCATGTTATTTGCTCCCAGTTTGGATAGAATTGTTGTATTTGGCCCAAAGACTGTGCATTCCTATTGTAAATATATATTCCAACTGTACAACAGTCCTATTTATTGAGCTTTGGCAATTTTTCATATTAATAAAGGGCTACTAGTATTGTTATTAATACCCACTTGCCATATCATTTGTTGGTTAAGTGCAATCCCTTAACAGGGAGATACTAACTTTATACTTCTGCTGGCTTCTGCTGACCTTGGCTGCATTGTTTTGGCTAAATCTAACAAAATATCTTTCTGCTCTTTTCTCTTGTCCCTTTGTGTCCAAGGGGAGGCAGGGAGTGAAGAAGCTATTAGCTCCCCTGGTTTTTGGCCAGGGGGGGTTCTTGTGCTCTTTATAAATTGTGAATACCTGTAAATACTGTGTATTTTGTACATACTCATTGCATTTCACTGTAGATTGTAGTTTTGCTTGTAAATACAGCTTCATTTGCTTCCAGCTGGGCTGGTCTGGCAAATTTAGTGTTGGGGGGAATTTTCAACCCACCACATGCTCCATGCAGAGTTCACTACGGTAACTCACATTCCTCAACAGTTCTCCTTGGACAAGCGTTCCTTTTCAGCCCACCAGGTCTCATACCACTGAATATCTTGATCTTGCACAGTTTTACTCTTTCTTTTTCTGAAACGAACATTAGGCTGTTGTGTGATACTTGTGCAAATAACTGAGAGAAAACTCTTACATTTATGATGATCCATATCCACCAAACTTGTGCTCTCATCAACAATCAGTACAGAGCCCCAAGCCTGATGAGACATGTTTTCATTAATGTGTTCTGAACTTATACATCAGCATCCTCAGTTCACAACTCATTGGGTTCTTTACCAGTAATTAAGTTATTTTAGTGGCTTTGCCCAGGGCAGAGGTTAAGCCAACCTGCCTAGAATTCCTTGAGGCTAGTCTGTGGTATTGGGAAGAAGCCTGTCATTAGCACAGCCTGACCTTAGGCCCAGCACAGAGACGTCCTTGGCCAAAACCTGTGACTGGGGAGGAAGCAAGCAACTCAGGCCAACCAATTTCTTAATATTCATTACATCTTCCCAAGATACTAAAGGACTGGAAAGTACCTCAGATGTCTTCATAAATTTTTAGTACCATACTTCTGCTTTCTCATTCTTTGTAATTACCAGCAGTTGGAACAGCTACACTGAGTAGTGAATCCGACCCATCACTAAGATTTGTCTCTGCCTAAGATTTCTCAAATGTATTAGTCTTCCCAGTTGTTGGCATCACACACTCACCACTGTAGTGCTTGCCTGAGAACGTGCAGATGGTCAGCATAGCAGGCATCCAGATATTTCTGAGGCAATGGGGAAAAAAACCCAATCAAACATACTGTCTTCTGTGACCTTTATACACCTTGCTTGTTCACAGGTATTTTTCTGACTGTGCAAACCTAAGAGCCGGTAGTGCTGTTTTTTCTGCCTGATTAGAATCGTAAAGGAAATGTTTCTCTGGTTGGTTATACAAACCACATGTAACAATTCTGGGAAACCTGATTGTCAGAAATAGATTTACTGTTTAGGAAATAAACTATATGAATTAAAAATTCTCCTCATTTTATTCTCCAATTCAGGAAATGCCATGAAATGACACGAAGATTTTTATTTGTTAATGCCTGGAAAGAGGAAGGCTAAGTTCCATTTCAGACACCATCAGATAATACCTTTGCCAGAGGATGTTATTACAGTTTTGGGCTAATTATACAATATAAATAATGTGCCTTCTGCTGTACAAAAAATACCTACTGGCTGGAAGCAATTATTGTGAGATAATAGATGGAATTTTGCCAGCTGGGCTTGTCAGGCATTTGTAATTTACATTAGTGCATAGCACTATCTCCTGGCTTAGCCAAGGCTCTATTGCTCTATTTGTGAACCTATTTTATGTATCAGTGGTAAAATTACAGGGCTGAAGTAAACCATGCAGTGAACTAATGTAAACTAAATCCTCAGAAGAGATTAATTTCCATTCAGGAAGTAAGCATCACCTTTAAATGGATTACATTCAATGTGAGCGAATTATTTTTTCCAATGATGAGGCCAGCTTTTCAACTTGCCAGTGGCTCAATGCCAGGATTTAACTTAACAGGTTAATAAAATATTGATTATCAAAGGCACCAGGTCAGCCACACACAGAACAGCAGCCGGAGGGCAGAGAGCAAGCTGTAACAGCCACCACCACAACAGTCACCTTGGTCAGATACAAGGCCAAGCAATTACGCTTCTCTGTTACATCATTTACTGCAGTCAGTACTGAAGTTAGCAAAAAACACTCCCAAGAGCTATCAGGGCCAAAGAACACGTGGATGTGGACCCAGTTTTCCTCTGTCACTGACTTCATGTAACTTCAACAAGTGTTTACATTTGTGAATCAGCAAGCCATAAAAGCTGTGACCCAGGCTAGAGGTGAAGTTCTAGGAAAGTTCTGGATAAAGTCATGCAGGCAGATTGGTGGCCCAGATTTCTACATAGAAAATAGACCTTTATTGTGTAACAGCTTGTCAGCAAACGCAATATAAAATAGAAAATGCCTACAGAGAAACACTGGGAGGGATGTTATAATGTCACCTGTACTGCCTTGGTCTGATCACCAAGAGTTGGAAAAAAATCTCTTTGGGAACAAATGTTTGGATGGAGATAAGGCTACGTTTGTGGTTCATGGTTCCTGTGTGATTTGCTATGGAAAGGCTAAACATGACTCCATTCAAAATGTTGAAGTTATTACCTGGGAGAGATTCTTCCAGTGAAATAAAAGCCTTGGAAACTGGGCAGATGTCTGCATCTAAATGGTTCAGTGAGAATGAAAGTTTTGCTTCCCTTTTCGCTCTCATTTCCTTAACATGACACTTATTTTTAGAGTGAAAGAGGAACAGGAGCTTAAATGCTCCCTTGGCTTATTGAAGTCAGACCAAATGCTTTGTCTGAATAATAATTGCCTCTATAACAGCACAGAGCCAGGACTTTGGGGTGGGGAAAAGTTGCTCCAAGTCTCTGTCAGCAAGTCAGCTGCTGTGCTGCAAGCATAACTCCTGCTGACTGTCAGGGTGTGGGTAGAAGTCTGCCACCTGGGAGGGCAATGTTGGTTAGAGGGAAGATGCTGATTCATGCTCCCCACCTATCTGACATGTGCCAAAAGACTGTGCAAAAGCGGAATTTGTACTAAAAAGCTTTTGACCCCCAATTCAAAGCTCAGAAAGCGCGAGCACTGTGCAGAGACTGAGTTGAGAAATGAAATCCCTGAGCAGAATCAATTCTGTTCTAGCTCAAATTAGGACCCAAGAAGGTAAGGCAGCATACCTCCCCTTTCAATTTTCTCCTTAATTCCTTTATGCAGACTGTTCAAGGGTTGCTGGCTCTTCAGACACTTGTAGTGTGATGATATTCTTTGAATCATAAGTTTGCAATCAACGTAACTGTCATCAGCATTTCCCCTGGACTTCTGTGGTATAAACTAAGCCAGGTGACCATCCCATCTTTCTGGCCATCCATGTGGGTGAGATAGAATAACGTGACTTCTCAGGGTTTTGTCAGTATTTACACTGCCAGAGAGGAATACAATCTGTGATGGACGACTACTCGCTGCAATGGGGAGGAGATAGTGAGCCTGGCCCCTACAGAGCAGAGCCTACTGGAGAAGGCGTTGGCACTCTGGTAGTCCTCTTCTCTGGGTGGCTACCAGATGAATGAAGACTCCCTCTTCAAAAGAAGTCACATAGAAAAGACAAGGGGCAATGGGTAAAACTTACTCCTGGAGAGATTCCAATTGGACTTCAGAAGAAAATTTTTCCCCATGAGAACAGTTAGACATTGATTGGAATTATCCCCTAAGGGAAGTAATGGATTCCCCTACATCAGGTGGTTTTAAGCCTAAACTTGACTGGGCCATCTCATTTCAACAATACTATAACTTAGAAAGGTTGGACCAGATGATCCTTGGGGTCCCTTCCAACCCTACATTCTGTGATTCTGTGATATTCATGTCTTACTGGTAGAGCATCAGTCTTCACAGGGTCTTTCAACAGCCTTGTAAACTGAATCACCTTCTGGAGGCTCTTGTCTCTCCCTATTGACTACAGAGGGAGCCAGGGAAGGTCACCTTCCTCAGATGAGCACCACAAGCTGTGGGAAATGATGCTGGGCTATACAAATGGCCATGCAAACAGAGCTGCTGTGATTTAGCCCTTGAGAATACAGAAAGGGAGAAAGTGGTGCATATAGTTTGGCAGAAACCAAGAGGGAAAAGGAAGAGAAATAGGGGAACTAAAAGAGGAGAAGGAGGAAATGCAAAGAAATTAAGATGAGTGGTAAGAGGGAAAGCAACTGCCCAAGGGAAACGTCAAAGAGACTAACAAGGGAAAAGTGTCTGAGCGAAGGGATCAAGTAGAGGGAAGTCAAAAGCAGTGAAGCAAGAAGCCAGAGCATCACATGAAAAAGCTCTCATCCCCAAACCCTGACAAAGAAGCCCCTGCTGTCTGCGACTGCAGGAGTCATAGCTCAGCTACCCACAGGGGGCTGGAGGGAGGCTGGCATAAGAGACACTGCAGATTCTGCTGGCCAGGCCACTCCTGCCACGACCCCTTCTGCCAGGCCTCTTAATGACAGAAATTTAGCACTTGGTAGTCAGCAGACAGAGAATGAAACAACCTTTCCTCATGGCAAACATACAGCACTGTTTAATGGACACAGGGCACAGTACCAGCAGAAGGAATTTTTCAGATTCCTGTTTTCATTCTTTCTTAAAAGTGAAAAAGTTGGGAAATTATTCAGGGCTTTTTCCTTGCTCTGCAAGCAAAATTATCACAAGATGACCAAGGCAGGGTAAGCACAGAGAAGCCTCCAAACATATTATATGGGTACTGGGAATCTCTAGAAACACTTTCAGTTTAACTGATAAATGTATATATGTATAAATGTATATATCATACACATCCAGTGATTAAAAATCACTTACTAGTTATTACAGGAAATATTCTGCTGACTGCCAAAGTTAAATACAGTTAATAGAAAAGAATGTGAGATGAGAAGGGGTGTAATTGCTTTAATAGAGTTTATTATCTTTAAAGGTTTTTATAAACACACACACACACATGTACAGACACAAGTGATATCAAATTAGAAATAAAACTCAAGTAAAGCAAGCCACAACCTAACTATTAAGACCATTGATAAAAGGATTGCACTTGCAGCTGGGTTACAAAGTACTATAAAACATAACAAGATGCATTTTCTCTTTGCGAAACCTTCCTGATCACCATTTAATATTGTGAGGAAGTTCTGCCTGAAGGGTGAGCCAGCACATCTGGGATGAGAGCACACAGGCTTTGGTTGCATGGTGCTGCACTATAATGTGCCACAGAGCTACAGCGAGAGGCTGAGGGAAGGAGAGAGGAAATTCTCACAATCGCCTATTTCCCCACACCTCATTAAGTGACTGAGTGATCACAGTCCACAACTGAATTACAGGAGTGAGTCACAGAGTTCAAAACCAGAACATCCACTAATTGTTTCATGGAAGAAGCTCAGGGAAGTCTGAAGAAGGATTTTGTAGGATATTCTTTTACTCATTGTGAGCTTTGTAGTCTTTTGTAGCAAAGCCAGATGTTCTGATCTGAGAGTTTATTCTGTGACTTGTAGCTCTGGGAAAGCTGTGTTCCAGGGCAGGGCATCCCTCATGGGCAGCGTTTTGTGCTGTGAGCCTGGAACATCTTTGAAGCTGTTCAGAAGGAGCTCTCAGACACCATCTGATGACAAATGGAAGGAGAGGATAAATGGCCTTATTCCCAGTCCAGCTGTTCTATCAGTACTGTGTGAATTTTTGGGTCAGTTTGGTTAAGACTTGTTCACCTACATTTCAGGTGTTCGAGGCAGGAATATGATACTGTAATTATTATTTAATAAATACTTCTACCCCCAGGCCTCTAGACTTGGATATGATGTCTCAATTATCAAGCCCTTAGGATTTCTCAGTAGGGCTGTAGAGGGAGATACAAGGTGAGAATCCTGGCTTCTGGTGGAGCTTTACCTTAGGACTAGTTGTTACATCCTGGGTGATGAATGGGAATGAAGGGGGCCTGGGGGGCATGTGGATCCAGGGCCCTGCTTTGCCACAGTCTGTATCCTTACCCTGAGTGCATAGTGGAGAGTCAGCTCCCTTTCCCTTGTGCAAGGACAATTCATCACTGCTCCTGTGATGCTGATACACCCTGGTCATGGATGTTGAAGATGTACGTGAAAGGGATGAATGCCATTGCACACCCAAGGGCTGCACAAATGGCTGGGAACATGCTGCAGGTTAGAAGGTATAAAAGGGCATTTGTCCACTGGCAGACAGCTCTGACAAGGGGGTCAGCTTCCACAGTGTTACTGCCACAGGGTTACAAGCAGACTGAAAGTTTATGGCTGTGGGACTTGCCTTGTGGCTGTGCTTTTGCCCTTCCCTACCTCTTTCTGACCACCACCACCAGCAAGTTGCTGCAGCTGGGTCACACACAACTCCCTTGCTTTTGCAGTGCTGATTACCTTCATCTCTTTGGCCTGTGTCTTGGATAAGGAATCAGTTTGTTATTCCTTCTGGATCCAGGTATGCAGAAAACAGTTCTGGTTTCAACATGCACTAGTGGTGTAGAAACTTCTTTGCCAAAAGATTGTCTTAGTGCACTCTGGGTTACCACATACTCATTTATCTAGGTAACCCATACTCTTGGTCTCCATTCACTGTCCTGTTCTCTCTGTCTTCTGAGGCAGAAAGTCTTTTCTCATTCTTGCCACAAACTTTCTGCTTCTGGTTTTGTAAACCTGCCTCAAACAGGAAGCCTCCACAGCCTACCTGCTGCACTATTGTTTTCTGAGCTAAGGTTTATTCAGTATCTCAGTAGGCTTCCTTGCAAATCAAAGATAACCAGGGTTCACTGACTCATTAATGTTCTTTCCAAATTTCAGTCCAAATTTGGAGATAAAAACATCAACAGAGAAAGCAGATCAATCAAAATTTAAGATCCTCAGGGCATCTAGGAGGATGCTCCCAAGCTTATGACCCTGGACTGTAGGCATGCAGACGTTGATCGCTTCAAGGATCTGCTGGCCAAAGTATCGTGGGACAAAGTCCTAGAGGGAAGAGGGGCCCAGGACAGCTGCTCAGTGTTCAAGGATCACTTCTCTGTGTCCAGGAGCAAAGTATACCAACAAAGAGGAAGGCAGGAAAGAATGCTAGGAGACCTGCCTGGATGAGTAAGGAGCTCCTGGACACACTGTCACACAACAAGAAACTCTACAAGGAGTGAAAGAAAGGACAGCTAGAATTTGGGGGGGGGGGCAGATATTAGGAAGCTGCCCAAGCAGCAAGAGACCTGGCTAGGAAAGCTAAAGCTCAGTTAGAATTAAATCTAGCCAGAGAGATCAAGGGGAATAGCAAATGTTCCTATAGGTACATTAATGGCAAAGGGAAGACTAAGAAAGGTGTAGGTCCCCTCAGAAAAGAAATGGGAGAACTGGTGACAAGTGACATGCAGAAGACTGAGGTTCTCAATGACTTCTTTACCTCAGTCTCCACTGGCAAGGCTCCAGCTACACTCCTGGAATCACAGAAGATAATGGCAGGGACTGGAAGAAGGAACTGCCCATTGTGAGTGAAGATCAGGTTCATGACCATATGAAGCACTTGAGAGTGTACAAGTCCATGGAACCCAATGGCAGATGCTGATGGGTACTGAGGGAACTGGTGGATGAGGTCACTAAACTGCTATTATATTACAAAAGTTGTGGCAGACCAGCGGAGTCCCCACTGACTGGAAAAGGGGAAACATAACTCCCATTTTCAACAAAGGGAAAGAAGGATGATCCAGAGAACTACAGAGCAATCTGTCTCACCTCTTGCCTGGTAAGAGCATGGAGCAGATCCTTCTGGAGGCACTGCTGAGGCAGAAAAAAAACAAAGAGGTTATCAGGTACAATCAACACAGCTTCACCAGGCCTGACAAACCTGGTGGCCTTTTATGCTAAGATCACAACATCAATAGACAAGGGGAGAGCAGCCAACAACATTCATCTGGACCTGAGCAAAGCCTTTGACACTGTCCCACATGACATCCTGGTCTCCAAACTGGTAAAATATGCATTTGCTGGATGGACCATTCAGTGGATAAAGAACTGGCTTTATGGCTGCACCCAAAGAGTGGCTGTCAATGGCTCCATGTCCCAGTGGAGGCCAGTGACAAGTGGAGTCCCTCAGGGATCAGTCCTGGGACCAGTCTTGGTCAACATCTTTGTTGGCGACATGGACAGTGGCATTGAGTGCACCCTCAGCAAGTTTGCTGATGACACCAAGCTGTGTGGTGCAGCAGACACACTGGAGGGAAATGATGGCATCCAGAGGGACCTTGACAGGCTGGAGAGGTGGGCACAAGCCAAATTCATGAAGTTCAACAAGAACAAGTACAGGGTCCTGCATTTGGATCAGGGCAATCCCAAGCACTGATATAGGCTGGGCAGTGACTGGCTGGAGAGCAGCCCTGAAAAAACGACTTGGGTGTGCTGGTGGATGAGAAGCTCAACATGAGACATCAGTGTGCACTTGCAGCCCAGAAAGCCAAACACATCCTGGGCTGTATCAAGAGAAGTGTGGTCAGCAGGTCAAGGGAGGTGATTCCCCCTCTCTACTCCACCCTGGTGAGACCCCACCTGGAGTACTGCATCCAGTTCTGGAGCTCCTATTAAAAGACATGGATGTTCTGGAATGTGTCCAGAGAAGTGGCATGAGGATGATCAGAGGGCTGGAGCACCTCTCCTATGAGGACAGAGGGTTGGGGCTGTTCTGTCTGGAGAAGGGAAGGCTCTGAGGAGACCTTATTGTGGCCTTCCAGTATCTGAAGGGGGCCTACAAGAAAGCTGGGGAGGGACTTTTTAGGATATCAGGTAGGGATAGGCCTAGGGGGAATGAATCCAAGCTAGGGGAGGGGAGATTTAGATTGTTAGATTGTTTAGATCTAGATGTCAGGAAGAAGTTTTACACCATGAGGGTGGTGAGACACTGGAACAGGTTGCCCAGGGAGGTTGTAGAAGCCATATCCCTAGAATTTCTTAAGGACAGGCTGGATGTGGCTCTGGGTACCTGATCTAGTGGAATGTGTCCCTGCCCATGGTAGCAGGGTTGGAACTAGATGATCTTTGAGGTCCCTTCCAACCCTGACAATTCTATGATGAGCTGGGCCCATTTGTATTTTTCTTCTAGCTGAATAATTTTCTCAAAAATTAAACTCCTTTTCTCCATTGTCAAAAATGTGCAACATTTAGCAGGCTGGGAAGGTGAACAAAAATTTTGAAATCCTGCCAAAGAATGGAAATTCGTACTTGCTAAATTATTATCAGAAAAGTAAGATTTAGCAAAGAGATCTGCCAGGGTTCAGAAGGAGATCAAGTTGGTGAAAAACATCATGTTTGTGGACTCTTTACTACAATAGTAACACTGCTGGTCTTATATTTAAAACAACAGCTTGGTCTCAGCTGCATAAAAAAACCTCATTGCATTGCTGCCAAGTCATTAACTTACAAAGCTCCAGGCCCTGTCTACACACAAGTCTGCTATCAGTTTAACTAATATCACTATTTAATCCATTTAGAGCAATCAGCACAACCCCTTTTTGGGAGTAACCAAATTAACCTAAATCAATACAAGCCTATTACAAACAGAGACAAACAATTTAAGGACATCGACATCAAAATCTGCATTAGCTCAAGTGGTGCAAGTTTTGTGGCAAGGTAAGAGATCAGGTCAGGCCTGGGGGATGTGGTGATGGTCCTATTTGAGCTGTAGAACTGTGCCTGAATCACATCCAGCTGTAGCTATGCATTGAGGTACCCAAATGGTCTCTCCTGTGCATTGCTACACTGCTTCTCAGGGCTGTTCCCTGTTTGGAAGCTGTGGCCACTCTTACTCTCTTCTCTTCCCAGCCTCCAACACTCCATGAGAAAACCAACCAGTTTGCTTTGGGAGCTTGAAGTAAGAGGTGTAAGACATAGCTGGCTCTGATAAAAAGCATCTGGCAAGGAAACCTTGTTCAAATTCTATTCTTCTGTGCTGAAACACAGCTTAGTGCAAATATGACCACAGCAGTTTATGCCAACAATCTTTCTTCTCATGTTTGTGGCTGCTTCCTGGCATCCGTCTCCTAGGAAGGAGAAAGACACCAGCAGTAGCAGCTGGTGTAGAGCAAAGGCTGTTTTCCCCAGGGTGTGCAAGGTCCTGGTTGCCATTGCTGTGCTCAGCCCCTCTTGGGGCTGCCCAGCTGTACAGCACTCACCCACAGTGGGGCAGGGTGGCAAAGCTCCACAAGAGTGACCCAACTAAAAGCAGGCTGGGCCCAAATGGGTCTCAGGGGCTTTTTTAGCTTAGTTTGATTTGTCAGGTCAGTAATTCTGAGTGGATCTCATGCTCTCCAAGTATTTGCCCAGCATCCCCTTGAGCCTACTTTAGCTTTTGGCCCATGCAGCATCCACAGGTGAGGGGTTCCCCAGGTCTCCATCCACTGCGCAATTGATCAGCTCCTGGTGCTTGCACTGAGCCTGGCTCTGGCCAGCTGCAGTTGATTTTTTTCTTGCAGAGACACTGAATGATTGCTCCATACTCACCACCTTTATGACACACAACTCGCTACACCTCTATTATACCCTCCTTAAAATATTTTTTTTATGCTGAAGCATTCCAGTCCAATGGATTCCCATTTCCTTTCACAGAGAAACTCTTCCCTGCTTTTGGTCATCCCTTCTGCCCTTCTCTGGACCTTTTCCAGTTCTGTTATATTCTTTTTGAGATAAGAGATTGGAAAACCAGGTGACCCAGGGATTCATATAGTGATATTTATACAGCATACCCTCATCTTTATTTCAAGTTGTTTCCTAGTAATTCTCAACACTGACTGGCTTTTTTACTTCCCAACTGGCACTGAGTTGATACTTCCATGGGGAAAAAAAAAAATCACAGTATTTTGATCTTGAAGGGAGTACACAATTTTTCCTTATATATATATCACTTCACACCTACTTACACTCTGTCTATCCAGCCTGTTGCTCTGCAGTCTCATACTCTTCTGCATTTTTTGAGTCAACCATTGTGTTTAACTGCTGTGGATGCCTCATTAGGAGCAAACCCTTACCTCATGGCTCACCTCCTTTTCTACATCTTGATGAGTATGCTCTGTGTGTGTGCACAGGGCAGTGGAGAAGGAAGTATACATGGAATATGGCCTAAATGCAAATATGGATGCATATACCAGTTGCTCTGTTTTCAGGTACTGCATCAGTGAGCCCCCATGGTACCACCTTACAAGAAAATGTAATTCCCAAACACAACAGAGACTGGAATCAGAAAAGAAGCCACCTTCATAGCTGCCAATCTCCAGCTTTTCCTGCTGCCCAGAGGTCATACGAAGTTGAGCTCAGATCTTGTAATGACTTCAGGGAGAGCTTTGACCCAAGGCAAAGCTGCAGGATGATTTTCAGCAGCTGCTGATTTCCAGCAGCTGAGGGATGCTGCTAACTTCTCCACTAGGGATTTCAAAGTGTTTTTATTGAAGATACCAGTTGGAATCTCACCTGAGTTTTTTTCCAAAAGACTGACAATACTTGAACTCTTACCTTTATATGCAGTGGAAGTTGAATCCTATAAAAAACCCTAAATTCCTCCAAAACCTGTGATCTTCAGCAGCAAAAGAACTGCCCCAAAAAAGCATCTCCTTCCTCCCATGGCTGTAATCTAGAGAGCAGTTTATGTCAATGGGATATCTGGCCCGTAGCTAAGCTACAAAAACCTAAAGATGCTCAGGTATGACAGTGACAATATACCATAAAACAGGGCTGATTTTGTATTGCAGAGTGCCTGGGTAGCAATAGGTACCTGCAGCTGCATGTCCAGGCACATCAGCCTTGCCTGCTTGTTTTCAGTGTGCCAGCCCACCACCCTGGAGCCGGGGGTAAGACAGAAGACCTGTGCTGTTCAATGGCTTTCAGTCCCAGAGTACATATCCTGTGAAAGGTACTTAGAAATGGATGGGCTCTGTAGGAGAAGGACCCTTAAGTGATCACTCCATTGAATGACATCTTTATGGCTATTGAGGCAGTTTTATAAGTAATTGTTATTAGTGCCTTTCCACTACCTGAAGGGATCCTACAGGAAGGCTGCAGAGGGACTTTTCATAAGGGTGAGTAGCAATAGGACAAGGGGGAATGGTTTTAAGCTGAGGGAGAGTAGGTTTAGACTGGATCTTAAGGAAGTAGTTCTTCAGGATGAGGGTGGTGAGACTCTGGCATAGGTTGCCCAAGTAGGTTGTGGATGCCTCCTCCCTGGGAGTGTTCAAGGCCAGACTGGACGAGGTCTTGATGAGCCAAGTCTAGTTGAGAGATATCCCTGTCTATGGCAGGGAGGTTGGAGTAGATGATCTCTAAGGTCCCTTCCTAGGGCATTCTATGATTCTGTGGTGCATGTCCCTGTGCAGCCCAGGGCATGGGAGAGCTGATGGACCAAGACAAGAAGAACTGACTTTTAGCATGAACTGGGCAATCACCCAGGGCTTAAACACCAACGCCAGTCCCACTCTCATCACAGAGCACAGCAGACACTTCTTTCATGCTAGAGACACAAAGTTTTGTGGGTTTGAAGCCACTTGTGCTTTCTACACAAGGGGTTTTTGTGGCAACCATAGTCATGGCAGGGAAGTACACAGGCACATTCACACCTGTGGAAGTATTTGATTTTATACCAAGAGTTCAACAGCTAAAAAACATGGCTTTTTTTTTTTTTTGTATGGGTAGCACGATTATAATGTAAATTAAGGAATTTAAGGACTGCATTCTATAGATCCTCCATAGCACTGGTACTGCTTAAGAATACTAGTTCAGATAACAGTGTATGAATAGTTCACAAGGGTACAAGAACATATTTAATCAAAGTTTCTCATGTCTTATTTGTTTTCAAAACACCATAGATGCATATGATGAGATATAAAATAAGCATATGCTATTTCTTGGTATACCTGAAATTTCCAGAAAGCGCTGAGTATAATCTGTTACTATCAGAGGCTAAAAAAATGAAGCTTCCACTGCAGCACTAATTGTTTGCAAGAACTTAAAACAGAAAACAGAACTTGTAGCACAAAAAAAACCTGCCAGAAGCTTGTTTTGAGTATTTGTAGAGCTGGACACTAGGTGGCAGAACAAATATATGTTCTCTAATAACTGACAAATACACATCCTTCTAGCAAGGCCACAGGCCCAGAGAGGTGAAAGTATAGCATATGGCATATAGCTAGCACAAATTGACAGCTTATAGCTGTGCTGCTTTCCCTGATCTGTTCCTGTAGAACACAGGTCCCATTAAGGTTGGGCTTAAAGCTTATATATGTTCTTTACACATAAGCATTAAGATTTAGTCACAATCTTGGGCCTCTCTCTGCAAAAGCCCATCAATCCCCCTTCCTCACACAATGCATTTTTAAAGTTGGACCAGGCAAACCCTAACCCAATATTTAAGAGTTTTAAGATGCTAAAAATCTTTTATAGAGAAGTATGAGTCTCAAATAAGCCCAACTGATTTAGGAACTTGGGTGTCACTGCCAGATGGTAGGACACTGCACAGGTAGCTCATATTAAGAAAGAAGAATCAAGATTATCTGCTAGTAATTGTTTTGCACCTGGTAAAGCCACATTCCTTCAGCTGCCTGGGGCCACAGTGCGTAAATGCAGAGCTGAAAAGGCTGGAGGCAGGGGCTTGGGAGGCGGGTGGAGGAACTGCTCTGTGCCACCAGGGTCAGCACATGCCCACCCCCCCACACACACCCCTGCCAGGAGCTCCACTCCTGTCGCAGGACTCCAGTGCCTAGCAATAGTCCTGGGACAGCAAAGCACCCAGCACTGCCTTTTCAAATGCATCTCTTGTCCACCTGCAAAAGCTCATCCCAGGGTTCAGGTCAGTTTTGTCACATCTTCTTTCTGGGGCCATCAGAGGAGAGGACTGAGGAAGAACTAAGTGGCAGGACCTTTCTGATGAAAAGGGCTTTGTGAGCCTGCAGGACAGCACAGGGCTGTGGAAGAAGTGTCCAAAGATAGACGACGTCCCATGAAACTGCACTCTACCAATAGCCAAGGAACAGTCTACGATGGGCTCCAGAAGTCATCTGACCTGTTGTGGCAGTGGAGGAGCAAAGCATACACAACAGCTTCTTTCTTTGGAAGGAATGAACATCTGCATGACATGAAAACAACACCACTAGGGAAAAAGAGGGAAGAAAGAAAAAAAAAAGAAAAAAATAACCCCATGTCACTGATCAGCAAAATCCAACAATGAAAGCTCAGAGTTCAACCCCCACGTGGCCACAGGGACACCAGAGCCAGTCTGCCTGGCCTATGGGAGGAGCTGAGGAAGGAGTCATCACATCAGTTTTGGCCAATGCTCAGGGAGGCACTGACTGGCTCCAGAAGAAGCCATAGGCAAGTCTCTTCTGCTACATTCTGCAACTAGGCCTTTCAAAGGGATAATGGGTCAGGTAAAAAAAGAGGTAGAGAAATGGTGGGAAATAATACTCCTCAAAGACAACCTTCCTCAGAACTGAAGAAACTTCCTTCATGATTTTATGCAATTTACCATGGCTCATGATATCTGCAAACCTCAGAATAACTAAGGTTTGCTCACCTGCAAAGCAGCACGAGATCTGCCCATTCATTCATCCCGACACACAGCACCACAGCTGCTGTAGGACATATGCATTTGCCCTTATCCAAGTGCAGATGTACCAGACCTCTCCCCCTCACAGCCAGAGCACCACTTCCAAATTTGGAGGTGCGAGTAGACAAACCTACCTAGGAAACCAACTGATTCCTCTTCTTCCATGGAGATGTTTTACCCCAGGATTCCAGCTAAACATGGAAAGGACTGAACCACAGGATGGACATAGGCAATGGCTCAAAAGAACAGTACAGCCTAAGGAAAGATAAGAAAGGCAAGAAGCAGAGAGAGCTGAAGCCAGCCATGACAGCGAAACGGAGACACAAACAGCGCACAAGGGGAAAACAGTGGTCACCGTAAGCATTCCTTTATGTGTATCTAACCATTTCTAATAGTTACAAATGGTGGTAGTTCACATATCAAGGTTTGTAGCTACCAATACAGGACTGAAGAGAATGCGCATGGGAGGCTGGGGTGTATGGGAACTATTACTGATTTGTGCCAGCATAGCTGGAAGCCTGCAAACCCTGCTCAGTCCAGGACTCACAGGTTCTCAGCTGCTCAGAAAATCAAGTGCCACTTATTTATGACCCAAATATAGATAAGATGCTTTAGGGACCTCGTGGTCATTTAAAAAACATCAGTTCCTACCATTAGCTCCATGTTTCATTTATAGCTGAGTCGCCTGGTTTCAGTGTTGTTTCCAACTTCTTGCAAGGCTGTCTTCCTGTCCCATGTCCTCCCCAGTCCTACCCTACTCACATGTGCACCCACTGTCCTTCAGCTTAGCCTGCTTCTCCTCCATGCTGTCTTACTCCTTGCCATTCTTCCCTGCTTTGTCTCTACCCTCATTTCCTTACGTTTTGCCTATCCACTGCTTTCACCCTCCCCAACTAATGTCACCTTTACTGTCACGCTGCAGACTTTTTGAAGTTTTGACAAGTTTTTTTTCTGAATGAGAAGTGGTAAACCAACCTACTACCACAGAGTCTTTTGGTAAAACTCCTGTCATTTTATCTTCCCCTCACCCCTTTCTACCATCTTACTTTTCTCTGGGTACTCTTTTGCATACTCTTAAATTGTAAACTGAATCAGAATCCAGTCCATAAGGCATCTAATACCCTAAAGTATTATAAAAGTTCCTACTTCACGGTCCTTACTTTTGATTTTCGTTATACTCACTGAAAATCAAAGCAAGCAGGACTCTAAGTAGACAGACATATGTGTTCTGTCAACAGGAAGTCTCCTCTTGCATAACTTCTCTGGCAGTTCTGGAAGGCTAAACATGGTTGGGTTTATTTTCCTCACTGCAAATTAATAGTCAGGACAAAAGTGAACCCATAAAGCATAATCATTTCTGAGAAAGGAGATTCTAGACAGGCAGATGATTTTTAGCACGCAGAGCTGCCCTCATGAAACATCTGCTATGACGTACTCCTGTTCTGGCTGTAGACCAAGCGTATCAATAGCTCCACAGAGTAATGGGATAACAAATGGGAAAATTGCCATTGCTGCTTTAGCAGCTTGTTTTGCTGATAAATGCCTGTCGCTTTTCAAATAGCTACAGTGTAATTGTTTTTTGGAGAAAATATTTCCTTGAGCAGGAGGTTTGCAGGCCATTAGCTATTTCCCAGCTGTGCTGGTGCTTTAATACACCACAAATACACTTTGCTGCCTATCAAACATTATTCTCAGGTTTTGGTTATACACAGGCAGCCTGAAATTTAGAAATCACCTATATTATTAAAAAGTTTTCTCTTGTCTTACAGAAAATTTAAATCTGAAAACCATTAGAACCAATGTGTGGTTTTTGAAAGAACCTCTGCTTACAAAGATTGATAGAAAAAAAGTACTATTTTTAGACATCTGTAATTTAAAAATAGTGAATGACTGTACAAAAGCAGGAGCTGTTGCACTAAAGCAGTGGCCAATGTGTACTTATTCCATGGATAGAGGCAGAACATTATTCAGCTGAGCACTGCCACATGTGGGAGTTCATCTCATCCCTTTTCAAACTGTGACATGAAAATTCTGAAATTCCACCTGACAGCTGTTAGGACAGACAAGAAGCAGACCTCTGTTCAACATCACACGATATGTCTAATGATATCTGCCTTCACACATACAGAACTATACTCTTACCTGTATCAACTAAAATAGTAAATGCTACACTTCTGGGGAAAAAAAGAAAAACAAAACCAATCCATTCCTCAATAGGCATGCTGCTCTTCTCTTTGTCCTCCTCTCATTAGGAAGGAATAAAAAACCAAACCAAACCAAACAAACAAATTAAAAAAAGCAGAGGAAAAGCAAGGAGAGATGTAAAAACATAGGTACTGCTGTACATTTATTCCAACAATAAATTTTTGTCATCTGAGCTTTTTGCATTTTAAGTGCACCATGTGAAATTCCTATGCTAACTAGTTTTTACATTTCACAAAACAAAGGGAGAAAGTGAAGAAAGTCATGATTAGAAAGTGCCCCTCAAAGTTATGAACATAGGAATGGAGTGAAACTTCCAAGTGCTGCAGAGTAGGGAATTCACACCGTTATTTACCATCAGGACCGACATGCAAAAGGACCGATGTACAGGCAGCGACTGCGTTTTGTAATTTATTGTAAAAAATCGTATTAAACAATAGGAAAAAAGCCACTCCTTGTTCAAACCACCACATATTGCCTTATGTGGAAACAATGGAAAAATGTGACAGAAATGTTATTTACTCGTTCCTATCCATGTATCAGATGATCCCAGCTATGCAGGATATGCTCATGGGAAAAAATATTGGCAGTATCACAGCATATGGAAGTGGAAATAAAAAACATGCAGTATTTTCAGTTGCAGTTGGGAGGCCTATTTCCTGAAGTGTAAGGATCATGTTGTTTTTATCTGTTTTCCTTTAGCATAATGTACATTATCAGACTTTCATAACTTCAGACACCGGCAGAAAGCCCTGATTTTTTGCCAATAGTGACATACCCACCTCAAAGATAAATGTGGAAGTCAGAATGTCTGCCTTCTGTTTGCAATTTCCTTTCCATAGGAGCATGCACATGATATAGTTCCTGCTAACAGATATTTAAACCTTGACTAGCCCTTTTTCAATTATACCAGTTCAACCCCACTGGAGGTCCTCAGGGCAGCACAAACAATGGAGAATAGATTTCCAACACCACATCACATTTTTTCTGGCCCAAAACTGCTTGTCCTAACACCAAGTTATTTGTGTTAAACATACTTGATAAGTCTTCTCATTTTGTCTACAGACAGGAAAATGTCAGGTTCTGAATCAAACTGTATTATAAAAACTGTAAACCAACACATTCCACAATTTCTTTTTTGTGGATTTTCTAGCTTATGGCAAAACTGTGAAATACCAGTGTTAATGTGAACAGAACTCAGTTTAAACAGAACCCCAAAATAATGAGTGCACAGTAATATTTACTTGGTGCAAGTAGCTTCATTATCAATTGGTGGCTTATTTTCAGCTTCATGCTCAAAAGCATTAATCAGAGAAAACTGAAGTTACATGGCACTTTGAGGCCACCTCAGTTTCAAGTCCAAGGATGAACTTATGCATACATAAATGCATTGAATACAGAACCCAAATACTCAGAAAACAGGTCAGCAGAAACATATGGATAATGCTAAATAACAGTACCTAATCTGTTTTCTTTTGCCCAGTGCTGTGCTTGCTGAAAACTGCTAACAGCAACCACAACAGTCTGAAGTGACTCGCACAACTGAGAGTCACTGGTGTAGAGTGCAGTGGGAATTTTGGTCATTCTGAAAAAAGGTACAATGGAGCAATACAGGAAAATCCATACTGAGAGGACAAAGTCAAACATTTCTTCTCTTGTACAGTATAAAAAGTGGTTTTGGTTACCAATTACCACTGCAAATAAACTTCTCATAGATAAAACTGAGTTATGTCTCTACCTAAAAAAAACTTTGGGTAGGGTCAAAACCCCACAAACCATAACTAAAAAGCTTTCTCTAAGTCTTCTTGCCTTCTGAGTTGCAACAGTCTCCCTGATTTAAGAAAGACTCTCCTCTTGGTCAATCAATTCTGTTTTGGAGGAGAACACATCAGCCAGCATGTGTTTCGGGATTTCAGATCCCCGTACTTTTAACGTGTAGCAGGCATTCTCTACTTTTGCCAGACTCTGTTTCAAGGTATAGAGCTTCTTAGATACTTCGTAAGGTCCAGTGTTGCCAATGAAAGTAAAACCGTCATAAATCTGACGCAGGAAGTGGCTCAGTTCAAAAGGCGTGTCTATGTCACCGTTCCCAACGCTGCTGATGCACAGCCGCATCAGCTCTCCAGTTAGATCAGCCACTCCCAGCAGGTAATCTACAGGTGTGACCTTCAGGCTCCACGTCTGTGGTTGTTTATCATGGGAACTGGAGCTCTGAGGACAGAACAGAACAAAGTCCAGTACAGAGAACTCGGAAAAAGCAGTCTGCAATGTTTCAAATACACACCAACATCTAACATAGCTGGTAATTAAAAACATTCTGGAAAATTAAGTTGCATGGCACTTCCACACAGTCTGAGTTCAGAAGTACTGATGTCTTCCCAGCACACTGAAACGTACGAAAGCATCATTTCCACTTGAGATGCAATTTCCATTCTAGCAAGCATCATAAATATGCCTTGCTTCTACTATCTCTATTTGCAAACAGAATTATCAGGTCTTTGTACCAGTATTTATTTGCAGTTGCTTTGAGTTATTTTGGCTGATGGAGCTCAGGCTAACAGACTTAAACTTTTCCTAAACTGTCAGTCCAATACTACTAAGGCAATCGAATGAAAAAGCAACTGCATTATGAAAACAAATAAAATCCTGTAACAGTATCTTGACTTTCAAGACGTATTTTCTACAAGTTGATAGGTACAGTTCTCTCAGATCCACTTTGCATCAACTGTACTTCTTAAAATAGTATAAAAAAATACTTCATGAAGAAAACTCATCACAAAGTTACAAGTCTGTCCCTATATCCAAGTCTCTAGTCATTTAATTGGCAAAATATTGGTAATGTGAGAGATAACACAGGTTTATTTCTGTTCCCTTGTTCCCATAACAGGCCATCCACCCAAATTCATATATCAGGTAAGTGGTGTGTAAGTAGGGGTTAACAACTTCAATTTGTCAAAGCAAGTGTGCCACAATGGGTTTACCTCTGGTAAGAACAAATAAACTTCAGCTAAAATCTTGGTTTCTTTGCGTATATCTTACCAAGAGAATGAAGATTAAATAAGAAGTGCTTTATAGCAGAATCTCTTCAACAGAAGCAGGCTCACAAATCAGTAGTGCTGTGCACTGCTGTACACTACCTGTGCATTTCTATGCACTACAACAAAATCCCCTTTTGTTCCCTGCCACCAGTCAAACTGCACCCAGTTTGTGGTCAGTGGCAGCAGTTTGTCCCTATGTAAAAAGTTCTATTTAAGGCAGGGTAGGAGTATGGACAACTCAAGAAATAGCTGATACAATGTTAAGGCTAAGGTACAAGCTTGTCCTCTTAGGGGAAGCATTAAGAACAACTCCAGGAAAGTTATAAATGACCAAGCTAAGACACATGCAGCTGCATTTTAACAGAACCTGACTACAGCACCTCCTATGACTAGCTCAGTACCAGCAGTAAGATTTCATTCATGAGTTTTATCTTGCCTTGGATTAATTTGCATTCCCCAACTTTTGCTATATCACTACCAACCAAGAGGCCATTAGAAATCACTCCTCCACATTTGTCTGCTAGTATTTCACTATCCTGAATCTTCCCCACTACGAGAAAGAGCTCAGTTTGCTCTGAATAAAAAGGATGTGAAATTTATAAACTTGCATCCCACAGGTTTAGTTTACTACTTGTCAGAATAAAAAGCACATTTTAAACAAGTGTGTATCTAATCCCATTCCACTAACCGGCCTTATTTAATCAGATGCCAAAAATGTGACTAAGCCTACTCATTGCATTTCCATCCCTGAAAGATGTTTGTCATATAATGAAAGAAAAACTTTTACCATGTTTGTTGTTTCTTCTCTGTCTTCTGCTGTAAATATTAGTTGTTTATTGATCTCTTCAACACTAATCAAAGATCGTGTTTTGATAAAATACTGAAATGAGACTGCCTCAACATATTCTTGAAGTCCTGCAAAAGTATATATATAAAAAAAAAGTTAAGATGATTCAAATTTTCCAGCAATGATCCATCCTCAAAATTTATTTTTCAGAAATGTTTAAAGTGAGACTATTTTAAGGTTACAAGCAAGAAGTGAAAATTAATCTAATCCAGAAATAACATTGACACATATCCAACACAGTGCACTTCTGAAGTATGAAAAACAGACCAAGAACACAGCAGATAAGTTTTCACTCCAACTGCATTTTTCATTCAAAACCTTCTGTAATTTCAGTATAAAGCATCATGTTCTGCCTGGAGAAGAGAGAGCTCTGGTGAGACCTAATAGCAGCCTTCCAGTACCTGAAGAGGGCCTACAAGAAAGCTGGAGAGGGACTGCTTACAAAGGCCTGTAGTGATAGGCTATGGGGCAATGGTTTGAAATGGTTTGAAATTAGAGAAGAGTAGATTTAGATTGGATGTTAAGAACAAGTTATTTACCATGAGGGTGGTGGAACACTGGGACCAGGTGCCTAGGGAAGTCGTTGAGGCCCATTCCTGGAGATATTCAATGTCAGGATCAACAAGGCTCTGAGCAACCTGATCTAGTGGAGGATGTCCCAGCTCACAGCAAGGCAGTTGGACGAAATGACCTTTGGAGGTCACTTTGCACCCAAACCATTCTACATTCCCCTCATAAACAGCAGCTCCCCATAATGACCCTCAGGGGTCTGTACTGTTTAGTACCTTCATCAGTGACATAAGACAGTGGGACCAAGCACATCCTCAGAAATTTTGCAGACAACATCAAGCAGACAGTTAACATCTAAGGGACAGGACACAGGACACTATCCACAGGGATCTAGGGAAGCTCAAGAAGTGGGCCTGTGTGAACCTCATGGGATTAAACAAGGTCAAGTGCACCTGGGTCAGAACAACACCCAGTATCAATCCAGGCTGAGGGATTGAGAGCAGCCCTATGGAAACAGACCTGGGGGGTACTGGTGGCTGAAAAACTGGACATGAGCCAGCAATGTGTGCTTGCAGCCCAGAAGGCAAATCATGTCCTCGATTGCATCAAAAGGAGTGTGGCCAGTAGGCCACGGGAGGTTAATCTTCCCTTCTACTGTGTCTAGCTCTGTATATCTCAGAACAAAAAAGACATGGACCTGTTAGAGCAGATCCAGAGGAGAGCTACAAAAATTACCAGAGGGCTGGAGTTGGGGTTGTTCAGCCCAGGAAAGCTTACTGCAAGCCTGTCAGTACTTAAAGGGGGTCTATAGAAAGATGGGGACAATATTTTTTGCAGGGCTTATTCTGATAGGACAAGGGGTAATGGTTTTAAATCAAAAGAGGGAAGATTTAGACTAGATATACAGGAAACACTTTTTAATAAGGGTGATGAGACACTGGCACAGGTCGCCCAGAGAGGCAGTAGATGCCCTATCCCAGAAACATTCAAGGTCAGGTTGGATGGGGCTCTGAGCAACCTGATCTAGTTAAAGATGTCCCTGCTCACTGCGTGAAGGTTGGACTAGATGAGCTTTTAAAGGTCCCTTCCAACCCAAACTTTTTAAATAAAGCATTTGTGAGATGGAGAGCGCAGGAGACTATTCCACGAGTTCACAAAGACACGAGACACAATGCAGAGAAAAAAACTGCAGATAAATCAAAGGAGGGCAGCTCACTTACAAATATACCTCCTTTGTTTAATCTCACTAGCAACACACTTTTTTAAAACCAAATTTCCCACTTCTCCACTTTTTGGAGACTAGCAAACAGGCTTCTTAAAATATGCAGGTGAGGTGAAATTCATGTTCAGGACAAAGCATCTGTTGTTACAAACCTCTTCAGACAAAAACAAAACAAAACAAAAAAAACCCCACCCAACCAACAACAAAAAAACAAAAATAAACAGCTCTCTCCAATAGAGCTTATATTCTAAAAAGGCATGCAGGGGGGCAAAAGGAGTTGGTGTGTTGGCAAGATTAACAAATGTAGTTTGTACCGGATTTGTTTGCCATCTGCAGCCATCTCCCACAATTACCTCTCGCTGCCTACTTAACAGATGGTGCTTTCTGTGTGCCTTTTAGCATAGGTGAGATCTAAAAAAGGGCTTCAGTGTTCAGACAGCATTTTCACAGGTTCTGTCAGTTTTCCCTCATGTGCAGTGAGCAGATTTGGGGAAAGCATGTGGGAAAAGTTCATAAGCAGAAAGCTGAAGTTGGCATTGTTGGTGGAAAAAAAAAAATACAACCTGGAACAGCCACAGTTGGGTTAAGCTAAAAAACATTTTGAAGACAAAATCAATGCACATGTATATCTGATCTATGGACAGAGACACGCAGAGGAGAACATTAAAGGAACAGACTGAAACGTGACAGAGATGGCTCCAGCAGAGTCATTCTCAGCCATTTTAAAGGGATGGTGCCACTTCAAGAAAGTGGTGACACTACCATATCATACTGCAAGAGGGTCACAATTAGAAAACAGTTTTACCAGTGCCTAGTGAGAAAATGTGGAGGTACACAAGGGGACCAGTAATAGACTCCTGATTCCATTAGAATAATCTTACAATCCTCAACTAATCCCTGAAGAGTCAGGACCTAAGCTTATGAAGGAAGCAACAAATTTAGACTTCATCTGCATCAAAGAAAAAAGTCTACATCAAAAAGAAGAGAACACAGATTTGACTAACAGATGAGGGTGGAAATAACCCCAAAACAACTAAAGGTAACTTCAAGGGAAAATTCAGCTGCAGAAAACCTTCCACATTGCAATCACAAAAGCATGATCAGTGACCTGCATTTTTTCCTTTTAAATATGTGTTTGCAAGGTGAGTGGAGGCAATTCAGAATGGCAACTCAGCCTGCACACTTTATGCTTCTGTACAGCAGCAATGGGAAAAGCAGAATAAACATCCAGCAACCAGAGCCACACTCAGCACTGCTGTTCACAAATCAGAACACAGGGAGGGAGCTGCAAGGAAAATTAAATGAAATAATGTAAAATCAATTGAACTTTGTAAAGCATTCTGGGCACAAGCAATAGAAGAACACTAGTTAAAAGCTGCCCAGGATCTTTAAGATCTTCAGAAGTTGCAGAGAGTTAGATTTCATCACCCATTCTTTTCCTGACTTGCCCTCTGATAAAATATGACCAATGAGCCATTACAAAATTTTGGCTTTTTCTGTGGGGAAGCTGTAAGCTACCAGATATAGCAGCAATCAACATGATAACACCTTTGAGAATCTCTCTCTGCTGTCCGTGGAGAAGACTGTTACATATGAAAACCAACGTGGCATTTTCCCCAAGTTCTGAGAGAGATTAAATCAGCTCTCAAACATTTTGGTGAACAGTTTCCCCAATCAATCATAACTTTCAGTTTCAGCTCACTCGACTTTTCTACTCCTCCACACACATTTAGTCCTTTTTCAGAATAAGTTTTTGGCTCCCCTGTTAATTTATTTTTATGTATTTCTTTTATATAGGCATATTTTTGTGGTAAGTATACACACAGACATTTTTGCTTCCTCTCACCAGTCTACCCTGGCTGACATGTTCTATTTTTTTCCTTACTCCTGTTTTAACACCACAATGAGAATGTTGCACTCACCCTGCTTAGTCATTTACTGTCACCTTTTCACAATGAGGGAATCTGTTTCCCACTTACAAGTACGCCTTAAAAATTTTCATTTAAAGTTGTTATTATTACAACTAGACCGGTAACCAACCCTGGTAGCAACAACTTTGAAAGAAGTACTCATATTTGACTTCCATTTTTTTCTTTGTAAAGTCGTTCCAGAAATGGCTACAATATGACACTTCAGTGACCCAAGACCTTGAAATAAGGTGTTTCCATGTGCAGGTAGAAGGATGTTTAAATGTTATGTTTTAGCTTAATGGTAGGACATCCGCTATTTTCAGCAAATAATCCCCAAGGTGAAAAACTCCATCTCATTTCAATACACCATCCAACAATACCTTTCCCCTTATGCTCTTGTTTTGGATTTATTCCAAAATTGCCTTATTTATGGATTGAGCTGCCAGTAATGGAATAGTTTGTATGACGGCCTCTTATGTAAATTTTTTTCTCCTCTAGTACAGGGACCAAAAATCCCAGTTAAAATCCCTGTATTCTTTCTACCAGCATATTTTAAAATTACAGATGTAAGGTAACAAAATAGTTGAGTATTCTGGTATTTTATTTAATCTATATAAATAATTTGTACTAGTGACACAGTGACCTAAGAGTTTCTTTCTCTATTTTGAAATTTATTTTCTGCATAAGAACTAGAAAGCTCCACTGAGATATCTTCTGAGCACATATTATATATGAAGAAGATTTTGTGCCTGAAAGCTTGTGCGCTACTGCTAGCTCTACCAGCTGATGTTCGAGACCTTTATCCCTACCTACATACACGGTATCTGAGAATGAAGTGCTATGCAGTTTCTCTGAGAAACTTAGCAATAAATCTGTTTTCTTAAAAAAAAACCACAAGTCATTGGAGCACTAAAGGAATGCATGATGGGTAGCAAAAGTTAGTTCTCCTTGAAAAATGAGTCAAGAATACAAATTCCAGGTTAGGGTAAAAAGAACCTAATTCATCCAAGATGTACACGCGTGCATGAAAATTTTAACACCAAATGACAGATCAAAGGAGAGGTAAAAGTTTCCTCCTAAAATTTTGTTTACTTCATTTCCTCCTTTAAATATCTGTTCAACAGCTAAAATTTGAGTTCAAATGGATTTCACATTTCTCAGTTGTTATGGTTAGCAATGCCAATGCTACCTGCCATCTTCCTGAGTACACATCGTCTCTCCTTATTTCTTCTCAAACTTATATTTTTTTCTCTCCTTTTGTCCTCTTTCCTCTTTTTCTTCACAAAGCAGATAACAGTGTGTTCTCTTATCTAGCTTCTCCCTTAAACCACTCTGCAAGAATCACAGACTAATGACAGCCACTACAAGGACAATAGGGAAATACACAAAAGAAGTTTCTTCCAGGATCACTATAAGAAGGGTGGGGCACATTATTTATAGGGTGAGTCATGAGAAACTGCCCCCTTGCAAATTCATTACAAACATCAAAACAGCACAGCCACAGCTTCACCTTATCATCATATTTACGCTGGCAAGTGGCATTCTTATTGAAAAACAAATTAAAAATCAAATCAAAACCCTAAAACTCATAAACCCCCCCTACAACCCAGGGGGAGAAAAGAAGTCATATTCTTGTGGAAATCTCAAACAGAGAAACCCCAAAGTTAAACTGGAGAGCCCACATTACTAAGGTCTGAAGAATATGAAGAGGATGCTAGAATTAACTCATTTCTACAAGCAGATTGTTCAATGAAGAGAAGGATGGTGAAATAAGCAAATTACCCAGTTGCATCAACCAAAACAAGTATGAGCAATAAATTTAAAAGTATTAATACACTCATTAAATGATTTTGCTTCAGAGTCGCATCCTATAAGATGAAACTGACAAATCACACCTCCGACTTTTCCAATGAAGTTCTCTCCAGACTTGGCAATGATGCCTCAGGTTAACAGGTCTAGTTCCACCCACAAATGATAAAAAGAAGTACTAAAACTGAGGCTGTGAAGCAGTCCAATTGCTTTGTTGATTGTGAACATGAAGTCAAAGGTTCATTTTATAACAGTACACTGAAAGAACATAAAGCCAGCCATCTTCAGAGACAGATATGCTCTGGACATCCTGTTGTGAAAACAGCATTAAAGAATAATTCCACTCAGGAGTGGATTTTCTAAAATGGGATTAACAAACAAATACAAATAAAAGCACTAGAACAAATATCCATAAAAGGTTACAAATTTGGGGGAAAGAAAACCCCAGCTGTTTCTATTTGCTGCATAATGCTTCAAAAGCTGAGTCATTATGGCAGGGCTACAAGTAGTCTGAATTTTGAAGGAAACTGGAGAGGAGGAAAACCAAAGCTAAGTCATAGAATCATATAATGGTTTGGGTTGGAAGGACCTTAAAGATCATCTAGTTCTCATCTCTCTGCCAGGAGCAGGAACATCACCTACTAAAGCAAGTTGCTCAAGGCCTCATTCAACCTGGCCTTGTGTCAGGTTCTATTCCTTCATTGATCCTTCTTTTGATCAAGTCCACATAAACAAACTGCTCAATTTTATCGATCTGGTTTTAAAATTAGTTTAGTAATCAGTACAAACCCAGATATGAATAGTTGTCAGAAAAAAATATTTTCAATAAACTTGAACTCATTATTAATGAAATGTAAATAAAGATCACATATTATATCTAGAAGTGCTTTGTGCAAACCAGTTTACTATTATAGCAATAATTACATGGATGCAAATTTCTCACATTAAGACCTGAATGCTTCATTGATTAATCAAGTGCTACTTGACATATCTATGACAATCAAGAAGTTCTGTTTCCTTCTAGCTGCACATGTTGAAGCCATGTATTTCAGATACTTAAGTGTTAATATGGTTTTTACTTTGTTTAAAGTTGAATACACACCAACTTTAGGGAAAAGGTAATCCCAAGATTAGTCTGGTTTTCCAACAACTACACAAACAAATCAAGTTCCATCTTTAATAGGTACAGGTGCCTGTGAGAGTTCTAGTATTCCCCAAACAAGAACAAAAGCCCTGAAGCTAATATTCTAATCTCTCATTGCACAGAATGGTTTATTTGACCCTTTTTGCAATTGTTATTAAAAACATACATATGACAAATGCTATTTTTTTTTGCAATCTCATCATAGACGAGAAGTTCACAAGATTCCATTTTGCTCCTATTTGAAGGCTTGAGGGATGTACCATGATTACTTTTGTAAATGTTTTGTTCTGAAGGGGTTTTGTTGATTTCTCCCCCAAAATGTAATTCTGAAGAGCAGCCTGTGTTCTACATTAGTTCTTAAAACAAAAGCAAGCAAACAAAATAAAACCAAAAACACTAACTACTCCTGTGAAGAGCAGACTTTCTGATCTCTTTGATTACCTCTGATTGCCTTGATAATAGGTATTTCAATACAACAGCCTCAACACACTAGCATATCAGAAACAACAATGGAGGCCATTTATCTTCATAAATATAGACCTAGTGAGATGGTAAAAAAAAAGGTACATCACCACTCACCAACTCCTATTTCTCATCACATGACTACACACCAAGAAACTAATCATTATGCTAATTGTTTCCTGGAATGGAGTTCCTCTATGGCACATTCTCCTGTGTGATTTTAAACAAATAAATAAGGTCCATAGGTTTTGGGGGTTTTAAGTCTTCTGTTCCACCTGCACTTGGGTCCTGTAAAGGCTGGAGCGCTCTGGTCTGCAAATGACTGATGTTAAAGGCTGCAAGGTCAAAAAAAATGATTCCTGAGTCAGTGCAAAAGTTCTCTGTTTGCTAGCTATGAAACTGAAAAGACAACATCACTACTTTCATATTGTCATTTAGGAAACTTAAGTCTTAAGGTAGAACTAGGAAAGCACAATCTTTTTTTGGTTCAGTCCATAGCA
Organism: Indicator indicator; assembly: GCF_027791375.1. Classification (NCBI taxonomy): domain Eukaryota; kingdom Metazoa; phylum Chordata; class Aves; order Piciformes; family Indicatoridae; genus Indicator; species Indicator indicator. The sequence goes on along the minus strand of NC_072011.1, from coordinate 30,753,938 downwards.
CACATCTTCAAAAGACCATATATAGCTTTTCTTAAAGACTTATGCTCCCCTCAATGGCTCCTGCTGAATGCACAGCTTATGTTGAACTCAGTGGCGCATTCAGGACCAGCTGATAATCAATGCTCATAGTGAATGCTCTGTTTGGTCATGTCTGAATTTTCATTCATTTTCCCAGGTTTGTTTTAAGTTTTTGTGTATGGATGTACAAACCCTGCAGCAGAAAGTAAAAAGTGAATGGCTGATTTTTCACTTTGCCAGGAAAAATTCAGGAAAAAAGGCATGAACCAGAAAATCAAAACATAGTAACAATGTAACTAGTTGAAGGTATCGAGTTTCAAATAAGCAACTTGCAGAGTGAAGAAAATTAGTCTGATAAAGTTTGTTTGGCACCAAGCTTGGTGATATGAGAACAGAGAAACAGAGAAAGTAACAAAACAGAAGCAAAGAAATTAAGAAACTTAGTTCTGATAAATATTAGCTAATTCATTGCAAATTCTGTTAATTTTCCAGTATAATCAGGAAACTTTGTTTCCATTCTGGCATTTTACCTCTCACCCACAATAGCAAAGAGATTAACCTAAATTCTTCAGTGACATCCTGTTCCTGTGTTATTATGTTTTCCCACCATCTTGCACAAACCTGGATGTTTCCTTCACGGATAGCTTTCCTTTCAAGTTTTAAGTTTATTCAAGCCTTCTCCTGGGTGGGACATTTACAATCCATGATACCTTCCCCAGGCAGTGAAAAGCTTTCCCTTTGTATTACCAAACTGGTAGATTAAATACATCATCTCCTTTTATTATACGTTTAAATATATCATCTACTTTTATTACAGGCTTTAAAGTTTCCTTAAGAATAAAAGATGTCCTACTTCTACTGTTCCTGATACACAGTATAGTTCTTTACTTTGACATTCTTTCAGGAATGCATAGGTGTCTACAAATACAAATGTAGCTAGTGCAGTTCGAGTGTGAGACATTCTTTTTATATTGTGAGTGAGAAGGAAAAGAGTAATAACCAAAACCAACGAATCAAACCAAACAGGTACCACAGAAATATCTCCATAGACTTATTTTGGCTGGAAAAGACCTCCAAGATCATTGAGTCCCACTGTCAACCTAACACCACTACAGTGCTCTAATCCAAATCCTTCATACAATACCCAAAACCCCCCAGTATTACTCATATAATCAGTAATCTAAATCGAACTTCCTTGGACAGACCTCAGTCATCTCAATAGCATTTCTTACAGCATCATATCTGGTGGTCCTACATAATGCTGTTAAAAACTGTATTCTAGAACCATTAGAGTGTTTCCTGTTCATCACACAGGCTTAACTAACTTTGTCTAATCCAGCAATACAGTTTGTTGCTGTATGACTGCACACCTAAAGTGACTCTTAATGGCATAAAGGCAGAAGACAGAAATAAGCTCCATTGTACCATTTTCTCAGAACACAAATAGTGCCTGCACAAGATAAATTATGTGTTAGACTGCGTCAATGCTGAACTTTTACACAGAATTTCCCACAGCAGCAACAGTCACTGAGCAATAGTTTTGACAAGGTGCTGACATTTTACAGCCTCACCATCTAATCCCATTGAGAGCAAGTGCAGACATGATAAAGAGCTAATGAGCTTCTCTGAGCACACCACTCCATGTACTACTGCTGCTAGCACAGGCACACAGAGCAAACAGAAAGGTCAATCAACAATACTCTAGTTGCAGCTACTATCATCACTCTACACCACACTACTGAAGAAGCCTCAGAAGAATTATGGACTCCATATTTTGGTTTATGTACAACTGTCAGTTGTGAAGACAATACCACACTTGTGCTTAGAAGAATCTAATGACCTCATTCTGAAAAACATCAACATGTAGTTAAAACTGTAATCCAAGAGGTTTTTCAGTTAAGCTGCCCTACAGAAAATATTTAACCACCTCAAAAGCCTTCCAGTTCTCTCACACATCTTTATTAAGGGGGGGAAAAAAAAGTGAATCTTCAAATAGCTAGAAATTTCATTTTAGAGAATCAAGTTGAAAGGTTCAATCCCACACAATGTCAAGCTATGACACAACTGCTACGTTCCCTCTCCATTACGTAAGTTTTGCATTTATGAGGATTTAGAACATCCTTAGAATAATTCCAAAAACGCTAAAATGTTGTATAGCAGCCTCTTTCTCGTCTTTAAGACTCATACAAGTCTTTCCTGTATACTATCGATATTTTCCTTAGTATTAGAGTTTTATATGTGTATATATAAATACCTGAACATGCAGACATAAAATCCTGCAAAGATTCTTCCACCCCTTCATAACACCATGCAATCTTCTTCAGCCCTTTTCTTGCCCAGTGTCGCACAACAATTTTAAAGAAATAGTACACGTTTCCTCACAGGATATATAAGGTATACAGTGCAAAGTGGGGCAAAAGAGCAGGAATTCTATACTACAAATAGTAAAGCTTTAAAAATATCAACAAAGCAGAACATTCTAACATAACAAATTAAGAGCTCTACATTTAAAAAAAGACTTCATTATTTCAGTATCTCTTTGTTTGCTTATTTAATCATCCCCTGGGACAATCTGTACTGTTAAGAAACGTGTAGAAATTAGTCATCAGTTTTTGTTGTTGTTCAATTAGTGCTATACTCAGTGTTTGAGCTCATGCAAGTGTCCTTTGGGGAAACCTCCTGCGTGCCATTAGCACTATTCTTAATGAGGGAAAGCATGAAACTCCTTTAGTGCTCTGCCAGAATTGTTTTATCTTCAAGTCAAAAGAACAACTCCTTGGAGTAACCCCAAAAAAAGCATTTAACAATTACGAATGGCAAACAATATTCCCAAGCATTATACTGATAGCACTTTTCTATTTATAGGCTAACAGTTATTATACAGAATAAAATATGTATTAGACAGCTTTATTATGCAGACAGTTATGACTGCCCAGTTGAGCCTGTTACATGATTTCCACTGTAAGTCCAGGTTTGATACCTTTTACTCTTTCTGTGGGAGGCAGGGTGGGGAACAGGAGGATGTTTCATGTTTGGTTTCAAGACAAAGGAGAATATTTTTAGGAAGTTTGAGGTTAATTGGACATGCTGCTTTTGAGATATGGGACATAGGCATTTCTTTATTATTTTTGAAGGAAAAAAATGCAGTTTAATGTCAATGGTTTTGTTCATAAAAAGTTTTTTAACTAGTTCTCCAGAATCTCTTTAAGATACAAAATCAGAATTGAAAACTAGGTGAAAGGAAGGTCAAGACTAATGGCTCTGGTAAATACATAAAGACAAAAGACCTAGCACTTTTCCTAACTATATTTATTTTCAAAAAGGCATCTAGCTTTTCCCACTGTGAAAAAAAAGTAAAGCAACAATTAAAGAACAGTAAATTTAAAAAACAAAAGTAGAAGCATCATTCTTAAATCTCATCACTATTTCCCTCCCAATTACAGGTGTTCATAAACAGTAAGAGGCAGGGAAATAAAGCATTCCCTCCCACAGCTGTTCTTCATCTGGTAGTCCTCTCATTCTTCATGTCTCTATGTTTTCTATCTCAGCTTCATAATCCTGACATCAAGCACCTTCACATCTGACACCTTCTTGATCCATCCTAAGTTCAGTATGATCACTACAAGTTTTTAAGCCTGCATGTTCCTCATTTTCCCATCCCAATGATCTAACGAACAATGTAAGAATAAAGCTCTGTTTAAACAAGTTTGCATTTCATACTTGTCATACACTTAATGCCTAAAAGCATTCCCTGTCTTCTCAGTGACAGGCTTATTCTAACACCTGCTCTTACAAAACATGCACAATAGAGATCAACTTACACAATGTCCCCTCACAGAGGAACACCATGTAGAAGAGCTAGAATCTAAGTAAATGCTGTGGGTGACACACAGCTTATTTCAGTTTGATTTTGTATGTCTTCTTAATGAGGCAAGAAATACCCAATTACAGAAACAATAGGGACATCTCAGGGTCAGGCAATATTATACAACTAATGAGATTTCCACAGATTTGCCACTTACACATGTCACCTGAAGAGAGGAAAAAGGGTAAAGGGTACAGCCATTCCCAGTTCTAGCAGTTCCATCCACAGAACAGCAAAGTTTAGGCATTTTTTGTAGAGACTGCACACCTGAATGCTGGAAAGATGAACAGCAGTCTGCTTCTCCTCCTCCTCCTTAGTATTCAGTGTACTAATACCTCTTCACCCTCCTTTATTTTTACCTAAAGAGGTCAGTAAGATTCGCTTGCTTAAGCTGTCTGAAGAAAATCCTTCAATTCTATAACAATCTCATTCCAAGTCCCATGCAATCTCACTCCAAGTCCCATACATATACTGTTGTGTATGCAACTGTGTGCAGTTCTAGGCCTCACAATTTAAAAAGGAAGTGAAGGTCCTTGAATGCATCCAGAAGGGCAACAAGGGATGGAAAGAATGTCCTGTGAAGTCAAGACTTCAGGGCCACTCTTTTCAGTGGTGCCCAGTTATATGGCAAGGGGCAATGGGCACAAACTAAAACACAATTAAGTTCCATCTGTTTTCCTAACATACGGAAAAACTTCATTGAGGATGATGGAGCACCAGAACGGGCTACCTAGAAACATTGTGGAGGCTCCTTCTGGAGATTTTTGAAACCCACCTCAGCATGTTCCTGTGCACATTACTCCAGATGAACTTGCTTTAGCAGGGGGATTGGGATTAGGGGATCCCAAGAAGTCCCTTTTGGCCCCTACCATTCTCTGATTCTGTGACAAGCTAAGGACTTTGGGCTTCTCAAATGTGGAGAGAAGGAAGCTGAGGGGCAACCTCACTGCTCTACAGCTTTCTGAGAAGAGAAGAGGGTGGTTGTTGAGCTCTTTTCCTTGGTATCCAGTGACAGGATGCATGGGAATGGTTCAAATCTGCACCAGAGGAGAGGCAGTTGACGTCCCAGGCTTGCCCATGTTTAAGAGGCGCTTGAATAATCATCTTAACAACACACTTTAGCTTTCAGTCAGCCCTGCGTTGGTCAGGTAGTCAGACTAGGCGACTGTTGTAGATCCCTTCCAACTGAAATAGCCCATTGTATTATAAAAGCTTTGTGGCTGTGGATGGATTGAGTCATCATACACATGCAGCAGACCTCTAACTTCCTCAGCTAGAGGTCTACAGCAATTTGGCCTGCTCTACAATGGACAAATACATCCTAGTCATTTTAAGAGGCTGAGATTTAAAACACAGGGGAAATGTTCTAGAAATGTGAATTGTTTCCGATAGCACCTTTTCAGTTGTTTTCTAAAGAGTTTATTCAGGTCTGTTTTGACAGTAACAGGTATCTTTATGTAAGTCAGGAACTGATTACACAGGAGAACCAGTGTAGCTGACTGTGGTATTTTCCAAATACACAAAGCAAACCTGAACAAATTTTTTCATTAATTTCTTTATTTTCAGGTTGCTATGACGATCTTAAGCTTACGTATCTTTCATATTAAGAAAATTTGAAAAGCTAACTTTTCAAGTTGGAAAAAAGATACATTTTTTTTAAAACAAAACCCAGCAATTGATTTGTTTTTTCACTCAGAGGAGAGAATCTAGAAGTAGAAACCTAGCATCAGGTTTGCTCACTTGCTTTGCTAAGACAGGGATACGCACAAACTATTGCAGGGTAAGTTTTTATATGTCTGTTACGTAGGTGCACTCCTGTAAGTCTGCAATGAATTTAAGCTAAACTCAGGCAATCTGCCTCCCTGTAAAAAGAGAGGTAGGTATGATTCTTTGAATTTACCCACACAAAGCCAGGTACCAAGAAAACAGAACAATTCAGGTGAAGCATCCTATGCAGGGTTACCCCATAACAATTTTGCTCACATAGCAAAGCTGATAGCTTGCATCGCGAGGCCTCATAAGGATGAATGAGGTAACAGACCTCAAATGCTGCTGTTATATAGGTAGCATTGTATGACTTACATGGGACTATGAAGTTCAGGTGTTAGAGAAGATCTCAAAAATTTTGGTTCATAAAACTGAATGCAAGGATATTCGTCTTTCACAAGATGTACTTAAACTTCAAACACATTTTCATCATGCCAAGATACTCATGATATATCTGGACTAGCACTGTTTAGTTTGAGGTCATCTATAGTGTCAATTTTTAATTATCTCTTTTCATTGCCTCATTATAGAAATAAGATATAAACAGCAGCAAGAAGTACACAGATTGACTCTTTAAGAATAATTACTTGCATCTAATTTGAACAACTCAGTGGACTACAAGTAAGAGGACTGTGGAACTGAATTAGAGGCACTGAAAAGTAACATGGCAAGCCCCTTTTGCTTCAGAAATACCAAACTGAGCTTTCACTTAAGAGCTGTCCTACTCTTAAATCCGTGTAAGATGCAAGTACAAGTTAGTATGTTCACTGTTTGTCTTACAAATTACAGAGGTGTATTTGCAGCTAGTTTATCAAATCAATCCTACAGACATTTGCAGACAACTAAACCATTCAGCACAAATCTTCAGCTCCCTTGTTCATGCCCAAATAAGAAATTCTATAGAAGACTCCAAAATGGTTAAAACAAGACTGACAAACACAAGATGCTTTTGTGCCATGACCAAGATGTTAAAGCAATAGTTAGATATTTCATTTGTGTTGCCACAAACAAGGCGTAACTATTTTAGGCAAGACTGTCTAAAATTCAGAAAAGAAATATGATTTTACAGCAAGAGTCATGAAAACACTGGGACTTGGTATCTCAAGGATGTTAGTAAATACTGCTAATTACAAAGAAGAGCAGAACAATGCGATTAAAAGATATAAACTCTGATTTAATGCTTATAACAGAAATAAAAAGCACATTCGCAGTCTTTCAAAAAAAGAAAGTTCTAATCTAAGGGGTTTAGTTCATTAACTGCAACTCCAAATGGGATCATTTCACAAGACAGTTTTTCCTGCTTTCCTCCCAGAAATTGTAACCCTTCACATGAGGTAAATAAGTGTGTTGTACATCCCCCTCTCAGAGAAGACCAGCCAGTACATTCATTAGAACTATCCCACATTTCAGTTTAGGTTAGGGTCCATATTTTTCCAGTTGTAGTCCCCCATGTAGATATTTAACTGTAATAAGATGACTATAGGACAATAGCCTCTCTAATACCAGAGCTAACTTTGCTAACAACAAAGATTAATCCAAGTCCTGACTGATAACCATAGAAATGCGACAAACTCATATTCACAGCATGAAGAGAAAGCACTGCTGCATAAAGAGAAACTGAGCTTGATGCAAAATAGCACACATTGCCTTTTTATAATAATTTACCTGGAGATATAGCTCTGTGGAACTGATACATGTCTTCTCCAAACAGCTCTTGTGCAACCTGCTTAATTTTCCGTCGGACAGCATCTAGCTTGACTTCAGATTCATTTAGTATTTCTTCCCCATTGGGAGCACTGCAATCATAGAACAGAAACTGAAAAAAACAGCTTTCAGAACATAAGGAAACAATTAAAAAAAAAAAAAAAACACCACATTTTGCTGACCAATACATTTTAAATGGTTTCAGCAAAAAAGCAAAACTAATATTGGAATGAGAAACAGTTTAATTTTCATTGACACCTACTGCAGATTCTGAAATTCTGTAGATTTTTACCATGAAAATAATCAAACAGTCAAACAGTTCTGGCAGCATGATGTTTATTCCAGGCTAGAATGTTAATTATTGTTCAAGCAAGAACAATGAGAAATACATACAAAGACTTCACAAAAGTATTCCAGAAAACTAGCATTATTGGCAGAAGTTCTTCAACCTCTCAAAAAGATAAATTTACAAGCAAAACAAACAAACAAACAAACAAACAAAGTCTTTTGCAATATATTGCAAAATACAATGCATGATCAATTCTTTTTTAGGAATTAATTATGGGCTATGCTATTCAGGAACAGTTGAAATATCCAATTCTCAACCACAATATTGTTCCCAAATCATCTGTATGGTATATTAGTTTACAGTCTATTTAATGAACTACTGGTAGACTGAACTCGAGAAAACATTTAAAAGCAAACAGATTTCTGAAAGTAAAAACACTAACAGTGAAAAGCAAAGGAGAAGGAAATAGAGCATGGAAAGCTTCCACTCTGACAAACAGGAATGTCTTACAAAACAGGAATCTAAAGCTCAGAGTAAAGAAGGACTTTTTTTGTTGTTGTACTTTCCTCTACCGGTTCCCAGCTACCTATTCCTTGTAGTGGGAGTCAAGGTTGTAGTGGTTACTAGAATAATCACAGTGCCTCTTTGCAGGAAAAGACAAAGTTAAAAAGAGGGCAACCCTATTTATAACTGTTAGTACGACAATAACTATACATAGTTACTACATCTGAAATGCATTGATAGGTAACCAAAAATAAATTAGATTAAGAATAAAATTAACAGAGAGAGCTTTTATAACTGTAACACATAAGACCAATGTTTGACACATACAGTAAACATTATATACAACAGGCTATGCAAAGCTTCAAATTTTCCTGTTATTCTTCTAGTTTATCTGTGACTTCCAAAAGTTGCTTGGAAAGCTCCTAAGACAAAACATGTAGAAGCTCAGAATTTCACACAAAAACCTCTTAGGTTGCAGTATGTACTGAATTAAAAAGAACTTGGGTAACCTCCTCTTTGTATTGACGACTTGGGTGGAGTGGGAAAAAACATGTTGAAGTAACTGCAGAAGCAACCAAGCAGAATGAAGGGTACATGCTCTTCTCTCTCAGCTTGCTGAAAGCTGGAAAGGTGGAAACCATCCAGCTGCTTTTATAGTCTAATACTCTGATTTTGTTTAATACATCAATAAATCCAACTGAGAAACCTGAATCAGCATCTTTTAATTTTCTAATTGGCACATGCATTCATTAGCTCACATACACCCTAAAGGATGTTTATGGGAAGTTAATTAAATTCCTTTCAGCAGAACATTGCTGCTATTAATCACAAATACACAAAACACCAAATGCAGCTTCTAAGTTTCCATGAACATTTTCATGCTCGATATGGCTCACCTGGTAAACCTGTGGAGCAGAAATATTGTTCTTTTGCTTTCAATAGTTATATCACGACTGAGCTTCACAAGCCGTTCGTATTTGTCATGCCTGGTGTCAAGCTCCAGCTGAAAGGCTGCACAGAAACAAGCATGGTTATCACATGTACACAGCACAGCAGAAGAGCAGAGAGCCTGTGCTGCAGCAACTGCTTATCGACCTCAGCCCCTTTTCCCAAGGTGGGCAGCACAGCCACAGCAGAGGTCATCACTGCCCACCACCTCCCAGAGCTGCAAAAGTCATCACTAACACTACTTCTGTTTAATAAGTCAGACTTACATATACATCAACCCTGATGATGCTTTAAGGCAGCCCAAACAATTTCAAGGTAAAATACATTTTCTGACTATTAAAATCTATTCTGCAATACTGCTGTTTGGGAAACAGACTAAATTTCACCCAAATTCAGCAAGATAAAAAAAAAAAACCACCACAAAAAAAACCTACAATCATTAGTAAATACAATTTGCCAGTCTCTAAACCAAAACAAACAAACAAAAAAGGCATTTCACTAAGGCACATACTGTTAAAACTTCACCATGTAGTAAAATGAAAAGTTGCATTTCACATCCTAACCAGACTTGTCCAAAAGTCAAGTATTTTAATATTCTTAGGAACTAGAAGTACAAAAGCAAAGTGAGATCAATTACTTAAAATAAGATTTCTAACTTACTGCTGTAAATTCTAACTACAACAGAGAAGAGGATGTGCTTCTAGTTATCAGTCAAACATTACGAATATTTCACAGATACCATTAACAATTTATAGACCATTATTCCACTCAAACCACTCATAGATACTTTTAAGAAATCTAACACACTTCCTATGTTCCAGCTGAGGTGTAAAGTGAAAATAAACCAACAAACTACATTTTTAAGGGTCTGACAACTGAGCATATTTTAGAAAAGCACAGCAGTTTGCTAGCAAGCAAAGTTCAGATGAAGCTGCAAAAAATAACTCACTGCTTTGGTAAAAACTTCATTGCTCTTGTTTTATTCCATTCTCCCCAATCTTCTTCTGAAACTGTAGTTCACAAATGCTCCTACTCATCTTTTAAATCTTTCACATGTCAGATTGGTATGTCTCTTCCAGATTCTGACAGTCCACCACTGAATTATCACCAAGAATCCATTTCCCCTCAGATCAGTGACAGGAACTTGAGGTACTTCATAGGATGTCATGTATGAGATTTCCAACAACCATTTACAAATTTCATCTACCAGGAAATTCATTATTTTGAAGATCTACAATATAAGCAATGCCCCAAATTTCTTCTGAACAATTGTGGCTTTTAGAGAAAACCCTCCATAGTGTTGCCTAAAATTGCAAAGGATTAGAACTTGGGATATTCTCTAGGTTAACAAATCAAGACCATACAGTCATGTCCACACATTCTGCTTTAATGTTTAACCTGTCACTGAAAGCAAAGACTCAGACTCTTGATTTTGGTGGTACAAAACTAAATCCTTAAAAAGCACACTTAATAAACCTTAACTTACAAACCAAGATAATCTCCACTCTCTGTATCACAGAATTGTCATATTAAAATGTATTAAGCAAAAAACAAAAATAAAAAGTTTTTTATTCTTATTGCAGAAAACAATTTCCCATTAATTTTTCATAAATTTTTGGTTTCAACAGCTAACTGTCAACTCAAGTAGGACATTTTTCCAAAGAGATTAAAAAAGGCAAAATGTGTATAACCAATTAATTTCATACGTTAAATTTTTAGATTTAGGCAACACACAGAGGAATAACGCACCGCTGGCACTCAGCTTACACAGCTTGTTTAATTATAAGCCATCTGGAGCACAACTTTTCTTAATGCTTGTGCCTGACACGGAGACAAAGACCACCAGTGTCTCTGTCCAGGGCTTACAATCACTAATGCAATACAAACAATAGAGCTTTGAAAAGATGAATAAACCCCATCCCTTGCATCCTCTCTGAAATTAACCAAATACTGCTGATTGGATCTCATAAGAAAGGAGGGAAACAAGTGCTGTTTTGAATTTGGATTAATGACAACCTTATGATAAACTGATATGCCTAACGGTGAAAAAAGAGAAGTTGGAGGTACTATAACAGCCATCCAGCTCTTGCTTCTTCACTCTCCTTAGCTTCATAAAAAATAGGTGCGATGGGGTAAATTTTAAACCAAGAAACAAAAACTTCCCCATATCACATCTCCCTTGTTCTTCTATCAAGACTTCTCATTTCTGAAGCTGAAATTTCCTTTGATAGGGCTTGTCTAATGAGAAATTTCAATTAAATTTACTGGAGTTCAAATTTGGGTTTGTGCAAAATCACACAAAAACAATTTGGTATGAGGGAAGTTTACACCTGCTTATTTAAAGAAACTGAAATATACGCTATTTTTTAAAAGACACTCAAATTGAAATAATTGTCTATCTACAGGTCTATACTAGTTAGCTAAACTCTTATTTTGACTAAGTGCCTGTATAAACAAAGACCCAGATTTATATTAAAGTGTATTAGTCATCTGTGCACCAGCACTAAGGTCAACAGCTAAGAGTCTTCTCCGTCTCCCCAAAGGTAGCTATCTCCTCCTTTTGTCTCCACGGCTTGTATTTTGCATTACAGCTCTGAAGATTTTATAGCTTTCTGCCATCAAGGGACCTGGTCACCTTTTCCCTGGTTGGACACTTACACAGTGTGCATAGCATCAGGTTCAGCACAAGCTGGACAGGGATTTGGAACAGCAGGCAGGATGAAGGGTACAAGTTATGCGTCTGAAATCCCGCTCCCAGGACTTTATTCCACAAAACCCAAAACACTAAGCTCTTGAAGTATGAGGCATGAGTCCAACAAGTTTCAAGCTTCTCCCGCAGAAAAAGATGGTTTATTCCATCACTAAGCATTAGTCATTTCCTAGTAATTTCTACACCAGAAATGTTTACTTACATTTAAAAGACATCATCAAAGCTGAAGATGGATTAACATTCTCCTTTTCCTCTCTCCTTTGACCATGTGGAAAATTGTCATGCTTTCGTTTTCTGAACCCACCAGATCCTATTAATAGAAGATAAACACAAAAAAGAATCCCACATTTAGAAGTAGTTTTGCCAGATCATAACCACCATCAGAATGCTGTCTTCAGAGCATTCCTAACTGTAGCCATACTTTAAAGTATGAATTAGGTAATTGGATGAACCGTTTTACCAACATCATGTTAGCTTGCTACTTTTCCTACCACATTCCTAGTGAAAATTAGAAAAAAATTCTACCAACTTCAGTGGATGAATGTGGTAGGATCCTAAATCCTTGGTGTTTTTTCTCTTGGTCAGGTCTTCACATCCTTTAATGATTTCTTTCTGTAAGTGAATGGCTGCATAGGAATCCTTGTGTGAGCAAGAGCCTACTGGATTAGGCCCTCCTTCCCCACCACCTTTTTTTAAAAAATATTTTAAGTAGTTTGTCAGGAGTCATTGAAACTACAAGTTCTTCATTACTGTAATTAATTCTGTCAATGCTCTTCAGTGATCAGAAAAAGCAAGGTGTAACTTAAGTATTGATTACCACTATGTAGGTGCACAGGTTTAGCTCCTGCAGTATAGCATCTTAAGGTCCTTAAACTATGCCCATTAACCACTTTCTTCTCTTTTCACCTCAACATAGCTGATCCCTTCAACCTGCCTCCCCTTTCAAACCATCACCCAGAACTCATCTCTTTCAGACTGCATTTTAGTAGTGATTTACACTTGGTATAGTTTCTTCCTTTTGTCCTTCCTTCATCTAGAACTGACTCATTGTGTCATATATGATTTAACCATTTCTCCTCTCTTCCTACCTCCTTTGTGATAGCTGTACTCTTTGTGTTCCTAAACAAGACCAAAATTTGGCAAACTCTTACATACAAGCATACTTTAATTTATTAATATGTGGCGTTCTCTCAGTTTCCTTAAAAGAACAAAAGGAAGCTACTTAGAAGCCACAGACGAACACTGGATTTTAAAATGTTTCCGTTTAATTGTTTATTATCCCAAACCAAAACCAGAAGTGGGCGTAGTGACTTTCTAAAGGAGGAAACCAAAAAATCATTTTTTCCTTCTTTCCTAATAGGACATGAGTTCAGGGTTCTGTTTTCACTGTAGTAGTTGAAAACATTACAAGCATAACCCCTGAAATTGTGCAGAGAATTAAACTCTCGGCAGCATTCCAAAATTAGGGAACATCATCATGACCTACGGGAGAATAACAGGCCATTCTAAAGTGTTGGGGGATGAGAGAAATAGAGAGAAGTTCCACTGGATAACCAAAGTCTTGACTATCAGAAAGCCACAGACTGCAATTACAGCAAATTGGCTTTAATTAACAACAACCAACAAAAAACGCACACACAAAAAAAATCCAGCTTCCTTGTTGCAGAGCCTACTTTCCAGCTGAAGAGAGGTCTGTGCAGCTACCTAGGTTAAACCAACACAGAGACCACAAAGTGCTTGCTGTGTTACTGAAAGTTAGTTACCACCGCTTGTGCTTTACAGGGCTGACACACACTGCTTTTGGTTGTTGCAACTGCTTCTACCGCCATAAGATCTGTCTGTAAAGCCCAAGCGAGCAGGCAGTGGCACCTTTGGACAAACTCTCTCTCTCGGCGTAATGCCAGAGTTTGGTGAAGCACTTGAAGGAAATCACCAGTCCACGGCAGAGCCTCACATCTCCGCACCCTCCTAGCTGCAGAGCCTTCCCTCCGCTTTCATCAACTCCTTTCACCAGGCGCTCCTCACGCCTGCACCTCCTGCCGGCTCAGGGATTTGAATCGGACCCCGAGGGGCCCGCACAGCCAGAGGCCTCGGCCGGCGGCAGGCGGCGCATCGGCCGCGCAGCCCTGAGAGGCGCCTGCCAATAGTTCCGCGCGCCAGCTGGCGACTGGCGGCCCTGTTCCGGCGGGGAGGCGGCCCCAAGTCTCAGGAGGCCGCGGTCTCACCACTCACTGGTGGGCCGCCGGCTCTAATCTGCTGTAAGGCCGGGGTGAGAGGGAAGGGAGAACTCGAACACGCGCGCCGCCACTATCACCTTCCTTGCCGCTCATCTCGGTGCCACAGCAGAGCCAGGCCGCCGCCCCCGGCAACCCGTTTTCAGCCGCGCGCCGCCAGGTCCCCGCCACGCCGCCCGCAGTCCTCACACCGGCAGCGCGGTCGGGGCGCCCGCACAGATGCCTGACGGCAAGACGCCACACGGGCGGAGCCTGCCGGCCTGTCGCCCGCGGCTTGGGAGGCACGATGGGGAGCTATGGCGGAGCGATGGATGATATCTGGCTTTGCTGCGAAAAGTTGGGGTAGGGCTGAGAGCCGTGCGGTGCTTCCGAGCAGGCGACACCGTGATGGCAGCGGGTCTGCGACCCCGCCATGGGGCCTCCCGTGCCCGCGGCTCGACGGGAGATGTAGTGCTGAGGCGGTACTGTCAGATAGGTGTAGGTGGCAGAGCTGCGGTTGGCCGGGAAGCCTTGGTGTTACTTGCCTGCTGTCCCCCCGACAGCCAGCGTCTTTCCCCCAACACCCGCCCGATCGGCTGAGCAGAGGAAGCGGTGGTGCTTTCCTTACATCAAGGTGAACAGGAGCGCGTCAACAGATGCTGATGACCTTTAAAGGTCCCTTCTAACCCAAAACATTCTATGATTATACGGTAACAGCCCAGAGTAGCCAGCACCCTGTGTCATGTTGCTCCCCCCAGTGCCGAGCGGGGAGGCGGCAGCACAGGACCAGCTATGAGGTGTACAAGGTGAAGGAGACCAGAGAGGATGCTGACAGTGAGGCAGGACCTGGAAACTGGAAACACTAACTTTACACCACAAAGATCTGATACTGATGCCGCCTGATGGAAAAGAAATCTGAGAAGCAGTAGATACAGCTACTGCCGCAGGTGAAGGGGTGGCCACAGCAGATGAATAAAGGTCCCTGGCCTACAGGCAGAGAGAGGGAAGTTTGAGGGGACTGTGAATTGCTAGTATCACCTGGTTTGGGAACTGCTAATTCCTGAACCCGGGTTTATTTGCATCCTATGTTTTGTCAGGCCTGGTAAAAATAGTAGTTCCTCTCTTAGGGATTTAGTGTTCATAGTCTTCATAGGAAACATCACATGTTTGGGCACACTCTCAAATTTAATCTCGCAGCACAGAGGACACTTATGGCAATGACCTACAAAAATGCTGCTTGCTTTGCTGGATTATTCATCCTTTTTTTTTTTTTTTTCCCCTCCTACACATGCATATTGATGTGTTCCTCTAACATGTTTCCAAAAGGAATGAGTGTTAAAAATCCCCAAAACAAAAGGCTTGCAAATCATCAGTCTTTTTGCTAGATTTATTTACTTGTCACAGCTGTTGCCTCTTTTAGTAGCTGGATTCCTAAGGAAACAAAGCCCATATGAGTACAAAGGTGGAGTGCTCACAGCCTTTGTGTATGGGTGTGTGTCTGTCTTTCCTCCCCACCCTTAATAATTTTTTAATCTGCTGGTCAGTTGGTCAATCTGATTTGACAGAGGGAAAGAGCCTCAAGGAGTGATTATAAACATCCTGAGTAGGGAAAAAAATTTGGGTGGAACTTGCACCTTACTAGAAACTCGATAAGCCCAGTTGTGAGATGTGGGTTCCTCAGAATCCAGTGTTAAGAGAGCCCAGCCTTTGGAAGTTCTCACAGAACAGCAACACCAGCCCTGTCTCAAGCTTTTGTGTTTAACAAATAAACAAATACAGCTATTAGTAAACTTGAATAACAGGTGAATCTATCAGCAGATCCATGATGACAATAAATCACCTAAGTCAGACAGTAGTGGAGTAAAGCTTTGAGAATAAGCTTTAAATGGTCTCTAGGCAGCCAATCAAGAGCTGTTAAAACCTAGTATTGTCAAGTATCTAGAATTATTGTGTGATTATTGTGCAGTGTTCAGAATTATATAGAAGCACAACATAATGCCTCTGATCAGTTTCCTAATCTAGGAAAACAGATGTTTATCACATTTGAAAAACAGAGTACAAAGAGGATCCCAACAGAACTTCCTCAGGCCTGATCTACATATTGAGTTGTGCAATAGCTTGATTGCTGCCCTGCCAGCTGCATAGGAGGTTTGTGCTCTCTCTATAGCAAAATAAGAACATGAAATTATCTGTGTCAGTGTTACTGCTGCACACATTTAAGCACAGCCTTTTCATTTGGAAGGTGTACAAATCTCTCTTACAAACATAACTTTGGTTTGGTTTGGTTTGGTTTGGTTGGTTGGGTTGGGTTGGGTTGTTTGTTGGGGTTTTTTTGCTATGCTCTTTCCCTGTTCTCAGCAGCTATTTGGACAGAAAGCAGAGTGGATTTGGTTATGTTGTAGGGGAAAGAGTGCTGGCATTTGAGTGTTTCCCAGCAGTGGAGAATTTTCACCCAAGTTTGGTTTTCCACTGATTTCTGTTGGACTCACCTCTTTGCACATGCCCAGAGGTACTCAACAGCTTGCTTGACATCCCTGAGATATTGTCATGAATAAGAACTAAGTTGTTGGTTGTTTGGGTGTTTTTTGTTGTTGTTGTTGCTTTCTGTTGCTATGGGTTTTTTTGAGACAATCCATTTCAATGTGGCAACGTTAAACTTCATTTGTCAACAGCCTTTCTTCTGGCTGACAGTTATACCTTTACCCCTCCCCTTCTAGTTATGTTTTCTTTATGCCTGAACAGAATGGCACGTGCACAAGTGTGAAGAAAGAATACCAACACTGAGGGAGTAAATGACAACAGAAAGGAGATACAAGGTCTTAGGATAGGAGGGGAAAAAACAAGCAAACTAACAGTGAGGTTCTCTCAGAGACTTAAAGTTACACTGAGATGTTGCATAACGGTTGCATATGACTGTGTCCCACATCCTAAGGCATGGTCAATAACTCAGCTTTCACATGGAAGAAAAGTGGACAAACCAACTGAAAGCAACCACAGTAGAGGCAGGAACTTTTTTATTTTGTCCTTGAAGTCTGACACTTTGGGCAATAACATATTTTAACAATAATATACTTTAATAACACTCCTACACAGTATTCTTTGGTGAGGCTTTTGCTCTGCTGCAGTATTGTCAGCAGAGACCACCTTGAAATGATGCTTAAGGGAGTGGAGAATGTATCTTTCCTTCTCTGGAAAAGCCCAATTCTAATATTGATGCAGCTGAACATTGTGAAGCGCAGATACAGGAGTGGTAGTCAAGCTGCTTCAATACCTACAGCCTCAAGTAATGGGGTGTGTAGAAGCAGGGCTCAAGTGATTTGACAGATACATGAAATCACCACACCTTCATGCCCTCAATCATTTCAATGTAGCTCTTTGGAAACTTTAAGTTCCTTGGGAATTGATAGAGCTCACAGCGTACTTTGTCTTCATAGACCCATATAGCTTGTATAGCTTTAGAGAAATACTATTTTTGTGATGTCCTCACATGTTTAAAACAACAGCCTGAAAATATTTCCCAAAGTCTCTGCTAAAGCAATAGGACTATGGATAGTCAGAGCTGAAATTATCTTTGAGTATCCGTTCAGTTTTTGGTTTATTGCATGGCATGACGTACACTTAGAGCAATGTTATGAGGCTGCCTAGGAGATAGAGGGCTAACCATAGAGCTGTCATGCTGAAACATTCACATTGCCCAATATTTCAACAAAAAATCGAGTGAAGTGACAAAAAGTTCACAAAATGGTCACGGGGGAATTGCATAAACTGGGGTTAGATGTTCAATCTGAGACTGTTACATGACTGAGTTTTGCAGCTGGTTGACGAAAGGAAGCAGGAGGTCAGCTGGTCTCTAGCTGTTACAACAACAACCTGTTATGCTTCTCAGGCAACAGAAATGCCAATAGTCTTTTGGCAGGATGGATCAAGAGGATGATTTCCTCTTTTCCTGGAATAATGTTTGAAAGCTGCAAATATTTTTCAGCTGGTTGAATTTGGACTTTCTCTTGGAAGTGTCAGGATCTTTCCAAGTACAAATACAACACAGTGTAGCCTTTGAGTGGATTGGGGAATGCACATCAGTTTAGCCATCTTGTAAATGAATGAGTGAAAATGAAGTCAGAGAGAGCCTACACCTTTGCTACAACATCCAGTTGAAAAAAAAAATAAAAGAGAGATTCAACTATGCTTTGCCTTTGTATTACTTTTATGTCTAATGTTTAGTTTGTATCTTCCAAAGGAATTCTGGCAAGTGACTGGCTATAAATAATGTGCCCATGGGGAAAGTTTGTTTCTAAATATGAACAGTTAGTGTCTGACTTATGTCTGGGTGAGTGTGCTATCTCATAAAGATTTTATTCTACTGAGACAACCACATGAAAGAATTGCTTTAAAGGAATTCAAGGTGAGAATATCTTTATTCTCCATCTACATCATCACCAGCACCCTTAATGCAGTTGAAATTAAGTGCAGAGACTAACCCTTCTCCCTCATTTCCCCCATGCCTCTCTCTGTGCCTGAACTCTTTGTGAATTATAGCTGAATTGATGCAATCCTTTATAGCTGCTTCAGTTTGGGACCTTCAGTGAAATGCTGGGCTTTTCTGCCAGGCAGGGCAAAGAAAATGTACAGACCAAAGTTATAATTTGTTGTAGTATCTTAAGAAAAGATACTGATGAAGTAAGAGCTGCAAACAAAGCAACCCCAAAACGTTTCCTTCAGCTGTGGGAGTCACAAAAATGAGGGTGCTTGAAGGTGCAGTTCTCATCAGAAATGGTAAATCTGGTCACATAACAGTAGAATTTGCTTTTTTTTATTTTCTTTTTTCTTTCTTTGTACTTAAGTGTCTCATCTGAACACTATGAACTTTGATGAGTCTCACACACTCTTCAGTATCTATGGTCTTCAGTAGCCCTGGATAAGCAGTGCTAAATACATTCTCCTTCACCCTCTTGGCTGTCTTCAATGCTGCAGTTTGGAGGTAATGGCTTTTAGCAAAAGAGTTCATCTGATTAATCTGCAGTTAACCCTCTGTAAGAATGGTGTTTGTGTCTGCATGTGAGTGAGAGAAAATATTACATTATATGTGGAAAACCCTCATTCATGCCAATGTAAATCAGGAATAATTGTATTTAAATTGGGTGCCACTGAGATGACTATCAGGTCTTGAGAATTCCCAGTGTACAGAATATTCTATACTGTGGTATAGGTAGGGCCAAAAAAACCACAGCAAGGCTCAGATAGTTAGAGAAATGCTTTCCTAACAATTCCCACCAAAACATTCTGTTAAAAAGCAGTTACGGTTGCTCCAGGGCAAAACACACCCACACAAGAAATGACATAAACTATCATGCACATCTCTTATTCACCACTCCCAGTGACGACTCCAAACCCCAAAAAGAAGTTCCCCCTGTTCTGAGGGATAAAGAAACAAACTAAATACCCATTACTCCTACAGGCTTCAGTGCAAAACCCACTCTGATTTCTGCAACAGTAACATTAACGACTGGTGCCTATGTAGAGGCTACCCTGAGTATGGGAAAAAAGGAAACATTAACAAGTGCCCCTGAAGCATGCACACTGCTGATCTCAAGGACCTTCTTTGGCTTTGTCAGGCACTGTTTTTTTCTGTGGTTCACCCCCTCCACAAAGCAGAGCCGAAGAGCCATCTGTTGCTTTTTATTAGGTTGGAGAATGAACTATTTGATGAATTGACATCAGTGTAAATCTGACTTGCTGCAAAAATAACTATATCTGCATCAAATATTTGTATGGCTCTTCTTCCAAATGATTTATTTTCAGCTAGGCCTGGAGACATTTTATATGGAAGGGGCTTTGTCATCTAATACTACAGGAATCCTGGACAGAATGATAATAGCTTTGTTTTTTAACATAATTTTATGATTAACATAGCATACAAATTTATGACCAGAATAGCACATGATTTTTAAAATCAGAGTTAGTGTAGCATATTTTTTTAAGTAGCATAGAACAAAGTTTGTAGCACAGGTTGGTTTACAGTTCCTAATCACTTGGAGTCTGCAGATTGTTTCAAATCTTAATACCTCGCTTGCAGTATCAATATAGCAATCATAATACAGACACAAAACATGCAAAAGAATACAGGTCTCTCACTCAGTCCTTAGAGGAGGTAGATGACAGTGGAGGCATCCCTGACCAGTAGGGGATCATTGTTTTTTCTCTCAAGCAGCAGTTGTGGTCCACATCCCTTCTAGGACTTGTAACTGCTTGATTTTGCAGACAGTGCTCAGTGAGCTGTTACACTTCTCTATTCTGTGATGGGGTCAGCATAACTTGCTTGGCTGGCTACCAGGGAGCTCAAGGCTGGTAAGGAAGGGAGTAGTCAGGCTGGTGCCCAGAGGCTGATAAGAAGGGGCAGAACAAATCTGCCTCATGTGCAGGACCTTTCAGGCCTAATGAGAAAGGAAAAGGGGACCGATACATGACCAGCTTTGTCACAGAGAATGGCCATTTGCCTTATTAAATGGCATTAGTTATGCTAACTAGATTATAAAGGGTCAGAAGCAAGGGGTACCAGTTACAGATTTGCATTGAAGAAGCTTTTGCTTTGAAGTGTGCCATGGTCTTCCATCTACCTTCTTACATAGCTTGATACTTTCTCACACCTACCTGCTGCTTTCAACCAAGTTTCTTGCGGTCCACGTGGTCATGGTGATGAATACTGACCAGGTTTCACATTGCTCTTTAAATGCTGATGAGGAGTTTGTTCTACCTTTTTGCAGCCAGGCGCTCTTTATCCACAGACTTTATCCACAACCTCTGTGCCACAAAGGGTTAATTTGCCTACTCATACTCTGCAGAAAGTAAAAGATGTGTAGGTCCAGGCATAGAAGATTTATGTTGGGCCTCAAGGGAGGGTTTTGAGTCAGTTCCTACACAGAGCTGCAACAAAACAAAGAAATAAAAATCAAGTAGATTATGTACATAGTGCTGTAGAGCTTTGTCCATTGAAAATGAGCTGGAGAAAACTTTGTCAAGAGGTCTAAGAATGTGATTTTGTGTCATGCATGATGACATTCAAGATGCTAAGGATGGTAAGACTGAAAACCTTCTTGCTGAAGCTACCATACACAAGTCAATGCTGTGACCTGGTCATAGGTTGTTACTTGACTGAGTGTCTCCAAAATTCTAGCCCTGCTTTCCAACTGCCCTACTGTATGATCAGCTCCGATCTAGAAAACTGAACTCTTGTGCTCATTACAGACCAAACATTTTATAGCTCTGTCACAGTGCAAAGGCCCTAGAAAGCAAACTAATAACAGTTTGATGTGCATTTATTACCTCACTTTTTAAAAATCAACATGAAGCTTTTATTTTCCTGTCCTCTAGGGAAATCTATTTATATCAACAAATCCCAGAGACTCAATACTCTCTTAGAAAACTGTAATAACTAATCCAAATTCATTTTTAGTGCTAAATGCCTTTATTAATGGTTTCTAACTTCACACAACACAGACTAAGCTTGGAGCAGGGGGCTTTTGAGGATACCTATATATGACGTGCATGTCTAAGAATATATCAGAACGAGTGGAATCTTTTCTTTGTTTCAGTGTTGAGAATACATCCCATATGGAAGTCATCAGCATCAATGCTGTTTCTCTGTAAGCTCTTTTGAGCCACAGTTATTAAAAGTACATTACACATACACCTGTACAAGTTGAAGTCTTGGAAGAACATGTCTATTCCCCAGAAATCAAAGTGCTTTCAGCGCAGATGCCTGCAGGGGACAATGATCATAAAGCAGCCAGAGAGCAAAAGGAATGCTGAGATTTCAGAGCCTGTGTGATTACCCACAGCTGTACAAATAGTACAGTGGAGAAAACAGATTGACCTTGTCCATGTTTTGAGAGTGCCAGATAACCAGGTCCTTCAACAAGCTCTGTTTCAGCATAAAGAGGAAAGAAGAGACAGTGACCCTGAGGAACACGGGGGAGCACAATAATCACAGAAGCACAGAATGGTAGGAGTTGGAACAACTCGAATGTTTTCAGGGGACTGGTTGGTTATGGTAGACATCTGCCTTACGTACCGGGCAGTGTAAGAAGTCAATGAGACTGGGTATATGACAGCAATGTCTCATGTACGAGTAGACAGCATCCTTCAAAACATGAATTATTGTACCTTAACCATCCCATAAATACCCATGACAGTGAAATTTTAGCCTGTATGCAGGGAGTTTGAAATAGAATATAAAGGCAGTAATTGTTTTGGTGGATTTCTAAATCCACAGGGCCATGGCTGGCTGTTCTCTGCTCATTAGTGCTTGTATCTTCCCATCCAGAGATGACATTGAGGGGCCCCATACTAGCAAATAATTACAATGCTCATCTTGCTGACCTCCCCTTCATAATTGAAAATAGGCATTTTCTTTGCTATTTCCCTACATGACCCTCCAGCACCAGGATCACTTGCAAAAGTGCAGCCACTATCTCTAGGCTGGCCATCAGCATCCCTTCTAATTATTACCTTGGGCTGTGCCACACTAAAGTTAAGTTAGATGCTTAACCTTGGAGAGAGGCGTAAATGGGGAGTGGAATCTTTCCCTCCCCATGGTGGATAAAACATAGTGGATCAGCTAACTGATAGAGAGTTTATTAGATGTTAGGCCCATGAACCACAGAGGCTTGATGCAGGATTAAAGCTACAAATGAACTTCTTCCAGAATCTCCCATAATTCAGAGCAGGTTGTGGAAATGATCCTCAGAATGGCTGTGGGAAGCAGCTTGAGGACGGAAGGAAACCTTATCTTAGCTGTGCTGGAAAACTGAGTGTTACACAATACTTGTTTTTCTCACCTTGTGAATTCTGCCCTTGCTATGTGCAAATCCTCAGGCATACAGTATCTTCACAACTACATAATAAAGAAGAAACATTTGGAGAGCTTTAAAGATCACTGTGAAGAACTTTACTGTAGTTTCAAAATGACAAGTGAAAGAAAAACCGACGGCAGAAAGAAGATGGAGGGGATCAAAAGGTGAAGGTCACTATTCTGTCACTCAGTCACCAGTGGAGGACTCTCTCCTAGCTCAAGGACTATGAAAGTGCTTCCCTGTTAAGGCTTTAGCTGTAGCTGCTGCCAGTTTGGCAGAGAAAGCGTCTCTCTGATGTAAACAAATTCCTGCGTTCCCCTGACATTGGGCTGCTCCTGCAACATTGCAGCTCACAAAGAACCTGAGTGACTCCAAAGAGAAACATTGCATTTACCCTGGCTCTTTTAGTCTCCCCTTTCAAACATTAATTTTACATTCTACAATCAGCCATGCAACTCTGCAAATTTTCAGCCCATTCTCCACAGAGCCTGAAGGCAAAAAGCATTCACACAGTGTACAACCTGAGAAGTAAAGCACATGAAAACCCATGAAGTCTGTAATGAAGGTCTTGAAAAAGGTCTCTGAATCCACCTACACCTTCAAGAGAAAGCACTCACCTGACTGATAAATTAAAAATAGACTATGTTAAAAGCTGATGAAAGCACAAGTAGGCATAGCACATTGTTCAGCTCAGTCTCACAAAACTCCCGTATCTGATTTATGAGAAACTGTAGGGAACATGTCCTCACCAGGTACCTGACAACTGTGTATTGAGAACAAATTTAGAGGAATGAATAATTACAAATTGCATGTGATGAGTAGCTGGGAAACAAGATAAGATACAAGACAGGCCTTTCAAAACCAAATCATGTCAAACTAAACAATTATCTTAGATGTGATAACTCAGACTCTCTGGCAGAGAAAGCGTGGTAGGTCTCACCTACTGGACTTCAGTAAAGCAGGTGGTGAAAAGACAAGCTAGAGAAGATGAAGATTAGTAGACAAATTGTAAAGGGGAAGGGAACTGCCTGAAGGGAAGAAGATAAATAACACTGGAAAAGTCCTGTGATGGAATGAGGGAGTTCCACAAACATTGTTCTTAGGGTTGTCAATATTAAAAAAACAGGAGTGCTGTGAAACATGACTGATGTGTGATGAAATCTGTCAACAGCAGAAAGTTGGAGAGTGTTGCTGGTACCTACAAAGCCATGGATATCATAGGCAGAGATCCCTGAAAGATGAAATTATACAAACAGAGTCAGACATTGTGGTAAAAATACAGTGGAAAAGAGGTGGACATGATGCTAATAACATTGTTTAAAAGGCACCAAAGAAACTTCATCTGGAATATTGTTTACAATTCAAGTTAGCTCTACTTAAAAAAAACCCTCAAACTGGAACAGGTGCTGTGAAGAGGTGTCCAGGAAAATTACAGGGAAAGAACAGCCTGTCCTGTAAGACATGGGAAGAATTTCAGCAAAGGAAAGGATGAGAGAGCTTACAATTTCTCTCTGTAAACACCATGGGGGGATAGGAGGCAAAAAGACACACTATTCAGCTTTAGGGACAGTCTGACCCTGAAATGTTTGAGTACAAACCAGCCATCAATAGAATCCTGAAATTAGAGGAACATTCCTAGTTACCAGACATATAACCCAACAGGCTTCCCACAGAAGAAGACAGCAGCAAGCAATGCAAATTTTTGGTATGAGGTGTACTTAGATTCCAAGAAGCTTGCACCACATGGCTGTATGCATCAACTCAGGCCAGGCTCAGGGCTCCAAGGGATCAATTCCCATCTCTGTCTTTGCTCCTGTCCTCAAAGCAGCTGCCGGTGGTATCCTAGGAAGATGTTCTTGAAGTCTGGTCTTACACAAGCAGGTGTCTCACCAGCTGCACAGACTGACAGACAAATCTTTGAACCTCTGTCTCTCAGCCCTCGAGGAAGATCGCTCCCTTTTCTCACAGTGCTGCGCAAAATACAAAATCCTCTTCTATTTCTCCATCTACCCTGGGCATTGCTTAATACTTGCCAGTTTTCCAGAGGCATTCTTCATTTTGATCTTAGGCAGCAGTTAAACAGCTCATTTCCCCAGGTGCTTCCTCTGCCAAGGCAACAAGAAACAAGCAGGCACCATGTCAGGCAGGTTGCTGAGCCTCTGGGTGGTATTTCTGCCTCTGACACTTCATTGCTTTCTGATTCTGCCCCGGGGCTGCAGCATACCATGCTCTCAACTGTGGCAGCACAAGTGTCTGTAGGGACCCACCAGAGCAAGCACCAGGTCTGGCCAAAACGTGCACCAATGATTGCCAGGAAGGTGCACACAGGCTCATAGGGAGAGGACAAGGAGGAAGGATAGGCATGCAGCTACAGTTATTTATGGCATGGCTACATGTTCATAGTAGGGCAGCTGCTTTTCTCACTGGGGGAAAGAAATGAAAAGTTTAACATGATCTTTTCTGGTATCAACTACTTTAAAAACAGCATGTTGACCATGGTAGATAGGCAGGTGCTAAAACACATCACAGAAGTGCTCTTTCAAAGTTATGACCTCCAAAGCCTGGTTCCTAGAAGAAGGGGCAGAGGAGAAAGTGGCTTATGAGTTCTGTGTGGCAGTTTTAGGCTGTGCCTGGGAAAATTTTCCACAGATTGAGTAGGAAAGTGGTAGAATGTAAATAAATTACCAATGGATGTAAAAGGGAAAATAATGATAAGGTCTAAATAATCCCATTGGTCTAATTACTAACATAAAGTTAGTTGCATAAACTAACTCTCTCTTTCTCTGCCTCTTCGCTCTAGCAGATACTAGCTGGTGCTTCTGCCAGCTTGCTGACCTTGGCTGCATTTCATTGGTTAGTACTTGGCTAAATACTAACAAGCTGCTCTCTGCTCTTCTCTCTCTCTCTTTTACCTTGCATAGGATGGGAGAAGGGAGCAGGGAGGAGGAAGCTATTAGTAGCCCCCTGGTTTTGTCCATGGGTGTTCTTGTGTTGTTTATAAATTGTAAATATATGTAGATATCATATATTTTGTACATATTTGTTGTATTTCATATTTTAGTTTGTAGTTTTGCTTGTAAATACAGCTTCACTGGCTTCCATCCGAGCTAGTCTGGCAATTTTATTTTGGGGGGTAATTTCAACCCACCACATTCTGTCAATTGTACTCACACATGTGGAGCGCCCCAAACCTCCAAAGCCATTGCTCATTTCCTGGGAACCGGCTTTCTACGTGTGCTCATACCAATGCGCACTTTCGCCTCCACTACTTTGACATGCAGCTGCACAACAGCCCCCCAGACTTGAGGATGACTGCCAGGAAAATGTCCTTTGTCACTTTGGTACTGCTAGGCATGCCAGCTTTACTGAACCACCCACTTTCTTTTCTCCAGTATGGTACTGGCCTTGCTATAACTGAAATTTTCCAAATTCTCCTTGAAGCCATCCCCTCTCTGCTCTCCCTCTTCCTTGCTGGCAGTGGCTTTCTGTGGCAAAGGAAGGAGTGAGTACCTGCAGAATGTCCCCTCACTGCTCCAAGAAAGCATCATCTTCCCAGCTTACTGCTGGGAAAGTAAAAGCTGATATTCATGGGTGTTGGTCTTTTCTCTCTAGTAAGGAGTGATAGGATGAGAGGAAATGGCCTCAACTTGCACCAGGGAAGGTTTAAATTGGATATTAGAAGAAACTTCTGTACTGAAAGGGTTTTCAAATACTGGAAAAGACTCCCCAGGGAGCTGGTTGAATCACCATCCATGAAGCTGTTTGTTTAAAGAGGAATAGATGTGGTGTCATAGACATGTTTTAGCTTCAGACTTGGTAGAGTTAGATAATGGTTGGCCTTGATCGTACAGGTCTTTTCCAACAAAAATGATTCTATGATTCTGTCTTTCTATGATTTTCCTTTGCACATGTTGGCATGACGTAGATGCACTGAACTTGTCCATCTAGCAACTCACATTGTTGTAAGGTCTGCTGGCACCAAGGAGTCCCAAGGGTTTTGAGAGAGTATCTGGCCACTTTTCATAGGAAGTGTTAACAGGGAGCACACTGTGAGCAAGCTCCTGGAAGCAGGAGATATGGGATGGGGCTGTATTTTAATTTTTCTGTTAGCACAGTACAATCCTGGCCTGAGCCCAGGGCTACTCAAAACTATCCAGTGCCTATACTAATTCTAACATTCAGAGGTAAATCTGTCTTAGCAGAGGGGACTCACAATTGTCTCAATAGATAGTTCAGGAGTTTATCTTTAGAGCACAGATCCAGCACACAGGGAAAAAAAAGTTGCTGTTTTTTCTCCCTCCTTTATATGTTTGCCCTCGTCCCACTCTGGCTGACCTCTCACTAGAGTAAAACGTGTGAGGGCTATTTTCATCCTAGTGTAAATCATTGTAGCTTCAGGGTTGGCATCACAGGAGGTGCTTATCCCATGAGGACTGTCCCAGCAGAACCTTTCTCCTGAGCATACCTCTGGGCTGGCGACAACAGGATCTGCTGTACATGCTGGCTTGATGCTACCTGTGGCTGTCCCCCCTACCAGAGGAATCCTGAGCCAATCATTTAGGATTTCCCCTTTCTCTTCCTTAAAAGTGGATCCAAACAACTACTAGTATCTTCCCTTCAGGCAATGTTTCTGCAATCCTACTCCCTTGCTGTAGCTGGACTCCTC
Organism: Indicator indicator; assembly: GCF_027791375.1. Lineage (NCBI taxonomy): Eukaryota > Metazoa > Chordata > Aves > Piciformes > Indicatoridae > Indicator > Indicator indicator. Next base: position 30,726,405 of record NC_072011.1, on the reverse strand, counting down.
CCAGGTGAGGAGCGTAGCTCACCTTCTGTGGTCGAGAAAGGTGGAAGTGTCTGCAGAAAGCAATGTATCACTCCTAAAATCTAAACTTCATCTCAATTCCAGGGATTGCCCAGGATGACTATGCTCCTGCCACCGTTTAGGTTCCTCATTTAGACACCTAAATTGAGGTGGGGGTAAATCCACACCCCTCTGTTTCTGAGGCATCATGTTTCACAAGTAGAAGTGATGTGATTATCCTGCTTGTTGCTGTCAGCCACTATGTGTTAGGTAGGATGTTAGATAATGTATGTTCTCCCACGTTCTGGCAGAGGTCTTTCCCCCAGGTGGCATAAATAATGGCTTTCATCTTGCTACACTAGATATTCAACATTGCTTAGTGTAAAGGATGCATGTTTTGATATCTGGTTGTGATCAATAAACAGCCTGCAACATTGAGGGACTGGATTTTGTTATGTAATGGTTGTTGAAGTGGGTAACTTTTGTAATCAATACCCTGAGAGCCTGTCTCAGAACGATTTGTGTTGCACGATCAGCAGCAACCGTCGTTCGAGCCAGCTCGATGAAGGGGACAGTTAATCCCAAAGAGCCAAGTAAATGGAATTTGCCCTGCTCTGGAAGCATCACTCAGCTATGTGCATATAGCTGTGTAGTGGTTGTTTTGGGGTGTGTCTGTGTGGGGGTTTGTTTGCTTGTTTGTTTTGTGTTTTGTTGTTTGTTTGGGTTTGTTTGTTTGTTTGTTTGAGGTAAGAAAAACATCTACAGTTGTTCCACAGGATAAGAACAAGTGATTTACAGACATGGAATGTATGCAGTTGTTCTTGTTTACTCCTTGCTTACTTTCACCACCTGCTGATGATGTAGTTTAGATGAAAAGATTTTTCCAAATGCCCAGTTAGGATAAACCACAGTGGGGTGCACCAGATGAAGGGGAATAACTGACAGGCTTCTAACAAGTGAGTAATACTGGCATAGGGCAAATACTGAAATACATAAACCTTGCAATATTTTACAAAAACAGGTAAAGGAGGTATCTCATACATGCAAGTAGAGTTTCACAGCTGTAGGGTGCCTGTGCTTCACTGCCCACTCTCCCCTTCTCCAGGAGACAGCTGCTGCTGAGATGGTACAGTTGCCCTGCGTGTGAAGCAACTCCCAATGCACCAAAATTTTCAAGCTGACGTGTGCCTGAGCACCACTTGGCTGCTTGCAAATATGTGATTGACAAGAGAAAAGCCTGAATTAAATGAGTATTAATATGCTACTGCCCTTTTAGGTGAGGTCCCATCACCAAGTGTATGCACTTTCCTAGGATGCTGCAATATGAAGTAAACCAGGTTGGCATTAATAGCAAGCATCAGTACCAAAACATGCCAAGCCTGTGCCTGGTGCATAGTAGAGCAGACCTGGGGAACACTGCACTTCAGGGCACCTGGTTGGGTCTGTATGGTCAAAGCTATTTTGTATGGTCAAAGCCATTTCTGTGGGCTCCCTGGCTGAGCTGGCAAAGCTGACTTTTGTCACTCCAAGGATAAAAGGTCAGGACTGGGACTGGCTCACACCACTCATGGGAAGATGGAAATAGCCAAGGTGGAACACAAAACTGGCAGAAGACCGGAGATCTGGGTATGCTGTCCTACTGCCATTGCAGGAGGTAGAAACAGCAGAGGTAGAAGCAGAGACAGTACTTTGTACCCTCCCATTCCAGCTGCCCAAACTCTTCTGTAGCTGAAATATCTAGCAAAGCTCCACCATTCCAGCTGTTCACTTTGCCAAGAGTGAGAGCAACAGTTGAATCGCATTAGTATTCCCTGTATTGTGCTACTCTGTGCTCAAAAGCAGCTTCATTTATCCTGGAGTTGATGCTTTTATTTCTCTGTCAGACTTAGAAAAGCCACCACACAGCACAGCAGTTAGAAGAAGAGCTCAGATAAGCCTCACAAAGGGAGAAGAGTCCAGGATGAGTGTGGGGCCAGGATGCCCCCAAGCTGTCCATTCACAGGTAACCTAGCATGCCTTTCATAATGCTGTCTGAGTGCTGAGAGAAATGAAAAGCATGGGGCTGGGAAGTGGTGTAGCAGAGAAGGATTAGCAGTGCTGTGCCCTACGTCTGTAAGTTTCCACTGCTTACGTGCTTGGTGGGAGAAAGTTCCTGCTGCCTGGCATGTGGCTGCCTCAGCCCTAGGCTGTGCGCTGCCTAGCCTGTGCCTCAGCCCTGCTCAGATTCACACACACCATGCAATATCTTCATGCAGATATATTTATCAAGGTAAAAAAAAAGTTCTGGTTAACTGTTTTGTTGTCTGTGAGGCCTAGCTGCCCAATCTAGGAGGGGAAAAGGCCACCTGGAGCTGTAAAAAAATCTCACAAGGCTACAAAATAAGGAGGGCAGCATGCTAGTGGGAGGTCGGAGTAGCAGGTTTCCTGTAGCAATACAGAAATTACTCATTTTTATCCCACAGTCCCTCCCCCAACCATTAAAAAACCACAACTTTTTACATATTTTCTGGAATACATGAGTTTACTAAAAGTGCACTTTACACTCTTGTTATGAAAGAGAATCCAGTCCAGTGGGACAAATTAATGCTTGGAATAAGTTTCAATGAAATCAAGTTACAACTGGACTGACTTTGGCATAACAAGTCCTCAGGATATTGTTGCTGCTGCAGTCAGGTTTTTGTAGGCGGTCTGGATCTACTAGTTTTCCTGGTATAATAATTGCAGCAAGAATTGCAATGTTTTGTAACCAGACTAGTTTATACTGGCAAAAGCCCTACTTTGGATGATAGAGAGGTGACTTATACTGCTGAATTTCTTCCAGTTCTTATTTGGGAATTGCTGTTCTAGAATAAAATGTCTTTATGCTCTCTGCTCGATAGGTGGTGATGATTACTTCTGTATGAGCTGAAACGTCTAAGCTTCTACATTTTGTAAAATACTAATATTAGAATATAGCTTGGAGAAGAAATAAATTACTGTCTTAAAACAAAATTAAGTAAATTGATGCCCTAGATCTGCCCAAGGCAAATTCTGTGTGGCAATAAGAGAGGAAAATTCAGAAAAAACCCCAAACCCACGACATTTCTTTCACTACTGTTATCAGGCTTGGGATCTTTATTTCCCAAGCTCTCTGTATAACCACCAGTGTGAGCCCAGAGCCTATATATGTCTATTTTAATTTCTAAGATCTGAGTTAAATTCATTTACAGCATGCAGAGAAACTGAGCAGTATTCTGTATGTTATAGGACTTAGTGTCACAGCCATTTGGGAATGCAGGAGCACTGCGGTATCACTGCCTGGCCACCTCCAGGCGCAGTGAGATACCAGCAGCCCTGCCACTGCCAGTTTGGATGCGAGTGGATCTAAGGAACTTTTGGAAGCAAATGTTTGCAGGGAGCTTTTCCCACAAGTGAGAGGCAGTGTGATAGAGAGCTCAAAGTTGCAAGAATAAAATAGAAATATGGGGTACTATGGGACATCTCCTTGAAGGTGGGATTTTACCTCATTTTTTGTCACGGAGAGAATGGACATAAGCTTGGAAGGCTTTGAAAGCAAATGCAAGCACTGGTGTTTGAGAGTTTAAAATAAGGAGAAACTCAATCTGTGCTTGCTGAGAGCAGTTTTACAGTATTTCCATATGTATAGCATGTGTCTTAGCAAAACTGCAGATCAGTGCCATCCTGCTCCTTAAAATAAGCCTCCAGATAACTTACACAACATCTTAGCGGAGGCAGGAGATCTGATGAAGAAGAATGGCAGGCAGTCTACCAGGGAAGAAGGGGCTCTGGCCTACCTAAGTGTGCAAATGGCTTCTGAGTGGCCCATCATGGATCGTACTAATGAAAATCAGACCCCTTGGCCTAGAGCCTCCCCTTGACAACCTGTTCTTGAGGCAGCTTGGAGTGCACAGAAATTAGGTTGCAAGTGAAAAGAGTTTGCTCTGAGGGTGGCAGGTCTATTCTGGCACGCTGCAGCCACCTTCTCACAGGGCTCCTCACTCTCTTGCCCATCATGGGAGTGGAGCACATCCTTGATGTGACAGGAATGGGCCCATGGGACACCAAGAAAAGTGGTGCTGGAAACAAAGTTTCTACCAGCAATTCAGTGGCCTGTGGCTCATTTGTGGAGGGCCCTGAGGGATGTGTGGCATTCGCAGACGTCACATCAGCCTCTGGCTGTGCTCCTTCCTGAAGCAACCCAGGCCACAGCAAAATCACTCCACTTGCTGTGTGTGTGCAAATAAGTCCATCTGCATGTATAGAGTAATACCACCAGCCACAATACAAATGGGCTTGCATAAATTAGGCTGACTACTTCTACTGAGATAAGGATGTCAGTGGAAAGGAATGACAGAATGGCAAGCAAAGAGAGCAACTTCTGCAGCAGCAGCCCTATGAATAAGTATCTGCAGGGAAAATTTGCGTGCATCTCAAAACCAGAAAAAGGATGTTGCAGCAACCAAGGTATAAGAGGCGAATCTTGCACAGTTTTGGCTGAAAGCCTAGCTAAAAAAGACCGTATCTTGCAGATATTATCAAAAAATAGGCTGCAAGACTAAAAATAGCATGGATATATCAAGGTTTCAAAATAGATCATAACTGAAGCCTATGAAAATTGAAAAAGTCCTATGAGATACAGAAAATTGACATGAATGCCACAGCTTAAAAGTGACAAAGAAATGGAAAATAAATTATACTAACTCACGCTACTTAGACTCAATCTCCAGTCACTTGAGCCAAAACAAGCAGTTTTATTTACTGTTTTTCATCTTTTTCTGGTATGCACAAATTGAAGATGCTGTATGCCAGAACTCTCATGCTACTTATGTATGGGCCCTGCTTTCACAGGCCCCATTCTTCTGGTAGCACCTCAAGTATGTGCTTTGGTGGCTACATCAGTTGCTACCTCAGAAATTGCCTAGAGGACTGAAAAAGGGAGAAGCAAGAAACTGGCTGTGTCTGGAGGAGCAGGCTGTGCACGAATCCCACTGCTTTTGGCAGGTCAGACACCTGCCTCAGGTTTGCAGGGTTTTGCAAATTATTTCATGAGTAATTTTCTTCTGCTGGTGGGTTAGAATGCCCACCATATGAGGCTGGTGTCCTGGTCTTAAACAAGCAGGTGTCAAGCTATCCAGAGAGCAGCAGCTCTGGGTATGAGCAGGGACTGGCAACTCATATGTGCAGCTGCCTAGCAAGACTTGGCACCAAGCGTGGTCAGCTGCCTAGAGGCATTTAGGACTTTAGTTTTAGACTCAGGACCCTTAGATAAGCATATATCCTACTCAGGTACTCTAAATCTTTCATCTGATTTAACCTTCCATCCCTGCTCAAGGGTATTAAGTGTTTAATTCAGCAATTGCAATGGGATCCAGACAGATGAAGAGTTTAAGGTGAAAGGGCAAGGTAAGCAAAGGGGCTGCAGCAGAGGCTGATCCTTATCCTGAAACAGCAGAGCTCTGCCTTTCATGCTGTGTGTTGCTGCAAGCACTGGGTACAAGCTGGCTCCGGATGGTTTGGCCAGCCCCTGCATGAGGATGCAGCAATTAGTCCTGGGAGAGACAAGGACAGCCATGGAAAGAACAGGGAGGCTACTGGGGCAGCTGCAGCACCTCCTGGGGTGGCACAGGGAGAGGAAGGGAGAGAACAGTCCTCAAAGCCCTTCTTGGGCAGTCATATCCTGTACATAGCCATATGACCACAACAAGGCTGGAGACCCAAGTCTTCTTCCAGCTGTAGTTGAGGGGTTAATGCCCCAGTGTGCCCCCTGCCAGCTCATCACCATTCTCCTAACTGCAACTACCCTCCCATTTTGTCAGCAAAACTGTTTGCCAAGGGAGTTGAAGTGAGCAACAGTAACTCAAGCTCAGTTGAAACTCAAGGTCTGCCGCATCTAGTTCATTGCTAGGAAATAGGTCAAGAGAAGCTGGTGGAGAACATGCCTACTTGTGTGCTGGGCAAGTGGTAATCTCTTCAGACAACAGACCTGGAGTTTAAAGATTCACTTATATACCTCTGTAATTATTTGCCCCCTAGACAGGCCTAAGAGGCCTTGAGATACTCCCCACTGTTACCCGATAATTGAGCATCTCCCACGGGAGCAGAGAGGGAAGAAAGAGGCAGGCAATGACTTTGCAAATGGATTTATGGGGCACAGGATTTATGGGTAGAAATACGCTGTTCCTTATTGGGTGGTACACTTGGAACACCGGAGGTGTAGCTTATGTGGCAGTAACAGGAGCACCCAGCCTGAACTGCCACACCAATGCACCCAGAAGCTAAGGCAGCTGACATTTGCTTTCCATGGCTTGTGCTCCATGTGAGCTACACCAAGAGGGCAAGTCTGGTCAGAGGGACTCCAGCTAAGCCAAACCTTTTCTCTTCCCCACCTTGTCAATTATCTACAGCTACACTATAGGTCCATGCTGGGGCAAGCAAAGCCACAGCACCCTACATCTGCTGCCAGGGCACAGTCCCTCACTGCTAGAATAAGATGTGGTAGCAGGAGGATGTGGATGGTCCTGGTGATGAATGGCGAGCATTTCTCTGCCTTGGTGAGGCAAGAGAGTGGTGCTGCTGAACTGCCTTCTCCCAGCAGTGATTTTCATGCATCTAGAAAGAAATTGTTTCAGTGCTGCTTTAAATGCTAAGGTCTTGACTGCTGGGCCTGACGATGTAAAGGAGAGGGATGTGCTCTCGTAAATCTAATACACGTCCTGTGGTGTTGGTGGGTTTGGGGATTAGCTTATGAGAGCACAGAATTTGCATGTTCTCACCTCTTCCTTTCTTCTCAAGCACTCTCAAACCAATGTGCTGCACAGTCAAAACAAAACATCTTCCTTGCAAGCATCTGTACTGCCAAGTTTCATGTAATTCAGAACTGCAACATCACTTTCTCTGGGTACCTTAGTGAGCAGCATTATGAGGAACTCTGACAAGGGATTTGAGGAGACCTGGTGTTCACTTCTCTGGACAAGCAAGATCCTTATTCTCTCTAAATGAGATATTGTTTTGGGGAACCCTCCTTTCCCTTTGCTGCCATGACTCATAAAACTCATTAAACCAGAGATGGCTAGCAGGAGAACATTTAATTACATAGCAGTTACAGGATAGCAGTGGAATTTGACAGTCTGATGGCAAGATGGCTTTATCTACAAAGCTGTTTAGATGTCAGTATAGCCAGTTCTATCCATAAGGCTGGACAAGCTGTACCAGGCACCAAAGCAGCAAGGAGGAAGGTAAAATACCTGTCAGCAGCAGGCTGAGGACACTGGTGCTTTGCATAAACAGCCTGAAAACATGCCTGTCATCACTGCGTCTGGGTTAAGTGCAGAAACATTATATGGTAAACCAACAACCTCACACTACACAGTGACCTAGATAGGAAATATGATGCAGGGAGAGGGAAAGTGAGACTGTTGTAACACATAGATCAGGTTATTTGCTGCTACTTTTATCTGGCTCTAAGAGTTTAATAGTTAATATACCACTTGGAAACAAATTCTGGCCTCCCCCTTCCTTCTCAGGCACTCTCATATGGATACAGCGCAGAGCTAGACTAATTTATTAACACTGTATTTCAGTACTTAGCAAAATATTAATATATTCTGGAAACCACTGTACACATCTCAGCAGTGTGTGCATCACTGTAAGAGTACAGCCTTAATGGTTTTGTGAAGCTCCTCAAAGCGATGGCACCAACACTGGAATGGCCACTCTTCTCTTGTGTGTGTAAACAGGTTTGTTACATGAAGAAAACTCTTGCCACTGCAATTTTGAGATTGCAGTAGATGGTTATATCCTAATAGGTTAGGATAGGCTAGGATGATTTTGCTCACTGGAATCAAAAAGAAAGGGAAGCATTTGGGAGCTAATGCATGCTACTGTTTGAAATCTGTTCTTCTCATTTGTACATGTTTTGTCATGGTATACTTAAAAGCCACACATATGACATAGTAATTTGTCATCAGTATTTGTTTTGTTTTGGGGTTTTTTTGGGGGGTGTGGTGTGTGTGGGGTTTTATTTTGTTGTTGTTTTGTTTCTTTTGTTCTTAACTATAATTTACATTATAATTAGCACATTGTATTCTAGTCCATCTAAGATCAGATTGCTGATTTTAAGACTCTACCATTAAACCTTAGTCTGCTAAAAGAAGTAAATACTGTTCTGGCACGGGGAGCACATCTCACCTTTAAAGATGTATGTGGATGACACTTTCAGGAAGGCAGAGAGATTATAATCTTGCAAAGCAAAGGCTTAGTGCTCCTATATATAATTTCCATACTATTTTTACATCAACAAAATAAAGGTCTCCCTTAAATCTGAAACTCTGATGGTAGGAAAGAAAACATTTAAAGACTGCACATCACAGGTCTTTGAAATCAAATAATAACTCATCTGTAGCCCAGTATGCTCAATATGCAGCCTGTGAGCTGGGAAATGGTCTGGTTTAATTTTTCATTCTTCTGTAGACAGACTGTTGTCTCTCAAATTAGCTTTGTTTGCTCCAAATTACTCTGCTTAGTCAAAATTAAGCCTCTTTGCCACTTTTTATATTTTCAGATTTTTTGCCCCAAATAATCAAATACGTAATGAAGTATTCCTCTTTCGAATGTATAGTAACCAATATATTAATATTACTATGATGCTGAGCTATCAGAAGTCAGTGAATTTTCCTTTTTCCACTCCATTTTAAAAGTTATTTCTTCTTAAAGTAGTATATGAAGCTTGATCAAAAAAAAAAAAAAAAGTCCCCCATTTAAACCCTAGATAAATTTTGGAAGATACACTTTATCTAAATTTTGGAAGACAATGTTTTTTAGTCTGCTGTCACAATCAAGAGACCTACATTAATGACAATCGAGAGTGTTAGGACCGATTTTTCTAGCTTATGTAGTAGTCACCTTGTCTTCTTCTACATTTACATGTTTTTTGGAAACAATGTTTCACGGGTTTTGCTCTTGGGACTTACTCCAGACATGTTTGTGATTACTCTGTTGTGTATTATCTCACACATGACGGTCCATTAGAGCAATTAAAACAAGTCTGTGTGCTAAAATAAAAAATTCTTACAGCATTTACTTCTGTTTACACTGATCCCAGTGAAACCACTTCTTGATTTGTTCTGGAGAGCAAAAGACCTTCTCTTCAGGAATGTTTCAGGACTGACTCAGGAACTATTTAGTATCTGTCATTTGCAGCTGCCAGTTGCTACGGCTGTATTTTCCACTCTGCTGGCAGCAGTTTCTGTGTAGGACCTAAGGGAATTTCTCCTTGCACACAGGTTTTTGGGAAGAGCCTTTCATGTTAATTACTCTTCTCTTGACCTCATCTTGACAACCTCATCTTGTATTCAAGGAGATCCCATTCCCCTTCCCAACCCCACGTCACTTTGTATATCTTCAGTCACCTCCATTGGAGTTCAGCACTCTCTTGCAGGATGGCATTGCAAAGCCTCCTTGGGGATGAAGACCTCCTCTATTTATAGAGCACTGAGGCTAGATGAAAGTTTCCAGAGAGACTTCTGGATGGGTTCCCATCTAGCTGCTCTGAGGGTTTACAAAGGGAAACAAGTTTGCTATCTTGCTTGGTAGCTTTGCCTTGCATAGGGCATTCACTAAACCTTTGCAGTAAAATATAATGTGCACCAGGAAAGGTGCACATGTTGGCATTTATGAACCTTTGAGGAAGTTTTCCTCCTGATATGCCTTGTCCATGTCTGGATTACAAATGCAAACCCAGAGAGTTAGGGCAGATTCTCCAATATGAACCTACAACCTCAACTTATTTTTATCCTAAGCCTGCAATTCAGTCCTATCAAGATAAAAGAGAGGGAGAACTGTTTTTAGCTTCGTGCTGTAGTTTTTATCTTAAAAGATTCCATTTTCTGAGGCTGATATTTTTAAATCCAAACCAAGGTTCCATTAATAAATGCACTGCTGAGAGTTGCTCCGTGAAGATAAGGTTCAGCATTTCTTTTACTCATGTCACAAATGAAATATAGAATATTTCTTAAAACTGAAGAAATGGTCACTTTAGCTAAAATAAGGTAGGAGTCAGCCTGCATATGCAGAGTAGGCATATACACAAACACACAAGTCTCTTTGTGTATATGAGCTAGTCACATTCAACCTCTCACATTGAGAAGTTTGGGGTTTTTTTGTTTTTGTTTTTTTTTTTTTTTAAGAAGAAAAATAAAAGAAGCCAGCAAGCCTTTAACTAGCTGTGTCCATAGCATGTGGCTTTTATTAGAAGATATGTTTGTACTAGGGAGAAGCATTGCCTCCCACCTAAATTTCAACAATGTGTACTACTTGGTAAGCAGGTAAGGATAAAGTATGTTCTCAGTCTGTCCCCTCCAGTTCAAACTCTATCTATATCACATACTGAGGAATCCTTTTAGGAAAATAGTTTTTAGTGAAGACTCTTGAATATTGTCCTACCATTAGAGAGAGTGTGAGGTTAACTCTCTGCTCCAAGGAAAAAACAAACAACAACAAAAGATCCCCAACCAACAACAAAAAGAGAGAACAATGCCAGATAGCATATGTAAGCCTAATGAAACAGTAAGTGGAAAAGTGAATTCTGCCTCCTGACAAGATAAGCATTATCATCTTCCATTGCATTGTGGGAAGATGAAGAATGTGTAAATTGCTTACTGATCAGTTTTTTGCTTCTGCATAAAAATGAAAGGCAAATTCTTCTAGTAACAATAAGTGCTACCTTATCTCTAGATCACTAATTAGCTAGCTGGGTGAGCAAGGAACAGGTTCAGGGTAAGCAATTCTAACAGTGACAAACTGATGCAGTATGATAACAAGACTCTGACATAATTCAGCCCTAATTACAACTCTGTAGTATGTACTATCACTCTAAGAACAAACCAGAGATGTTAATAATTTATATTCATCTGTGTGTTTGCACAAACTCCTGGTAAGTTTAATTTCATGGAACTTAATATTTAGGTACTGCTTTATGTTTTACTGGATTCATTAATAGAGTTGTGCCATCTGAATTTCCATTGGAAGAGATAAAACAAATAACATAAATTTAGATCATGCAGGAGGAAGACTAATATAGGAATTTAAATTATTGTACATTCTACTACTAGCATTCCAGTTTAGTATGTTCTTGGTATGAGTTGCTTGGGAAGTATGTTAAAACATGCTGGAATATCCTACTCTGGTATTATACCAAGAGTATTTGCACAGAGGGTTGTGCTTGTTAGCACAGGAAACAAGAAGACACAGAACATCATCATAATGTGGTTCACAGTGATAAGACAAGGAACAACGGATTCAAACTAGAACATAGAAGATTTCACCTCAACATGAGGAGAAACTTCTTTACAGTGAGGGACGGAGCACTGGAACAGGCTCCCCAGGGAGGTTGTGGAGTCTCCTCTGTAGACTTTCAAAACCCACCTGGATGCGTCCCTGTGCGGATTATCCCAGGTGATTCTGCTCTGGCAGGGGGATTGGACCTGATGATCTCTTGAGGTCCCTTCCAACCTCTGATATACTGTGATAATGAGTGTGCATCGGGATTGGAATTTTTAATACCACATTTGTTCAGTTCTAAAATCTCAATAACTATTTTAATTGACAGAAACTTTCAACTACTAATACCTGAAAAACAACAAACCAAACAATGTAATTTACAAAATGTGAGTCACTGGCATGCTGTTCACAGAATCAATAACCTAAAGCACCTCTCCTTATGTCCTTAGGTATCAGAATCAGCTGATACTAGCTATTATGTTGTCTTGGTATAGAATATCCTACACTTTGGATCAGTTGATTCTCTTAATAGAGTTTCAAAAGGAAAGGCTTCTCTCTCAGAGAGAAAGTAGAAATGGGTCAAGTTACATAATATGAAGTAAATAAGGGTGAAGTTATGTGACATGACTGAGTCAGCTTACCATTCTGACTTGGGTGGTCCTGCTTTTCCCTCCCTGACTCCTGGACCTGCTGGTCCACACCCTCTCTTGCACCACATCAAACCACTGGGTAAACTGATCCAACTTGTTAATCCAACAGAAAACTATTCTCTTGAACTGACTCACTAAAAGGCTTGACAAACGTGGTGTTAAGGAGCATGCTGCTGGAAGGAACAGAACCACCCTTTCTGGTGGGCAGCAACTCAACACTGAGTACCACTGAAGAAAGCATTGCAGGGAGGCACAAGATGAGCACTGAAGGCAAACAGAAAGGCATGGAGTAAAAGCCTGTGTCTATAGCAAGGATGGAAATGCAAGAAAAGGCATCACAAAGCCTTGGGATGGGGAAGACACCGAGGGGGGCAATAGCAGAAGAGCAACAGGACATTACATCCTGATATGCATCAGAGGGGTGCATGGGAACACACACACACTGTCCTAGCAGAAGGGGAAACTGCAAGTGCAGGAGAATGGGGTGGTGAGCTCACAGAGCTCAGTGATGGCATCTTTAGGATTCAGGCTCACAATGCTTCTGCGTGTGTGTGTCTGTAGCCAGCGCTGGCAAAGGTGAGCTCTTCAGTACAGACATACTATCTTGATAGTTTAACAAAACATGAACTACAATACTCTATTCCCATTGTTCAAGAAAAGGGGGAGGACACCATTGTCCACTTGAAAACAAACAAAAACGAAGCCTGCCCCCATTCTTCTTGAGAAAACACCTCATAAAAAACACAGAAAAATCATCCCCCTGAGTCTTATTGAGGAGTAATACATAGTCAGTCTTACCAGCTCAAAAACTCCCCCACTAGTATATATTCCTTCCTCTCTTAAATTATTGAGACAGGTTTATCCTTTCCTAGCGGCAAATCTTTTAAGCTCACCATTTTCTTTTAATTTCTCTTACTGGTACAACTCCCTCAACAAGAAAAATAATTTAGAGATATCAGAAATTGTGCTAGCCACACAGAAAGGGAATCTTCACCCAAAGATAAAACGTCCAATCTTTTAACAAATACATCTTCATGGCTTCATGAAAAGTTCTTGAGTTCCCCTCCTGATAATAGTTTCTAGGGAATCAGGAAAAAAAAAAAAAGAGACTGTAACTCATTAAATAGCAGAATATATTGTAACGTGAGCTTGGGTGCTTTTAAGCTTCCCAAACAAAGGGGCAGAGAGTAAACTGTCCTTCTTGCCCACACCCCAGGACACCCCTGTTCTCTTTTCTGAATACAAGGCCAAAGCCAGAAATACTCCTTCTGGAGAACCTCACAAAAAATGTGGAAAAAGCTTTTGAACTTTCCATGGTACAAAGTTTAAAATGAGGACAAAAGTGGAATGAGTCAGTCAAACATTTTCTGAGTTCTGTCGCATTTCCATAGCTTTACAAATATAGACATCTGGTAGCAGCATTTTCAGCTAAAAAAAAAAGTAGGACATTGTCTTGTATTTCACTAGCACAAATAATTTGTCTTTAAATAACAATAAAATTATTAAGGTAGTATAGTATTTTAAAATGTGTGTATCTCTCCAGATCAACCCTCACCGTATCTTTGGTGTGATAGAAACAGGCTATATTCCCAGAGAAGTAAATGCATATCATTTTAGGCAGATTCAGGGACAACAAAAACAATTTGAGCTGAAGAGCCTGGAGGATTCCCACAACATTAAATACAGTATTAAATAAAGGTTTACACGAAGTAATTGAGAATACTTTTTTAATTTAGCCCAACCCAATCTCAGATTATAATGAAAGGTTTTTCCTGTAAACATTACACCATTATGCTATTCAGTGATAAACAATACAATTATTTTATACTTTCCATTTCCACAAAAACTTATAGGGAAATTCTACAATGGCATCAGTGAGCACTAAGTGGGACAGGAGATGGTCCTGGGTACTGCAGATTATTTTCAGGCCTCTGAGCCTGATTTGCCATTGTCCCAAGGGTCAATATCAAACGCTTGGTGTAGCAAAGAGCTGAAGCCTGGATCTTGAGAATTGCTGAGACTCCCTAGCTTGTGACAGCCACAAGGTACCTTGACCAATTAGATGATCCTCCATAATGGTCAGCACTAGCACAGCCAGTCAATAACCCCATACCTTCCTGATCACCTCTGATAGATGACCCTTTCCTCACTTTGCAGAAACAGGGGGCAGAGGAGGTATTTAGGAGACACCAAGTACCTCAGGAAAACAGCGTACATTCAACAGAGGAGCACTTGCATAGCCTTGTGGATGTACTTTGTACAGTTTGTCCTGATTGGAAAGTAAGTGAATTTAACAGAGAACCCCACTCAGACAAACAGTTCTCTAGTTTTATTTGGAAAAGCTGCAAACCTGTTACAGTTCACTTGCTGATAGGAAAAGCAAGCCCAAAAAATGCCACTGTTGAGATCAGTTAATAATGGTTTATGCAGAATAAGAGCAGTCAAGCTGAAGAACATGGTGGAGTAGTCTAGAGGGAAGTGAGCAAATGCTATCAGTACCCAAGTTCTGAAATTTAATTGTGATGCTCTCTGATGTCTCACACTACCACCAACTTCAGGAGCTTATGTAGCTTCCAAGTGGACTTCTGGCAGCAGTGAAAAACCTAGCCTGGAGTCCTAGGGTCTTTTTTTCTCGTTCATAATAAAACTATCTGAATATTACTTTTTATTTAAACTATTTCTAAGCTGATTTTGTTCTATGAATGAAATCTCTCTAATCCTGTTACTCTGCATTCCTCTCTCTCTCTGGGCTTCAAAGATTCTTTCTTGGTTGCTTTATACAACCTTACCACTGCAGTACTCAAAACATATAAAACATGGTATAAATGCAGCTTTTATTGCTACTTAATGAAAACAGTTATTCACTGACCAATTAGGTGGGGGATTTTGTTTGCGTTTTTTTTTCTTTTTTTTCCCATTTCTAATAAACATATCAGATCCATATCTAAGTGGTGACAAAAACCTATGACCCTGCCGTAAGTTTGTCCCACAACAACCCTGTCATGGCTTTACTTTACTTTACTTTACTTACTTTACTTTACATGGTATTACTTTAAAGACTTTCCATCTTCATTCCCTGCAAAGCAGTATGTCTTATCATTGAGTCACCAGTCAAGTTCTTTTACAACATTCACTGACAGAGACAAGAAATTTGCTATCTTGGAAACGCCATGTTACTGAGCAAATAAAGAATAGCCAGCAGAAAAGAATGAGGAGGAAATCCCTTCCTCTCAGTTTTGTCAACCATCATGTTAGTCATTTTGCTCTGTATACCATATGCTTTTCAGCATGCTCTGTCCTTAGACTGTCTTTAAGGAACAAGCTCTTTAGCAATGAATAGAGTCTTTATATGCTTGGAAAACATTTCTACCATGTCGTAGACACTTCTGTAATATAAATACTCATTGTCTTCCAGAGTTTCCTTACCACCACCACTAGTCTTTTTTGCAGGTTTGTCACTGGACAACAACCTTCATCAAATTTTTTATGCCACTGGTGAAGGGCTAAAAATCATAAAATATTGCAAATGCTTTGTACATGAAGATGGATTTTGTTCAACTTGGTATTTCTGTTGGCCATACTGGGGAACAGTATGTCAAGACAACCTGAAATAACTCAGAACATTAGCAAATCTAAAAACTAAGATCTTTAATTGCATCCCAAAAGACATGGGAAAGAGAGGGAAAGAATTAAAGACTTTTGAAGTCAAATTAGCCCATGAATTAATAACTATCATTAGGTTTTAGACAGGCACTATATTTATACCCTTGTCCTTTTCTTATTTGTGTCATAGTTGGACTATTGTTTCAGTCCGTGACTATCATCTCCATTACGTTTGCTGAAGGAGTATGCAACACACGCAAAAGGCCTTTAACACTTCAGTTTCTTTCTGGCAGAATGTCACTGCTTGCATTTCTGAAGGTTTTGAAAGTAACAACCTTGACTCTTTTCATTTAGCCTGGTTAAACAATGCTGCAAGTCCAAGGAATTCAGTTGCCGTAATCTCAGTTCAAAGGAAGATAGAGGAATGCCTAGTCTAGTATTTCTGACATACCTCATGCGTCTGTAGTTAAAGAACAACTCTCATTAAACCTTGGTTAAAAATCCATCCACTTTATGCTTTGGACATTTTAACTCACTTCCTTCTGCCTCTGTTGCTGTGTTTTCCTTACTTCAAGAGCAAAGGACAAAGATATTACTAAACTGTAACTCTTTTTGTTCCCAACTTTTGCAGTTCGCTGGATTTTTTTTTTTTAATTCAGCCTTGGAGCTTGCTGATCACAGTCACCTTGAAATCTCATCCTTTAGGCTTTCATGGCCTTGACCTCTCAATATTCCTTATGCCTTTCTAGTAATTCACTCTGTCTTCCTTCCAATTTTCTCATATATATCACAGGCACTTGTAACATTGAAACATTTTGTTTCTCCTTTTATATCCTTCACATAGTACATGAGGTGCCTAACATTCATCTAAGTCCTACTGCTATGCCAGTTAATTTTAAATCCAGTTATACATAGATGATAGGAATCAAATAATTTTATTTGCATACATAAGGACATCTCACTATAATACAAATATATTACCTTCTTAACCTTCAAAATAGCCTGTAAGGAGTGGCAGCATTACTATTCCTCTTCTATGGTGGCAAAGAAAAACTGATTTAATCAAAATCACAAGAAAGCCTGTGGCAGCCTATGGGTCACCAACCAGAGAATTCACTTCACCTTTCTGCCTCCAGATGGGTATATTATCCATATATTATCTGTAATTGAAGCTCTTGGACTTTAGAATAGATTTGTTTTACTTACATACAACTTGCACACTAACTGCAGGTGCTGCCTCTTAAGAGCCCAGCCCATGGAGTGAACTCTTGCTGTCTGTTCACCAAACAGTTGTCTAAGGGGGTGCGCAGGAGAAGCCCTAGCCCAGGAGGCATACTTTCCCCAGGTCACCATGAAGCTCTGAGGCAGCAACCAACATATTTGGCTGTATCACAGGAAATGAAAAAACACACTCCACTTTCCTGACATCTACAAGCATGCAAAGCCACAGTTAAGCCGAATCAATGGAAGCTCACATATCACCTCCCAGGAGTCTGGGTCCTCATCTGGATTCTGACACACGACATGGCTCTGGCACAACCTTCCTCATTCCACTGGCACTACTCTTCCAAACCAGCTTTTTCCTGTCAGGGGCTTGGCTATGCTGTTCACAGCACTGCCCCAAATTCCTGGACCCTCCTTGTCTCAGCAACCACATCACCTGTTCCTTCTTCCTGCTTTTTGTTTTGCTTTCTTTTAATCAGCCTGACTCTAGCCCTTGTTACTACTAAGTTAGGTAGGACACAAGCCATATGTCATAATGTGAGGGAGGCAGTGCCTATCCCACTCTGCCAGGTATCCGGTGGTGATATTTTGGGGCCTATGTGAGTGACAAAACCTGGCCCTCTCCTGTGGCACAGTGCCGCCACCACCACCCTCCCTGTCACTTAAGGCCACGGTGCCCGGCTTACTTATCAGCTTGGTGCCCCCTGCCTCACCTGCGGCAGGCTGCACCCCCTCTCCTCACTCTGCTATAGCAGCGGCGCAGCTCTTCACTGGGAACAGGGACAAGGACATCCACACGTTAGCGACCCACTGCCCGCCTGGGGACTTCGGTGGTATCCTGGGCGGCCCAAACCGGCCACCCCGTGCAGTTTCACCCCCGTTCCTGGCATCGTAGATGCTCAGCAGAGGCGGCCAGGAAGGCTTCGTTCCTCGGCAGGCCGCTTACCGCCCAGTTTCTCGCCGCCGCAGGCGCGCTCCGGCGAAACCCCTCTCCTAGCGTTCGGTGCCGGGGCTGGGCCCCGCGGCTGCGGCGGCGCGGCCTGACTCTGCCCGGCCCCGCCCGCCTGGCGATGCGGCCCCGCCCGCTTGACGCGCCGGCGGCTCTGGCGGGCTGGAAGTGGCGTACGTGCAAAGCGGGCCGCGAGAGTGGCGCCTCCTCCTCGCCCCGACACAGCAGCGAAGGCGCGGCGGGGAGAGGCGGTGGCCCGCGCACTGGGCAGAGAGGCCGGCGGGGAGCGGAAGGCAACCTCCCCACCGCGCTAGCCGGTGGCCCCCGCCGCCGCTCTCCCGTTCGGCCGGGCCGCCGCCGCCGGTAGGGCGGTGATGAAGACGCTCTAGCGGCGTTAGAGGCACGGAGAGGGCGGCACAGGCCCCCGCGGCAGTCCCTCGCCCAGAGGAGGCCGCGGGCTGGCGGAGGGCGGCAGGGACCGCGGCGAAGCCGGGCGGCCATGATGCAGTGAGCGCTCCCTCCTCGCGCGGCTGGGCGGGGGCCCGCGTTAGCGCCGCTCCCGTCCGCCTCCTTGCATAACCCCTCGGCGGCGGAGCAGGGCTGCGGCGGCACCACCAGCGCCATGGCGAATGACAGCGGCGGCGCGGCCGGTCAAGGCGGCGGTGAGAGCGGCAGCGGTAGCAGCGGCAGCAGCGAGCGGGATCGGCAGTACTGCGAGCTGTGTGGGAAGATGGAGAACCTGCTGCGGTGCGGGCGCTGCCGCAGCTCCTTTTACTGCAGCAAGGAGCACCAGCGCCAGGACTGGAAGAAGCACAAGCTCATCTGTCGCGGCGGAGGCGCGGCGGCCGCAGCAGGGGGCGCTGCCGAGTCCCGCGGCGGGCACCCCCCGTCGACCCGCGCCCAAAGCGCCGGGGCCGCGGCGGGATGCGGCAGCTCGGCTGCGGCGGGGAAGGGCGCGGCGCCGCCACCCCCGGAAGCCCCCGCCGAGACCACCCCGCTAACCAGCAACCACGTCGCCGCCGCAGCCGCCGGCGGTGAGGCGGAGGCCTCGGCTCATTCCCCGTCCCCCTCCGGGGAGGCAGTGCTACTGTACCGGGACAAGTTGAACCTGTACGCGGGCGGCGTGCAGGCAGGACCCGCCGGGGCCGCGCTGCGCCCCAACGGGCAGACAAAGTCGCTGGTGCCGCAGCGGCTGGCGCTGGAGTACATCGTGCCCTGCATGAACAAGCATGGCATTTGCGTTGTGGACGACTTCCTTGGCAAGGAGTTGGGCGGGCTGGTGGCCCAGGAGGTGCGGGCCCTTCACCACACTGGCCGCTTCACCGATGGGCAACTCGTCAGCCAGAAGAGCGACTCCTCGAAGGACATCCGCGGCGACAAGATCACCTGGGTGGAGGGCAAGGAGCCGGGTTGCCAGACCATACGGCTCCTA
This sequence comes from Indicator indicator, assembly GCF_027791375.1. NCBI lineage: Eukaryota > Metazoa > Chordata > Aves > Piciformes > Indicatoridae > Indicator > Indicator indicator. Next base: position 30,707,273 of record NC_072011.1, on the reverse strand, counting down.
ATGAACAGCATGGACGATCTCATCCGACACTGCAACGGCAAGCTGGGCAACTACAAAATCAACGGCAGGACGAAAGTGAGTGTAGGAACCAGGATCCCCGGTCCCCCCCGTCCTTCCCCCATTGCAGCTGGTGGGGAGGTTGCGGCGGGGGGCGGGAGAGAGACGACGGAGCCGGCTTTTCTCCGGGCAGGGTCGTGTGCGCGCGCACGTGTGTCCTGTCTTTGGGTGTGCGTGCGTGTGCGCACGTCCATTTCAGTGCCTGTGTGTCCTATCGGTGCGTGTGTCCTGTCGGTGCGTGTGTGTCCTGTCGGTGCGTGTGTGTCCTGTCGGTGCGTGTGTGTCCTGTCGGTGCGTGTGTTTCCTATCGGTGCGTGTGTGTCCTGTCGGTGCGTGTGTGCCCTGTCGGTGCGTGTGTGTCCCGTCGGTGCGTGTGTCCACTGCCGCCCCACTTCCCGGAGCTGGCTCCCGCCCCGCCGCGGCGGGATCCCCAGCCATGGGCTCAGGCGGGCTTGGCCCCTCTGCCTCGGCGGCGGGCGGGTGTCCTCCGCGGTCAGCGCCCGGGGATTGGTCTCGATTGAGAGAGGGTGTGAAAGGGTTTGTTTGCCTCTTCCGTTTTCCAGAGCAGGGGCGTGAAAAAAGCAATCTCATTTATGTCCCAGCTTTTTGTTAAAAACTTGATCAGGAAGCTTATCCGCTAGGCTAAAATTGAAATACAGCTTTTCCTGTGGTCTCCTGAAATGTCTGAAAGGTCCTGAGGACGGGAGGGTTGCGTGTGCCGGGCTGTAGCAGCGCGCACCTCATCCGTAACGGCGCTTGCTGAGCAGTATGAAAAACCTGTGTGCAACGTCTGCAGGCTCGCAAGAGTGGGTGATTCCTGGCTCATAATGCGGCCTGCCGAATGTTGAACTTGTAAAATACAGATGGAAGACCCGAGTCGGTGAGTGAGTGCCCCGGTGGCATTGTGTGACCCTCTGGCAGTTGGTGCTGCAGTGGGCAGCAGTCATAGCTGTGAGGAGCAGGGAAGAGAAATGTGAGATTTAATTTTTTTTTTTTTAATTACTATATCAAGTCTCTCTTCTGCAAAAGCCTTACTCATTAGCAGTATTTTGAGACCAGAGTTCTGAGTCAGAATCTCCCACTCTATCAGCCCAATTTGCAGTTCCTGCAATTCCTTTCTTTAAATAAAATTCCCGCCCTTGGTAGAGGATTAGTAATGAATATTCATCAGTAAATTTTCAGTTGAAAAAAGACGGGAAGCCCCTTCACATTTTACTGCTTCTACTAAAACATAAGGAACTAGTGAATTGGTAGGGACCATCCTGATGTGGCAGTTTCACTGTCACAGACAGACTGTTGTTGCTGCAGCTGCAGAATCTCAGCTGATAGGAAGCTGTGGGAGGGAGGAGGTGAAAAACTGGAAGGCATGAAACAGTCTTGGATTTGTTTGGGCTATGAGAAGCTCCCAGGATAAAGAAAAGTAGGTGGGAGTTTTTCTTTTTTTTTTTTTTTAAATGCTGTCTTTGCATACTTTTAGTTGAACCAGTACTGTGCTAGAACTTTTTAATGGGAACGTGGTCTAGTTTCCTCCTAGATTCCTGTTAACCTGGACTTTTCTAAGCCGATTCATCTTTCAGACAGCCCCAAATCTCTTAAAGGCCCCAATGTTTCAAACTTGCACTTTAAAAATGTCAGTGGCTTTGCTGTGTTTCAGTTTTGTGCAGTAAAGAGATACACTGCTTCTGGTTTTATGTGAGATTGTATGCTTCTGTGAATAATAGTGCCAGGGCTTTAGCAAAGGACTTTTGGAATTGCAATCCTGGATCGTGCACATGATTTCTGGACTACTGTATCTTGTAAGTAGTAACTGATACTTTTGCTAATTGTGAAAAATAGAGAAAAATATCTTCATGCTGCATGCCTTTGTGGAGCAACAGCAAAGCGATGAAGATTATTTCTTTCTACTTGATTTTCAGTTACTGCTGAATCATAGAATGTTAGAGGCTGGAAAGGACCTCCAGAGATCATAGAGTCCAATCACCCCTGCCAAAAGCAGGGTCACCTAGGGTAGTCCTCACAGCAATGCATCCAGGCAGGTTTTGAAAGTCTCCAGAGAAGGAGATACCACAAGATCTCTGGGCAGCCTGTTCCAGTGCTGACTGTAAAGAAGTTTCTCCTCATGTTGAGCTGAAACCTTGTCTGTTCAAGTTTGTTTCCATTGTTCCTTATTACTGTGCAGAGAGCTTGGCCCCTTCCATTTGAACCCCACCCCTCTCATATTTATAGACATTGATGAGATCTCCTCTCAGTCTTCTCTTCCCCAGACTAAACAGCCCCAGGTCTCTCAGCCTCTCTTCATAGGGGCTCTCTGTTGGAGGCTCTCCAGCAGATCCTTGTCTCTCTTGAACTGGGGAGCCCAAAACTGGATGCAGTATTCCAGATGTGGTCTCACCAGGGCAGCATAGAGTGGGAGAAGAACCTCCCTCGACCTGCTGGACACACTTTTTTTGATACATCCCAGGATCCCATTGGCTCTCTTGGCCACAAGGGCACATTGCTGTGCCATGGACAATTTGCTGTCCACCAGCACTCCAAGGTCTTTCTCTGTGGAGCTGCTTTCCAGCAGGGCAGCCCCTAACCTGTACTGGTGCCTGCTGTTATTCCTCCCCAGATGCAGGACCCTGCACTTGTCCTGATTGAATTTCATGAGGTTTGCTTGCACCCAGCTCTCCAGCCTGTCCAGGTCACCTTGGATGCAGCACAGCCTGAGGGGTGTCAGCCACACCCTCTCTCCCCCCCACCCCGAGTTTTGTATCATGAATGAACTTGTTGAGGGTGCACTCAATCCCCTCATCCAGGTCATTGATGAAGATGCTAAACAAAACTGGACCCAGTACTGATCCCTGGGGCACACCACAGGCCTCCAGGTTGACTCTGTGCCACCGATCACAACCCTCTGAACTCTGTTGTTGAGCCAGTTTGCAATCCACCTCTTGGACCAATTGTTTATGCCACATTTCCTGAGCTTTTCTATGAGGATGTTATGGGAGACAGTATCAAAAGCCTTGCTGAAGTCAAGATGTATGACATTCACAGCTCTTTCTTCATCTACCTGCTTGGTCATGGTTTCATAGAAGGCTATCAGATTAGTCAAGCAAGATCACTCCTTGGTAAATCCATGTTGGCTACTCCTGATCACCCTCTTTTCTTCCATGTGGTTAGAGATGACCTCCATGATGATCTGCTCCATCATCTTTCCAGGGAGATGAGGCTGACTGGTCTGTAGTTGTCTGGGTCCTCCTTGCTTTTTTTTGAAGAAGGGAGTGACATTTGCTTTCTTCCAGTCATCAGGAACCTCTCCTGTTATCCAGGACTTTTCAAAAATGATGGAGAGAGGCTCAGCAGCAGTATCAGCCAGCTCCCTCAGCACCCATGGATGCACTCCATTGAGGGCCATGGATTTGTGTGTTTTCAGTTGCTGCAAGTGATCTCTAACCCAGCATAGTGTTTTCCTCCCTCCAGTTCTGCTCCCTTGTTTCCAGAGACTGAGGTTCCTGAGGGCCAGTCTTAGGAGTAAAGACTGAGGTAAAGAGGGCATTCAGCAACTGTACCATCTCTGCATCCTCTGATACCATATCTCCCATCTCATTCAGTAGTGGATCCACCTTTTCCCTGCTCTTCCTTTTGTCATTGATGTATTTGAAACAGCTCTTGTTTCTTTCACCTCCCTGGTAAGACTTTGTTCCAAGAGAGTCTTGGCCTTCCTTGTCACATCTCTACTTTTCTGGCAATATTTCTATAATCCTTCCAGACCTTTTTTCCACATATTGTAAACCTCCTTTTTCTTTTTTTTGAATTTTTCCAAGAGTTCCCTGCTTAAGCATCCATGCAGATCTGCTGCCTCTCTTACTTGATTTTTTTTCAAGAGAATAGATTTTCCTTGAACTTGGAGGAGGTAATGTTTGAATGTTAACCAGCTCTCTTGGGCCCCCCTTCCTTCTAGAGCCATAGCCCACTGTATACTTCTAAGTAGAGTTTTGAAGAGGGCAAAGTTAGCCCTCTTCAAGTCCTCTGTATTAGAAGGATCAGATCACTAAAGGTGTCATGTTTTTCTCCTTGGTGTTAAAGAAATGCATCTCACCTTCCCTTGCTTACTTCCCCATGAAAGTCAATGCTTGTAGTGCTTCAGGCAAGCTCAGTTCCATCAAGTGTCATCAAGAAAAGAATGAAAACTGTGGGTTGCTCTGACAGATTGACCCAAGTTGAATAAACAGAAGCAGTTGGTGAGAAGAGATGGACACGTCAGTGGAAGAGATTGATTTGTTGAAACCTGGTTTGTTGGGGTTTGGGAATGTTTGTTCATAAAGTCAGCGGGGATAGGAGAGATCTCACTTTCATCATCTGTTTTTGTGTATTTGGAGAACTGCACGTTTCCGCTGCCAGTAAAGCCACAGTAAGCTGAGCTGAAGGGTTGTGGCAGGGGTCTAGCAGTGGAAGCTGCTGTACATTCCCTCAGGGCTCATGGCTGTTTAGAGCGGGGAAAGGGATGATGTAAAATAAACCCAAAGACACCTCTTGGTTATCTGAAGTAGTTTTTTTCTTCTCTTTTTTTGCTCCTGATTTTTCTGAATAGGGGTTTGATTGTGTTGCTGCTGGAGTCCTGTTATACATTTTATTCTTAGCAATATATATAGATGGGTGTGTAGTGGAGATTCCGCCATCGCTGCGGCAGGTTACTCTGGAGCTTTTCTGTTAGCGCACTTCTGTGTGATGACAGCTGCTTAGCTCATGTAGTTAAATACATTCTGCCTTCAAATCTTGGTGAATATTTGGGACTTGCATTCACAGTGAAGTTTTTTTGGTTTTTGTTTTTTTAAGTTGTGATCCTTGTGTAATATTTATTCTTACTGATTTCAAGTAACAGGACCAGAATGCGTTGAAATGTAGTGCGCTGACAAACTGAGCTCTTAGAGAGTTATTTTACTATATTCCTGCACATGTATGTTGCAACACTGTGGTTTGCATAGTTGGTGTGTGGAGAACTTGGTGTACTACTTTACTGAAGGTGCTAAATAAACCAATTTGCAGTGTCATGGTGAGATTTGTAATTCTGCACTGTCTGAACCAGCAAAATTATTCCAGCCCTTGGGGATCTCTCTGCGCTCTAAAGCACTACCAATACTAGCCACACAAGGTGATGGATTGGCACAATATTAAATAATTGCAGATTGGTACAGCACTTTGGGTAATAGGGGAGCTACTAGAATTGGGCTGTGTTCATAAATGTCAGGGTTGTTGTGCTGTGGACATCTGGAGTGGTGAAGTCTAGGAGTCTGTGTTTCCTCAGAAAGTAATTTATTGAGAAATCAGTTGTGCAGTGTTGTAGCTTTGAGAAAAGGGTGATTTTGTATTAACAATTCAAAAGATGTGTTTTGTGTTTGTTTTTTTTTTTTAAAGCCTAACCTTATGTATTTTTATTTTATTAGACCTTTAAATTAAAAACAAGCAGAAAACCCAAACCACTTGCAGCCAGTTATTTTTTGTTGTTGTTGTTGGTTTCATTACAGTGTCATCTTAGAAATCTGGCTTTATTTTTGACCATTGTGCAAGGCTTGACATTATGTCACAGGAGCTTTTATTGAATTTTTAACCTTTACCAGATCTAGTTCAAGCTCTGTAAACAAGCACATCCTATTAGAGGGCATGAACAATAAGTAATTCTGCTCCACAGTGTGCTGAAATTCCTACCCTCTTTCTATTGCTGAGTCCTTAAAAATGTTTTGTTAACTATATATGCCTGTAAGTTCTTAGAGTTTTATTCTCTGTGCTTTAGCAGCTTTTATAGAATTTATAGAATTGAATGGATTGTTGGTGAAAACTTGTAATGATGCTTTTGATCAAGGCTATTTGGTTTTGGTGTTGGGAGAAAAATAGCTGTAGATAAAATGGGAGAAATGGTAACTAGATTACCACTTCCAATTTAGTTGAGGCATAACTTGTATGCCTGTTGGTGGTGTTGGCATTGAACTTGCCTTCTGCAATTTGTCTACAAGCAGTACATGAAAAGGGGAAAGAAATGGGCCTTGTAGGCAATAGCTTGTGAAGCTATCTACCGGGGGGGGGAAAAGCTACACTGTTTTAATAGAAACTATTTTAAACTGATTAACATTTATCAGGGCTGGTCTCTTAAGGTAAAGGACATGAAACAAAGTATAATGTTAAGTATGAACTCCCTGAGATTTAACGGTGTGCTCTAGATTAACTGTGCTAACTACCTAGAACCCATCTATTTAAGCTGATGTGGTTCTGTTTAGACCTCACCATCAGCAGATTACTCTCCAGCCTGAAGAGTATCTATATAGCAGTAGATGCAAACTAGATGACTTATTTGGGGGCATATAGACTTATTTGTGGACAGTACAGCAGCAGGTGTAAGACAATGGCTGTTTACTCAGAAGTCCTGACTTACTGCATTCCTTGCTTTTGTTCTCTTAGTCTCTTTCTTTCTAGACTATTTCCTTCTTTTCTCTAGCAGATGGTGGCACATATTTGCAGACATGAGCTGTAGTGTCTCTACTATTTCCTGTTATTTTCTAGAGATTTTTTTCTTCCATCTTTTCCCAAAATACTAATTCTCTTCCTTTTTCTTACCAGCTATTACATTTGTACATGCATGTATTTCTACTTCTTGTCTGTCCTAATTTAGATAGTCACTGGAGTTACAAACCTCATCAAACTCAGGGAATGAAGTCCTCCTGAATCTCACCCAGGTAGAAGGTTTTGCTCCTTCACCACACACAGAGACTGAGAAGGGTTTAAGGGTAGAAACAGTTTTATGGTTTGTTGGGTGTTTTTTGTTTGGGTTTTTTTCCCTAGGTTTATCTTTCTCCTATTGTGGACTCTGCTAATAATCCAAAACTAAATAAAAATGTGAAGTTTGCATTCTTTACTGGTATTGCAATAGTTTTGGGACATCCCAGTCATGGATTTGGTTCCTAGTAATCACCCTATAAAGACACTTCTGATGTATCAGCTGTTCATGCTTCTGCTTCCATCACTCTCTACACCACTGACCTCCTAACCCTAGCCCATGCTCTTTATTGGTAGGAGATTGAATAGGCAGTTTGACAGTCTCTGTTACATCCTTTCAGTTTTTAAATTGTTCCTACTCCACGTAACCTGTCAGAAGACCTACAGTTCAGATTGCTGCATTTTCACCTTCTCCTGTGTCTACTAGTGGGCCAGTGGCACCTGTTGCTTCTCAGCCACTAGTGGCGTTAAGAATTGCTTTGTTAGCTACACCTTGTGCAAACCTGCTTTTCTACTTTTTCTTGAAATTGTTGAATTGCATAATTGCTCATCTTTTATTTTCCCCGTCTCAAATCTCAAAATAAACTGATCTGATTGTAAATCCTTTAACTGCTGCTTATAATTCCCTGGATGCTCATCAGTTTTCAATATGATGCTGTGCACTAGAGCATCCTGAGGTATTTTGAAGACCTAGACGGCTCTGAATTTAGGCTAGTCTATTTGTGCCCTATTAAGTTAGCTTATTTCCAAGATAATAGTGTTCCTTTAGACCATACTCCTGTGGTGGTTTTAAGACTGTCACAAAGTTCAAGCAGAGAAAGCAAAAGAATGCAAATAAGTCACTATTGAGTGTAAGAAAGCAGAATAATGATTATTCTAAACACTTCCATTGGAGAGGTAGAAATGTTCAATAATCTCTACTCAAAACAAAGTTGGGGCAATCTGAGTTCTCAGCTTGCTTGCGGGGCTGTCTGGCTGCTGCTGCTTCTGTTCTGGCTGAAGATAACACACTGACCCTGACAAGCTAAGTCTAACAGCCTCTCTGCTTCTTGACTCTCTGCCTTCTGCCAGGGGAGTCTGGGGGGAGTCCTTCTGGTTGGGGAGGAGGCCCCTTGGGGGAAGCAAAGGGAGCTTGGTTGTGCTTTTCTGTTGATTGTACATGTTTGTAAATGTTGTGAGTAGTGTGTATTTGTACATATTCATTGCATTTCATCATAGATTGTAGATCTGCTTGTAAATACAGCTTTCATTTGCTTCCAGACTGAGCTAGCCTGGTTACTGTCGGTGGGGGGGATTTCAGCTCTCACACTGTTACAACTCCTCTAAGAATGCATGGGTTTCTCATACCCTGCTGATAGCTATTCTGTAAAGACGAAAGAAGAGACCCTTTGCTCTGGGCATATATTTATTATGCAGCTTTTCTATAAACATGTTAGATTAATGTTACCAAGGATAGAGAAATGTAACTAAGGAGCAGTAATCAGCTGGTAGAGCTGAAGCTTTCAACAGCCCTGTAGCACAGAAAGGGGGCAGAGGCAAATGGGAGGAGGATAGGTTAAGTCTGAGTTTTGCAGATGCTGTTTAAAATAGCATACAAGAGACTTGAGCAAGATTTCTGGATGTTCTTTCTGCTGTGTCCTATTTTGCAAAACATAACCATGGACGTATGTGACAATAAGAAGACAGATGAAAATCAAGAGGTAGACAATAAGGACTTGGCAACTTAGCAGGTACTGGAAACTGGTGATGGTGGCAGAATGTCAGTAGAAGGAAAGCAAGTATGGAAATGAGTATGGGTCTTTGCTGCAGCTCAGGCGAATCCAGCTCTGTTCAGAGAACCCAAGAGCTGTGGCTGAGGATCTGGCCTAAGAAATGTCTGTCAAATGGAGTTTCCCCTAAATTTGCTTGTGGCATTGTCTGTTTCAGAGATCCTTCTGTATTGTTCTGGGGATTTATTTCACTATCATGTTTTGGATTTATTACTTCTTAGAAAGCTTACTGATTTAACTGGTTCCTGCTGGATGACTGTATGGGTTAGAATTTGTTACTGGGCAGTGGCAAATTATGGCTAGGTCTCTGTTTCCCAACAATCACTTGAGTCGCTTGACCTTGATATAAAATATGACTGATGTTCACCCTTATCGATTCTTTTTCTGACAGCAATGTTTCTGTCGGTGATGGTGTCATCTTCTAGACAAGTAAAGGTCAGTATGGTCAGTAAAGGATTGTATGGTCATTCATGGATATTCAGGGTATTCAGTAGCCCACAGTGGAACAGATCATGAAAAGGCTGGCTTATTGTCTCTAAGGCAAATGATCTTTTGATCCAGGAGCACAGGATCCAGAAAAGACACTTGTTTATGGCCAGTGGAAATGAGAACATAGAGATTCTTGCAAGTTCTCATACCAGAGAAAATGTAAAAGAGTTCTAAGTTTGAGGGGCAGCTTTGTGGTATTGTAACCTTGAAGTGTGGCATAAATACAGAATGTCTGAAGGTGGGGAGCACGGCCTGTGACTGCTAGGAACTTCTCTACCATGTTTCTTTGTAATTCAGTGAACGTTTTGGCTGGTGCTGCTAGAGTAGTCACTCTTCTTTGCCAGCACAAGTATTTACGTGGCCATGCTGTGAACTGGTTTGGGGAACTGATCCATCTGAAAAATGAACTAGCAAAAGAAGTGCTCCTGGTTCAGTGTTCGGATGTTTGTGCTGGCACTGGGGACTGGCAGATAGTGAGACTTTCTTTCAGCAGCGATGCAAATTTATGCCAGTTTAAAATGTTTGCCAAACTACAGCCTTAGTTTAAAACTTAGGGACTGACTATCTGGAAATTTGCTTCTGAAAATTCAAACACTGTTAAGAAATCTTTGCTAGCTATGGTGGTTTTTTCTTTTTTTTTTTTTTCTTTTTTTTTCCCTTTCTTTGCTTTCCTCTTATATGTCCAGTATGAGACTTGATTTTTACTATCAGAAATGCATCCTTCTGTCTTCCACAGATCTTTCATGTGACAGTTTTATACAGGAGTTTCACTGGTTTACCCACCATGTGATCCCATGCAATATGTGCAGAGAAACAAGTATTTTTGCCAAATGAAAACTGTTTTTTTTCTTTTCTTCTTCTCATCTCATCTCCTCCTCTCCCAGCTTCAAAACTAACCTACTATCTAGCTTTTTTATCCATGTTGGCTGTCTCTTATCTATTATCCTAGAGTCTTATTAGCACCAAAGGCATTCTTGGCTTCTCTGTTTCAAGGGAGTGCTGGACTGGCATCCTCTGAGATGGATGTGGTGCTGCAGCTTACTACTGTTGGCTGGTGGCGGCCACTGGTAAGGAGATTACCTGCTCAGTCACATCCCCTTGTGCCACGTCCAACACCTGTTCTGCTTCAGGGGCTCTGTCTGAAATGGGCAATTACAGTACTACTTCAATTTTCTTGCCCTGTTTCCATTCTGTTCCCTGGTGCATTAGGATAGCTCAGTGAAATTCTGCCTTGGTTTGTTGCTTTCTTTGTCCCAGTAATTTTTGACTGTACAACTGCAGCTAGTTTTCAAGTTGTTGCTGTTTTGGAAATTAGGAACCCGTAGCCTTGTGATTTTTGTACATCAGTGATTTCAGTACATTGTAGGTAATTTAATTTCATTTTGTTGTGTCAGTGTTCTTAATGGTTTTCTCACTGTGTTGTTGCTTTTATTTGCTATGCTAGCTTTCCTGTGCAGAATGGGCTTGATTCAATACCACCTAAAAATCAGGTGGGATGCTTCTCATTGTAGCTGTTCAGTTTGAGAGGAAGAGCTGTCTTCCCTTGCCAGTGGCTGCTTAGACTGAAATTCCTTGGAAGTGATGTCCTGCCAAGTCATAAGACTGTCTGAACAGCAGTTGAGATGTTTTCTCTTTTTCTAGATGATGCTTAATTTCTCAGTAGGTTGCCAGCTGTTTCCTGCAGATAAATAATAAACTCTTTCCAGTAGATCAGGTGGCTCAAAGCCCCATCCAACCTAGCCTTTAATGTTTCCAGGGATGGAGCATCCACATTCTTTGGGCAACCTGTTCTAGTGCCTCAGCACCTTGACAGTAAAGAATTGCTTCCTTATACCTAGTCTAAATCTACCCTATTTAAGATTCAAACCATTACCTCCAGCCCTATCACTACACTCCCTGATAAAAAGTCCCTCCCTATCTTTCCTGTAGGCCCTCTTTAGCTACTGGAAGGCCACTGTACAGTTTTCTCCAGACTGAGTAACCCCAACTCTTTCAACTTTTTGTCATGGAAGGGGTGTTTCAGCCCCCTAATCATCTTTGTGGTCCTCCTCTGGACCTGCTTGAGCAAGTTCATGTCTGTCTTATACTGGAGAGCCCATAGCTGAACATAGTACTCCAGATGACTCTCCTTCATGGTACTTACCTGTGCTCATGATGTTTGTATTTCATTTAGGGTGTTTAGATAATTCTGATCAATACCTGACAACTTTTGAGACATGCTAGGTTGCTAGTGGAATTTTGCAAAATGTTGTCTTTCCAGTTGCTACTATGGTGTCCTGTTCTGAGTGTTAGTATCTATATAACTGTAGTTGTGTACATAGTGTACTTGTAGCTAGTAAGACACATTTAATCTTGTAATTTAAGGGTTTATACTGCAGTGGAGAGGAAACTTATTTTCTAAAAGAGGCATGCATGGATCAGAGCAAAAGTTTCTCCTTGCCCATCCAGAAACTAAATTATTGTAGAACGTGGAGTGTTCCTGTACAAAGACAGCATTTTTTTTCAGTTCAAGTAGGATGCTTGTGGGGGCTTCCTTAGATCTTGTGCTGCTGTATTCTCTTACTTTACAGTAAGGGAGTGGCTGTGGACAATCCAAGGACTGTGCAAGCTTTTATTTTTAAATAAACTTACTTGGAATATGTGATACAAGCTCTTTAATCATTGGCATGGTTTTTTACACTATACTAAGGAAACATTACTCTCAAAGCAGTATTTTCAGTGAACAGGACAGTAAAGTTATTTGACTTTGCAGCTACTGCTGAATGGAGTAGTTGTTATTATATCCTTTTAGTCTCCCACATTTGTGACTTCCTACTTAGACCCTTAAAAAGGAGGACTCATGCTGGTCTCTGGCCTTTTGAAAAAGTCATTTGATGCTCATTAAATCCTTGTAAACTTCCAGATTCTGAAGATTTTTGGTTAATGATAGCTGATCAAGCATATTTTCAGTGTAGGCTTGTGTCAGAATTTAGCTGGTAAGTGGCCCTTGCAAGCTTCAGGCCTAAAGCAAGTTCTATGTCTCTTCCAAGGCAGTGTCTGTCAAAAATAGCATAATGTTCTTAAGCACATAGCAGCTGTAGAAGACTTTCTTGATTTTTAGTATTAAAACTACTCAAGAATATTTTTGTTAACATGTAATGTTAGGAATTGGGTGGAAATGTCTATGGGGATGTTGTATATGAAGGCAGGGCAGTTACCAATATGCAGTTGTGTGCATAGTGCTCTAACAAAGAGATGAAGGCCATACATGTAAGGTAATTAATGGGGCTTAACAAAAAAGACTATTTTACAACTGAGAATTAATTTTGCACATTAATTCAGGGTCAGATAAGCTCAGAGCACATAGTTTGACCGTGAAAGCATTCTTGACTGTACAAATGATTTACAACTTTGAGAAGATGCTCCGATGTGGCCCCAGCATGCTGCTGTGTGAGTGGAGCCTGAGACTGCCTTGCCTTGTTTCAGGGAAAACAAGCATTATGTTGAAAGGGTGAAAACATGTAGGGAGGTCAGGAAGTTGTTCTCCCTTTTGGTTGTAACAGGGTGGAGGAATTGTTGCATTGGTAGTCAGATGACTAAGAAGTTTTAAAAAGCAGTGAATAGGCTGAAGACTTGATAATTTTATAGGTATTTGCTTGGTTCATATTTAGGGCTTTTAATGTGTGAAGATTTAAAATATCTGCTCAAAGGAGGAACTTATATTGTCATTTTGCATCACTTTGTTCTGTTGATACCCTGAAATTCTTGGTGGTGTGTCAGAGCCTGTAGGTTTCACTGCTGGGTGTAATCTTGCTGTGGCTTGCTGACCTGGTGTGCCAGGGTCTGTTACCTTCCTGCTTGCATAGTTCAGAAGGCTACAACTTAATATTTAGAACAGTCCTGAAATTACCAGTTGTGGTGGTTTGGCCCTGGCTAGGGGCCAGATGCCCACCAAAGCTGCTCATCACTCTGCTTCTTAGGTGGACAGGGGAGAGGGAAAATATAACCAAAGGCCCTTGAGTCAAGGTAGAATTTAACAGGATGAAAAGCAAAAGCAAAGGCCTCATGCGGAAGCAAGAGCAAACAAAGATGTTATTCTCTACTTCCTATCAGCAGATGACGTTCAGCCCTTCCCCAGGAAGCAGGGCTTCAATACGTGTAGTGGTTGCTCTGGAGGGCAGACACCATCCACAAACATCCCCAACACTTCCTTCTTTCACTTAGCTTTTATGTCTGAACTGGTACTATGGCATGGAATTCCCCTTTGGTCAGTTTGGGTCAACTGGCCCAGCCGTGTCCCCTCCCAAGATCCTGCCTGCCCCTCAGCCTGCTGTTGTTAGGTGAATGCTGAAAAAGCACAGGCTTGGTGCTTGGCTCAACTAGCCAAAACACTGGTGTGTTACCAACACTCAGCTACAGCACTGCAGAACACAGCACTACAAAAGATACTCAGGAGAATTAACTCCAGCTCAGCCAAACAAAACACACTAGTCAAATTAACCCAAAAAGTTACAAGAGACTAACCTGAGTGTTATGATAATGTGGAATTTAAACTGCTAGAGATAAAACACATGATCTGTAATAATTTTGAGGCAGAATTCTTCATATGTTCTCTGCCCTTGAAAAAGTTCAAGGATGAAACCTGTGAAAAGCATTTTTTAGTTGGTTAATAATATCTCTTGCTGCTGCTCTCTTTCCTGTTCAAGCTTCTATTCAAGCAGCTAATCCTCTGTGAGCACCAAGCTCCCTCAACAGCTTCTGCTGTATTTGAACAGTGTGTGGTCTGTGCTCAGTGGAAGGCACTGGGCCCTTCTAGTTCCAGCAGTTGCTATACTGTTGTTCAGGCAGCTGGCATGCAGCCTTGCTGCTGTGAGAAAGGAAACTGTGGCCACTTGATAAGGGCATCTTAAACTGACTTCAGGTTCATCTGGCGTATTATATGATGCCCAGTGAAATAGATGTTGTCTAATTGTACCCCTCTTTGGCTTAACCTGAGAGCAGGTGCTGTTATGCTGGAGAGAAGGTGCAGGAGGACTGTACCAGTGTGTATTTGATGGGGGAGTGAAGAAGAGGGAGGCAGGCAGTGGTGTCCAGTGATGAAGCAATGGGTACAATGAAATGCAATAAATTCCATTTGAACATAAGAAACACTTGTTGCACCTGGGAAGGTGATCAAACAGAGAAGTACTTTGGCAGAGAGATTGTGGAGCCTTCGTCCTTGGAGCTATTAGAAACCTGACTGCTGGTCACTCGATCTGCTGTGGGTGACCCAGCTCTAAGCAAGGAGCTGGATGAGGTGATATCCAGAGGTCCCTGCTAACCTGTGGGGAAAAAGGAATAACTGAAAAAAATTGCAGTTTGGAGTGGAGGAGTTACAATACAAGCCGATTTTTTACAGTGTTAAAATAGTTGGGTTTTTTTTTCCATCAGTGGCACAGTCAGTAATAAGACCTGCATATTACATCTCTGAGTGATTAGAAGTCTGTCTTCCTACTAATGGTCCTTTGCTTTTTAAAGGAACGTGTGGTCCAATATGTAAGTAATGTAACACTTTGACATATTCCTGGCTTGGATCTCCTTTATCATCCAGGTGGCTACTTGTTCTAAGTCTGTGCTGCTTTCTTCACTCTCCTCTCCTATATTGCGTGTTTTACAGTACCTGTGTGCCCATGCCCATTACACATCCCTGTCCTAGGACAGCTTGCTGATTTAAAACATGTGAACACTTCATGCCAAGGCTAATTTAAGCAAAAGTTTAAAAAATAAAAATATTTAAATATAAGGGGACTCATACTTTCTCTACAAAAGAATGTTGAAGTTATATATGATTTGGGGACCTCTTCTGTAGTGAGAGGGCATATTGCACCACAGACAGCTGTCCTTTCTTTGCTAGACAGACAGAAAAGTGAAATATGTTGTTTCAGAGCCAAAAAATACTAAAAGTGCTTTAATGTTAATATTTAATATTAGTACTTAGTTCCTACTTTATGTAGCAAATCTGTAACAAACATCTAGACAAGATTATTTTTAGTACTTTTTAGTTTTATTTTACTTGAGAAAAATGCTGCCACTTACCATGAAATGCAATTTCAGAGAAGTCTGAGGAGAGAACCTTTGAACATGTAAGAGACTCATATATTTTTTCAGGCTGTTGCATAAATGGAAAACCTGCAGCTTTCAAAGTATAATCCTGACCTCCCACTTAACTTCTAGCCATTTTTCTTTCATCTGCATTCCCTATGGTACTTGCTGCTCCTGCCTCTGCTCCCATGGAGAACCGTCTGCAGTGGTGGGTTCCTTCACTGCTGAGGAAGAGGAGACAGCAGATGCTGGTGCTGAGAGAGATGGGCTGCCAGCTACAGGGCTGCAGAGGACGAGGCTTGCCCATTTGCTGTTCCTGCCAGGCATTCAGCAGTTGCAGGTATCCTGTTGATGTGCTATCCTCTGCAAGGACTGTGTTTGTAAGATAAGAGCCATACGTCTCTTGGGAGATGCCAATTTGACCATCCGTGCCCTGTATGTAGTTGCAAATTGAAGCCACAGATTCACAGATTGCATCGGGTTGGAAGGGACTCTTAGGGGTCATATTCAACTGCCCTGCTGTGAGCAGGGACACCTCCAACTAGATCAGGCTGCCCAGTGCCACATCAAGTCTGATCTTGAATGTCTCCAGGGATGGAGCCTCAACCACATCCCTGGGCAACCCGTTCCAGTATTCCACCACTCTCATTGTAACGAACTTCCTCCTTATGTCCAACCTGAATCTGTTCTGCTCCAATTTAAGACCATTGTCCCTTGTCCAGTCACTACAAGCCCTTCTAAACAGTCCTTCCCCAACCTTCCTGTAGGTCCCCTTCAGATACTGAAATGTAGTTACAAGGTCTTCCCAGAGCCTTCTCCAGTCTGAACAGCCCAATTCTTCCAGCCTGTCTTCACAGGAGAGGTGCTTCAGTCCTTTGATCATCCTTGGTGTCCTTCCTCTGGACCCACTCCAGCAGGTCCATGTCTCTTTCATATTGGGGGTCCCATAACTGGACACAATACTCCAAGTGAGGTCTCACCAGAGCAGAGTGGCAGAATCACCTCTCTCAAACTGCTGGTCATGGAAGTGATTGGCTTCTGAATTTCAGGTTAAAGCTATGTGTTTTTTGAAGAGTATCCACTCCTACTGTAAAAAACAATAATAATAAATTAAAAATGCATTGAAACAAAGTGTAACCCAGCTATTGTTACTATTCAAATGCTGGCAAACCACTCTGTTCCAAACTTACCAATTTTGCACTCTTACTGATTAGTTACCTTCTCATGCTTGCTAGATGCAAGTTCTTCCTTGACAGATATCTGCATTTCACGCAAGTATTTGTCATCTCTATTCATACTGTTATGTATCTGTTGTAAATAATAATTGATGTGTAGATGAAGCCTTGAAATATATGTAAACTGATGCTCTTTTATGCCCTCCGCCTTCTGGCAATTCGTGGACCGTCTGAGCCAGATGTTATATCTGGACCACTGCTTGTAATACACAGATGGATGGACATACTTGCCACTAATTTATGTAATCTTGTTTTAAAAGCCATTTGTTCTTTTGGCCTCTGCAACATCCTGTTACGAGTCCCACAGTTTGATTAGATGGAAAAGGAACTTCCTTTTATTTAAAACCTGCTGCCTGGTGATTTCAGTGTCTCTTAGACTGTATTGTGAAAACGATTCTCCCAGTAGTTTTACTTTTCACTTATGTTCATTTACTTTTCAGTCTGTCATTTGCCTCTGTGCAATTTTTCAGCTAACGTTCTTTCCCACCAAAACTCAAAAATGGTAGTTTTTCTGGTATTTCTTTGGATGGGTACAGTAACATGTTTCTGGTCATTTGTGCTCTCTTCTGTGCAGCTCTTCTGGTTCTGCTAATCCCCCTTTAAAGTGAGGCAACCAGAACTGCAGTATTTAACATGCAAGTACATCATGAATTTACGTGCTGGTGTAGTCATATAGTATTCTGTGTCGTCTTTGCATGTATAGTGATTGTAACAGTGTGAGAGCTGAAATCCCCCTCCCACACCAACAATAACCAGGCTAGCTCAGTCTGGAAGCAAATGAAAGCTGTATTTACAAGCAAAACTACAATCTATAATGAAATGCAATGAATATGTACAAGTATACACCGTTCACAACACTTACAAATATGTACAATCAAACAGAAAAACACAACCACGCCCCCTGGCTTCCCCTTCCCCTTGAGGGGCTGTGCTTCTTCCCCAAGGGGCCTCCCCCTCCCCCCCCAGCCAGAAGGAATCCCCCAGGCCCCCCTGGCAGAAGGCAGAGAGTCAAGAAGCAGAGAGGCTGTTAGACTTGGCTTGTCGAGGTCAGTATGCATGTGTGTTATCTTCAGCTAGAAAAAAGAACAAGCAGGCAGACAGAAGCCGAGCAGAGGCTGAGACTGCCCAACTCCCTGACCTTGTTTTGAGTAGAGATTCTTAAACGTTTCTACCTCTCCAATGGAAGTGTTTAGAATAATCATTATTTTGCTTTCTTACATCCAATAGTGATTTATTTACATTCTTTCACTTTCTCTGCTCAAACTTTGTGAAGAAAAATTAAAAAGACAGTCTTAAAACCATCACAGTGATTTACGACGTTAGTTGCCTCTGCTGCTGCGCTCAGCTGATGTCCTTAGGAGAACAGCTTCTATTCACTGCATTTTTTTCTAAAGGGATGCTGTCCAGTTTAGAAGGCATCACTGTGTGTAATGAGTCATATTTCTTTTTTATTTTTGTGGTCCAGGCACTTGGTGGTGTTTCACCTTTCTGTGCACCTTTCTACAGTCAAGGCTGGGATGGATTATGCAATTTATTTCAGTGTTGAATCTGAACACTGTCACTCTACTGCTCACTGCTTTTCCAAGGTCATGTAAGAAAAGTACAGATCCTGTGGGGAAACTTGCTGGTAACTTCTCTTTTTTTTTTTTTTTTTTTTTTTTCTTTTTTTTTTGACTGAAAGGAAGGAGGTTAGTTTGCTGTAGGGAAATTCCTATTGCAATTTACTATTTTATTGGTCTTTGCTTATTCCAGTACTTTGGAATGCCTTGGAAGTAAGGTCTATGCTTAAAATGCTTTATACTTCAAAATGCCTACATTTCACATTAAAATTGATACCTTGAGTTACATTTTTATTAAACCTCCATGGTAGCTTAGAGAAAATGACATGTAGTGACTCCCCGAGGCCTTCTAACACCTGGCACAGACTCAAGAACAACACAGGAGTTCCTAGACTGGAGTCCTGACTTTGTCATTTGCCTTAGTGAAAATAGAAAATGGGAGTAGTCTCTGTCATGAGCCAAAAGCTACATCAAAATTATGGTGCACATTATATAGGTAATAAGATAAACATACATTATTTTTACCTGTTTAGTCCTTTAACTTTAGAAAGAAGCTTGTAAACACAGAAAATCATATTCTGCTGCAGGACAAGAAGCATAGATGATACTATCAGCTAAGCTGCTTTTTCAGTTCAGTCTTCTCATATGGCATTCTCATATGAATGTTGCAGAGATGTTTCTGACTTTGACTTATTACTGTGCCTTTTATTCTTTCTATACTCACATCCTGCTACTTGCAAGGTACACACCCATTGAAAGACAAAGCTGCTAACAAATGATCTCTCCTCACTATTGAGGTTTCAGCTTCTGCAGTTGAACTACTAATAGCTCCATAATACAACCCCAAAGAAAAATTGCCTTTTAGTGAAAAATCCAAAGAGTCTTAGTGGAAAACAGAATTTGCCAGTGATGTGAAGATGGAGTCCCTTTGAAAAATCTCTTATTCTCTGCATCTGTCCTTAATTTGAAAAGGGTTATCTTGGCTTGGAAACCCTTAATTAAGGTTGCCTCTACAGAAGAAGTAAATTCTTATTTTCTGGAGTGATTCAGTCATCTTGATAGCAGCTGCATTGTATTGCTTGTATTGATCCTGGCAATAACATATATTACAATCTTTTTACTGGCACTTTAGCATTTGTGTGTGTGCCAAGCTGGGGGAGCATTCGATACACTTGAGGGCAGAGCTGCCATTCCGAGAGAGAAGGGCTAGAGGTAGTTAGCTTTTTGCAAGGGCCCTCTTTGTGAATATTTTATCTAGGAGTCAGCATGCAGTGGGTAGATATGAGCATGATAGTACTGTGCTGTGCATGGAGTAAGAGCTTTTTCTTATTTTCAGTTACAATTCTGAGCAGAATTGTAGAATTCTTCTGAAAGAAACCTCCGGTGTCTGAGATGTTAGTGTGGTTGACTAAGGGACCAGAGAACACAGAAAAGCATTTATAGATGAGGCCTGATGTAGCATCTCGGTCATTAGTACTTGCAGCTTAATTTCATGGGGTTAGTAGCAGGGCAGTCACAATTAAAAGCCATGCTGTGGAACTTGCTCCCTTTGTTTTAACAGCATAGGGTTGGCAAGCACATCCATTGTCCGTGTTTCTTCAGCTTCACATTGGTTTTCCTTTTCTTCAGTTGTACAACGCAAAGGAGTTGAAGACTTGGAGAGGCCACAAAGTGAGTTCTGAGATTTCTTAATGTCTCTAATGCCAAGATACATGCTACTACATGTAATAGAAGTTAGTAAAACAGTTGGCTGTCCATGGATAATTTCCTGGAATGCCATCTCCTATTGGGAAACTACTGTCCACTGTTAGTGTGCAATCATAGGTACATGTTTTAGAAAATTTGTTGCTTATTTTCGGTAATTATATAGAATGTTAATTTAAAAATATGGTCTGTTACTGAAAAACATATTTCTGCCAACCCTGAAATTTGAAGTGGTTGTCTGCTGACTTGAAGGGGAAGTTGATTTCAAGTGTAGAAATATGGAATCTAGTACTTTACAGAATTGATTGTTGTTCCACTTGTTCCTTAGTTCTCACAATACTCAGCATTATTTTCGCTTTTTCCAGTAATGCAGACCTTTGTCAGTGCTGCTATTCTTTTTATTTTTTTTTCTTCTGTTGTCACAGCTTAAAGCTGGGAACAGGCTTTGGAAAATAAAACTTAAGCTCTGTGGATCATGCATATAGGTTGCATAAATATGTGCTGTGGAACAGCCCTCATGGTCTGATGTGGCACCTCTCATCTAGGCCACTATTTCTAATCCTGCAATCAGTCTCTCCCCAGTGACAGTATAGTAGATTGTAAAGCCCTAATTGTCCTTTGCATTACTAGTAATGTTTCTGCTGATTGAGTTTCGAAGCACATACAGAAAAATCTTTCAGCAGAAACGTTAGAGAATAAGTTGTGTCCTGTCTTGAAATCTATAATTTCTCAGTGGGATGTGGGACAGTGTATTTTTTATTAAATACAGTGCTCTTAAGAAGTAGGAAGAGCAGGGAAAAGGTGGGCCCACTGCTGAATGAGAGGGGAGATACAGTAACTGATGATGCAGAGATGGCAGAGTTGCTGAATGCCTTCTTTGCCTCAGTCTTCACTCCTAAGACCAGCCCTCAGGAAGCTCAGTCTCTAGAAGCAAGGGAGCAGAACTGGAGAGATGTGGACATTCTGCTGATCAGTCAGGACAGGGTTAGAGATCTCTTATACCAACTGAAGGCAAACAAATCCATGGGCCCTGATGGGGTACATCCACGAGTCCTGAGAGAGCTGGCTGATAGTGTTGCTGAACCTCTCTCTTATCATCTTTGAAAAGTCCTGGAGAACAGGGGAGGTGCCTGACGACTGGAAGAAAGCAAATGCCACTCCAGTCTGGAGGTCATCTCTAACCACATGGAAGACAAGAAGGTTATCAGGAGTAGCCAACATGGATTTACCAGGGGGAAATATTGTTTAACTGACCTGATAGCCTTCTATGAAGTTATGACCAAGTGAGTAGATGAGGGCAGAGCAGTGGATGTCATATATCTTGACTTCAGCAAGGCTTTTGATACAGTCTCCCATAACATCCTCATAGAAAAGCTCAGGAGATGTGACATAGATAGCTGGTCAGTGAGGTGGATTGCAAACTGGTTCCACAACAGAGTTCAGAGGGTTGTCATCAGTGGCACAGAGTCAACTTGGAGGCCTGTGGCAAGTAGTGTCCCCCAGGGATCAGTACTGGGTCCAGTTTTGTTCAATATCTTTATCAACGACCTGTATGAGGGCATTGAGAGTACCCTCAGCAAGTTGCTTGATGATACAAAACTGGGGGGGTTGGCTGACACCCCTCAGGCTGTGCAGCCATCCAACGTGACCTGGACAGGCTGGAGAGCTGGGTGCAGGCAAACCTCATGAAGTTTAATAAGAACAAGTGCAGGGTCCTCCATGTGGGGAGAAATAACAACAGGCACCAGTACAGGTTAGGGGCTGCCCTGCTGGAAAGCAGCTCCACAGAGAAAGACCTTGGAGTGCTGGTGGACAGCAAGTTCTCCATGGAACAACAATGTGCTCTTGTGGCCAAGAGAGCCAATGGGATCCTGGAATGCATCAAGAAAGGTGTGTCCAGCAGGTCTAGGGAAGTTCTACCTCTCTACTCTGCCCTGGTGAGACCACACCTGGAATACTGAATCCAGTTTTGGGCTCCCCAGTTCAAGAGAGACAGAGACCTGCTGGAGAGAATCCAACAGAGAGCCACAAGGATGATTAGGAGACTTGAGCATCTCCCCTGTGAAGAGAGACTGAGAGCCCTGGGGCTGTTTAGTCTGGAGAAGAGAAGACTGAGAAGGGATCTGATCAATGCCTATAAATATCTGAGGAGTGGGTGTCAAGTGGAGGGGGCCAGGCTCTTTTCAGTGGTTCACAGTGATAAGACAAGGAGCAATGGGTTCAAACTAGAACACAGAAGATTTCACCTCAACATGAGGAGAAACTTCTTTACAGTGAGGGTGACGGAGCACTGGAACAGGCTGCCCAGGGGAGTCTCCTTGTCTGGAGAATTTCGAAACCCACCTGGATGCATTCCTGTGCAGACTATTCTAAGTGATCCTGCTCTGGCAGGGGAGTTGGACCTGATGATCTCTTGAGGTCCCTTCCAACCTCTGATATACTGTGATACTGTGATTTCTAATTTTCTGTGTGAGCATTTGTGAAGGAGAAGTCTTGGTTCTGTGCTTTTCTGAATGCCTTGAAAGAGGAGGAAACAAAACATTTCAGTGACAAGTTGCTTCAGAGAGGTTTTCTTCTTGTTCCTGTAATGTTTTGTACCCTGGCTTTTCTGCTTGCATCATCATTTTGTGTGGAGTTTGGGTTCCACCACTTTCTGATTTTTAGAGTTGCAGACAGTCAGAGCAATGTTGATTGACAGGAGCCTTGACAGAAAGCATCAACAGGTTTTTCTAGTTGTTCACAGAAAAAAGCCTATCAGAGGAGAAGCCTACTTTCCTTTTAGGAAGGGCGAATAATTTTGATGAATGTATAAACCACTGATTTTATTACTGAAAAGGTGGCGAGGAGGAAAGCAGTTAACTTTTGCCTGAATGGATCATTTTTATAGCAGTTTCCTAGTGTCGGGTATAAATGGACTTGGAACAAACAGGACAGGTTCATTTTAATCACTCGGTAATTGGTAATGCTGCACATTTCATTTTTCCCAAGGCATGAGGGTGATGTTTTTCCATTATCCTGGTCTCTTGTGGTGTAAGCACTTGTGCCTGATAGAGTGGGAAAAGAGTTATTGGAGCAGCACCAGGGAGCTCTGCTCTTTTCAGTAAGTCCTTAACTAAAGATAATCTTGCTGGCTGGCATGAGTGTAAATTTGCTGTAAAGTCAGTGAAATTGATAGAATTGACACTTAAGAAGATGGTGGGGCTTTTTTATCAGCTAGACAAGCATGGGCAGTTTCCTCAGGTGTTTGTTGCTGCCTGGAGTCAGCGTTGAGTACATTCTGATCTTTCTCATGCTCATGTGCTCCTGGAGCAAATGCATTGCATTCCTCCCGTTCCAGGAGTTTCACTGAGCCAGTGCAGCTTCCCTAGCACAGCTGAATGCCCTCTTACCCTGAAATATGCCCTCTTAACCAGAAATAAAGTGGCTGGCTCTGCTGGGAGGTACGTGGAAGGGGGATGGGTTTTTGAGTTACTTTTCTGAGTTGCATGCCAGAGTCAGCAGTCCTGCTTCTGGCATTTATAGTCAGTCAGCCTTTAGCTCTGCATAGCCACAGCCTTTCCTGAAGGCTTTCCCCAAGCTCTGGTGGGAACCCAATATAGATGGAATACCAGTAGGATTTTATAATGCCTGCTTACGTTTGAACTGGATACACTGGGTGAACAGTGCAATTGTTGTTGATGTGAGCAGAGAGAGAGGCCCTATTACAGTGTGGTAGTGGGGTTGTAAGGAGTGGGATGGAGACAGTTTTTATGTATGAAAGCTTATAAAAACCAGTATGGCAGAGTCAGCATTTTTTGGATTTGAATTGTAGGTGACTTTAAAGTGTATTACAGGCTGCTTGTTGCTATTCGGCTTTAATTAAGCTTTAGTCACACTTGTGCAGTGTCAATATAAATTAAAGCAGCACTTTGTTTATTAGCATTTCAGTGCATAATTTTATTTTTTTTCTTTAATTTTTAAATACTTCCAATGAATAGTCTGAGTTCTAATAGCAGAAGTAAATGCTATAGTGTATGGTGTGAAGTTTGGAATGCTGTGGGCATGCAGAATCATGTATGACCCCTTGCAAATATTAAAAACTGTTTTAAAAATAATTTTCTTTGACATACCGTTTATGGCAGTAAGTTCCTCTGGTTAAAATGTCAACATAACAGCTGAAGCCTTGACTTTGACACGTCTTTAAATGTTTGTGTAGATGCAATAAACTTAAGATACTTAGAGTACACAAGTATCTTGAAGTATCTGGCTAACCATGGTTCTAAATATGCAATCCTATTACTGTGCAGTTTCACAACATTCGAATTTATATAAAGATACCTTTTCTGCAAACTTAATTTCAGTTATATGGTTATTTTGCATACTAAAGCAGAAACAAAATCACAGTTTTAATTAAGAAATAACTAAAATCATTCCTTTATATATCTCCTAATACTTAGCAGGACTATCATGTACAGTTCTTCTATAGGGAATTTCTAGGCTTCTCAGTGTATATAGCTTTGGGGTGAGAATGATAGTGATGGTAAGTGATGTTCTTTAAATTGTAGCTGTCTCAATCGATCACTTTCACAGATACTACAGTGAAACTTTGTTTTAAAATCATTAAAAAAGCTAACCACCCCTTGCCTACCCTTAATCCTCAGGATTTCTTCCTCCCCAGCCTCTCCTCATACTAGATGCATAAAACATCTTCAGCTTTGAAGTTTAGCATACTTTATTTTTAAGGTAATGTAAATTAAGTCTATCTGGTATATCCAACACTACTTAAAATAGGTAACCTTGCTTTTTCATGTGTGTTTTTCATCAGTGCGTCTGCTGATGTCATGTGGTTGGCTCTGGAAATGTCAGAATATATTTTAGGTGGTGTAGCTGAATGAGACTTGACTTGTTACTATTTTAGTAAGAAGTCTGTTGTAATTCTGTTGTAGTCTTGTGTTAATTTTAGTTCTTCCAAGATGTTTCTCTGCACTTTTTCTGAATGGTTAGTAATGAAACTAGTCTCATGTGAGAGCAGAATGTTCTGCCCCATCTTAGGGGGGAGAAAAGTTCCAAAGTACTTATTTTCTAAGTGGTATTACTCATTTCAGAGTATTTACGATATTAAATTAAAAACAGACTCTTAAAATTTTTGTTGATTGACTTACTTCTCTGTCAGATTTTGTATGGTGCCAAAACATTGAGTCACCAGTCTGCTTTTCTTGGGGGGAATGGGAAGTTATCCATGGAGGCTAGCCAATTCTACAGACACATTTTACATTATTCAACAGTTGTTTGAATCTGAAGTGTATTGGTCTACTTAATCATAATATAGACAGATTCAGGCTAACAAAATATGCTTTAAACTCTTCTCAGCTGCAAAGCTTAGTGTTGTGTTTGCTCCTGGGCTTGTATGAGAAAATTTGGGGGGGGGGATTTATATATTATGCTTTTTATTGTTCTAGGTGGTTGGCTTTTATAAGTTTGTAATAGACTTTGATATCAAAACTATCAGAATGTGTCATGTTGAACCTTGGAAAAGCTATTAATGTTTTGAAGCACTAATGTAGGTTTGATGTGCTTATTTTTTTTTTCTTTAAGGGAATGCAGGTGGTTTAGGCTTGAAGATTTTGTTGTATTCAGAGATATGTCAGATAAAATTTATTTTTATAAAAAAAACAAAGCAAAACCCAACCAAACAAAACCCCCAAACCCGCAGCTGTTTTAAGTCCATGCCCAGCTCCCTATACTTTTTCAGACTTGAATCCAGTTTTATTTTCCTAATAATCAGTTCGATTAAGCTAATGAAAGCTTGGCTGAAGGGCTGCAAAGGTATTTGCATGAGTTTCAGTTTTAAATCAGCACTTTTTTGTTAAGCTGGCCCAATTTTGAGAATAGGCATGTCCTACGTAACTGGGAAATACTGATGTGTTAAAAATTGTATCTTACTTAATACTTATTTTTTTTTTTTTAATCCTGAGCTTGTAAGCTGACTCAGCAATCCCTTTGCCTTTGGGGATTTCAGACTTGCAACTTCACAAGCTCAGGTAGAGGAGAACAAGAGAGAACCTTGTTAATGTTTAAATGGTTTTATCTCAGTTTAGTAGTGGTGGAGGCTGCAGGACTTCAGTTGGCAGTTAGGAAGTGTATTTTAGATGTTTCTGTTATGTCTGTCTGTAATGCTGGTTTCAGTCACTCATTGGTGTTCGCCTTTTGAGATGCATTTCTCTGCCTTGCTTTCCTCAGGGCTTGCTCAAAGCCTTTCTGCAAGGGGATGTGCCTTTTGTCCCTGCAACTCCATCATCTCACCCAGGTTAATGGCTCTTGCTTGATGGCGTCATGGGAGCTTCTCTATCTTATATAAATTTTCTATTAAATGCATTCATCCAAGTGTGAGCACATCCCACATTCTCAGTCACTTCCTGAACATCAAACTTAAACAACTGTGGTTCTGTTTTTTTCCTGTAAGAACTGATAAATTATCCAAACTTGAATCACTGAAGAAATGTGCGTACAAGAGCTCATTAACGTTTTCATGCCTGTGTGCATGCATGAATAAATGATATTTGGACATCAAGTTTTGTGATCTTGCAATTAGAATTGAATGGTACAAGGGGAGTGCCAAAATTTATGTAGCTTCAGTGAAAAATACCAGAGCTTGTTTGCTGAGTGGCACCTTGGTTACACTCAAGGTGTTTAGAACTCCATGTGGATCTTCTGGGCCTAGAATGCTGAGCTGAATGTGGCCACTCATGCAGCATGAAAATTTCTGCCTTATTTGTGTAAGTTTATTTGGCTGTGTGAAGTCAATTTTGTAAGCAGGTAATGCCATGTAAAACTGAAGATAAGAGTGACTTAATTTGAAGAGAAGTTGAAGAGCTTGCCACTGAACTGCTAAGTTGGCAAGGCTTTCTCTGAACTTCAGTCTGGACAATCAACATCTGACTGGCAAGTTAAATATAACCAGTATAGTAAAAGTATTAATCTGTTCCAGCCTTTAATGATATGTTATGTTCCTTGATTTTGTATGCTTATGAAGTGTGGTTTGATTAGAGCAAAGAGAAATCTTGTATTGGTCATGGCACTGAGAAGCCTGGGAAGGAGTGAGATAAGTCAGGTTTCCATTGCTTTCTGAACTCCTGAGATGCACGTGGAAGACACAATCCTTGTACACAGTCTGTAGTGTAAGCAGCTGTGTCAACTCAATTTTTCCTCTCTCCCTTCCTGAGTTAATTTTTCATCTGTTCTCAGTTCAGCTTGCCTTCCCTGTGCCAGATCAAAAGCTGGCAGCTTTGCCAGGCCTACATTCAGTTAAAACTTTGCTGCTACCTTTGACAGCAATGGGAGAGAGGTGACCCATGCTTGTCATCCCTGCCTTCAGTTGTTTTTTTTCCCTAGAAGAGCAGCTTAGCCCATGCTAAGAGCTGGTATTTAAAGTAGTTTCAGTTGTTTTGTTTGGTTGTTTCTGTTTTGCAACAGAAAATAATAACTCCTACTCCTTTGCTAACAGATCAATTGAATGGCTATAATGGTAATTTAGCATTAGGAGAGAGTTTAAGTTAAACGGTTCAAAGCTGCTGCAATGTGTCACTCTTCTGTATGTTAGCTTCTAACTGAAGTTTACAGATTCACATTCTGTCTTGGGGACGCGTGAATTACTGCATTGTTTAATTTTTAAGCTGATAAGTAGTAGTTTGCTTTCCTCTTGCAGGTTCTCCAGTGGATGATTGGAAGGCATTCATTTTTAATGAGGGAATCTTTACAGGGACTGATATTTCTCTCCAGCTTTTCCAGTTTCACAGTGCTGACTTGGATGAAAACTGGGTTCTCTAGCCTTGTTTACTAGATTATGAAGGATATCAGCATAACATTTTTCTCAGATGAAGGTTAATATGGAAATACTTGAGATTAGCTCTGTCCCAAAGAGTTTATTTTACCCCTTTCAGCTTCCTCTGTTTTGGGTTAGGCTGACAGGAGCTTATCCCTGTTGCTATTTTCTTTCTGTTGCAAGTTCCTATCTCTGCTTGAGGAATTTTCAGGAGAGTGAATTCAAGCCAAGTTGTATGTGCCACATTAACATGTTTAAGTCAGTAGTCTTGATGCTGCTCACACAAAGTAGTACCAATACAATCTTCTTTTCTTCAATTTGATTGTCATTTTGTACACCTTGTGAAAAATCTTAAACTGAAATGTTGGGGAAGAACAAATTCTTGAATTAGAAGTGCATCATAGATGGACCATACAGGGACAGGTCAAATGTTAGGTGTTGGATCTTTTAATTTCTGCGGTTCTTCATTCCAGTGAGGTGTGGGGGGTTATTTTACATTAATAAATTAATATGACATGTCCTCTCTCTGTTTTATGTTTGTGATTTGGGTTTGGTTTTTTTCCCTCTTTAAAGAATGTTAGGGTCTCATGTCACTGGGATTTTCCCCTCTTTCCTAAGACCTTGCTGTTGCTGCCTCCTTTTTTTTTTCTTTTAAAGGAACAATACCTAAACGTACAGATACCCATCTCTGAGAGGAATGGAATAGGATAGAGGAAAAGGCTTCAGTCTGTTTACCTGCATGTGTTCCATCTTTATATACTTCCCTGTGAAAGGATTTTGAGGCTACTCCCAAATTAGGTCAGCTGCACTGGTGTGCTGTGGCTCCCAAAGTGGAGTGTCCTTAGCTGATGCCTCGTTACATCATGGTTCTTCCTTCTGATGTTACCTTTGTGCATTTAATTGTTAGAGTAATGGTTGACACACTAAGGATGCCTATGTTTAGCAAAAAATCCATGGTTTTGATTAGG
Source organism: Indicator indicator (assembly GCF_027791375.1). Classification (NCBI taxonomy): domain Eukaryota; kingdom Metazoa; phylum Chordata; class Aves; order Piciformes; family Indicatoridae; genus Indicator; species Indicator indicator. The sequence continues at coordinate 30,678,881 of NC_072011.1, read as the reverse complement.
TTTTCTGTTAACAACTTAACATTCCTAGTTTGGGCTGATGGCCTAAAATTGGTTTTCCAGAGTTAAACATTTTCAAGTAGAACATCTGGATGTGAATGAGTGCTCTGCAGTTGAAGTGTGTGATTACTTCAGTTTGATAAATTGGGTGGATTGCAGAGCCAGGAGGACGCTTTTCATACTTTCTGGATTACTTATGAATTCCAGAGGGTATCTTAGGACAATGCTCATGTGGTATACACGAGTGCTTAGACTAAAAGAGAACTCCATTTGGTTGAAGACGCTTGGTATTAAAAGTATTTGCACAATAACCCACTGGGTGAACAAATTCGGTGTGTTACTTAAACATATTGTTTGCAGAAATTAAGATTGCTGAATGCTTAAAAATTGTTATGCACAAGAAGTGCAAAAGGGGAGACCTCCTTGTCTATTAAGAAAATGCACATAATGCCTTGAAGTTGATTCATCAATTACATTTAAGGGAGAACTGATAAGACTTTGTTTTGGAGAGCTAACAACTTCATTGTTCATAGTCTAAAATGTCTCGGAAACTTGGACGTTCTAATCTCAAATACCTGGCTCTCTTCACTGCAAATAACAGTATTTAAAAAAAACAAGCTGCAAACCCAACATTTTCTCTCTGCTCAGCACATGTGCATTTCTTATTTGTACTGCAAAATGTTAAAATAACAACAAAAGTATCTGACCTCATTGTTTACCTGTGTTGCTTTTCCATCCTCTCCATGTGGTTTAACACAATCTCCCTTGTTTCATAAAGAAACATGTTTCCCACGCGCTGTATATTGATTTGTGACTATCCTTACCCTAGCTTGTCTGGGGCAAGGGAATTGTCACACGAGCTGTCAAGAGCAATGTATATTATGCTACACTGACTGCTTGACAAATTTGTTTGCTTTCCAATTTGCCGTTACAGGCTGAGTCATTCTTGCTGTTGTAACAAATACATATTAGATAAGTTATCGCAGCCAAACTGTTTCTCATCTCTTGCAGTTGATGATGGTGGAAATTTCAGACCCTAAAGTAAAAAATAAGCTGTTTTTTAAACATTTACAGTATTTTAGACTCAAATGGTTGTATGAGATGCTTCTGTCATTGAATACAACTGCTCTTTATGTGAAATTGATGACAACTGATATTTCCCCAGACTTTCCAAATGCACTGCTGTTTTTTTTTTTTCCCCTATGGCAATGTTGATGTTAAAGATTCCTTTCTCGATTTCCCTTCAGCAAAGAGAACAAGTACCCATTTCAGTACCTTATAAAGGAAACTGTAGCAATAGGATGCAAATTTATGCTTCTCTAATGGCAAAATTATCTTTTTGAGGAACAGATGGCGAACAAGTGTGCCCTCAGAAAAACCCCTGTATTGCCCAGAGAGACCTGGTAACTGTCCTAAACTTCAACAGTATTCTTTCAGCTTAGTGGCAGATATTAGGTCAGTTGCCTAAATATGCCTGAAATGCCTGAAGGCTTTTTCATATCTGAGTAACTGCTTGTGATTTCTGTGAGAATGATATTGCACTAGCTACTCAGTCTCAATGTTTTCATTCATTCTGACTGTGATGTAATAGCTGTTTCACTAGGATGCTGAGCAACAACTAATGCCAGGGTTTAATTTATATGATGTATCTCAGCAAAACCCCTTAAATTAAACTTTCCTGTTATTAGGAATGCTGTTACGGGATTGGACCTCTATCTGCTTTCAGCACGGGACTGTTCATGCTCCATGAGAGCTGGACAGTGTTTATGTGGTACGTGGGACGTTTTTCAAAAGGGTTGGCTTTCAGTGGAAACAAAACATCTTCCTCTTCCAGCCCAGCTTCACTTTTGTTGTGTTCCTTTTTTTCTCCATAAGAAAGGAAGTTACAAAACCCTTATTACATTATTTGATATCTTTAACTTGATGTTGTGATTTTTGTGGGTTTATCTTCCTGCAGCAAAACAGGTAGGTCATGATTTTGACAAATATTAGGTTACAATACTTGATACATATAATATGTTTACGTGAGGCCTGTAATGATGACTACACTATGATTGCAGTAAAGGGATTGAGAGGCTTAAGAGCCTAATCTTAAAATAAGTATATTTGAATTAAGTAGTTTTTAATTTTTTTTCATTCAGAGTAGTCACTTGCCTTTTATGTGAATGAAGTTCAGCCTAATTTTTAGTTGTTGTTTTCAGTCTTTTTGGTTTGTTTGGTGTGTGTTCATTGGTTGGCTGTTTTTTTTATAGCCAGGATACTACTGTTGGTGGAATGCTGTGCTCCGATTTCTGCCTAGAAGGATCTACCAAAAAATTGCCCCTTCACTTGACAGAGTGGAAATAAAGAGCTTTAAAATGTTTGCTACTTATTCTGCTTATGTGTGATACAGAAATATTTTACTTGTCTGAACTGCAAGCACTTCTAATCCTGCTCAAAGCACAGTTTCTTGCAAGTAATGCAATTCCTTTGACGCCCCTTTTGTTTTCTGATTGGTGGTTGAATTATCCATGGAGTAGCAAGTTTTATTTGTTAATGTTTTAAAAAAGAGGGGTGAAGGAAGGTAAAAGTATCAGTATAAAGCAAAAAAAGAAAAAAAAATCAGTGAAACAGTTGATTTGAAATTCTGATCTGATGGGCTACATTTTGACAGTTAACATTTATTGGGAAAAATACTTTTGAAAGAGCTTGCAATCCAGAGGTCTGACTTTAAAATCTGACTTAAATCAGGCAAAATCTAGACAAGAATGATTGCATTTAAAAGCTTTAACGTTTGTTGGGTTTGGGTTTTTTTTTTTAGGCAGCAGACATTCACTGAGGTTAGTAGTGTATTGGAGTGTTGCTAGAAACTCACTTTTTTGCTTTTCTTTTGAAATCGTGATGACTCATTGCAGATTGGAGATTATTGTTGCAGATAGTAGTGGATAACTTGGCCTGGAAAATTTTGTTCTGATATTTTTCAAAAGGCTGAAATGATCACTGCAGAAAATACATAAAGTTATGAAGACATGGTGTACAACAAACTGACCATGTGAACTAATAGCTAATCAATCTAATGAGGCCATCTGTTAGCAAGATGACCAGTTTGTTTTGCATGCACATCTGCAGGTCTGAAGACTCAGAAATCAAGTCACCTTCTAGGGATCTTTTAGGTCAGCCGAGCTAAGTGCACCATCAGAAATATACTACTGTACTGGGAATCGTTTGATGTTCAGAAGGTTATTCCAGATTAATGTTTGGTGACTGTTTCCAGTTTCTCACTTCTTGACTAAAAAGGATGTTTTTGTTTTACGTGTAGGCTTGTTTTAACAAAGGTTCAAAGACCTCCTCTGTACAGGCCAAAACATGAGCCCAAGGGTGTATTTGGAATAATTGAGTAAGATGGGCTAATGGTCTTGTCTAAAATGTCTACTAAAAATAGTTTGATGCTTCTTTCTTCAGGAGGAATTATTTGCATTGGAAGCACAGAAGGAGGTATAAAGGAAAGAAGGGGGGGGGGGGGGGCAAGATAGCTGTTTGTGAACTTTAGTCTGGAAAACAAGTATTCTTATCAGAAGGAGTAGCACATGCAGTAGCTTAATTATACACAGGACATTTTTCCTCTCTTGTATTTCAAGGAGGGAAATATTAATAATTAGTCACAACACGGGAGCATCTCCACCTTCCATAGCGCAATGTTCTCCTCAGTGTGTTACATGCCTTTGTTGTAGACATCCTTTTGGCTTCAAAACCAGGTTTTAACTGGAAAGAAAGCACACGCTTATGAATGAATGAGTTAGGAATTGATACAGATAAAATGTAGCCTTTCTAACACAGAGATAAATTTAGTTATCATGTTTTGTTTGTTTTTTTAACTGTAGGCTATGGTGGCTTGTTATCCAGGCAATGGAACAGGATACGTGCGCCATGTTGATAATCCAAATGGAGACGGAAGATGTGTTACTTGTATATATTACCTTAATAAAGACTGGGATGCCAAGGTATGCAACAGTTTCTTTCTATAACCTTTTTTTTTTACATATACTTGCTAATGCACCTTTGTTTGCTTGTGTTCTTACATTGTTAACTGTGGTTATCCTTTGCCTCCTTGATTCTGCTATTGGTAAGAGCAGGTAGAGATGAGGAATTTATTTTCAGGATTTTGAATGATGCCAGCAGGACCTCCTTGACAGTGAGATTGAAAGAAAATTGCATGTTTTTCATGTTTGATGCCAGTATCCAAATTTCATAAATATATAATTATACAACTTACTGTGTTATTATTTGTATGGTAAACACATATGCAGACACAAAGAGTAAATAAAGAACATTTGAAAATAAATGGCTTTTAGTTTGTTTTTTTCCTGATACTGCCGTTGAAAGATGGTATAGTTGGGGAGCAGTTTCAGATAAGGCAAGTGTTATGGTTGTTACTATATCAATATAGTTCAGAGCAGTACAAGTCTTTGTATCGTTGTAGATACAGCGTGTAGATTAGATAAGGATCTATAAAACTGTTCAAATAGCTTAAAAATTTACTACCAGTGACTCAAAACTCTCCATAGACATAGTGACTATGATGAAAGAACTTGCTAATAGGGATTTTCCTAGCAATTCAGTGGGATTAGGCAGATCCGAAGAATAAATGCAGCTTCTGTCTGTATTGAAAGCAATATAGAGTAATTCAAAGCACAGCAGTGCAAAATTGTTTATTCCTTGATTGCTGTGCAGCTAGCTGTGAAGAAGTTTGTTGTCATATATGAAAAATGCTTGGTACTACTACTACTTAGGAAGTAGCGTGTGGAAGGACACATAAGCAGACCATTTCTGTGAATGGAGTGCACTAAGTAAGGGTAGCACAGGTTGCATCTGAGAGATTTTTGTTTTGTGTGGGTTTTCCCACTTTTCTTGAGTGCTTTCCATAACAGCTGGATGCGATGATGTGACTGATAACATACTTGCATAGAAAATACTAGTTTGGAAAGCTGTTTCACACTTCCTCTTTGAAATGTTAAGTTGAATACGTCAAATAGAAAATAAATGGCTAGCCTTTTTTGACATGATAACATCTTTGCATGTGAGTGAACGGGTTGGACTGAACATCTTAAAATACAGCTTTGGGGCATTTTTAGCTGATTTACAATTCCTTTCTGGAAAAAAATTAATACATACCAGAGAGTAGAAGTAAAATCATGTTTTTGCATTAACTGAAAAATTTATTAGCTGTATATTTAATTTATGAACAAAAATACATATTTTCCTGCAAAATTTGTTTTAAATTACAAGTTCATATATTACCAGGTGTGTTGGTTATCAAAGAAGCTCAGACTTTCTTTAGGAGAACAAATTGTCACTTCTTGTTTTCTGATTTAGTTCTTGATTAAAAACCAGTTCTTTGTATCAATTTACCTTGCTAATACTTGCATTGTTGTGACTTTCCCATGAAGGTTACAGTGGCTATCTTAGTTAGATTTAATGATGTCAATAACTATCAATAGGAAGATGTTAATGTGACTTAAAAATAATTGACCCCACCTACTTGTGCTGTTTTCTAGGCATATATAGGTAGGTCCAAGTGTCTCAAAGCCCTGGAGGGATCTAAATTGGCCAGGATTAATAGACATTCAAGCTTAATTACAGAAACGTGACATAAATTTGTGCTGCTGCTGAAACAATCTCTTTAATGGGAGAGGGTGAAACTGGGATGCGAAATACAATGTTCCTCTCATCTTTCCAGCATATTTTAGACACCTGTGTAAAATCAGTCTTACGCATTTTTTGTGAGTAGGTAATGCAGCTAGAAACCAACCAATCAAAACCCACAGCTTTTTACTTAAACATGAATAAAGGTTTGGGTGAAATATTTTGTTAAATTTATCAACAGAAAAGCAATAGGTTCATAATTTCTGTAGCATCTTATTGCACTTAAAGGTGTCTGAAATATTTTCAGATGTTAAGTATTTTTAAATACAATGAGACATTGTTTTCAAGCACTGGTTTTAAATATTTAATTTGTAGGTAAGTGGAGGCATCCTTCGGATATTTCCAGAAGGCAAAGCCCAATTTGCTGATATTGAACCCAAATTCGATAGACTGCTATTCTTCTGGTCTGATCGTCGCAACCCTCATGAAGTACAGCCAGCATTTGCTACAAGGTAGGACTGATGGGCAAATCATAAGAAGAAAGGACCCAATCTGAGGTCTTTCCCTGTATGATTCCGGTCCCACTGGGATGGGAAGAGGGTTTTTTCTACTGATTGATTAGGCCTCTGCTTTGCTTCTGACTCTATACCAGTGCAGGTAGAAGGGAGGACTGGAAACGTCAGAAGTTTCTCAGCATGTACTTGTCAGAATTGGGTAGGAGCACGCAGAGCCATAAGCTGACCCCACCTTAGCCAAGGGGTGTTGTCCTCATTATTTCTTTGTAATGGCTTTGCACTCTTCTACCTGCGCTTTATTCTTAGCGTTTTGCTTTACTGGAAGATTGGCAAGGTGCTTCAACTTTTAAGTCCCCTCTTGTTGGGAGGGAGCTGTTAGAAAATAGTCAAACTAAGTCACCCCATTCTAGTTTGGGAATGGGTAGAGGGCACAACCACAAATCTTTCCTTTTTCTAGAGTGTTAGAGGAGTTGTGCCAAATTTAAGTCACAGAGGAACTTGATACCTCCTTTGTCCCTCAGTGTACAACAGTGGATGATGCTAAAGGTACCTGCCTATACTGCCCCCACATCCAGCTTCCAGGTAGCATTTGTAGTTGAATCACTAGAATTGTTGATCCAGACTTCCTGTTGCCCATTTCACAACATAGAATAATATGTTTGGATGGCCAGCGCACTGGACACTGACTGGAGGTGTGAGGTAACACAAGTACCTTTGCAAGAAGCAACTTGGAATTGCCATCAGCATGTCAGACAGCTGTGCTGCTCTCCCCTCCCTGTTTGCTCTGAGCAGAGTCAGGGAGTGAAATGCCATTTGCTTGAGCATTTCATATTTAAATCCTCTGTGGGCAGTGGAAATCTAGAGGAGCTGTATAATAAGGAGTGGTTAATTTTCCTATATGGCAAACATCCATAAAGAGGTTCTTCCAATCTGACTTGCTGATTGGCTTGAACTAGTAAAGCAAATGTTGAAGTTACAGGGCAAGGTGATATGGACAGAGATTGTTTTACAGGTTCTGGGCAAGAATCTGAACCGGCTCATTAGGAAAAAGAAGCATAAGCTTGCAGCATCAGTGTTACACTTTCAACGACTGTTCAGGTGACACTAATAGAAAAAAAAAGTCCTATGCTTCACAAAATCTTTCTTTTTTCAGACTGTGGAAATACCTCATTTAAGTTGTGTTTTGTGTCAAATGCTTTACTGGTTGTTTTTTTTTTTTTTCTTCATAGTTCAGTTCTTTTTCCATCCATTTCCCTAGGTACGCAATAACAGTGTGGTATTTTGATGCAGATGAAAGAGCACGAGCTAAAGTAAAATATCTAACAGGTAATCTCTTGTTACTATCTTCTGTGTTGTTGTTTTTTTTTCCTGGAAGAATCGCTAAATATCTAGCCTCATCTCCTTGACCCATCCTGTGCACAAAAAGGGAGAAAAAAAACAGTGTAACTCAAGTCAGGTTTTACAGGGAAGGTGACCCAGTGTTTGAGCTGCTAGGCAGTGACTTAGGAAATCCAGGTCAGTGCTTTATCCTGCTCACACTTCCTGTGAGACCTGAGACTGCTCAGTATTTTTATATGGGGGATACAGCTTCTCCCTAGTCTAGTCTCTGTACGAGATGTGGGGGATAAATACAGCAGAGCCCGAGAGGCACAGCAGAACTGAGAGCCCTGGAAGTAGTCTGATTGGATATAGTGATTCAACAAGTGAATAAAACTTACCTTTGTTAGAATATCTACACTGGAAAAACAAAGCTTGAAATCAAAATGTGGAAGCAAAGAATGGAGTTACTTCCTCAGTTTCCAATTCTACGTGTCTAGCATCTGTTTTCTTTTCTAGATTCTCCTTCAAGAGGAAGTTGATCTAATTTTCCTGTTCAAATTAGCCTAGGACTTCTGTCATGCTTGTAATTGCTATCATGATTTTGTATTTTTATTATAGTTTAAAAAACCAAAAAAATCCACAAAAAAACCAAACCCAAGCAACAACGAAATAAGGTGTACCACAAGTTTACATATGCACAGCACCAGTTTCTCCACAGTTTGGGTTTTTTCCAGCAGTATTGAAACCAATGATGTTGAAGACGTGCCAGTCATTTCCAAACGAGATTTCCATTCATCGCTCTTAGGCATCTGAAGCACATAAGTAGGAGCAGAGTTATCTAGCAGTTGTAAAAGCTTGTTGCATTTAGTAATGGCTAAATTCGGTAAGAGATGAATCCCCTAGCCCTTCTACATCCTCTGAGGACTGGCTAGAACATAAGGAGGTTAATCTTTTACCAAACTTTATCCATCACTAAGTGTGACAGGGGTACTTGAGGATATCTATGTAAATTTTTAGAGAAAAGGACAGAAAAGGTGTGGGTTGGTTGGTGGTTTTCTGTTTGGGTTTTGGTTATAGGTTTTGTGGTGTTTTTTTTCTTTTTATTTAGCAGAAAATCAAATGCAGTGTTACATCTTAAAAATTCCTCAGTTTCTTTACAAAGGTAAATAACCAGAAACTCTGGGTATTCTGGTCAATATCCTCAGATGAGCTTCAGAACTGCCCATGTGACATGAATTATCCAGTTTTCTACTTGGGCAGCCATGTCCACTTTCAGAGATAATGAGTAACCACGGTTACAGAGAATATACAAAAATATCCGTCTTGCTAGATTGTATGTACTAGACAATCTCTGAAGTATTCTCTCACAATTAATCTGGATGTTGGTGAAGCAATTTGATAGGTTGTACTTTGATGATAAATGCTGAAAAATAATACCTATTTCCTTTTCATATTTCTGCAGGTGAAAAAGGTGTGAGGGTTGAACTTAATAAACCTTCTGACTCAGTTGGGAAAGACGTTTTATAAGCCTTTGATTTAGCAACTCCCCTTGCTATTGTCCCTGATAAATCTTGATGCTATCTATTAACTTCTGAATGTGAATAACAAGATAAAAGAAAATCAACAACAAGCCAACATCTTAATAAAGAAGCAAACAGTGTTTCAATGTTGCATCAAATAGGAGGTCCTTTGACCACTGAAGCATTGTACTATGTGATTGTGACTCCAGGCCTGTGACTGCTTATGTGAAGAAGATAAGCAATCAGTAAGAAACAGCATATGCATCTGGACATAAATAAGTGCCCTACATAGAATTTGGCCATCCTTATATTTTGCCAGACCTGTCATCCAGCTGATTCCAATTCATCTCTCCCTTTTTTTATATGGTAAAAGTTTGAATTTTGGGTAATTTTTGTATGACCAGGTACAGTTTATCAAAATTGAGTCTTAAAAAAAAAAAAGAAAAAAAGAAAAAAAAAAGGAAAAAAAAAAGAGAAAAAAATTACAGTATTCTCCAAAATAACATGGATCTATTTTTGTAAAACTGTTCATACTGCTCTCCTCTGCCATGAAAAAACCTAATTTAATGTAAGGGTTGCCAGTAACTGATAATCACTTTAATTTTCTTTACACCTTAAGTCAGAAAAGGAGCACTTTAATTACCAGCTAAAAACCTGATTGTTTTATATCATATCTCACACTAATCTTAACTTTTAAAGATTGCTGCTGTATTATTTTGTTTATGGGGGGTTTTTTGTTTGTTTTGGGGGTTTTGTTGGTTGGGGTTTTTTTTATTTTTGTGGTGGTGGTTTGGGGTTTTTTTTAATGTCCTCGTGAACCTTATTAACAGAAGCAAATCAGTATCTCACTGTTATTAACATTCAGTTTGTGGGTTTTGTTTGTTCAGTCTACAGAGGGGAAATTTCTGTCTCTTCTTTGTTTTCTGGTTTTTTTTGGTTGGTTTTCTTTTTTAGTTGGTTGGGTTTTTTTTTTTCTTTTTGATTGTGTATTGGTTTGGGGGTTTGAGTTTTGTTTCGTTTGGGTTTTGGGGGGGAGAGTAGAGAGTGGTTTTGGTGGTTTGTTGGGGTGGATTTGTTTGGTTGGGGTTTTTTTAAGTGACTGGCACTAAGTGAACTTGACACTATCAGTTGCTGTCATTGGCTTTGGGGACCTGGTAAATACCATTAAGTTGCAAGAATATACAAGGGCTTTCCTAGGCTATTAGAGGTACCCAGAACCTCCTTACATACTTGACAGAAAAAGTTGAGCTTTCTTCCTTTCCTAAAGTATAATTGCCACCTCCCTTTCCTTTGTATATAAGTTAATAGAATATCTAAATTTTTTTTTTTAATTTCCTTTTCAAATGTTGGTGTCCTATGCAGTCTGTGATTTGACACCTTGATCTATTATATAGTATCAAGGAGATAGTCAGCACACTGAAGCTGAAGTGCATCACTGTAGGCTCCTTGTGCAATACATCGTTAGGTTTTCACTGTGCTGAAGGATTTCCACAAAAAGGCACTGCCCTTTGATCAATACTGAGGTATATATTTAGTAAGAAGAAATTTACTTTCTTTTACATTGTTTTCATTTTATTAAGGAGAGGGGACATCACAGAATATAAGCCAAATGTGCAGAAATGTTTATATTCTTATTCTTAAGAAACTGATGTTTTGGACACATTTTTATTTTATTTTTTTTCCTTCACCCCCCCCCCTCCCCCCCCCTTCCCCTGAGCTTTAAAAGCTTAAGAAAACAAAAGCAAACCTATAAAAGACAACATTCACATTTACAGAAGTTTGGGAGTTGATGAACTTACCCACTGCAGTTTTCTATCTGTCCCTTGTTTCCTTACTTAGCCAAAACAATGTGAGTGTACAGAAATATTTCTGTATATATTACCACGTGTGACCATTTTAACATCTGTATAGTTTGTATTCAATTAGAGACCTTTTCTATGGAAAGCTCAGTAATTTTTTATTAAAAAGGTTATTATTGTTCATGTAAAACATGAAAAAGCTCATTGTTTAATAACAAACTGACAGAAGAGAGAAAAAATTCAGTATTGGTATATCATTTAGGAGAACCAACAGAAATCCCAGTTTTGTTTTGATTTCACTTTTCTTTTCTTTAGTAAGTTTTTGCCCTTCGCTGTTCTCTTCCTCTTTCCTCTTTTCTTCCCAGAGAAACAGACAGGATCCCTTTACTGTAAGTGCCTCTGCCAACCTGGCCAAGGAGTGCAAATCTTTATTACTGTCTGGTCTGCAGTGCATGTAGGCTACCAATGAAACAAGCAAAAAAAAGCCACCTCTTCTACTTCATCTTCTTTAGTACTACTTTAAAGGAGGTTTGGTTGGTTTTGTTTTAGAAATGTAAGCATAAGCCTTTAAACTCATTTCAGTCCCTCTGTAATTCAAACTTATACAGTTACATGGCGTATCAAGTTCAAATCACACTGTAGGTTTGTGCTTGCCAGACAGGTTTAAAAAGTGCTTAATTTTTCACTCCATGTAAGTCATTACAATAGGGTCAACAAATCAGGTCAGCCATTTCTTCCATGTCCTTTAGAAACTGTTCATTTCATGTCGGTTGAATATTCAGTCTTGAACATCACCAAGCAGGTCCTTGTTTTAAAACTATTTTTTAAACTGTCTTATGATCTGTATGTGTCTAGTCCTGGTTAAAGATAAAGCTTCATAATGCTATTTTTATTCATGATGTTAGCTGGCTGTGAAATACGAGACCTTTATCTATAGCAGGCAAAAATTCAGGATTCATTTACAGGTTGCCTATAAACTTGTGTAATTTGAAAAGCAGTGTTCATTATGAAAGAGCTCTCAAGTTGCTTGTAAAGCTAATCTAATTAAAAAAAAAAACTATAAAGGTTCTTGAAAACTATGTGGTTATTTGTAGTCTTTGTAACTTTAACAGCTACTCTGTAGCAGCTAATTTATAAGTACTTCCCTGATAAAGGAGGCATCTGGATTTTGGTGGGATGTTTGTTTCTTTGGGTTTTTGGTTTGGTTTTGGGGGGTTTGTTTGTTTGTTTGTTTGTTTGACTGCCTACAGCCTGGAAACCAAACCAACCAACCAACAACAAACCAAATCCAAACCCAAACAAAAAAAAACACCAAACAAGCAAACAAACAAAAATACAACCAAACTAAACCTGCAAAAACAGTCTACTTGTGTATGGTGATCATTCTGTTCATTATTTTTCTCCCTGGAAAACATTACCAAGTTTAGACTGGCTGGGCATAGAGGCACCTCTATTTTTTTTTTCCCACCACTTTCTGACAGGTACATGAGGTGCAAAGTGAAAGCCCTTTTCAAACAGGATTTTTAAAATAGGAGCTCTTACATGGCTCTTAATGAATTATGAGGCCTTTGAAGATGGCAGAAGATTGGTAGAGTCTACAGCTGCCAGCACCTCCACGATGCCACACAATTTCCCTCAGCTTTTTCATGAGCTTTGTAATGCCTGTATGGTAATCAAAGAAGCATAGGGCTGGCTGTGCATCTGCCATTGTGAATCCCCCTGTGTGTGTTTGTGTGTGGCTGGTTCAGAAAAAGTTACCTTGATCTCTGGATGAATCTGCCAGTGTTAGTGCAGCTCTCATAGCACTTGGGTATCTGTTGTGTTCAATTCTGCTCTTAAGATGTGTTAAGCTGAAACCTAAATGCAACAACACTGACCTGATCCCAAAGTGCTTTGAGGCTTTTTCCATGCTTCAGTGCTGTGTAACTTCTTACATGTTCTCTCACTTCCCCATCTGTTTAACGCTGAACAAGGAAGAAACCTTTCTAGCCCTTGCAACCATCCCATGTACACTTGGTATCTTTTAATTATCGCCTGGTCATTTTGCATAGTAAAACCAAACAGTGCACAAGGGAAAGATGAAGTCTGTCAGGTGTTTCTCAAAAGAAAGACTCTTGCAAATCAAAGGAAAGTAGCACACAACCTTAATCTTATGTAAAACATCTGTCTGTGCTGACCCACTCTAAGATCAGTAATGGAAAGATCATCTAAGTCATATTGATAAGCATAATCAGACTGGGTAGTACCATTTTTGTGCTTGCTGAATGCTTTGAAGGGACAGGAGAGTGCACACTCCCCAAGTCCAGCACATGTACCTTGGCTGCAGGCATGCACATAGTTGCATACATTTGAAAATACATAGTGGGAATTTCTGAGTACTAAACAGCAAAGACTTTGAAGAAATTCATGGGACTTAACTGAATTTGTATCTCATCTGCTTTTTTTGAGGGGAGCTGGGTATGGATCTGCAGAAATTTAGGTCTCCCATACTCAGATTTCATATAAAATAGTTAGCATTTTTTGGTGTGGCTGTAATTAAAGCTTGTATGTAAATAATTACTGTAAATGCATTGAAGTCTATTTGTGCTGTTCCATTGTTGTAGGAGCTGTGTTCACTCTGAAGCGTCTGTTGAATCTGAGTTGCCTGACCCTGTCTGATAGGGATAGATAACAGCTGAGAGAAGCAGGTTCAAGGTCCTCTGTCCTACCAGACAAAACCAGTTCCAGAGAATTTGCTCTGTTGACTTTTGCTACCACTTACTCAGTTCCATCCAGCTTTTCCCCATAGCTTTGAAGTGCATATACAGCACACTTATCCCAAATTTGGATGCTGGCTCCAAAAGTAGAAGGACAGATGCGATGCAAATCACCAACCCATTGGGGATAAATTCAAGTCTTTAGCAGGACAGAGGAACAGGTGAGCTGAACAGAAACGACAAAGTAGGAGGGGAGGAGACAGATGCATGAAACCAAGACAAAACACGTGTGGGTGGGCATGGGGGGAATATGGGACATGCTGTGTAAAAATATGCTATGGGTATCTGCTTTGGGGAAGAATATGTAATGTGAGGAGAAAGACTATGCAGTGTGTTTGCCTCAGGAAAGAATTGTTGATACGTCCCATCCATCCGTTCTCATCATGGATGCACGCTGCAAAGCAGCGTGTTTTTATCTCTGATGATGAGAGGTTCATAACTGTTTTGCTTGAACTAGGAGTTGGGTATTTACCTGTCGTCCAGTTTAAGTTGTAGAATATTGGGGATTCTTTTTCCCCCATCTTTTTAAATGTGCAGCTTGTGATTAAACTCCTACTGGTAATAGTTTTTGGGTTCTTCTGGAAAATTTGCTATAACTGCCTCATATGTAATGTGGTGATAAATGAGGAAAGAGACGACCAGCTCATTTAGCCTATAAGTCTAGTACCAGCATCTTCACATGGCTGAAAGTTTGTAGGGCATGTGGGGAAATGTAAAATACACAGGTGAACTGAAAACTTAACCAGTATCACACAGAACTGACTCACTGCTTTGGGACAGTGTCTAAACTGGAAACCCGTTGTTTCTTTCAAATGTTGCTGGTACTGGGAAATGAAATTTCAGTTCTGAATATCCACCATGTGGATCCAGTGCTCCTTGTGGGCCTGTCTGTGTGTCAGTGTGGTTTGCCAGGGTGGAACCAGTTCCTTCCCTGGGCTTGTTTCAAGGCTTTGTGTGGTTCAAATTTATTTTCGTTTCAAATAAAAGATAAGTACAGAATAACTAAAATGCAGAGATTGAACTTCTCGCAAACAGAAAGCTTAATACCTGAAACTTCCTCACAGAAAGAGTTATCAAACACTGGAAGAGGCTCACCAGGGAGGTGATTGAATCACCATCAATGGAGGCTTCTAAGAGATGTGGTGCCTAGGGACATGAGGGTTGTGAGTTGATGTTTTAATAACTTAAAGAAAACAAGGGTCAAACAAAAAGCCAAGCAAAAGGGGTGAGAACTGTCTTATGACTTGTAAATGCATCCTGCTTTCTTTACTGTATGTAAGCAAGCTTTATAAAGCTGTTAATAAAGATTGCATTATAACAGAGGACATGCTGGCACCCCTAAGAAACACAAGGAAACTAGAATTTTGGAGCTTGGTTAGTTGCTGTTGCAATCCTGAGAAGTTTTTCCATACAGTGGAGATGGGAGTGAATGTGTCAAAAAAACCCAACAAACTACTCACCAGCAAGAAACTAATGCCACCATCCCTAAACCTGAAAACTACAATCTTGGCTGTTGGTGAGTGCAATACTTTGGGCTACTGGAACTGAAAGATAGATCAGAAGGACTGTTTTATGTAAGTAACTTGGCAACATCCTTGGCCATCAAGAAGAAAATATTTCTTCAAGGAATATGTGATTGTGGACTCCACAAATGTTTGGCAAAGGGAGTCAGAGGCATGGGTAATAAGAGAATCTGTTCTCTGAGATTAGAGTCCAGTTGATGATGTTCCTGATAGCAAAGAGCAACCTTTGAGCTGCCACATTGGGCATGTTTATCTTCTTTTCACTTCCTCTTCCCCAGCCACAGCATAATAGTAATGTGATGCTGGCTGGGCACATGTTCTGCACAGTCATCTTTTCATGAACAAGCAAAAACTCTGCTAAGTTAACTCTTAGGTCCTAAATTTTTATATGTAGCACTCTAGTGGGATGTAGGTAGCAATTTATAAACTTCATTGTTTACTTTTATGTTTCCCCACCTGCTCTATGACACTTTAACACAAGTAGGAAAGAAACAACTATGTGTAGTTAAGAGCTGCTGCAACACCATGGCCGTGCAATGTTGCACAATGACATAGCCAAGGAGCACAAGTGTTTTACGGGAAAAACTAGCCTCATACGAACCTAGGAAAACTCCCAAGGTGCAGTGGAGGGGGTTGCAGGACCGTTGTTCCATCTGACTCGGGGACGCTGCCCACCGGCAGTGCAAAAATGCCTCGGGAACCAGCTCCCAGGAACAGCTGGGAGCAAGAGCGAGTGGCTGGGTCCCTCTGGTGTCCTCACCGGGACAAGGCCTCTCCCTAAGGGAAGAAAAACTTGTTCTTGGTGTCCCAGAGACCACAAAAAGAGAGTCACTCTTTTAGGGAGAGGGTGTTGTGCTGCACAAACGAAGTTATTTTTACCTTAAAAAAAAAAAGTTATTTTTTTGACTATCCAAGGAGACATATTTTGGTTGGACGGCTTTTTTGTTGCTGATTATGATGGGGTAAGCTCTTGTTGAGATACTCAAAAGGCATCTGCATCTATGACTAAACATCCAGCAGTGCAGAGATGAAGGAGTAAGAGCAATGGGAGGTGGTTGGTTACACCTCCAGCACTTACAGTATGTTTGCAGATTTCCTCTAATTTCCTCAGGTGGGAAGGTATGGAGAACAGTGGCTCTGCTTCTTACCTCCCTGACACATTCCCATCCCATTGCTGCTCCTGCACATGTGTGGGGGCCTCCTCTGCCCCTTGCTAACCCAGCACTGTTGCATCCTTCCAAGCTGCATTAGCCCTCCAAGTGTTGTCTCACATGCTGTCAGCCAAGCTGCATGTTTTTGTGCTACCCACCTTGTATGGAAGTTAAGTTAAATTATAAAACCAGCCATAGCCTGGGCTGCAGCAACAGAAGCATACTCAGCAGGTTGAGGGAGGTGATTCTGTCCCTTTACTCCACTCTTGTGAGACCTCACCTGGAGTAGTGTGTCCAGCTCTGGGGTTCCCCAGCATAAGAAAGATGTGGACTTGCACAGCAAATCCAGAGGAGCATCCACAAAGATGATCAGAGGGCTGGAGCACCTCTTATATAAGGAAAGGCTGAGAGAGTTTGGGTTTTCACCCTGGAGAAGTGAAAACTCTGGGGAGACCTTATAGCAACCATTGTGTCCATGACATTTTGCAAACACCTCCAAGGTCAGGACATCACTCACTCACCACTTGGGGGGTGTGTCTGCTTCAACAGAACTGGATTTCAGGACCTGAGCATCAGCCCACATGTCAGCAGTAAAATCTCTTAGTTAGTGTCTACTTAACCCTGCCAAACTGAGTGGGGAATATTACCAGCTAGTCTTTTGGGGTTTTGCAGTGCCTGAAATACCTCCTATTTCCTGTCACTGAATGCTTTTCCTGCCTCTTAAATTTCTTACAGGTACATTCAGAGTTAATTACATCTGAGCTTTAACTCATGCCATCTGCAAGACTGATAATCCTCCCACCCCCACACAGCATGGCTTGGTGAGGAAGCAGCAATTAAAACCTGCCTTTCCAGGGCAGGCCAGGAGATCCTCCACCCAGCTTGGCAGGACAGAGCTTCCTTGTGCCTGTCTTTGTGACGTGGCATGTGCCCTGCTCCTGCCTGAAGTCCCCTGGTCTCTGATGTATGATATGGGGGACTTATTCCTCATATCTGAGTGGTGGCAGTGAAAGGAGCTGCCTGTGGCAAACCTCACAGGGAGAGGAAGAAATGCATAGCAGAAAATAAACTGATGGCTAGAGATGGCATGAGCATTCCTGGGCTGTGTTAGTGCAAGGGCAAGCAGGTGGATCTTAACTGCCCTCAGGTGTATTTTCACTGTCCTGAAGTGGTACTGAGGTTGTTGGGCTGAAACTCAGGACTGAGGAGGTGAGAAGGGGCTCCTGGAGATTGACCCTGAGCAGTGTCACCCAGAGCTGTCTGCCTAGGACCATGTCCAGTTGGGGTTTGAGTATCTTCAAGAACAGAGACTCCATAACCTCTCCAGGCAAACTGTTCCTGTTTTCAATTGCCCTCACTCTAGTAAAGTTGTTTCTTATGTTTAAGTTAAATTTTCTACATAGGTACTGCTAAATGCATATCAAAGGAATTTTTAGCAGCATATCCCACAGAAGCCAGCAGATTTAAGACTGAAGTCTCTTACTCTCAGTTTTCCATATCCCACCTGGTACAGGTGCTATCCTGTCTCAAGCTCCTGGGATATTTTAACTTAAGCATGAGATTTTGGGACACATTTCTGCTTGTCATTTGCCAGAACTACCCAGACTTTGTACCATATCCTTCCTCTGCTGTGTAATCTGGAGTATCCTGTGCCAAGTTGCGTGCCCCTCACACACCAGAGAGTTTGTCTTGCTGCTGGTTGAAAGATGCTAATGTGAGGTGTCCTGTGCAGTATAAATAACACAGCCTCCTAGAGCCCTGGGAGCAGTGCCTGTAGAATAGCAAATATGTGTTGGGTTATACATTGAACAGACCAAACCCATTGAACTTGGTGTTCTGTGCTCAAAATGAAGGGGTATTTGAATGGATATAAAATAAACTTCACTCTTTGAATAATTTCTTGCTTCTGAGAAGTGCTGCCCTTGAGCTGAACAAACCAAACTGGCCAGACCTTCCCCAAGCCATGGATGGGTGCTCTGGACAAGCTGTGCACTGGCTGCAAGCAAGTGCTGCAGAGGCTGCACTGGCATCTGCAGGCAGGCATTCTCTGAGCAAGTGAGCTGCACAGCTCTTCTGCTTGTGCCACTCTCAAAACACAACCTACACCCTCCTGGTGGATCAAAAGCTGTTTACAAATGGGTAGCAGCACATCCACTGAATCCTTCTGGAATTAAAGCAGGTAATTTCTGGGATGTTTCTGGGAAGAGATGAGTGGTCAGTGGAAAGGGAAAGGCAAGGAACCAAAAGAGTGGGGAGGAAGTGGAGTAAGAGCAGAGAGGCCTTAGGGCTGTTTCTCCCATCAGTGAGTTACTGAACAAAGCTACTAGAAGAATTAAAACCCCCAACTAAACCATTTTCCTATACTTAAGATACTGTACCAGGACTTCACTAAGCTCCAGTCCACAGTTGTCCCACTTACTGTGTGGATAGTGACTGACCCCTGAAGAGAGAAGGTACTTGCAGTAAACACAAAAGTATGGTTCAGAGATTAATGCAACACAAAGAACTGTTGGCTGCTTCTAAATTAAGCAATGGGGGAGCCAGATACTTGGCTTGTTGGTTTCTGCTCTTTTAAACATGCTTTGTTACACTGTTTATGAAATGTCAGGTCTAACACTTATCAAGACAAAAAAGCAATTAAATTACGTGAGAGGTATGGGATGAACAGGACAGAGGCAGGGTGAGCTATTCAGGCCAAGCTGCTGCACCTTCTTAGAAATTTAATCTAGTCTTAAAGCACTCTGGCCTGGGAGAAGCTAAAAGGGACAGGAGGGATTAAGGCCATAGCAGTTTCTGGTTTTTAGCTTTCACACCTACAGTACACTACCCTTCCCTCGGCTTGTCATGCCCCTCAGGCTCCCTGGTTTAGCTGAGGCACAGGAGTTAAATTTTGTCTTTTATAAGCCCCTCTGACTTCCTTACAACTCCATCCTGTTTCTTTCATGGAGCTTAGTGAATGCCAAATGGTGTGACAGAAAATTTGATTTTTCACTGCAATGGAAGCAAGTGGAACACTATGTGTAAACAACAAAAGGCCATCTTTTGGGTTATTCACTAGGAAAAGCATCTACTGTCCCATCTTCCAAATATCTCTTGCAGCAAAGCGAAAAGAAACAGCCACAGGAAACCCAGTTAGTTGTAAATTTGCTTCTTACCTTTCAGCTAATTGCAGATTTTGTCCCACACCCTTCCATTTCTCCTCCCTTAATTTGTTTGTGGTCCAGTCAGGGTTCCTGCTGATCCATCTTCAACCTGGAGTGCAGGCGTAAGGGAAATACGAGCCTGCTAATTTTGCATTTTCTGTTCTCTCACAGCTTGGGAGAGGAAGAAATGAGCACTCCTTAAGTGCAGGGAGCGCCACCTAATGGCCTATTGAATAATCCCAAGGCTCCACACACCCTGGTGGCTTGGTATTTACTTCCACACGCACGAGTTTATGAAAACACCACAGCACATTTTCACAAACTGAAATGCAAGTCTCTCTCGGGGCCTGTCTAGCCCTAAATTACACTTTAAGGGTAATTTAATGCAGAGTCTTTATGCTTATATGCAAGCAATTGTTTCTTCAAGCTCAAGATTTCACAACAGCTGTGGTAATCCAGATGCAAGTAAGAAGTTGGGTATTTTACTTTGGAGTGTAAAACTGATGAGGGCTGGCTGGTAGGTAAGAGGCAGCCATTACCACGTGCTCACAGGGGAAAGTAGGTCAGATGTAACCTCAGGAGGCTGGCCACCCACCCTGGGGCCAACTTCTCAGTGGCCTTTCAATTGAAGGTGGCAAAATGCAACAGCTGATGCATGGACACCATGTTCAAGGGTGATCAGATGCAGCAGTGAAGAAGCTAATAAGCTGCGATGGCAATGTCTTAACATTTCTAGCCAGAGCAGGCTGCATCACTACTCAATTGCTCCAGTTCTGTTTCAGAAGAGACATACAGCTCACTTTTTCAAAAGCACTCACTCTCTGTTCTCTTGCCCTTGCCCTGCAGCACAGTGTGACTTGCTTTACTTTAACACGTGTAGGGATGCTGTGTGAATGAAAAATCCTACACAACAAAGGGGCTCCAGAAGAACACACAAGGAAGAAGAAAATTCTCACAAGCCCTCTAACTCTACAAGCTTTTCTTACAGCAGCAGGATCTGCTGAATAGCTACTTTGCATTGCAGAAATTATTCACTAGCGGTCCAGTTACAACTACACCCTCCCTAGCCTTTCATTTTGTAGAATATTAGTACTTGGCATCCTTCATTACTAGCACTGGTCAAGTGGCAGGTAGCAGAACCTCTTTCAAATGAACAATATTTAGCTGTTCTCCTGAAAATTATTCCTATAAAGAAGGCTCAGGTAACAAATTCCTACACAGCCTGAACTGCAGCACCTGCCCTGCCTGAGGTGGTAGGTACTTCCACCTAGGCATCAGCTTACTCATCATCTCATGCAGAAGCAGTAGGGTTGAACTTGCTGTAAGAGTACACCTCCCATGTGGCCTACATAGTATGAATTAAAACAATGGTCGGACTACTGAAGATGGAAGAAAGGATTATGACTTTCAAATAAAATGTGATAAAACAGATTATTTCTATTATGTATCTTCTTGCAAGATATTCCTTTTTATTAGTTCAGAAAAAAAAATTTTGCAGCCCATTCCTTTATCAGAACTCATCTAGTATTATGAGAACTTCCCAGAGAACGTTTCCATATAGCAAAAGAATACTTGAAAATATTTGACCTTCAATATTTCTTGTCTGGTAATTTAAGAACAGCATCTTACTCTAATAATGAAAGAGCTAAGTAAACCCCACTTAGATAGTTTAACCTCTAGAAATGCTATCATCTGAATTGTTCTGAGCAATTCCAGTAGAGTACCACAGAATGAGACTGAATCTAGTCCTCCTCACATCAGACAATAGTACAAATACTTCTGGATAATAGTGTCCTTGTAAATGTCAAGTTTCACTGGGAACACTGACAGATACTGCAGTTTCAAGAAGGAAGTATAGACAATTAACATGTCCAATTGAGTTTTAGAATCAATATTTGTAGTATTTTCCAAATAAATACAACAAAAGTGAAACATACTAAAATTACAATAGAGAAGGCAGAGACTGATGCCATCTATATTCACCACCTTCCTTAGGAAGGAAAAGGTGGAAGTACTGAGAGGATCTATTAAACCCGGCTGTTACTAGATGTAGAATCACGCACACAGAAACACACACAGAAAACATGCAGTTGGAAACCTTAAAGATCATCCAGTCCAACCCTCAACCCAGCGCTGAAGGGTCAACACTAAACCATGTCCCCAAGAGCCAGATCCACACACTGCTTAAACACCTCCAGGGATGGTGGCTCCACCACTGTCCTGGGCAGACTATTCCAACGTTTGATAACCCTTTCAGTTAAGAAATATTTCCTGACATCCAGCCTGAACAAAGTTGCAACCATTTCCTCTGGTCCTCTTGCTTGACAACAAGGAGAACAGGCTGCCCTCTCCTCACTCCAACCTCCCGTCAGGTAGTTGTCCAGAGCGATAAGGTCTCCCCCTCAGCCTCTCTTCTCCAGACTGAAGACCACCAGCTCCCTCAAGCTGCTCCTTACAGGTCATGTGTTCTAGGCCCCTAATGAGCCTCGTTGCCCTTTTCTGGACATGCTCCAACACCTCAATGTCCTCCTTGTAGTAAGGGGCCCAGAAGTGCACACAATATTCGAGATGTGGCCTTAACAGTGCTGAGTACAGGGGGATGATCACCTCCCTGTTCCTGCTGGCCACCACCTTTCTAATACAAGCCAGGATGTCATTGGCTTTCCTGCCACCTGTGCACACTGCAGACTGGTATTTAGTCAATAGTCAACCAATACCCCCAGATCCCCCTTCAAGTCACAGCTTTCCAACCACACATCCCCAAGTCTATAGCTTACCATGGGGTTGTTCAGACCCAGGTGATACACACTGGTGAGTAATGCAAGATGGCCAAAACTGCCATGTGAAACCCAAGCCTAACTGAAAATTTATAATTCAGTGCCAATTTGTTCACAATATGGAACAATCACTCACATTAAACATCTGTAGTGGCCATATCTGAAAAAAATACACCTGTGTTTAAAAAGAGCTACAATATCATTTTCTAAATTCCACTGCACATCAGTTTATTTCCCCATTTCAAATGGGAGCAGCAACTAACTGATTATATAAAGGTGAACATATATGTATTTGAGGCTAATACAGCCATTTAAAGTTGCAGCAACGATACATGAAACAGCATAATTACTTTTTCTGATTTAAAACAAAAATATTTATTATCAGTTTTATAAGTAAGGAATCAAGCTGTTAACTCTTTAAATAGTTAAATACTTTCAGTGCAACAAGAATATAGTCAATATTTCAGAAATTTTATATAGAAACCACAATTGCTCAGCATTTGTAACTTTTCACAGCACAATGGTTTTAGTACTCGTAGCTGACTGGCTTATTGGATACAAAACACCAAATTGGCTGGCTTCCAGAAGCAGCAAAACAGACTGTTAGCTAATGTCAGGTTAACGTCGCTCTGACTTGTACTGCACTGGAAGGTTAATTGAAAAATCACAAAGGCTTTTATGACATGACCAGAAAGGGTCTTTACTGGTATTGCTACCAATATTCCTCACAACTTTTACTTACTGGTGTCAGAATACAGGGGTCAGTTACCCATGCAGCTAATACCTATATCAAAAACAAACAAACCAACCCCAAACAGTGAACTTTCAACACACGGATTTGTTCAACCCATTGGAAAAAGCAGGTGAAGAATCTAGCTGAGATCCTGGATCAAAAGCCACATGTAAGATTGAAGTTTGTTAGCTTCTATTTGACTATTCCAACTTTTAACAGTTAACTTTTAACTTAAATCCTTGCTCCTCAAGATGAATTTCTAATTGAGCCCTTCAGTGTAGGGCCTTCTCCTTATCTAAGTCAAGTACCTTGGTGCTTGATTTCCCAGCACCTTCACTGCCCTTCTTGACTTTTCCTGCTACAATCCACCCATTAAACTTAAAAGGACACTGCTGTGTTTTTGATGACTGTACCTCTACCATCTTTGAGACAAGACCATATCTGAAATTATTACTTTCAGCCATCTCTTCAAAAGAAGGACCACTGAAAGTGTCATTGTGGCTTATACAAAATGTTTACTAGTCTAAAAATACATGCCATCTAGTTTAGTTACATTGCAGTGAACAGCATAATCCTTACCTGTTAGAGGTAGTTAACGCAAGGAATGGCAAACAACTCTTCAAAAAACAGCACAACGGGGTCTTAAGAAGAAAGACAAATTACCAGGATTTAAAATGTCCTGATTTTTAAAAGTGCCTTGGAAATATGCAGTTTGGGAAGTAACTACCTGCTCTTATGGTACCCAGATTCTGCAGCAAGAATGTTGACACAAACATCCACCTATTAAAACACACATTTGCTTGCTTCCTTGTCAGTGCTGATGTGCAACTCCACAGAAGTTGTGGTTCATGCTAATTTAAATTCCGGTTCAGAACAGGCACACGGCTAAGAAGACCCTGAGCAAAGTAGTTTTCAAGCAATGTTTTCAGCCCTGGTTTATGAGACAGCTTTCTGAAAGGTTTTATGAAAGACAAGAGTCAAGATGTTCATTTATTTTAGGCTCCAAAACCTCAGTCTGGCAAACAGGACACCTGACTTTTTTATCCTGCTTTGCAGCAGTGCTGCAATTTGCTGAGGACACCGTAAATTCAGCACTGGTTTGCAAAGGTGAATCTATACTTAAAGAGACGTCAGTACTCCCTTTTTTAAGGAAATAGTTTTCAAAGGCGGTTTTGTCTTCCATCTTTGGCCATCGGTGTGGCGTGTTAGTACATTCAGAGCTTTTTTTCTCAGCTGCAACCTGACCTGTTGTTGTCCACTGAAGACAAATTTGTTTTGGTGGCACTGTGACTCTCTTGCCATTTACAGAATCTTGGTTTGATTTTTCTTCCATAACACGAGCAATTTTAACAGGTGATCCATCAACATTCCTGTAAGCTTTTGTACTAGCGACGGAAGGTTTTGGAAACTCACGCTTTGAAGCTAAGTTGATTTTCTCACTGGCATCATCAGTAAAAAGTGGAAAGAAAATGCCACTTCTGGGTGATCTCTCAAATTTTATCTCATTTTTAGGGATTGGTACTGTCCTTACTGAATGATGCTCTACAGCAGGTGTTTCACTGTTTCTGACACTAATGCTGGAATTTGTGCTTTTCTCTGAGAGTCCACCGTTTCCTCCTCCAAGCCGATATCCCTTTCCACTGAAGGGTGTCAGACTTTGTGTATCGTGAGTTTGTGTCTTGCCTGCAAAATAAAAAGAGAGAAAGTTAAACTAAGAATAGTGACTAATTTTTTCATATATAATCATGGCCTTAGTATTATACATGCTTCACCCAAACCCCCTGTTTCTTAAAAACAGTGCAAACTAAAATTTGTGTAATGAAATTCAGAGGGAGTCTAGAAATGCAGAAATAAAATGGGTGCTCTTCTTTGCTATGTGACAGTAATATCTAAACAAGAAAGAACAATAATTATTTTATATACCTTTGTTAGTTGACTCAGAATTTGAAAGTTTTGGGGGCTGAGTTTTCTCTTTGGATTTCTTAAAGTTCTCTGGCTCCTTCACTTTTGTGAACGTCCCCCCGCATGTCTCCTGATGCTCGGCCCACCAGAAGTCTCGTGCGGAGGGTGCTCTATTCATCGAGCGTTTCACATATCCAAAGTAAGGCTTTCTATTTTGGCAGGGGCCATTGCATCGCCACCAGTGCTGACGGTATGAATCCACCTCATCATGAAAACTATGATAGATCTAGGTTTTGACAAAAAAACAAACAAAACTCAGAAAGTTTCCAATTTTATATGGCTAGCTCTACAACATTTAAATAAATACATATAAAAAAATAATTCCTTGTATGACTGTGATTTTTTACATTACCAGTTAGAAGTATCAGATAAAATTTGATCAGCATTTAGCTACAATTAAAACAAAGCTTTAAAGAAAAAATAGGATGTACAGGAATATGTCCTGGCTATCTTGTTTGAAAGGCAATAAAATCACTTTGAAAAATCTATCCAGAATTGCACCTAAATGACATACTGCTTAGAATGCATTGTAAACAATACCAGTATTGTAGTCTCCCACCAGCTGTTAATTGTTCTTCTCTGACACATTATTTTTAAACATCAGCAACCCATTAACCTGTACTGATGTAAATCTTCACTAAAAAGGGGAGCTCTTCTCCAGATGTTATTCTGAACATGGAGCTATTCTGTCCCTGGTATCACTAGGTTGTTTCAAGTTTAAACTTCTGTTTTAAAGAAAAATACTTAGAGATGGTACCCTTCAATGTTATAGGAGTAACAACTCACCACAACTTCCTCAATCTGTTCTATTATCTCCAACAAAATAATGATGGAACTGGCATACACTTGCATGCCAATTTGTAGGGGTACCAACTGTGGAGTGTCTAACAAGAACAAGTATATTACTCATACCACACCAGGCATACTGAAAAACCAAATCAAGAGGAAACATCTATTAGATTAAGTTAAACAGATTATGCTTACTGTGACATTGGCTCCTGTCAAGCGATTAATGCGACGCATATGTTTGCAGAACTCTGGTCCATGAGATTCACGATCTTTGTCATTATTAGTAACAAAAAGCAGGGCATGGATCATTTCATGAAGCAGCGTCTGAAATGATGCAAATCATTAGCTATTTAATGAAAGACGTTATGTATAGTTTCAAAATTAATCTGAAAGTATCCTACTCCTTCACATTTATCTTGGGACTGATCTTATTTTCACATGTTCAGACTGGAACGTTAAAACGTCATATGTACCTATCAAATCAAATTATCTCTATTCCCACAATATTAAAACATGCTGGAAAATCTTAGCACAATGAATGACATCCTGAAAAGAAGAAATAATCCTCAAACTTAAGTCATATCTTTAAAGACATCATCCCCTCTACAACCCAAAAAACCCCGCTTATGACGTAGTTGAAACTACGGCATGTCTGTTCATTCAGCAAATCTGAACACCGTGTCAACTCAAACCAGCAGCCCTGAGAGAGGCACAAGAAGCAACACAGTTACATCTAGTCATAGCCTATATCCTTATTTCCTCCTCTTTGTTGGCCTTTTGACCTAAAAGATGAAATCATAACCATTGTCTGATTATGCTTTCAGTCTACGTTTGTTTTTAATACTAGAAGATAATTTAGGAGTAAAGAAGTGACTTTAGACTCTGGCTCAGAATTGCCAATTTAGAAACTTAAAGGATTACCATGATACTGCAACATGAGCAACACATACATAACAATGACGAGGAAAAGGCTGAGGTACTTAATGCCACTTTTGCCTCAGTCTTGAGCAGCAGAACTAGTTGTTCCCTAGTCAGCCAGCCCCCTGAGCTGGAAGGCAAGGAGTGGGGGCAAAATGAGACATTTACAATCCAAGAGAAGATGGTCAGTGACCTGCTACACCGCTTAAACACACACAGCTCTATAGGGCTGGACAGGTTGCACCCAAGGGTACTGAAGGATCTGGCAGATGGACTCACCAAGCCTCTATGATTTACCAGCAGTCCTGGCTGTCTGGGGAGGTCCCAGTGGACTAGAGGCAGCAAATGTGACTCCCATCTATAAGAAGGGCCGAAGAGAGGATCCAGGGAATTACAGGCCTGTCAGTTGGACCTCAGTGTCAGGGAAGGTCATGGAGAAGATCCTCTTGAGTGCAATTATGCACCACATACAGGACATCAAGGTGATCAGGCCCAGTCACCATGGGTTTATGAAGGGCACATCCTGCGTGATGAACCTGATCTCCTCCTATGACAAGATGACCCACCTAGTGGATGAGGGAAAGGCTGTAGATGTTGTTTACCTGGACTTCCATAAGGCCTTTGACAGTTTCTCATGGCATTCTCATTAAAAAAAAAAAAAAAAGGCTGCTCATGCCTTAGATGGACACGGACTCTGCTGGGTAAAGCACTGGCTGGCTGGCCAGGTGCAAAGAGTAGTGGTCAATGGAGTCAAATCAACCTGGGGGCCAGTGGTGTTCCTCAAGGCTCAGCACTGGAAACACTCCTGTTCCAGTTTATCAGTGACTTGGATGAGAAGATCAAATGCACCCTCATGAAATCAGGTGGGAGTGTTGATCTGCTTGAGGGTTGGGAGGCTCTACAGAGAGATCTGGATAAGTTGGACTGATGGGCTGAGGTTAAACTCTGTGAGCTTCAACAAGACCAAGTGCTGGGTCCTGCACACGGGCCACAACCACCTCATGCAATGTTACAAGCTTGGGGAGGAATGGCTAGAGAGTTGTGTGGTGAAAAAGGGCCTGGGGGTACTGATTGACAGTGTGCCCAGGTGGCTAAGAAAGCAAATGGCATCCTGGCCTGTATTAGAAATAGTGCGACCACCAGGACCAGGGAGGTGATTGTCCCTCTGTACTCAGTGTTGGTGAGGTAGCACCTTGAGTACTGTGTTCAGTTTTGGGCACTGCAGTACAGGAAGGACATTAAGGCACTGAAGTGAGGTACAGATAACAGCTACTAAGCTGGTGAAAGGCCTGGAGAACAAGTCCTATGAGGAGCAGCTGAGGGAACTGGGGCTGTTTAGTCTACAAAAAAAGGAGGCTGAGGGGAGAACGGATTGCTCTCTATAACTACCTGAGGAGGTCATAGAGAGGTAGGTAACTAATGATAGATCAAGAGGGAATGGCCTCAGACTGTGCCAGGAAAGGTTTAGACTAGGCATCAGGAAAAAAATTTTCATGGAAAGGATTGTCAGGCACTGGAGCAGGCTGCCCAAGGAGGCATTGAATCGCCGTCCCTGGATGCGTTTAAAAACCATACAGATCTGGTGCTTGGGGACATGGTGTAGTGACAGACTTGGTGGAGTGGGCAAAATGGCTGGACTTGATGATCTCAGAGGTCCTTTCCAGCCTGGATGATTCTATGAATAAAGCCACCACTGTATATAAGAATCACACTATGAAATGCAAAATGTTTGTATGGAGTGGGGAGAAGGCACAATACACTTTATGGACGGATTTATCGGCAAGCTTTAAATACCTCAACGAGATCCTTCCTTGGTCTCAGCTTTAGGAGTGGCTCACTTAGACGAATGGAACACATTCCACCTCTTCCTTCGTATCGACACACTCCAGCACAGCTGAAATAAGACACAAAGAAAATACAAAAAGCTACTGGTTTTTGTGGTATATGAATTAAATTGAGAAATGGAGTTTAAAATGCTGTCACCTTCCAACACACATTAAGTAACTCAAAACATGAAAAAGCAGTTCTAGTAGTTCCTTGAAAAACTCAGTATCATTAAGCAAAGCAAAACCAACCAACAACAAAAACAAACAAACCGCCCAAACATAAAGTCCACAATTTTCTTAGAATAAGCTGTGATTTAATTAGTAAAAGTGCAACTATTACATCTGTTGCAGTCATTTAATTGAAATCCTGAAGAACTCCTGAAGAAAAAAAAAAGGCAGAACCAAAACCACAAGAGACTGCTGCTGGCTAACCTCTTCAGGGAGCAGAAAACTGTTTTTTTATTGGAACTTCTGATGGAGTTAAATAGATAAGAGAGGCTGGCGATTCATTGCAGCTAGCACCAACTTAACTGCTGGTTGGTGCAATTTCACCTTGCACCCTCTCCCAAATTTTGACCCTTACTGAACCTTCACATGTTATCATTTCTGTGTGCTAATAATCCAGAATACTTAATTTTTAATTTATTTTTGTTACTGAGTTAATCTTCTACCAAATATTTTCAAGTGTATAATGTAGTGCAATCAGAGGACAAGAGGAGCAGGACTCCTGCAGACATCACTTGCATCAGCTGATCTGCTGCAGAACTGCAGACTGCACTTCAAATGTGGTTGTGGTTTTTCTTTTTTAATCTCATATTTTCTGTATATTCCCCTTCCTAGACTTTTCTAAATCTTGTTAATGTGCTACTATTTCATATCTGCTCTGATGCCATGCTGTAAAGCTACCATAAAAACTGCAAACAAGAAAAATGACAGCAATACAAGTATGTTAAGTTTCAACATGCACAGTTTAAGACCAAGTTATTTACTCTGCATCTCTACAGTTTTGCCTGCACCACAGCAAAAGCCATTTATGGCTGCAAAGGCCAACAGACCAAAGACAAAAGAGGTAGTAACAGTGACCAACCTGGGGTATAAACCGTGTTACAAAAATAGGTCAAAGGTCTGGAAGAGAAGCTGCGGCACTGGTATACACTGGCCACAAAACCACAATTACGAGCAGCGTATAGCGACAGAGGACAGCTTTTCCCCCACCTCCACGAAACGTACAGCTGTGTGATGAGCTGCTGCTTACTTGGCGGCGGCCCGCCCCGTACGACAGCTCTGGCACGGCGGCAGCACGCTGCTGGGGCCACTTAAAGGTACGGCGGTTTCTCAAACCTGAGGCCAGTGCCCACCACCCGGCTAAGCAGCTCGGCAGGAACCGGCTTCGTGCCGCCCGCGAGCCCCAGCCCCATCCTGACACGGGCTGCCCAGCACGCCCCACCCTGGTCCCAGTGCGTACAGGGTCATGCGTGGGCTCCATGACACCTCGACAGCCGCCAGACGCCCCCAGAACAGCGCCTCGTTGAACTGCACGAAGAGGCCATGCACGTCGGGGCTAGGGTCCAGCAGCTCCCAGGCCTCATCCACAACAGACAGCGGGCGGTAGGGCGAGGGATCCGGCGACACCTCAGGACATGCTACCGCTACCGCTGCTGCTGCCGCCGCGGCCGCCTCCTTATCCTCTGCTTCCCACAACTCCTGGAGTTGCAGCGCCAGCGCGAAGTCCTCCTGTCCCTCCATCCCACGCAGCACCGCCGCGCCAACCCCACGACGCAAAACTGCCGGCGCACGCGCACTGCGCTACAAGCCAGAGCGGCCTCGCCACCACGCACGCGTCGGAGCTCACTCCCTTGACCTCTTCCTTCGGCGTATGCGCGTGGAGGGTTCCGCGGACGCCCCGCCCCACCGGCGGCCGGCACTTCCCGTCGTTCCGGGCACTCGCTTTCCGGTGAGGTCCCCGCGCTTGCGCAATTGGCGTGGAAACGCTGGCGCAGGCGGAGTACGTACCCTGGCAGCGGTAGGGACGGTGAGGCGGCTGGAGGTAGCGGCGATGGCGCTAGCGCTGGGCGAAGGCGGCGGGAGCCGACTGCGGCGGCAGCTGGAGTCGGGGGGCTTTGCGGCGGGAGAGTATGTGAAGCAGCTGTCGCAGCAGTCGGACGGGGACCGGGATTTGCAAGAACACCGGCAGCGCATTCAGGCGCTGAGCGAGGAGACGGCCCAGAGTCTGAAGCGCAATGTCTATCAGAACTATCGGCAGTTCATCGAGACGGCGCGGGAGATCAGCTACTTGGAAAGCGAGATGTACCAGCTCAGCCACATCCTCACCGAGCAGAAGGGCATCATGGAGGCCGTCACCCAGGCCCTGCTTCTCCAGGCCGACCGCGACGACCCCACCCTGGGCGCCCGCCGCGCCGCCGCCGCCGATCCGTTCCTGCCGCTGTCGGCCAAGGAGGCAGCGGCCAACGAGGAGGGACGGCAGCGCACGCTCACCACCCTCCTGGAGAAGGTGGAGGGCTGCCGCGACCTTCTCCCCGAGAGCCCCGGCAAGTACCTGGTCTACAACGGCGATCTGGTGGAGTACGATGCCGACCACATGGCACAGATCCAGCGGGTACACGCCTTCCTCATGAATGACTGCCTGCTTGTGGCCACTGCCTTGCCCAACCGCCGCGGTGCCTACCGCTACGACGCACTCTACCCCCTCGACGGGCTGGCTGTGGTCAACGTTAAAGACAACCCGCCCATGAAGGACATGTTCAAACTGCTTATGTTCCCTGAGAGCCGCATCTTCCAGGCCGAGAATGCCAAGATTAAGAAGGAGTGGCTGGAGGTGCTGGAGGAGACTAAGCGCAACCGGGCCCTCAGCGAGAAGCGACGCCTGGAGCAGGAGGCTTTGCCCCGGCCTGCCCCGACACCTCCTGAATCCACCAACCCCTTTGAAGAGGATGAAGATGAGGAAGAAGAAGAGCCTTCTGCTGAGGAAGAGGTGGTTGACCTTTCACTGGAGTGGATCCAGGAGCTGCCTGAGGACCTGGATGTCTGCATTGCTCAGCGGGACTTTGAAGGGGCAGTGGACCTCCTGGATAAACTCAACGAGTACCTGGGAGACAAGCCTGTGAGCCAGCCCGTGAAGGAGCTGCGGGCCAAGGTGGATGAGCGGGTACGGCAGCTTACGGATGTGCTGGTGTTTGAGCTGTCTCCAGACCGCTCACTGCGGGGAGGGCCACGGGCCACCCGCCGAGCCGTGTCCCAGCTCATTCGCTTGGGTCAGTCCACCAAGGCCTGTGAGCTCTTCCTGAAGAACCGGGCAGCTGCGGTGCAGACAGCCATCCGACAGCTGCGTATTGAGGGTGCCACGCTGCTCTACATCCACAAGCTCTGTCACGTCTTCTTCACCAGCCTTCTAGAGACAGCAAGAGAGTTTGAGACAGACTTCGCTGGCAACAACGGCTGCTACTCGGCCTTTGTTGTCTGGGCCCGCTCTTCCATGAGGATGTTTGTGGATGCCTTCAGTAAGCAAGTATTTGATAGTAAAGAGAGCTTGTCAACTGCAGCAGAATGTGTCAAGGTAAGAGATTGGAGTGACGTCAGAGCCAAAACAAAGGTTGCAGAGCTTGTAAATTCTTTATTTCTAGGCATAGTTGACTCTTGAGTGGGTCTCCTGAAAGGTTACTTGCATTTGTTTGGGGTTGATTTGGGCTTTTTTTCAACTTAACAAAGGAAAGCATTAAGATAAAAACACATAGCAAGAAAAAGCCTGCTTTTCACAAAAATCATTTGTTCTTGGTTTGCCTTTAACCAGTAGGAAGTCCTAAAATTTATAAATAACCCACGTCTGAATGATGAGTATATTAAAACATTTTATTTGTTTTCCAAGCCTGTCCTGGGCTACATTTCAATAATGTTTTGAAAGACTTAACTTTATGATTATATGATTTTTCAGCTTTTATTAGGAAAATTAAAAAACTAAAAAGTGTTTGTGGGCTTATAATGTAACTGTCCAGAGTATTTTTGACAGGCAGGGTTTATCTTTCTATTATTAATGTCTTAGTAATAAGGAAATTCTCAAAGCTGGAGAAATTAGTGAAGTGTGACTAATGCTTCCTTGATGTTTTCTGAGAATGGTAAATTTGTTAAATGTGTAAAGGAGACGTGTAACAGTAACAGCTTTTACTTTTTTTAATATGGTAGGTAGCTAAAGAGCACTGCAAGCAGCTTAGCGAGATTGGACTGGATCTCACCTTCATCATTCATGCCCTTCTGGTAAAGGATATCAAAGGTGCTTTACAGAGCTACAAGGATATCATCATAGAGGCCACCAAGCACCGCAACTCTGAGGAGATGTGGAGAAAGATGAACCTAATGACCCCAGAGGCACTGGGGAAACTCAGGGAGGAGATGAGGAGCTGCGGTGTAGGCAATTTTGACCAATACACAGGTGATGACTGCTGGGTCAACCTTAGCTATACTGTAGTAGCTTTCACTAAGCAGACTATGGCCTTCTTGGAGGAAGCATTAAAGCTTTACTTTCCTGAACTGCATATGGTTCTTTTGGAGAGTCTCGTGGAAATCATCCTGGTAGCTGTCCAGCATGTGGATTATAGCTTACGCTGTGAGCAGGACCCTGAGAAGAAAACATTCATTAGGCAGAATGCATCCTTCCTGTATGAAACTGTCCTTCCCGTTGTGGAAAAAAGATTTGAGGAAGGAGTTGGAAAGCCAGCCAAGCAGCTACAGGATCTGAGAAATGCTTCAAGATTGATGCGTGTAAATCCAGAAAGTACCACCTCTGTGGTGTGAAGTGACATAACTGTTCTTAAGAACAGAATGGGAAAGCACTTAATAAAAATGTTGTACACTGAATATATGAACTAAATGTTTTTCTTGATTCCCTGAAAAATGCAGATGTCTAACTGCTGCATTTCAGAAGATGGAGACTTACAATGAAAGCCTGCAAGGATGCAATGCTTTTCTTGAAGGACAGTGGGTAGGGGAGTGAGGAGTAAAGTCAAGGTCACATCCTTGGACAGCATATCCTGTAAGAATGGTTTGTGTAGGGTTTGTGACTTGAAAAATACTACAATACACAATTTCTGGTCAAAACTTTATGAAAGTCTTAAATACATGTACATCACATAGCAGGAGAAGATATTTCTCATCGTGTCACTGTAGGGTTCTTTTTCAAGGCACTGTTCTCATAGAAAGGAAAGTGCTGAAGTGTTCTGCGGTTGTGGGAGTCAATGAGGCACGTCCACCATCCAGATGTGACTCAGCACTGCAGATAAGCAACATGGATTTGCATGGTCTGATTTGTTTGGTAGCAATGTAGACTCCACTGTCTCCAGCATTCAGATTCTTTCTATTCATTTCAGAGGCAGATCTAATTTTTTTTTTTTTTGGTACAGGTTTTTGTGTTTGGTTGAAAAGGCTACTATTTAAGCTGGTCTGTCATCTTAAATTACAGCTCTCTCAGATCAAACTTCCTGCTGTCAGAAACATTTATTCCTTTCATCTTCCCCTCCCCTTTATGTTCCCGTTCCTTGTTTTCTTATGGACTTCACTGAAGTCAAGTCCACTTGGTGAAGTATACACTCTGGCTTGAGGTGCTGTCCTAACTGCATTATGGGCTGTTACTGACAGAAACCATAGAGAAGAGGCATAAATGCTGTTAAGATATACTGGGCAGGGAGAGGGTCTGAAGTTACTGTTTCATTTGGAAGGAACAGAATGTTAGTTTTGCTGTACAGAAGCAGCACAGAATGAAGAGACCGGGAGTGAGGCTTTTTGCAAATGATGCAGTCTTCAAAATACAGTCTTTCAGGTAAGGATTAATAGTTTCCTATATTGCAGCAATAACCAAGAAGAATTCTCGTTTTATCAGGAAACACAAGGACTGTATTTGGTTGGGAACTGTAATATAGATGGGGGAATATTATGCAAATGCTTGTATGTTTGGATTGAGTGGTGATGGCTATCTTGTTTAATACTTGTCTCTGAAAATAAAATAAGCCAGCTCTTGTGTAGAGGCTGGCTTTAGTGTTAGCATCATTTTCTAAGCCATATAAACTTACTCGTCTTTACAGCAGGCTTTCTTAGTTGTGAGAAATTGATGTGCTGTGGTTTGATCCCAGCCAGTTGTCTGCAAAGAACCATGCAGCTGCTCACTCCTGCCCCTGTCTGGTGTGATGGGGAGGAGAGCTCAATGTTGGAAACAAAGGACAATGGGGGCTCACTCACCAGTTATGGTCACAGGTGAAAGGCAGGCTCTTGGAGAAACAGTTTAATTTAAACAAAACTACTACAAGTTCACTAACTGAATCAGTGTAGGATGGTGATAAATACAACCTGATCTTAAATAGACATTCTGACCACCTGTCTCCTCTTCTTGGGCCCAGTTCTGCTACCTCCTTCCCTGCAGAGGAGCAGGAAATGAAGGTTGCAGGCAGTCCCAGTCCATTCCATGTTGTTTCTGCTGCTCCTTCCTCAGAGGAAAAGCTAACAATCTTCCCCTGTGACAACATGGGGTCCCTCCCAGGAGAGGCAGTCCTCTGCAGCTTCTCCTGCCAGCATGGCTCTCTTCTGTGGGTGATGGTCCTCCTAGAGACAAACCACTCTGTCACAGGCCTCCTTCAGAGTCACAGTCTCCTTCAGGAGCAATTTCCCTGCTCCACTGGCAGCTGATGGGGTTCTGCTCTACTGTTGATGTGTAAGGGCTGCAGAGACAGCCTCCCATGTCACCACGGGCTGAACGTGAATAGCTGCTCCAGTATACTTCCCTGCTTCCTGACCTCAGTGGCTGCATGGTTGTTTCTACCATGTCCCACTACTTTATGACACAAAAGAGCTCCAAAACCAAACAGAATTGCTCAACAGGTTCTTCCCCTCAAGTGCGTTATTGCAGAGGTGCTGATTAGATCAACCTTGGCCAGAGGCACGTCCAACTTGGAGCTGGGGGAGCTTCTCCAAGCTTCTTGTAGGAGTCATGCCAGTAGCTCCTTTTCCCAGAACCAAGCACCCTGAGGCACAAACTCAACACGTTCTGTCCCTTGCCTCTGTGAATCACATACTTATCGTTGAAATCATATTAATCACAATATTCATAAACTTCACTCACATCAACAAAAGACTTTTCCATATCAAAATAACAGCATCACAATACCAAAAGAAAATGGGCAATTCATACATATTCGACCCCTTGTTCCTTCACCACAGTTAAAAGAACCCAAATCCCCATGATTATTTGGCTAATATTGTGAAGTCTAGTCTGTATTGCCTGTTACCAAATTACTGCCCTTATCTTGAATCCCTGTCTCATGTTGGCCACTGAAACTGACCATTGTGTTTTGAGTCCACCCAGCCAGCAACAAAGCATCACATAACTGCTTGCTCACACCTAGCCCTCTTTGGTGGGATAAGGAGGAGAAAGTACAATGAAAGGCTCTAGTGTCAAGATAAAGGTCAGGGAGAGCTCACTCACCAATCACAGTTATTCAGCCTTCACCAGAGGCAGGTCCAACTTGGAGCTGGGGGAGCTTCAAAGCTTCTTATGGGAGCCATTCCAGTATCCCCCTTCCCTGCTACCACCTCCCCCCAGGAGCAAACTCAGCACATGGTGTTACAGCTGAGTAAGTTTGTACTGAGACTCTCAGTAAGTGTTCTTAAATTGGGTAACTGTTCTTGTGCTTTCAAATGAAAGCTTCAGCCATTTGTATCAAGGCAATGAATGCCTCGTGACTGCCTGAACAAACAAACAAATGCTATCACTAGTAAAACATGCAGGGTAGCTGCTTGTACTGAGGCTTCTTCATCTCTCTTTTCACAGTGCTAGTTCAAGGCAGTTTTCATTTCAGTGGCTACTTTTTGTTCTTTTGCTCTTTGCATGCCTTTCAAACTGGCAGATTTTGCCAAACATCCTACTGTCTCTGCTCACTTGCTTTCCAGTGTTTGGGTCTTTTGCTAGGAAATAACAGGGGAAAAAAACATACAAGATGGTTTCAAAGGGTAACTCATTGTCTTAGCTAAACCTGATTGAAAATCACTGAAATAGTTATAGTTTATTCTAAGGTCAGGGACAGTGAGGGTTAGAACTTGTGTAGATGTGTTATGTTCAAGAGAGAGACACGCAGGCTTTTTCTCACTAGTGAACTACTTTTTTGTACCAGAACCTAGTGAAGTATATCAAAGTACTACATTCTCTATCATCTATTTAAAGTGGCCAAAGGTAGCATCCTGGCCACACTTAATGTGAGAAATACTTTCAAGTGGGATATAAGTGAGAGCTCTCGATGATGACAGGTGTTCTGAAAGAGAAGGAGAAGAGAGGACTTCTTCTTTCTTTTCTCTCTGAAGACAGATATATTTTATTGTTGTCTTTACAGCAGAAGAGAGCAGAATAAATATAAATGAGCCTTATGAGTTTTGTTGTTTTGGCTGTTTTTCTGTGCAATGTAAAGGTGAGATTCATAGATTCATGGAATACCAGGTTGGAAGACACTTCAAGGATCATCTATCCCAACCTTTCAGGGTAAGAATGTAGTTTAAATCAGATGGCCCAGCACCCTGTCAAGCTGGGCCTTGAAACTGTCTAATGTAGGGGAATCCACCACCTCCCTTGAGAGTTGATTCCAATGTCTAATAGTTTAAATGGTGAATTTTTTTTTCTGGCACACAGTCCAAATCTCCCCAGAAAGCCAACCAGATCCTGGGCTGCGTCAGGAGAAGTGTGGCCAGCAGGTCGAGAGAGGTGATTCTCCCCCTCTACTCCACTCTGGTGAGACCCCACCTGGAGTACTGCATCCAGTTCTGGAGCCTGTGTTACAAGAGGGATATGGACATGCTGGAATGTGTCCGGAGAAGGGCCATGAGGATGATCAGAGGGCTGGAGCACCTCTCCTATGAGGACAGACTGAAAGAGTTGGGGCTGTTCACTCTGGAGAAGAGAAAGTTCCGAAGTGACCTTTTGGCCTTCCAATATCTGAAGGGGGCCTTTCAGAAAGCTGGGGAGGGACTTTTTAGGATGTCAGATAGTGATAGGACTGGGGGGAATGGAACAAAGCTGGAATTGGGGAGATTCAGACTGGACGTGAGGAAGAAATTCTTCACCATGAGAGTGGTGAGAGCCTGGAATGGGTTGTCCAGGGAGGTGGTTGAGGCCCCATCCCTGGAGGTGTTTAAGGCCAGGCTGGATGAGGCTCTGGCCAGCCTGATGTAGTGTGAGGTGTCCCTGCCCATGGCAGGGGGGTTGGAACTAGATGATCATTGTGGTCCCTTCCAACCCTGACTGATTCTATGATTCTAACTTGTACCCATTAGCCCTTTACCATGTGACTCTTTGTAAAAAGGGAGTCTCCTCCTCATGATAGCTACCCTTTATGTACTTGTACATGGTTATGAGGTCTCCCCTAAGTCTTCTCTTCTTAAGGCTGGACAAATCCTGTTGTCTCAGCTTTCCTTCATGTGACAGGTCTTCCAGTGCTCCTTCTCCAGACCTTTTCCAGCCTGTCCACATCCTTCTTGTATAGTGGGGACCAAAACTGTACACAGTACTCAAGGTGCAGCCTGACCAGGGCTGAGTAGAGTGGGAGAATGACATCTTTATCCCTGCTTGTGATACCCTTATTAATGCAACTCAGCATCCTGTTGGCTTTCTTTGCCACCACAGCACAATGTTCACTCATGTTGAGCCTTTTGTAGACCAAGACCCCCAGGTCCTTCTCCATAGTGCTGCTCTCAAACTAGATGTGGAACTGCAACTCAAAACTCATTATTGTGATGCCTGAGAATTTTGTGTAAGAAACGGAATAGTAGTTTCCTGATTCCCAGCTTGGCATAAAATTAAATAGGAGAAAAGTCCTATTCCTGCTTCTTTTTCAAGCAGGTGTAGAACGTCTTCATCTTCATCAGAGGATGAACTGTACCATGTAATTCTGCCATGTGCTCTATTATGCTTTTGTCACCATGCAGGGCCTTCTGATTTTGTCTTTGCCATCATCCATGGACCAATGGGCTTACATGAATGTTGGGTTTAATGGATCAGGGAATCTGGCCTTTCATTTGGGTGATCAAATATCATGTTTATGTGCCTGTCACAATTCAAACAAGTGTGGATTTGTATAAACTGCAGTAAGGTAGCATTAATATTTTTAAACTTGTAAATCTAGTCAGGTCATAATAAAAGAAATTCAGATGAATTTATGTATTAGAATTTAATGCAATACCTTTTCTGAACAGTGAGGGACATGTATTAAAGCTTTTAGACATACAATATTAGTGCTATATCTCTGTTTTTACTACATCATGATCAGAAAGGGGATGCTGGTTCAAAGTTCAAGTCCATTAATAAATTTCCAGTGAAGTCAAAAGAGCTTATGGTCAGCCATTTGTGAGGGAGATGTAAGAGGCAGGCAGGTGATGAAAGCCAAGTGATGTCACTTCAGTTACTTTCTTACCAAGTCAGTGTGCGGCTTAATAAGGTGAAGTTGGTAGAAACGTTTCTCAATGTTGTATCTGATTCAAATCGGGGAGAGGCTGTATGCTTGCCTAATGAGACTTTGAGTAGATGTGTAAGGCCTTATCAACACCATGGCAGAGAAACACTATAGGGTTTGTTACTTTCAAGAGATTATTTTGTCACTGAGTTTATTTCTACTGAACTGGAACACTGAATGTGCAGTATAGTCATTCTCCTCACTAGGTGGAGTTCAGCCCATTGAAACCTCATCATGTGGTGGGCAGGCATGGGCATTAAAGCTGTGCTACCTTGAAGTGTGGCCTGGGATGTTTTTGTAGTGCAATGGTGAATGAAGATCTGAACAATTCAGATGTTAGGGTCAACTCTTTTCTCCTTCCTTGGTAGTGCTTTTCTTCAGTATTTTCTATGTTTTGTACTGTTGATTTATTAATTCCCCATGTTTTCTTTTCCTGATGTGTTTCTATACCATCTGCAGACACCCTGCAGAGGATTTCAGCTTTATACTTTCTTTAAAGGTATGTGCCAACATGTGACTTTTGTTCTGCCTGAGAGACACTGCAGGCTGCCAACCCCTGCAGAGATGTAAAAAGTTACTTATCTTAGCTTCAGCTGTCTCACGTAAGATCTTCAGCTTAATGACTTCTCAAAGTCAAGCTTGTGTGATCTCTTGTCATTTTACTTCAATATTGGACTGAAATTTCACTGAGTGCTTATGTTCATAATGCAGATTTGCTTTCCAGCACAATAACGGTCTGCTCTACCGATCTTCATAACTTACACACTCCACATTGCCTTTGTCACATAACTATTTTTTAGTACGGTTACCTTTTACTGAAAAGTATTAGTAGTTCTTCAAACTGCCAGTGTATTTCCTTTAAGAAAATCAAATCTAGAGTAGGGCTTATCTGTCAAGGAGCTTTGTGAGCATAGCCTGCAGGCACAATCCTTTTCTTAGAGGCTCAAAGGTTGTGATATTCATGCAGTCACTACAGACTCTGAAAGATTGTGGTGAGAGAAACACTGTGAACTGTGGAAAGAATGTTTCCCAGTCTTATATAGTATATTGCTTTTTTTTGAAAATACATTTATGCCCTTTATAATTACAAGTTATGCTGACTGGAGTAATAGAGAATTTGACTGAGCCACCTCAGATGCAGCTGTACTTAGGAAACTTTTCTTATACAACTTTGGTGGCCTCAGTGTACCCTGTAACACAGTTCTTGACTTCAGGGTAACAGATTGAATTAGATTCTCTGCTACAGATGTGCTCTGTTTGATACAATAGAGAGAAAGTACTAGCAAGAGGCCTGGCCTATGCTGTCCTACGTGCAGTATTTCCCTGCACAGTGGTTTACATGGGTGATCAGGACAGCTTTAAGACAATTTTTGAACACTCTTCTGTGCCCCTGTGGTGTTTACCCTCTCTTGCTCCCATGCGGTAGCTGGGCCATAGCTGCACTCCTTTTGTCAGCCCGAGCACCCCACTTCTCTCCCAAGCAGGTAACACGAGAGGAGGAGACAACCTGCTCCCTAAATTACTCGAAGCGAGCTGTGATGGCACATGGTTACCACTGGAGGACCCCCAAGAGCCCTGCATTGGTGAGCATCACCCCGGCGCGGGGAAAATGGACGTCTGCCGCATATGCAAGCAAACAGGATTGCATTCAATTTGTTCTCATAGACCAGTGTGGCAGCTAAAAGCAAGTATGGAAGCTGAGATACTAATTTCTTCATGGCATGTCAGGACCTGGACTCTGATGCATTGTCTTAGATTACCTAAAATATCATTTGGCCTTGCAGCTGTTGGGAATCTTGTTCAGATATGCTAGTATGCTCGCATGTGATTATTGAATGTATCGCACTAGAGAAGTGGACCAGGGAAAAGAGCAGGTAGCATTAAAGTCACTGCTGTTTGAGAAATCCTTGGAGATTATTGGGTTAATGATGATTTCAAGTTATTTTAAAAAAACCTAACCCTGCATCTCTTCAGCTAATTGCACCAACATGCCCAATTCTTCCTCTGTTCTCCCAGAAAGCTGATCCAGTCAAAATAAAAGTCCTTATAAAGGTGAGAGTTAGCCAGATCCTTTGTGATATGAGGTATCTGATATAAATCAAAACACCTGCAAAATGGCAAAATTCAGATCTGAACTTCAGACACCCCCACAGCTTGACTGTGGGCTGAGGGAAAACTTTGCCTCAAATACATCCAGAGTTCAGGTTCTCTGGGCTTCGCATATCTTCTGTTTCTAGTTTGGTGTTTCCATTTGGTTTAGTTTGGGTTGGGTTTTTGATGGAGTTTTTGGGTTGTTTTTAGTTTGTTTGTTTGTTTGTTTGTATCTTGTTTTGTTTTGGTTACATCTTTACTGCTGCAGTTCTGGGGTTTTCCGTTATGTTCATTTTCAGTTTCTTGGACCCAGTTTTCACAATAGGAAGGGGTCTGGCTCCCTGCCCCAGCTACTGCAGGATGGGGTTGTCTGGGTGGTTGAAACTCTGCGGAGAATCCTTCCTTCCTCAGGATTCATTGAATTTTTCTCTCAAAATGTGGCTGATAAGTGGCTCCAGTTCTGCTTTTTTGCCCCCTCACTAACAATTGGCAGGATTGTTTGTTTTCCCACTCTGCAGTTTAACTTCTCCACCAGAGGTGCCAGATTGGCTTTGTGGAGGAAGGAGGTGAAACTGTGTGTTAAATTGCAGTCCATGCATCTGTCTTAACACGGTTCAGGCCATACACCTCTGCACCCACTCACACTAATGATAATGTACTTGGGGACACAGGGGATTGGAAAGGTTGCAAGGAAAGATCTGTAATTTTGATCCCTCCAACCTCAATCCAGCAATCACACTGAAGAGCATAGTATGTCCCCCTGAATTTGAGAGGCTCACTCCTACGCTCAGAACTAATCAGAAGTTAAAGTGCTTTTCACATGTGGAGCATCAACAAATTTATGTTGAATTTTGCAAAAAAACAACTGGCAAAGAATCAATAGGAGGCTGACACCAGAGCAACAACAGCATGCGAGCAAGCAAAGTGCGTGTTTCTGTGACACCTCAACTCTGGTGTGACCAACTGCGGTTCCAAACAAAGCTTTCCCTTTCTTCAATGGGAGCAGTAGGCTCTGTAGATCACAAGTGTTGCAACTTTCCAGAAGGCAGCAATAACAGAGCTGGACATGCTAAAATAAAGTTCCATCATCTGGTGATCCATGGCACTGTGTTAGGGTGGAGGAAAAACTGCAATGTTTTACAAGGGATGCACAGCTA
The DNA here is from genome assembly GCF_027791375.1 of Indicator indicator. Lineage (NCBI taxonomy): Eukaryota > Metazoa > Chordata > Aves > Piciformes > Indicatoridae > Indicator > Indicator indicator. The sequence goes on along the minus strand of NC_072011.1, from coordinate 30,636,789 downwards.
GCATGGATCAGCTGCTGTTGTGGAATGTGGTTCTTCTTGAGCCTGACACCAGTGCTAGCTGGCATCAGGGGCAGCAGTCCCAGTCTCCTGCCTACACCTCCATCTTCCTTCATTTTACCCAGACTGAGCATCTCCCACCATTAGTACTTCTCCTCTGCTGTTCACTTGGCCTTGAATTAGATCTCTTCCCTGCCAGTGGGATTAAACACCAGTTCGTTTGCTTGGTGATAAGTGATGCGCACAGTAGGCAGAAAGTCCCTGTGACATCGCCTAGCATCTTCACACCAAATAGTCCCTCTCCTGGTATGCCTGTAATCACTCACCATTTTTTATTTCCCCCTGAAGTTTATTACCATTTAAATAGCCTTCCAGCCTGAGACATCTGGGAGGTTTCTGGCTTTGCTTCCTCCTGCTCTGTGAAATTAATTCCTGTAAGATTGTGTGCTCACAGGAAAATGGTACAAGTTCAACTAAACATGTTTAGGAACTGGTTTAGAAACTGTTCTAAACCCACACAAGAATTTCTGTGGCCCTTTATTTTTAACTAGACCACTTTCTACATACTTACCTTGGAGTATGATACACTTAGACAGGAAAGTGTTTATTCCCAACCAGCTTTACAGCACCAAATCCAGCTGTGTGGTGCAAGATTTTTTTTTTTTCTCACTACTGTGGGAAATTCCATATTGAACACAGCATATGTTTTTAGGCCTTGAAGATTTAAGGGCCAGACTGCAAATGCCTTTATTCAGGAAGCAATTAATTGCACAAATTTCCTTCTTGCAGTCAATGTAGTGTTCATCCAGGTAATACTCCCTGCAAGGCGATAGCTCATGCCTGCACACTGCTTTTATTACTGTATGTCTCAGCTAATTAGTTCCTGTTGGATGGTAGGCCAGGTAGCTACAGGGGGTTCAGATAAAAGGTATAATCATTTAAGGCAATCTAAAGATAGCTTGAAGAAGAAAAACAAATGGGTTATCTTCCTGCTGATCTATTTTTCTTTCTCTTTCTTTCTTTCTTTCTTTCTTTCTTTCTTTCTTTCTTTCTTTCTTTCTTTCTTTCTTTCTTTCTTTCTTTCTTTCTTTCTTTCTTTCTTTCTTTCTTTCTTTCTTTCTTTCTTTCTTTCTTTCTTTCTTTCTTTCTTTCTTTCTTTCTTTCCTTCTTTCTTTCTTTCTTTCTTTCTCTTTCTTTCTTTTTCTTTCTTTCTCTCTTTCTTTCTCTCTTTCTCTCTTTCTCTCTCTCTTTCTCTCTCTCTTTCTCTCTTTCTTTCTCTCTCTCTTTCTTTATTTCTTTCTCTCTTTCTTTCTCTCTTTCTTAAATTTATTATTATTTCTGAAGAAAACTCACAAGCAGGATTCGTGCTCTTGATGGAAGTCAGGACCAGGTTTGCAAGGATTCTTACAATATTTCGATATTAAGCATGCTCAACTGGAGCTCTTTCTAGAGTACCTTGGTATTTACTCAAGACCAGTTCCAAGCAAGAAACACACAGTTTGTGTCTTTTGCACCCACCTTCATGCAAAGGATCACAGTCCTAGTTCTATCTCAAAAATTATGCTCAGCTTCACTTTGAGAGAGGTGTACATGTACCAGGGCTGGGAGAGCTGGGAGGATGTTCAGCCCTCACTTACAGTCCCTGGGGCAGTGCATACACAATGCCTTCCAAAACAGGAGGATAAGACTTCAGGCTCCTCCTCTGTTGCACATTCAGGTCAGCGACATTTCACCCCCCACTATACACACACACATCCTTGTTCACTTTTTCAAACAGAAGCCACACATCCTTCCTGTCCTACATGCTGCCTAGAAATGACATATTCCCTCATTATATTCTTATTACAATTTACTGGCAGAAACCTCCCTCTGCACACATAGCTCATCATGTTTGACTATTATAATTGTATTTTCAAAGTTATAAATAACACATTATCTTGGTTTATGTGTTTGTGCAAGTCAAGCTATAAACTGGCAGATGAATGAAATTAACTGTCTCCAGAATTCACATTCCTGTCACTTATTCAATTATTTGATCAACATAATTGCTCAGAGCAAGAGCTAATTGGAAAATGACATGTATATATCCTCTCTATACAGGAGGAGAGATTTATCAGGTATTTTACTGGAGGCTCTTTTCATTACATCCAATATTCTGGAAGAAACAAGGTTTTTAAATGGGCCAGGTCCAAAACCACAAAGGTTTTTTGCTAGCTAGATGCTTTTGCACCCTTAAGACAGCTCCAGTATTTTCCATTGCAAAGGTTTGAAGACATCTGTACTGCAGTGCATACAAGTACCTTGGCACACATGTATGGGAGCTGCAAGCCAGACTTTCCCCCAGGTGTCTACAGCACTTGATCTGTCCTATATATCCGTACTCATGCTGACGCTGCAGCTGTATGTGTTTGGCTTTGCCTATGACCAGCTCCCAGGGATGGGAGCTGATAACAGAGAATATTGATTGGCTGAAGTGGAAGAGCCTCTCAGGAGCCCGAAAGGCAGATCTTGATGTAGAAAAGACTGTAATTTCCTATCTTGCCACTGCAAACCCTGCATCAAGACCACAGTTTGAAACACTGATACCTTTAGAATAGTTTTTTTTGTGTCACTCTCCTCACTCAGATGTTCTGCTTAACATTGCAAGTCTGCATGCACACACACATCGACAAGTCTGTGCACTTTGTTATTAAATGAAAGTCTAAGCAGCGGGTGCCAGAGCAGAGGAGTGGGGACAGACATATCAGGAGGTGAGACATGCAAATCCAAAACAGTTCCCTATTTCTATTATTAGCCCTAGCATTGTTTGGAATTGGAATATTTAATTTGTTGAAGTAAGAGACAAGCAAGCACTTTTCCAGGCTGTGTGGAGGGGGAGGAAGCTCATCTATCAACGCCAACAGTTTGCAACCTATTGTCTGCAGGCCCTGAGGGGAATCTGTGGGTTATCTGTAGGGGAAAGGGAGCCAAGAAAATTAACCCTGTTGTCAGTTGCCTTAAATTCATGACAGATGGTCTGCACCTCCACTGGAAAACATTTGGGTCTGCAAATGAAAATTGGGTAAAAGCTGGTGTGTTTTCCTCCTGCTGTTTGTAACCAGTTCAAGCATCAGCTTTTGTCTTTGTGAAAAGACTCCAAAAGTTCTCCATGGAACATATAAGGACAAAGAAACATGTTGCACTGGATTTTGCCCCTGAGCCTTAGCTGCCCTGCTAAAACTGCACAAGTAGTACAGGACAGCTCTGGGAAGCTCATTGTATTGTAGCCGAGTCCTAGGGGCTTATTTAGTTTGTCAAAGAGAAGATTAAGAAAGGAGTGTAGTACAGACTATTTGTACTTATAGCAGGACATTTCTGATAGTGGAGGTTTTTATAGAGTAGTATGAAAAAGTACACAATTAAAAAGTAAAAAATAACCCCACTATGGGTGGCTATGGAGCTTGCGGTCCCTGGGGAAGAGTCAGATCCACTGAACTACCTGCAAGCACGATTTTGTTTACTGCTTAACGGAGATGCCCTGCAGTTTGGCAAAGAGGGGTGGTGAGGACACTGGGTCCCTACCATTCCTACTCGCGTCTCTGCTATGCGCACAGCCACAATAAGGTGAAAATGAGGACGATGCCACGGTTTGGTGTCCTGTGGGTGACTCCAGCTAGTGGACAAATAGTCCCCGAGTGAGCTGCTGTAATGGTTAAGATGTGACCAATGGTGTAAATCAGTAACCTGAGCGCACCACAGGATATCTGACTTGGAAAATGCAGGCTCCTTTGTTGCCAGCTTCAGGGAGATGCTCCTCCGGAGTCCAGGCCGGCACACCTTCGCCCTGCCCGCCGGCACCAGCAGGTAGCACCAGCACCAGCATCGGCACCGGCTGGAGCACCGCCCCGTCCTGCTCCCCCGCCACTCGGAGCGCTGCGGCGGCACCGACAGCAGGGGGCGGCAGCCGCTGTCGCAACCCTCCCGCCTGCCCGTATACAGCCTGCATCCCAGTAAATCCGCTCGCCCGCATCCAGCTCAGTGTCCCAGCAGTCCCACAGCCAAAGACACCGGCAGACCTCCATCCAAATGCCCAGTTCTGTAGCCCTGCAGACCTACAGCCTAGCATCCAGTCCCAAACCCTCAAATCCCTGAAAACCAGCACCCCTGCAGCCTTACAACCCAGAAGTCCAGCAGTCATGCCCTACCGCGTAGCATTCCCACAGCCCACCCTCCATTGCAACAGGCAGGCTGTGTAGGAATCCCAAAGCTCGGCATCCCAGCATCTCTGCAGCCCCACAGCCAGCAGCTTAGCAGCCCAAGTATCTCAGCATCCCAGTGCAGGGCATGCAGCAAGCATGGCTGGCACAGTGCTTCTGCTCGGGGTTCTAGGTTTTATTGTAGTTTCTGCCCTCACGGCAATGAAAACTGTGACTGTGACTTTTTTTTTTTTTCCTGAGGCCCTGTTATAAACTGTACTGGCAGAGGATCTTCTATTCCTGGGAGCTGGAAAGGTCTTTCTAGAGTGGGCTTACCACACCATAAGGAGGCAGCTTTACAAATCCTGGTTGCATTGCTTCACAGGGCTGGAGGGAGGCATGCAGTATGGGAAAAGAAAGGCAGCAGCTGCCTCTGCAACTTCTTGGCTCCAGTGTTACAGCCTGGTACTTCACAGTGATCTTGGCCTCCATTAGGAACACTCCCTCCCTATGAACAGTAACGGATTTTTCTGCATCAAAAATGAATACTGGAAACCTGGTGATTTTGTTACCCTGGGACATTCACCTTGCTGACTGAACTGACATGATTGCTTTTCTACATCTGGAAAAATTCAACCAATACATTCAGAAAAATGATTCTCCCCCAGTTTTTTGTCTACTACTGTTCACTTGTCCTGCTGAGCCTCATGCTGGCAGCTCCTCGCAGGAGGCTGGTAGCATGTTCAATCTGACAGAACATTCCTGTCCTGCCTACTTTACAGCAGAGCTTGTGCTATACCCAAAGCAATGGCACAGGCGTTGCTTCTTCAGTGAAGTAGCAGTGCTGCTACAGTGCTGCTCTTCTGTGAACATATTCCAAATGCACATATAGCTTGTCTTAGCTGGAGCTTCATCCTATTTTTCATTCAGGCACAAAATTACTATTTTCAACAGAGAGCAGGTACTTGAAATGGAAAAAGTCCCTCAAGTCACAAAATGGGGTAGTAAACCAAGCCATGGAAAACAATTTGCAGGCAAACAATAAAAATGCAGTTTCAGTCAGCAGAAATATTTTACTTCAGTACTTACAAGCTGATTTCTTTTATCCTTAAAAGTAAAATTATTTAAACTGTAGAAGATATTTGAATAAAGAAAACACTATTCTAAATGTCAGCAATAGGAAAATGTGATGCTGTGATAGCCATAGTGTGTTTCCTTGTTACTTTTGTTTGAGAAATATATTTGGTATATTTTCTTTTGTAGCTCCTACAAGAAAAATAATAATTTTAAGGAATCAGTATTCTTCAGTTAGAAAACATTTTTCTGAAACTTTTTTATGGAAAAAAGATGGAAATAATGTGAAAAGTCTAGCAGGAAGCTTTTCATTCCAGATGTGTTGTTCTACTACCCCTGATATCACAAAGATACTTACAATTAAAGCTCAAAGATGCAGTGCCAGTGGAACTAACTACACATTTTCTGACTTTATTTGCTGTCAGCTCAGGGTGGTTAGACTGCTGTTTTCAAATCTGAGCTGAATTCATTCTCATACCAGAGGGAGGAAACCTCAGCTATTCCCAGGGAGAAATCAGGGCCATTGTACCAGAGGCTTTGTCCCATCTTATATCTGGCTGTGTTGTGTTTGGAAGAAAGATGCACATGGCAGTTTCAGTCCAATCCCAGCCCTTCTCTGGTAAGTCAGAGTCAGACTTTTTGGTCTTATGGATCTCAAGCCAGGAGTGAAGGATGGTCTTGTGGCTTAGAATAAGGACCTCAAGTCAGAAGAGTTTATTAATGAAAAAAGAAATTGTTCCTTTCATTTACTAGAAGATGTGTCTAACCAGCTTAAGCAAATTGCCACTAGAAAATTTAGCGGTAGGCATTTTAAAGCTTGAAGGGGCTAAAAAAAAAAAAATCAAATTGACATTTGATAATTTTTGCAGCCTCTCTACATTTACCCATAGCCAGTTGTCCTGATAGGAAAAGGACAGGCACCAGGGTAAATACCAGAAATATCTTGATCTGAGTTTCAGGCTAGCTGAACTGTTGATTAAACTGGGAATGTTGATTAGACATCAAGCTGTGACCCACAACAATTCAGTCAGGTTACTCCTGCTGCTTAGCCAGGCTTGAGTTAAATTGAAGAGCAGGATAGAGTCTCAGTGTGTTTATCAGTTCTGAGCAGTGTGTTTCTAGGCAGATAACCTGCAAGTACCTCCCTGCTCAGCCCTGGAGGCTTATGGGGGATTCAGTAGGTTGCCTGTGTGCTGGTGATTAAAGTCCTTCAGGAAAAAAAAAAAAACAAACCACCACCAAAAAAAAAACCTACTCAGCTTTGGACCAGTCCTTTGGAAATCAGTTGGTCAGTCTGTATAGTTAATGATCAGTTGGTGAGTTATTAGACAAATGTGAAGTCAAGGATGATTAGAACTTACAAAAAGAAATTAACTGCTCAGTGACTGTAGTCAAAGACAATATTCGGTGTTGGGTTTTTTGTTTGTTTGGTTGGTTTTGGTTGGTGTTGTGGTTTTTGTTTGTTTGTTTGTTTGATTTGATTTGTTTTGTTTTTTCTGTCTAGGCTCCCACAGAGGCCGATATGGCATATTTCAATTTGTCAAGGAAATGACACCATAGCAACAAAACCCTAAGAAGCCTGTCACTTTGGTGCAGGGACCAGTTTTGCATACCAGGCCTTTGATCTTTATAGTATATTTATCATTGCCATTTATTAATGAGTATGTTGAAAAGGTGAAATAGGTCCCTTGTTTAAGTAGGATAATTTATTATTATTGTCATTTAGCTTTTGAAGGACAAGCCATGCAGAAGAGCTCCAGTCAGGGTGAGGGGCCATTACAAATATTACAGTGAGGGAGAAAGAGCATTGGAATGCATCCTAGGCTTTATCTGGTTTCCTTTCTATTGTCAGTGAAAATCACCATAGAGCCACTGCATTTGGCAGTCCTTGGATTGTTTTCCAAAGGTATGGTTGGAAGAGCAACTGTCAGGAAACATCAGCACATCCCAGCTGCCTAAAGATAAAAATCAGCTGTCCCTAACCATTCCTGACAGCCTTGGATGTCTCACCTTGCTGGAGATGCCTCGGCCTCTGGAGGCAACTGCAATATGCAACTGTCTGTACCATTAGAAACTTTGTCCTGCCATCTGTACTGAGCTTTTCTTAATGTAATTTAAGCTTATTATCTCTTGCCTTATTTACCTCCACATGCTGTGGAGAATAGATTATTCCCTTTTTCTGCAGTGTAGCAAAGCCAAATTATGTTCAGCTCTTCACTGTTCATAGGGCACTTTCCTGAGGGCAAGCCGTCACTCCTTTGCCTCGCTGCCTGCCCATGAGTCAATGATAACCAATTTACTCCAGTGCAGCCTGGGAATGGCACTCTCCACATTGTTTCTGGTTTTGTTGCATTGGTTTTACTCATTGCTGTCTTCCCAGTCTTAATCATCTGTTATATTTGCCTCTAGTTTTGAGTCCTTTTCAAGTGGGCATTCCTGCCCCGGAGCAGAATTGCCCGGGAGCTCTCACACCACATTCCTGTTTTCTCTGCACCCACTTTGCTCCTTTGCTTCCCTTCAGAAGGGCTGCCCTTCACAAAAGGCAGCTCCCAAACCTGTGGGGAGTGCACTACACACACACACACACACACACACACAACCAGCTCCACAGTAACCAAGAACCCAAACAATCCAAAACATGAAAAAAAAACCAAACCCAGAGCTCTGTATATAATCAGTATCTGGAAGCAAACAGAGATATTTAACCCTTTTTTTGGGGGGGTGGGTGGGGGTGGGGTGTTGTTAATTGTTGCTCTGAACATTTTTGTTTTATCAGATGGGTAATGATACTTGAGACCCAGCTAATGTGAGCCTCCTGTCAATGGCTCTTTGTTTTGTTTTAGTGTTTTTTCCCCCCCTGTATTTTTGCCTTGATCCTATAATAATTTCTTTGTTCCCTTTGGTAAGCTGGCCACTTGGATTGTTACATTCCTGCAAGACAGGCCTGTCTTAAACCTGGTTGTATTATTCTTAATAGCAGCAGCATCTGCTATAATCACAGTGATGCACAGCAGCCAGGGTGCTCTCTGCTAGGCATTGCAAAAAAAATGCAACTAATAGATCTGGAGTGACCAGGACAAAAAAGATTGAACCCCAGACAAGAAAGTGCCTTATTCTTATAAACCCAGATGAAATACTTTTGACTTTTCCTTTGCAGGTACTTTATTGCCCTTGTTAATGGCAGGCTCTTTGTCTATACTAGTGCAGGTCAGCAGCAAGGTGCTAACAAATTAATAAACAAAGGAGAGGCAGGGTGCAGACCCAGGCTGTTGCCCTTACGGCTAACCAGCTGACATTGTTCTTGCAAGAGTTTGTCCCAGACCAAGCAAGAGTCAATTGCACTGGGCTACTGGAGAAGCAGGAGCTGTGGGAAATGGGGAAGGCTGCGGAAAGCATCACCCTGAAGACAGCAACAAGTTTTTGAGGACTGCCTCTTTGCTGAGCACCATTTTGTAGCAAATCAGAGCCCATGGGGCAATTAACACAGATGTGTTTTGGACTGGTTTAAGAGGTTGTACTTTCTGAGCTACCTGTGGAGTGCAATAGCAGCGGTAAGCAGCTTCCTGCCAGCACAGCTCGGTTAAATTCACTGAAACAAGCAACCAACCAGCCTTCTGGAAGAACTTGCTGAGTGATTTTTTCCTGTTTGTTTGCAATGACAAGCTTCTGAGGATGACAGTAGCATTTTAAACCCCACACATACAGCCAAAAAAGCTTGTGGGCTTTTCCCTCCTCCTCCCTAGCAAATGCTTTGCTGCCTCTTTTATAATGCCACTACTATTGAAGTAAAGTGAAGATAAGAAATGTTTGCCTGTGTTGGCTCACTCAGTTTTCCATGTGTGGCTCCTGGCTGATCTGCCATGTGTCCCTTCCAAGGTCTGCTTCAACTGAAAGCACCTGGGTCCTCACTTGGCATATTGTGCCAACAGCACTAGCAATCTATTCATCTCCTGCTTCCGATGCCTTTACTTTGGTGGGAAATCTCTGGTGCCTTTTTTTAGTGACTTGCTAATGAGGCTGGTGTTCAGAGCCCTTAGGTCACCTCTCAATGAAAACCTCTCTCCTTAATTGTTGGAGCAGGGGGAGGTCCAGCATTTTCATCCCTCTTGCTCTGACACTCTTTTTCAAAGGTATGAAGAGCCATAAAGCAGCAGAGGAAGTAAGTCCGAAGCCTGGATCACATTCTCTACTGGTAATGCTTTGCCCTTGCCCTTAGAAGATCCTAGCGGCTTCACTCAGAAAAGATCTTTACATGTGGAAAGGGAAAAGGCTCTTCAGCGGTGGCCATGACTTCTTTTCAAGTTCGATACCAAGAAGCATCCAGCTCCAAACGAGACAACACCAGGACCAACTGCTGTTTTTCAGACTTTAAGAGTAACCAACCAAAAATGCAGGGCCCAAACTGTCCACAGAGGCACATGACCACAGATATATTGACTGGGGCAAGCTTCACTGGAAGGGGTGGATGCAGGATTAAAAAGCAGGAGTGTCCCTGCAGAGCACACAGGTTGCCTTACTAGCAACTCAACACTACTGGCAGAAGTTAAACGCTCCACTAGGAAGCTGCTCTCACACCTCATGAAACATGGTCTAATGCAAAGAACCTATGCACGGCCCAGAGAGGTGTCCCTGGTGAGTGGGGAGGTGGTGAAGGTCTCCAGAGAGTACTGATCTAGTTCACTCTTGCTACTGATAGTTTCAGCCTGATCTGGGCATATATTACAAGCACTGTAAGATATTGCTTAGCATTTTAAGGCTGTTCAGTGTCCTGGTTCTCTGTGCCTAGGGGAGACATGGACTGTCCTCTTCCTTGCATTCCCTTTCCTCTTGCAGTGTTTGCATTTGGGTTTAAGACATGCAAAACCTACCTCCTTCCACTTGTTTCATGGCTGGCGGGCTGCCTCTGCCCTCACTGCTCTGCCCCATCAGCCTGGTCTCTGGCTGCCTCTTCCTGGTCCTCCAGCCTGGAGGTCTGGTCACATTATCTTCTTGTCACAACTCATTTACAAACTGGGACCTTATTCTTAAACACAGCCTTGTATCCAAAATGCAAAAAGATATCCCTGCATTAACTTTATCAATATGTAAAGTGTCAGCATTTTTAGGAGATTGTGGATTGCAGACTAGGTTTGGGAATGAATGCCATGGAGATCTACCTGCCAAGTCATGTGAAGATGCCCAGAAATGAAGATCACCTCAGCTCAAGCATGGGTGAAGGGTGGAATGGATCCTCACAGTAGGGATGAAAGCAGGGTTGGAGCAGGAACTCATGGGGACAGCCAGCAGGGTTTCTCCTCAAGAGTACTACAAAAGTTGGGAAGGCTGGGGCAAAAACGTTTCCCACTAGCCTGTCCTGACAGGGAGGAAGTTGCATAGTAGAAAGGAAGTTTTCCCAGCTGCTGGAAAGAGCACCTAGAGATCAGGAGTGTGGCAGACTAGGATTTTGACAGCAGTTTTGGGAGTCTGTCTGGGAAAATGCTGGGGTTGTGCCAGCTAAGCAAAACTAGTAAGGGGGTTCACATATGGGCTGATGGGCACTGCGGCAAAGTGTCTGTGCTGCAGACACCATACCTCTTTTGAGTGCTTGCTGCTCTGCTGTGGCTCCTCAGAGGTCTGTGTCCAAACTGAGATGTTGTTTCTTTATTCAGCTTTCCTCTGTCACTCTCACCAGCCTCACCATGGTGCAGCACATTGCCCAAGCATGAGACCTTGGATTTACCTCCCTCTCTCCAGATTGTCTCTATAAACTGGGGCTCCTGGGGCAAAAATAGTATGGCAGGTTATAAATTCTAGTAAGCAGGAGGGCAATGAAATGCAGTATGCCATACTGTGTTCCACTGAGATCTTACCCAGCATGTCCCCAGCAGAGCTCAGGTGACCTGTTGGGGCCACCACTCAGTCCATGCTCAGATACAGCAGGGAGAACCTTGGGATGAGCACACAGTCTGCAACGAAGTTCCTACCTCTGATGCACTAAGAGCAGTGTAGAGCAGCCCTAGGCCAGCGAGGGGCTTCAGGACAGGCAGGCAAATTGGTGACCTTCACACAAAATATGGGACCCACAACACCATTCAGCAGCTGTGACCCCCAATCAGCTGAAAAGGATTTTGAAAGCGAGATAAAGGGATCACCTCCCACTGTGGTTACCCTGCAGAGGCACTGCAGATAGGAGGTTAGGGATAATTTGTTTTCTGAATTAACTAGGAATTAGGGAGGCTTGAAGCAATTGCACTTTGTTTTGTTTTGGTTTTCAGGTTTGTCTCAACAATCCTTTTTGCCTGGGAGTTTTCTCAATCAGAACTTAGCTGGAGGGGTGGGAATTTTTTTGTATTAATAATGTGTGCTGCTTACTGATCCCTTTCCCTAGGTGATGAAAACTTCCTTGAGATCAGTGTTCTTTAAAAAAAATCATCTGGCAAATATATATATATATACAAATTACAAAACAAATAAAGAATAAAAGCAGTGATACCTTGTATTTCTCTAGCCCTTTTTCCTCCTAGATAGAACAATAAAAGATATGAAAGAACAGCCTCAAAAGCACATCTCTGGAGTCAAAACAGGTCAGGGCTGTCCTTTGTACAAGCTGCCTTTTCTTTCCCAGGTTGTTGCTCTTTGCTCCCTCACACTTCCCCTTTCTTTTCTCCCTACCTCCCCTGCCACCAGCCAGCTCAGCTGCATCACTGTGATCCTGCTCTTTGGAAAATGACAGAGTGTATCACAAATTGTTTTTTTTCCAGGCCTTGAGATTGCTCTCCTCAACAAAGAGCAGGATCTTGGTGCCAGCTCTGCAGAGCAGGCTGCACCCTTCCCTTGAATGAGCATCACGTCATGGTTGGAGGGCATTGCCTCACTCCCTCGCCTCTGTCCGTGTCAGGTTTTTCAAGTCTCTACAAGAAAGCAAAAAAAAAAAGGAAGGAAAGAAAAAAGATGAAACCTTTCATTCTACAATGCCAGCATCCAGTTCATATTTTTTATATCACAAGGAAAATGATAAGCCAGGATAGAACAATAAACTGCTTTATGTCTTGATAAAATAATTTCCCCTCTCTGTCACTTTTCTCAAAGAATAATATTTGACTAACGCAAGCATGTAAGATAGAGCAAGAGCTTTTCTGTGAACTGGTTGATAATGCTCCAGATTCAGCCTTGAGACAGACAATTGCCACCCTGTTGACCTATGTGGAGTTAAGCTTGTTTATCCTCCAGCTCAGAGCTCTGAAAACAATTGGGTTCAAACCTGTAAGATGTGTGCATGTGATAGGGTTGAGGCCAAAAGCTTCGGAGACAGCGACTATCTGTTACATCATCCCTCTGTCAATGCACCCTCTGCCCACCACCAGCATGGCTGCTTGGGAGCTGCTCTGACTTGCTGCTGTGGTGCATACGTGCTTCCTCCCTTGCAAAACAACTGGTTAGCTCATCCTCTTGTACAAAAGGCTACTGTGTTTGGTAGGGTACATTACAGTATAGGGCAACCATGCAGCCCTGAATCCACTCACGCCCTGCTCCCTGAGCACAGAAACAATGCAGCCTGTTATAGCTATCTCACTGGAGCCTACTTAGCTCAATGCATTGACTGTATTTGTCTAGTGAAGGTGTTTAAAAATGTGCATGTGGCATTTTTCACTCACAGTATTTACATGAAGAGCTTTCTCACATCATCTTTTGACACCATTCAACTGGACTGTCAGCCAGTGCACGCTGTATGTCTGTGTCCCCACCTTCCACCTACAGGAGATTTCCTTGTGGTTGTACATATTTTCTCTTAATGAGCTCTCTCAGCAGCATTGATACAGGCCATGGATTTGCCACTTGTCATTGCAGATAAAAGGTGGCATTGCTCAGGCATTCTTGTGCCTTCAGTTGGGTCATGCTCCATCATGGCATCAGAGACCACAGTACATCTGCTCATCTTCACTTGTCATACTGTCCAAAATGGACAGAAATTCATCTTGCCATGACTTTAGCATGCCGTAACACTGTGTCCATGATAGCCAAAGCCCACCAGAGTATCATATTTATCTGCCATCAGCATACTTACCGTAAATTGCCTTCCTGCATAACATGCTACTCCACAGTACTAACAAGTACACAATTTATGGGATGCTGCTGAGACTAAAATATAATTAAAATTAAAAATATAATTACAGGACTCCTTTTATTTCTTTCCTTGCACAAATGTGGTATCAACCTAGTCTGATCTATTGACTTTTCTCCAATTTCTTGTTCCCTGAGGTGGAAAGTTGCTCTGGATTTCTAGAGATGGAAAAGCACTGACTGCTGGGCTCTGGCAGGAGAAGTATAAGAAGTATCTGGGCATAGAGATGGAGATTCCCTTTGACAGCTCTGCTCCTCAGGCACAACAGGCCTTTCTATCAAAGCTCATGTCTCATGTGGGAGACAACTTGCATGGGAGCTGCTCAGAGACTGAAGAATAAACTCTCAGAGGGAATTAGAGCCTTAAAAAACGTATACTTTTCTGTTGTACATGCCTTTTCATTAGCATTGCCTTGTCATATGTAGAGATGCAGCTATGCACACATTCAGAAGCATGAAGAATGAAAATGAGACACTGGACTGCAAATGTGTCTCTGCCCCCTGCCCATAGCAGTAGAGAGCAAATGCATAAGGCATCACACCGTCTAAGTCTCCATGCTCCATACAGTTCTTCAGAAATTACTGTAAGTGTTATTCCTTGTTTTATGTAGATCCTGACTATCTTCAAAGTGCCACTGAAACAACTTGTTTTCAATTCAGGAAAAGGGACATAAGCCTTTGTGTGATTCACTCATTTCCCTCTTGGGTCAGTTGAAGGAAAAGAAGGCCCTGTAACAATTTTTGATACAGCGAGGTGCTTGATTGTGATAAGGGATGTTATTTGTCACCTCTATCACTCCTATACCAAGGTACGTGATCCACTGTCAAAATAGCATCGATGCCCAAGGTGTTACCACACTACAGGTTAGCTCTGAGGCCCCTCAAGTATTACAGCAAAGCATGCAAAAGCTTTTCACTGCTTTCAGCAAAACATCTGCTGGGCTGAAGCTGCCTAAATTAAACCCTGTGACTTTGCAGCCAGGTGGCTGTGGAGCACGTAGGCTTTAGATCTCTGCTATGGAAGGGAGCAATCCCAGGAACAAGTGTGGCAACGGTCACTGTGGTAGCAACCTTTCAAACAATTGCAGCTGCCTGCAAAGGGAGCCTGCATCTACACACATAATGTTTTCCCCTTTTCCAACAAGTCATATTAGCATTATTCTGGCACAACTGCATCCATACTCTGGGGAGTTAGCTGCAACAGTATTGTTAAAGCAATTCAGCTTTTCTAGGTAGACAGGCTATAATTATACTAAATTAAAATAGAATGCTTTTGTTCTAACCTAGGCACCCCCAAGAGAACTTGCACCAAAAGTATGAATTAAGCCATTTCTGTTTTTTTAGTACATGCTTGAGTGCAGGCAGGCTCCTGCTCCAGTCCTTCTGGCTGTCCATCCCGGCAAAGCTCAGCTGCCTGGGTGATGTCCTCTCAGGCTTCATCACAGGAGGATCAATACATGCTGGGGAAATGCTTCTTGATGCCCTGTGACACCTCTCTCTGGCACTGTCTCCTATATGGGTCAGCACTGTCTTTGTTCTTTAAGGGGAAGGTAATTCTGCAGGGCTAATTCTGCAGGGCTGAAGAGGATCCTAGGAGGTCAGTGGTCCCTATGGGTCTTGAGCATGAGGGTCACATTAGGCTCTGCTGACTGCTGTACTCTGTCCTTCTCCAGCTGTGTTCCGTTTAGGGACTAGGTGGGTGTAGCTGTCCTGGTGCAGGGCTCCAGGGAGGTGTTTCTTCCACACTCCTTCAACCTGCATGCACAGGGCATCCAATGTGGGGTCCTTCCCAGCTGCATTCAGCCAGAGGCTCCTATGCAGAGCCATAGTGGCTGTTCCCACTGAAGAGGCAGGACACATGGGAAAGCAAGCAAAGCTTTACCAAGTGCTTATTTCCATAAAGCATGAGCCTTGGCACAGCCTTTGGTAGTCAGACCATACAGCTCTAGGGTTTGTACAAGAAGAAGCCAGCCTTGTAGACTTGACATTCCCAGCTCCTCCAGTAAGCATGGGACAGGCAGTTGGGGCATGACAAAGAGCTGTAGCATGCATTGCAGTATGAAACCACCTGCATCACCTGCTTTTCCCTTTCTGTAAGGGAAATGGAGAAACAGCACCCCAGGTCACACTAGGAAGTCATGATGCTGAAACTGGCAAACTGAACTCCTGACTCTGCCACAGACTTACCAGCATTGATTTGGGGGCACTGTTTAAGAGACTTGTACTTGCTATCTGCAAAATGAGGTTGCTAACCTTTATATCCCAGATTCTCCAGGTGGCATCATTGATGTTTGCACAGTTCTGTTAAGGTCCCCAGAAGCAATGTGTTAACAACATTTCAGGTTTAGGGCAGCACGAAACGTCTCAGCAGCCTTTAATTTTGTGTGCTCCGCTGCATGGCTTTCCATTGGCGACTTATTTCAATGGAGCTAAAAATGCAGCTCTCCCTTTCCCACAGCACAAGGCCCAGTTTGTTCGGCCCCAGGACTCCAGGTGGGAGTTTACTGAGCACCCACTGCATCTCTAGACAGTCTACCCGTCGAGACTCAAGAGTGCTCCCGCCCTTGTAAGTCCTCTCGACCTCACGACATCGAGGGGCTCGAGGGTCGCAGACCTCTAGTGACCCGAAAGTACTGGGGGCAGCTCGCGTCGGAGCGCCGCCGCCTCTGCTAAGACCTGTAGCAAGGAGCTTTTCGGCCGGAGGGGGGGACGCAGCCCCCGGCAGCAAGAGCGGCGGCCAGGGCAAGGATGGGAGCTGCTGCGCGGCGGGACCGATGAGGGGCGCGCGCCCCATACCTGCCGCGGGTCCGTCTGCCCGCAGCCGTCGAGGCGGACGGCGCGGGGCGCTGTGGCGCCGCCTGCCGGGCTGGGTCGGGCCATGCGACGCCGGCTCCGCCCCGCCTGGCGCTATGTCACGCGGAGGCGCGGATCTGGCGGGCGGGACTCGGTAGCGTGGGGCGAGGCGAGCTCAGCGTAGCCGGGATCTCGCCACCGCTTGTTCGGGAAGCCGCCACCTGCTCCGGGAGCCGCCGTCAACCGCCTGCACCCGGGTAGAGCCAACGGTCACCGGGGCTGGCTTCGCGGCGGTCGCGACGCGCCTGCTGGCCCGCCGAGGCCCCGCACCTCCCGTCTGCCGCTGCGCCCCGCCGCTCCCCGGCCGGCGGCCCCGGGCCGCGCGCCGCCCTTCGGCCGGCGGGGCTTTGCGTCGCCGCGCGGATGCCTCCGCAGCAGGAGGGCGAGGCTGGATACATCAGCAAGCCGGTGCCGGGTGGCTGCGAGGTGCCGCCGG
The DNA here is from genome assembly GCF_027791375.1 of Indicator indicator. Taxonomy (NCBI): domain Eukaryota; kingdom Metazoa; phylum Chordata; class Aves; order Piciformes; family Indicatoridae; genus Indicator; species Indicator indicator. Next base: position 30,620,154 of record NC_072011.1, on the reverse strand, counting down.
TGCCTCCGCGCAGGGTACGCAGCGGCCGGGCGGCGGCGGCGCTGGGGGTGGCGCTGGGCGGCCGCTGCCGGGCGGCGGGGGCTGGAGCCGCCGTGGGGGCCGGAGCCGGGGCCGGAGCCGGAGCGGGGATCGAGCCGCGGCGCAGCATCAAGTGCGTGCTGGTGGGGGACGGCGCCGTGGGGAAGACCAGCCTGGTGGTGAGCTACACCACCAACGGGTACCCCACCGAGTACATCCCAACCGCCTTCGACAATTTTTCCGGTAAGGGCTGGGGGCGTCCGCAGAGACCGGGGCGGCGTGAGGGTCTGCTGCCGCCGCGGGGAGCGGCGCAGATCCCGCCTGTGCCTCATCGCCGGGGATGCGTCTGGGTTGTTCGCGGCGAAGGATGTCCAGCGTCGGTTATCTAATTATTTAGTTTTTGGAGGCAGGACTGGCGGTTCTTAACACTTCCATCACGGCCAGCAGCACCGGTTCAACTCCCCGGGCTGGCAGCTGGCCGTGCGGCCGTAGCCGGGCTTTAAATCGTGACCTCTCCGATCTGAAACTTCAAGATTTTGGCCAGATGGGAAGCGTCTAAAAGGAAAGCCTAGAGGCTTGCCTTTTCTCCTCTCTGCAAAGGGCGAGGTTCTGTGCTTGCTCTCTGGTTCAGCGGGGGGCATTTTGGCTCCCAGGCACATTCAAACTGTACAGGAGGATAATAAACTAAACCCTTTGTAGCAGAAGAACGACCCGGACGCCTTGGCTTGCTCTCCCCTCTGCCAGCCGAGAGTTAGTTCAGTCACTGCCTACCTTATCTCCTGCAGCGAAAGAAATCGGAAAGCCTTGAAGGGCTTGTGTATGCCCAAGTCTTAGTGGTAGACACCCAGATCTGCTTAAATTGTTAAATCTAAATTAATTTGAGAAAGTACTATAAGAGCTGAAGGATGGTAAATATTATTCTTTTCTTTATTTATTCTTTTTCTTTCATGGGAAACGTGTAAAGTTGGACTCACCACACTTTTCCCCCTCCCTCCCCCTTTCTCTTCAAAGCTGTCGTGTCTGTCGATGGCAAGCCGGTGAGACTTCAGCTCTGCGACACAGCTGGTCAGGTCAGTGAAGCCACTTGCTTGATTTAACTGACAGCGGGAGGGGAGAAGTTGTCGTGCAAAGTAGTCCTGCTAATGACTTCATGGATTTGAAAGGGCTCCCAGTGTTTGATTGTCTTATTAAACTGCTATCATTTTCACTGCTGCTTAACCCATTGCTTCTCCCAATGTCTGTTGAAGGGTAGGGGACCAGGGCCCCCATATAGGGACTGGGCACAGGCAGCTGCTCTGCTTAGCCTGAATAGAAAGGTTGAACATATTGGGTATTCAAGGGCCACCAGGTTTTTCTTTTGAGAGGTTGTCCCTGTCATTATTTTTGGTAAATAACTGCGGGTTTAAGAGTTAGGGTGTTTGGGGTATTGCATGCAAAGCATCTGTGGCTGTAGGTGTCTGAAGATAGAGACCTTGGTTTTGAAAGGCAAAAGCTTGAGAGAGAAAAAAGTCTCACTGGGTGTTGTCTGTAGAAACTTTTTATTTGCCATTCCCACCCCTGTAAAACACTCTGCCACCCCAAAGCAAAGGTTTGTTGTAGTCTTAAGTCTTGAAGAGTTGAGAGTGGCTGATGCCTCTCAGCTCCTGGTTTGCCTGATACACAAAAAGAGCTCATTCCTTACTATCTGGTCTTTTCTCAAGTCCCTAGTTTGTATCATTCTGTGCAGTGTGCAACACTGCTTGCCAGGAGTTGAGTCTGGATAGCCAAAAGTGTTTTGCTACCCATCTGGCATTTGAAGGAATTTAGGCTCCTGCACGTCTTTATGGATCTAGGTCTTCAACAAAACTGTGCTGAAAAATCTCAGTGGTCTTAACATACAAAGCTATTTAGGTAAGTTGTAACTGGGTGCCCTACTTAGGAAAAGGGTTTGAAGGGCTCTGCAGTCCTAGACAGCATCTCCCATGTGCCCTACAAAATAAAGATGAGATCTTACAAACAGCCTTCAGTGGATAATGTTACAAAGTAAAGCATCAGAATTTTGTTTTCTGCTGAAGAGACGGGGTGGTACTGCAACAGCCTTGGCTGTGCATGTTCATATGCAGAGTCTGGTAGGTTGGGTAACAGCCTGTGGACAGGCAGTGCTTATGGAAATGCAGACAAAGTCTGCAGGAAGGATGGGCAGGACCAGTCACCTCTTGCCTTTACTATTGTTCATAGTTAAGATGTTTGCTCTGGCTGCCCAAATGCAGCTGGAATGGATAGAATCACTGCCTTAAAAATGAAGGGATTATGTAAACTGACAGAAGTCGTCCTGAATAGAAGGAACCTAGCAGGGTACTTTGGTAAAATTGCTGCCATGAGATGGCTGCTGAAATCTGCAGCTTAAAAAGCACTCTAGACAGAGGGACATTATGTTTCAGTATCACCAGCCCAAAGAGGTGTAGAGTCCCAGCAGGTCATATACCTACCACTGAAACTGCAGGAGTGTACTTGGGATGTGAAGGGCACTGTGTCTTGGTAGAAACCCTTAAGATCTGGGTTTGGCTTTCAAAACCAGTAAATTGAGCCCTTTTGAGGTTTCTCACGTAGCAAGAAGAGGCAATTACATGGCAAGATGCCTTTCTGTAAACACCCCTGTCGTTCAGAGCAGCGTCTCAGTAAATGCAGGGTTTCTCTCAAACCAAATGGTGAGAGCTTGGTTTCTTCTGAGGCTTAATCTGAGAATCAAGAGAGCTAATGAAGCTTGCTTTCTTGACTCGTGTTTTATAAATCACTGTCTCTCTTGGAGATATTGCTGGAAGAAATTCATTTGAGCGGAACAAGGCTTCCAGGGAGCTTTAAACTGCATATCCCGAGCCTCCAGAGGCCTTAAAGCAAAATTGCAGATTGCAAAAATTAACACGGAACTTGCAATTCATCACTAAACTGCTGGTACCAGAGAGATTTTTCAGCTCTCTGTGTTCTTTGCACTTTCATTTCAGAGCTTTTGAGAACATGGTCTGTTTTAATTAAAATGTCAGTGCCACTGAGGCAAATCCTACCTGTTCAGGCTGCTAGTGTTACCCTGCTTTTATCCTGCTGTCAGCATAAAAGCAGCCAGCCTGGAGTTAACCCTTGCTTCTTGCTGCATTCTTCGCAGAGGATCAGCACGCCTTTGTTACCATGAGGTGTTTGGCTTTCTTGTGGCTAGTTCCTGAAGCTTGGCCTTGATTTGCTGGAGTTTGTACTAAAAGAGGGAGTGGAAGAAGAAAGAAAAAAAAGTAGCACTGGGAGGCCTGTTTGCAGTTTGTTTGATGTGGCATGGGTGGGAGGGAAAGGTAAAGCTCTTACTCTATGCCACTAGCATGTCAAGCCTGCACATTGTGCGTCATTATTGCTGCCATCAAACTTAAATCCTTGGGCACAATGGCAGAGAAATTATTCCCATATCCTGTAGGATGTTAAGTAGTCACCAGTTTAAAAGCCAATTCCAGGAAAGGTAGGATTCCAGGAAAGGTAGGATTCCAGGCTGGCTGCTGCTTATGTGCTTCATTGTTGTCCATACCTGGAGGTAGAGCAGAGCATCTTTGAGGTACACGGGTGCTCCTCATCAGAGTGGCACACCAACTCACCCTTGTAAGTTCACCTGTCAAACATACCTTCTCCCTCCAGTTTTTGGCTTTGTTGCTTGTGTGCTGTAACCTGCTTCCCGCAGCATTGCTCTCGTGCTGAAACAGGGCAGAGGGCCTCTGTAAAAACTGCAAAGGAAATATTTAAGCACTCAAAACAAGCTGTGGCAGCAGTCAGAAAATCTCAGCTACATGGGGAAGCCACCACCTTTTGCTTGCATGCCTGACAGTGGCAGAGTGCCTGCTGGCTAGCAGCCATGCAGGGTGAAACCTCAGGCTGGGTACAGGTGACCTTTACTCCTAATATTGTGTTAGGTGCTGATGTCTGTGTGCCCCTGAGGAGGGGAGCAGACGGTGATCCTCAGCTTCCCCAAAGGTCTGTGGAGCTAGGAATACATCAGGGCGTCCTCCAGGGCTGATGTGTGCTTTTTGTTGGGTGCTAACATAATTTTGTTCTGTGCAGGATGAATTCGACAAGCTCAGGCCTCTGTGCTACACCAACACGGACATCTTCTTGCTATGCTTCAGCGTGGTGAGCCCTTCGTCCTTCCAGAATGTGAATGAGAAGTGGGTTCCTGAAATCCGGTGCCACTGCCCTAAGGCGCCTATTATCCTGGTTGGGACACAGTCGGACCTCCGGGAGGATGTCAAAGTTCTCATCGAGCTGGACAAGTGCAAAGAAAAGCCAGTCTCGGAGGAGGCTGCGAAGCTCTGTGCTGAGGAAATAAAAGCTGCGTCCTACATCGAGTGCTCTGCTTTGACTCAGAAAAACCTCAAGGAGGTCTTTGATGCCGCCATTGTGGCTGGTATTCAGTACTCAGATACCCAACAGCAACCAAAGAAATCCAAGTGTAGGACTCCAGACAAGATGAAAAACCTCTCTAAATCCTGGTGGAAAAAATACTGTTGTTTTGTATAGGAGTTGCAAGGACCTGAGTACTGCTCTGAGGAAATGAAATAGAGGCTATATTAGCTGAAATCTCATTCTATGTCATCTTGAGTGTATAGTTTAGATTTGTATGTGTGTGTATATGTTGCTACTGGATATCTCAGTTGCCCTTTTGAGGGTGGCAGAAGGATTCTTAGTTAAATAATTGCTATAAATCAGATCTGGCATCTGGTTTCATGACTGAAACCTCTTATTAAGGAAGAAGAGCACCATGTATCTGCAAGGGTGGAAAGATCTGTCCAAAGGATTCGACTTTTGTGTTGTGTGTGTGATGGGGAGGAGCACACCAGAGGCCTTTGCTGCCAGGGCTTCGCAGGAGGAACACATGAGCAATGGTGGAAATGTAGAGCTCTGTACATGGGTGATCAAAGGGAAAAATAACACTGTGCCTCCTAACTGACATTTGTAGCTTTAAAACCCCACTCCTGCCCTCTTCATGTCTTCCCAAGTCAAGGCTTATTGGGATTGCTTTAAAAAGGATGTGAGAGATGTAATCTATATGCAAATGCCATGGTTGGAAAGGTCATGAATATACCTTCAGCGTGCAGTGTGGGACCCTAGTCCCTTAAGGAGCTGACATCTTGTTTGTCACTTCCTGACTTTGTGAAAGTCTTTCTGTCCTCCTTCCCCAGTCCCTCCCAGGAAGCCGAGTGGAAGCCTGAGAACATGACCAAGCTTTAACTCGCTACCTTGAGCAGTGGCAATTTCCCCTGTGTTTTTGCAGACATGACAACAGTTCATCTATTTCAACTGAAAGGAATGTAAATCCTGTTGTGTTGGGTTTTTTTTCTTATTTTTAAAAATATTTTATTTTAGAGAGATGTAAGGAATATCCGTGCAGCACCATGTAAACTGCATCTGGTTACAAGTCTACAGCCAAGAATTTCAGGTTGCTCCTCCTTGCCTTTGAAGGCTGCTACAAATAAATCAGGCAGATCAAGATTTATAACAAACTGGACTCTAGAAACTGAGGCTGCTGTGTCCTCTTTGCAATGCTGTTTTCAACCAAGTTAATGTTTCCCTTCTAAAGACAACAGTCACTTGTTGAATATTGCTCAAGTTTTTACCACCCATTGGCTCAGGCCACCCTGGAAATTTAACTGATAATATCTTTTTCCCAGATCAGTCCAGTGAATTTATTGAAATGTGGCTAAAATGTAGCTGAATGATCAGCACAGAGTTGAGCGTGACCTATTCTCTAATTAAATCTGACTCCAATTAAACCAAGTCTAATTCCAGTCCCGCTGAGTTTGAGAGACCTGTGGGATAATACTTCTCTGCAAAAATCAGCATTTTAACTTTGCAGAGAACATTTAACTTGTGCTGCCTGTGTGTCAGCCTTTTTATGGCTGTAGATATTTCAATATCAGATAATTTTAAATTTATTTTTAACCCTGCAGCCACAGCCTTGAAGTGACCTTTTTCATTGTCTTAAATTGCAGTAACAGAAAACTGGTACCTTTTTTTTTCATCAGCAGTGCATCAGTGCCTGATGTAAAGAGCTGTGGAAGCCATTTGATAAAGGTGACCTCCTTCTCTGGAGACTTTCAAGGCCTGTCTGGATGCATTCCTCTGTGACCTGAGCTAGATTGTATGGTCCTGCTCTGGCAGGGGGGTTGGACTCGATGATCTCTTTGGGTCCTTTCCAACCCCTGACATCCTGTGATCCTGTGGCCACAGTTTACCTTTTGTTCCATTAAAGAAAATGACACTATGTAAATGGATTCTGGGTTGTATTGGCATAGCCTCCACAAGCAGTTATTTTTTATTCCTCTACAGTGAAACGAGTGCAGAATGGTAATGTTCCACTACTTGAAAATGGGGTGAAATCCTTACCTAGGGGGCCTGATTCAATAAAAATTTGTTGGATTCTGTGCTGGAACAGCCTGGAAAAAGAGTTTCCATAGCACAGAAGCTGGATATATTTAACTTGGTTGCATCTGGTTGGTAATGGTTTAATGTTTACTGGTCATGAAGTTAACACCTGAGCCTTTATATTTCATACTTGAATGTTTGACAGGATTTCAGATATGCAGTCATACAGTCATCTTGGAGAAAAACATAAAGCTGGATTTCTCTTGGGTGCTTTGCTTCTCTGTAAAGTGGTCTCAGTCAATCAAAACTGTGGGTTTGGGAGGAGACAGGCTTGAACCTGAGCAGCTTCCATTGGCAAAAATAACAAAATTTCTTTTGCAAGATCATAGTGCTTTGTATCATGCCGTACTGGAAGCAGAAGGTTATGTTTTATAAGCAGCCTGTTCCATAGTCTGGAGTAGTATTACTTTTAAATGTAGCCAGCTGTGACTTTCTGAAAATGTGATGTATATACAAGTTGTTAGTGGCCTTTACTAGGTATGTGTAAACTGAGGTCTAATAACTTTACAAATACTGCTCTACACAGGACTACACAGGGTCTAGGTTTTAGAAATACTACTTTAGAAATCAACAGTATTTTATGAGCACAAGCGAGGGGGACATGTCTCTGTGTAGTCTATAATCTGATGTGCCTTATAAACACCCCCTTTCTTCTGTTTTCTAAGTGTAGGCTATATACTGAAAGAAATACTTCACCTAAAAATGACATAAATGAGGTATTTGGAAATAAATTTTGACCTGTGTACATGTCTGCCTCTGCTGCCCACTTGGGGAGGCTGGAGGGCAGTCCCTGACCAGGCTGTGCTCCTGGTGCCTCAGCAAAAGGCCTCTGCTTATAGAATACAGCTTTTTTCCCTATGCTGCCTGTCCCCAGGAGACTGGGCTAGGTGAGGAGAGTGTGATGATGGGCTTGCCTTCCTGGCAGCACAGCAGCCTCTTTATGTGGCTCTGTTAGGTGTTTCACCTGCCACACATTGTGCCACACATGTCCCACAGGAGCCAGGGGACATTTCTGGAAGAGGAAAGCCCATTCCCTCTGCACCAAGAGTCTTGTCACCCTGGAGCATGTCAGGCTTGAGGTTGTTCATGCCTAGCTCTTGGGTGTCCATTGCACAGAGGCTTTCTGCTCTTTTGTCTGCTGCCTTGGGACTGTGTTAGCCAAGTTGGGAGCAGCATCTAGACCCTCAGGCTTCCCTGTGGAGCCAGTGGTCCTGCTATGAAACCACTCTGGAGGAGCTTTGCTCTGGACCAAGGTTTGTAAGTTGTCACTGTTGAGTTTTTCTGGGAGATGAGTGGAGCAGGCACACTGGGGTGCCTTCCCATGCTACCTGTTTCCTGGGCTGTAAGGTCAGCATTTTCAACCTGCACAAAGTAAAGAGATGAATGTGCTGTTCATTTTTCCTATGTTCAGTTCCTCACTGAAACAAAGTCTTGGCTTCTTTTCTGCTTTGTTAATCAACATACTGGGAACTGCCTTAGGGCTTGCTCACCTAGTCACTTCTGCACCATGGTGATCCTGCCCAACTGCATGACCTGCCAGCAAGCTTCTTTCTGGTGTGTACCTGGTGTGGAACCACCACTGCCATAACTGGTGCCTTTGAAGAATCACTTTCACTGAGTGTGTGTGCTGGGTGGTGTGAAGTTGAGGTGTGCTCACTGGAGGCCAGGTCACCCACCTCTGCTTGGTGACTTTGCAGGAAAAGGGGCTCTGCAAGTTGAGAGCCCAGAGCCTGCCATTACCAAATACGGGTGCAAACATTGTCTGCTACCTGTGGGGCATTGCTTTTCTACTGAGGAGGGCAGCTCTCTTACACATCCTGACATCTGGACAGAGCTGAGGCAGTTCAGGTCGTCCTTTACTCCAGAGTAACTTTGTGCATGTGTGTGCTGCTGTGATCAAAAGGCTTCTTCAGCTCCCCTGCTTGAGATACTGGATGGGCTGGCAGCTGAGGCTGATAAGAGCATACTGAAGTAAGCCCCCTGTATGTAAGGTTTTCCAGGAATGCTGAAATCACTGCCACTTTGTGATGGATGGAAGTTCCTAAGACAGGATTTTGTTTTCTTTCATATGCTGGGGTTGTTCAGTCTGGAGAAGAGAAGGCTGAGAGGAGAACTCGTCGCTCTCTATACCTACCTGAAGGGAGGTTGGAGTAAGGAAGGGGCAGCCTTTTCTCCTTGGTGGCAAGCGACAGGACTAGAGAAAATGGTTACAAGCTGCACTAGGAGAGGTTCAGGCTGCGTGCTAGAAAATATTTTTTCAGAGAGTTATCAAACATTGGAATGGCCTGCCCAGGGCAGTGGTGGAGTCACCATCTCCGGAGGTGTTTAAGCAGTGTGTGCACTTGGTGCTTAGCAACATGGTTTAGTGTTCACTTCCGTGCTGGGTCGAAGGTTGGACTGGATGATCTTTGAGATCTCTTCCAACCTGATGTTTTCTGTGATTCTGTGAAAGGAAAGTGCCTAGGAAAAATTGGAGGGGGGGTGGGTGGGGTGGTGTTGTTTCTTTTCTTTTCTTTTTTTTTTATTTCAATGGAAAGAATGCCACCTTTACCATTTTCCCCTTTGTATATTGTGCATCAGAATTACCTCTGGAGTATGATTGGGGGTTGACTAGAGCTGAGACATTGACAAATGTTATTTTTAGAAGAAGGTGTCTCTAGGGAAACTTTTGTTTTCTTCCTAGACATCAGTTATTGACCACAAAGGGGAAAGACTGCTGCAGGAGATGGTCTTTATGTATGACTGCATGTGGCTAACCTAATGTCATCATATGGATTATGCTTAAAATATGAAGGTTGATGAAGCATGTGAGTGCCCTTAAAATTGAGCAACCTTTCTGAGCTCTTGCTGTGCTTGGAGATTTGTACCAGAGACCTCCGTTATCTTCTGCCTTTAGTGTTTGTCCTGGCACACAACAAGGTGGCAAGAGGAGGGAAACATTATAAATCTCAGGAAAGAGGGAGATATTATAAATCTCAAGAACTGTTAGAGTTTCTCCTAGGCAATGGAGGGTGATAGAATATACTTTTACTTACTTCAGGCATAAGCAGATTAAAAGCCCAATTAGAGAAATAAAAGGGGGAACAAACAGTCCCAAGGAGGGCTGTTAGATACAAAAATATCACAACTTCTTTGGGAAGTCTGGAAGTTGTGGATAGCTGGAAGCTGGGAGGAAATACCACTGCACTACTCCACAGGGAAAAATTACTCTGCCTTTGCTTGGTTCTTATACTCTCTCCCCAGCATCTGCACTGGTTAGGGACAGGATGTGGGATGAAGTGGACTTTTGGCATCAACCAGCATAGCTGTCCTAATATATTTAATGTTCTTGAAAGAGCAAGATGCATTTCAAGCCAACAGCAGGACCTCAAGCTCCAACAGGACTTTCTGAAGCTTAAGCTTCATGCATTGCTGGCAGCCAGGGGGAAGATGTAATGTGATTAGGATTGTTAATTGCTCTCTTAGTGCAGTCCTTTATGGTATAACCTGGGGAACAAGCAAGTGTGTAATTTTATCGTCTGAAACAGAGTGTTCTTCAGTGTTGCTGACTTATTTCCCCACACTGTTTTAACAGGATAGGGAAACCAGTGATGTGTGTGTAAAAAAGCATAAAGCTCCAGCTTGAATCATCTTTTTAGATTCAGCTCATTTTTTTAATTCAGCAAGGAAATGTCTAGAAGAGGAAGCATGAAGAGCAGCCCTGCTGATCTGCAGGACACTGCACCCATCTCCTGAGGAGCTTCTCTGGCCCCAGTGCAGAGCAAGGAGACTTGCAGCAGACACCACTTCAGATGCTAGAGGCGGGTTTGAGAGCTTCCCCAGGCCTCTGTTATTCTTTAGGTCTGTACATTTAGGTCAGATCCTGATCCTATTATATGGAGGCAAAAGAGGAATAATGTCACAAAGTTTAGCAGAGTCACAGGCCTGTAAAGCTTTATGTAGCCTGAAAAAAACTCAAGGAGGGATCCCTGTCAAGCCTCTGGAGTTGCAGGTGTGCTTGTAATAATATTGTCTCTGTATGACTCTTTCCCTCTACCTTCATTGGGAGGGATGAGTATTGATCCTCTATTGTGGTTGCTCAGAGTTTCACTGCTCTTGGTGATCCCCTGGGTCCAGCCTACCTAAGTCTGCTCTGAGCTTCTGTGTGTGAGCATTAAAAGAGCTAGTTTCAGTGTCTGCCTCACAGAGTCACTTAAGAATCCTTTAGTTATTGTTCATCAGAGGACAGGTTTAATCACTTGGATTATCCCAACACCCCTTGCAAATTATTTTGCCTGCCCTTTCCAAAAAGTGTGTTGTCGTTACCAATTTCCCTATATACCTATCTGGCTTTCCTGACTCATGGTCCACAATTTATTCAGTTAATTCCAAGTATTTTTTTTTTAAAAAAAGGTGAATATAGCAGCAGTGGCCTAATGGGATCAGTGTGGATGGGATAAATCTGACATAAGATAAAGCAGCTTCCTTGTCCGGACAGCTGCTGATTTTCCTATCATGGTTTATCATGGTGGGATGCCTCTGGCTGTGTGTGCATTATAGGCCTTCTGTGACCACCTCACCTGTGTCTATGATGCTGGTTCCTGTGGTGATGCTGCTTGTTAACGATGGCAGAAAACAAGTTCCAGGAAAATGTGACTTACATTTCCATTTTCAGGTTGCTGAAGGAGTGAGAGCTGCATGCATGGAGTCCTCTCCTGGCAGGCACTTGATTTTCCATGGTTCAGTGTGGGTAATAACACCATGAAACAGCTGTACCACTTTCCCTTGCCTCACTACATCTCATCGTTTTTTAGTGGAGGAAGGTGAAGCAACACTTATCTGAGGGCAGTGCTTGAACAATACACACACCCCTCCCCGCCCAAGTCATCCTCTCTTTCCATGGCCACCTCTCCTCCTGCATTCCTCTCCATAGGCAGTTGTCTCATTTCTAATTCAAAATGGCATGTTGCCTGAAGCCTGGTGTTCAGCATTTTTCTGCTCCCTGTATCCTATTCTTCCACCTTTTAAGCTCTCTTATGGCCTTTCCACATTTTAATTACAAGCTCAGCAGGCTTTGGGCTTCCTTGTTCCTCAGAGCCGAGCAAAACCACTCCTTTTTCTTTTGCTTCATTTTAATTATCTCTTACAACCCACATGGGTGAATCTGGGATGAAGTCAGGCAGGGTATTACTGAGTAAAGACTAGAGATTATGTGGTGATAGCAAAAGGGTAAAGTCTCTCCTGCTGCTTGTTGTTGCAGTGGTGATAAGGTGGCACAGAAGACTGGCTTGTGGGGTGGCTGTTGACTTATTGGGGTGAGGGCACCTCTATCTGCTGGGCTACAGGCAGAGCCCTGGCCATTTTCAAAGGGCTTTGAAGTACCCTCAGACAATCTCCCCTGGAAGATAAGAGGTTGCAGGGAGAGGAAGGAGTTCCTGGAAACAGTTTCAGCAGTGTGTATGTTTAGCTAGGCTTGGCAGCTCAGGAGAAAGCCAAAATCTGGGCCACTGACATCCAAGAAAATAGGCAGGGATTCAGGCAGAAAAGGCAAGTAATGTGAAACCTCAGGGTTTTTTAAAGTTCAAAATGTTTTTTTACCTAGCGTCTGACTCAGGCCTACAATTGTATGAGGCAAATGTTGGATGTATTCTTGCCTGGTCCTTTCATGGAGCTGTTATTTGCACATGGAGCTGTTATTTGTGAATTTGCCTTCTTTCTCACTGATGCCATCTGCCCACACACCTGCCCAGGATAGAGAGCCCCAAGAGTTCTCACATCCACTGCATAAGGAAATATTTTTTTTAAATCTTTTTTTAAACTGAGCTCCCATTCATTCTAGCATGTGCCCTCCTAGCTCCAGCATTGTAGGAGGTGGTAAAGTGCAGTTTACAGGTAAACAGGTGACCAGGTGACTCAATCTACTGCCTTCTCTGTTTTGTATACCATTGTGTTTGGTTTTTTCCCTCCCCAGCTGAAGAATCACAGCCTTTTGTAGTCTCCTCATAGGACAGTCACTTCACCCCCTCAATCATTTCAGCTTCCATCCCTCCAGGTTTCCCGTAATCCTACTGTGCACTCCCGAGGGCTGAAAAGCAGAGCCACAGGCAGTCTGTGCCCCATGTTTTGTTCTTCAGCACTCTTCCGGCAATGCCTAGCATTTGACTGATGGTGTTTCAACAAGATTTGGTGTTGAAACTTGTCAAAAACTCTGGAAATCCAGCCATATCGTGGCCCTGGGACCCCTGTTATCCCCAAGCTTCCCTTCACTCCTTACAACTGCAGCAGCTTTCACAAAGATTTCCCCTCAGAGAAGGCAAACTGGCACTTTCTCAGCAGACCATATTGTCCATGTGGTCTGTTATGTTACTTTTCATTGTAGCATCTACCCTCCATGTGAACATATGGGAAATAGCCTTTGTTGTGAGTAGGGTACAGCACTGCGAAGGAGAAACTGCCCAGGGGTTCCTTTGATCCAAATTTTTCTACAGATCTAAGATCTTACCAAGGCTGAAAGTCAAGTGACTTTCTGTGTCATCCTCCCCATCTGGAGGACACAAACAGTGAAAATTTCTTACTGCACTGGAGCTGTAAGGCTCCAATATGTTAGTCCAAGATTCCAAGATTTTCAGATGTTACACCAGTTTTTGGTGGGTAGCTCATCAAGGATTGCTCAACAGGTTTGCTGATCACTGAACCAGTGGAAGGCACGTCCCTTTATCATTATTCCAGATCTGATTGCACAAATCCCCAGTTGCATTTTGTTCTTAGGAGAGTACAAATGCTTGAGGTACCTGAAGTAGGAGGCAGAGCAGCAGCACAAAATAATATTCTCCTGCCAAAGTGCTTTGAGAACTTTAAAATTATTTTGACTCCCTGGATAAATATTTTTGTGCAGAATGTGTAATTTGCCCAGTTAGAATGGAAACTCACTAAATTTTGTCAAAATTACATAAAAGGTGGTCCCATGATAAATTTGGATGTGAAAGCCACTTGTGCAAATGTGATTTTTGTAGCAGAGTCACAGAGGGCAGATTTGGCCTAGGAATTTTAACATATTCCTTATTTTGTGAGACAATGTGATCCCAGACTTTCAGCAATATAAATCTGCTGTTGCTTGACTTGACACAATGAGGCACTTGATATGCTGTTACTCCAGGCCAGGAAAAAATGGAGTATGATATTATTATAACTGCTACTTTTAGCAGGAAAATGCAATAGAGGACAGCAGGTTGGACTTTAACTTAATTTTAAAAAGATGAAACTTTCTCTTGTCCTGTTGGGAGCTTACTATCTGGATTCAAAGTGCATCCTGTAGAGATGACCAGGCATTATATCTGTGTGACTTCAGAGAAACAATGGTTCTATCCAATGATTTTGGGAGCAGCAACATCAAAATAATGATGAGAAATGGAGAAAAGGCACTTGGCAAGCCTGATGACAGAAGGATGCACCAATATTATTTGGCATCCAGTCCAGATTTTTTGAGCTCTTCATCTGAAGAGTCAGCTAAAGCAGTCATCAAACTCCTTTTAAGTGCAGTAGATTGGTACTGATTGGTACCAGATTGTTCTCGCTGGAGACTCTGTAAGCTGGTAAAGCTTTCTGGTGTGAAGCAGGGCTGGCAGACCTGGAAGGAACCCCAGATGTGTGTTAATCAATGTGTCAGTTCAAAGTGAATTGATATGTCACAGCAGCTTTCTTATGGCTCCATTGTGTCACTTTACCATACAGCTGAGAGTCTTAACATTTATGAGGCTTTTGACCTATGCTTTGGACACAGAAAGCCATGGAGGAGAGAGAGAAAGAAATGAAAGTGGCAGTGGGCAGGGTCAGATCTGCAACCACGTAGAGTCCTGGGGCTGTTGGGGCTCTTCACAGTCCTGAGAGTTGTAATTTCTGTAATAAACAAGACAAAAATATATTTGGGGCTGGAGAGTGCTAGATCCTAGGGTTCCAGTTTGACTCAAGACCCCATTTGCATTGAGGTTCAGGCTCTTTGCTTCAGAGGGGTATTTCCACAGCGAGGGCTGCAGCTGCTGTGCAAGTTCCCATTCATTCTGCCCTGTCACTTTGTGTTTCTCACCCAGGCACTTCTGTTTCTGATTAGCTAGGAATCAAGGTGGCAAAAAGATAGCACAATCTGGTGTTTACAAATAGCTTTGTCTTAGTGGGTGAACCAAAGTGGAGGTTCTCAAGACACATGGCCTGTGAAATCCCAGTAATGGAAGTGCTTGGAATTGCTTTTTCTTCTTCCTTCTGCTCATCTCATTCTGGTTGTCGGTGTTGCTCCCAATTGTGGTGTCACTGATTGCAAATTTCCCCAGGTGCTGCAACCAGGCTTCGACTTCTGTCTCAAAGATTGTTCCATTGGTCACCAAGGTCCCTGCAGCCAACACACAAAAGCAACCACATGGGAAAATGCATAATAAATGCAACCACATGGGGAAACGTATAATAAATGGAATAGCAGCATTGATGGCGCTCATTTGGAAAAGGAGATAATCTACTTTGTTTGCACTATCACATGTTAATTGGTGAAAAATTCTGCTACATTTGCTCAACAAAGCCAGCACTAGATTTGTCTCCATTGCCTAGAAAATCCCCTTTAATCTTGTAAAATGCTACCACTGTAATAGGAAGTATATAATGCTGCTCTGGCAGGGGGGTTGGACTCGATGATCTCTTGAGGTCCCTTCCAACCTCTGATATACTGTGATACTGTGATAATCACTTACATCACTTTGCTTATTCCTCTCTACTGTTTTGATCTGATGTGGTGACAATTTGCTGATACTTAGCTAGATTAAAGAATTAGTCTTGTGTGAGGGGCAGAAGCATCTGTAATAGGAAGAGACAGAAAAGAGTTAGAATTTATCGTAGAAATGTACTTCCAGACACTTTTCATTCAACACTTAAATAACACTTTTCATTCAACACTTAAATATTTTGGTGTTCTGCTCCAGTAAGCTTTGCACATAGGCAGTTTAAACCTTTTCCCTCTACCTTTTATAGCTGCTGATAGAAATTAGATGCTTTCTGGTCCTTTTGGGATGCATGTTGCCACACCAGTTGAATAAAAATCTGTGAATGGGGTTGCACTGGCTGGGTAGCTTACGAAGGCCTTAGCTTTGTGTACTTTTCTAGCAGGCAGATGGGGCTGCTTATGTAAAAAGTCAGAGTTTAGGGGAAACAGAGAGAGATTTTCTCTTTGCCATCTAGGTCTTTGGCCTGAAGACTCAGGTCCCAAATCTGCTCCTGGTTACACTGTGTAACTCTAAAGTAACTTGATTTGCAGCAGTCCATTCTGAATTTAACTCCCTGTAATTGATGGCAGAGTCTGGTCCTTATTATTTATTCTGCACCTAGCCAGTTTAAAGGGTCAGGGAAAATATCTGAGGGACGGAACTGCCTTTGATCTTTAGTTTAATGTATTTGCTACATTTTACATACACAAAGAACTATCGTGGTGTTTTGTTAAGAACTGTTTAGCAAGGAGAGGCAGGAGAAGTGGCTCCTGTGATGATGAGGAAGCTTCTGGATTGTGTGATGTGTAAAGCAGAATTGGGTGAAGGAAGAGGATGGATTTCACCCTCTCTTGCTCCTGCTAACAAGGCTATATGCAGGAGATGAAAGGGAAGTAGTGAATACACTACCTCTTCATTATCTTTTCATTTGAAATTGTTGGTTCACTGTGTTATAGAGAACGACACTGAGAACACTGACATTGTCACTGTAATATATATTCAATTCATTGAAAAGCTGTCCAAGGCACAACAAAAGCTTTGGGGAAAGAAAACACAATCACAGAATTATAGAATCACTTTGGTTGGAAGAGACCTTTAAGATCATCAAGTTCAACTGTTAATCCAGCACCTCCAGGTCACCCTTAAACCATGTCCCTAAGCACCTCATCTACACATCCTTTAAATACCTCCAGGGATGGGGATGCCATCACTTTCCTGGGCAGCTTGTTCCAGTGCGTTACAATGCTTCCTGTGAAAAAAAAATCTCCTAACCTAAACCTCACTTGAGGCTATTTCCTCTTGTCCTATCACTTGTTACTTGAGAACCCCACCTTCCTACAACCTCATTTCAGGTAGTTGTAAAGAGGGATAAGGTTTCATGTGCCTCCTTTTCTCCAGGCTAAACACCCCAGTTCCTTCAGCTGCTCCTCATAATCCTTCACCAACTTTGGTGCCCTTCTTTGGACACCCTCTTGCACTTCAATGTCCTTGTATTCAGGGGTCTAAAAATGAGCCCACTATTCAAGGTGTAGCTTTGCATCTACCTAGTGGGGTAGTTAGAATAGAATAGAATAGAATCAAGAAGGTTGGAAGAGACCTCAAGGATCATCGAGTCCAACCTGTCACCCTACACCTCATGACTATCTAAACCATGGCACCAAGTGCCACGTCCAATCCCCTCTTGAACACCTCCAGGGATGGTGACTCCACCACCTCCCTGGGCAGCACATTCCAATGGCCAACCACTCTCTCTGTGAAGAACTTTCTCCTCACCTCCAGCCTAAACCTCCCCTGGCGCAGCTTGAGACTGTGTCCTCTTGTTGTGCTGCTGGTTGCCTGGGAGAAGAGACCAAACCCCTCCTGGCTACAACCTCCCTTCAGGTAGTTGTAGACAGCAATGAGGTCTCCCCTGAGCCTCCTCTTCTCCAGGCTAAACAGTCCCAGCTCCCTCAGCCTCTCCTCATAGGGCTTGTGCTCAAGGCCTCT
Organism: Indicator indicator; assembly: GCF_027791375.1. Classification (NCBI taxonomy): domain Eukaryota; kingdom Metazoa; phylum Chordata; class Aves; order Piciformes; family Indicatoridae; genus Indicator; species Indicator indicator. Next base: position 30,602,995 of record NC_072011.1, on the reverse strand, counting down.
CACCAGCCTCGTTGCCCTTCTCTGGACATGCTCCAGCAATTCAACATCTTTCCTAACCTGAGGGGCCCAGAACTGGACACAGTACTCAAGGTGTGGCCTAACCAGTGCTGTGTACAGGGGTACAATGACCTCCCTGCTCCTGCTGGCCAAACTATGCCTGATGCAGGCCAGGATGCCATTGGCTCTCTTGGCCACCTGGGCACACTGCTGGCTCATGTTCAGGTGCCTGTCAACCAGTACCCCCAGGTCCCTTTCTGCCTGGCTGCTCTCCAGCCACTCTGACCCCAGCCTGTAGCTCTGCATGGGGTTGTTGTGGCTGAAGTGCAGCACCCGGCACTTGGACTTGTTGAATGCCATCCTGTTGGACTCTGCCCATCTGTCTAGACGGTCAAGGTCCTTCTGCAGAGCCCTTCTACCTTCTAACAGATCAACACCTGCTCCCAGCTTGGTGTCATCTGCAAATTTACTGATGATGGACTCTATCTCCTCATCCAGATCATCAATAAAGATATTGAACAGGATGGGGCCCAGCACTGATCCCTGGGGGACACCACTAGTGACAGGCTGCCAGCTGGATGTGGCACCTTCACCACCACTCTCTGGGCTCGGCCCTCCAGCCAGTTCCTAACCCAGTGCAGAGTGCTGCTGTCCAAGCCACAAGCTGCCAGTTGGAACCAAGAATTCACAGTTGCCAACATAAACCATACAATTATGCTACCTAGTCATTATTCTGAGCATAGTAGTAAAAAAAAATATAGAAGACATCTCAGTTCAGTGTTTGCACAGCCTGGCTTTTGTGACATCAGTGCTAATATTTAGTTTTGCCACTGTCTCAGAATGTGATAGGAAGTTCCAAGAGGGTTTTGAAAAAGTGAGAGACATATCTGTAACACCTGTTCTGGATATACACAAAGTCCTAGTTAATCAGCTGTGTTTGACACTATCTGAGCATAACTTGGGTTTTTCCTTTGCTTTGCAAATCACCTGTAGCAAAACAACATCATGGAGACTTGAGAGGTTCTTTTCAACACCACTCATTGTGAGATGCAATGCAGCATGTCTTCTCTGGTGTGTCAACAGCTCTGTATTTTCTTTGGAGACTCCTCCTCTCCAAGTTATTAGCCATGTAGAACAACCAGTGATCAGAGAATTAGCCACTGGTGGACTGTTTTATCTGGCTTCTGGGCATACCAGCAGGCCTCCGAGATAGACAGAATGTGGTTGCCACTGTGTGTTTTGGGGGATCAAAAAGGAACAAAGACCTCTGTTAGAGCTGTTGGAATTTGTTAAGTCAGGTTCAGACTGTGCAAACAATTTTCTAATGGTCCAGGGGCCCAGCCCTTGATCAACAGAATGGGAGCAAATATGAAGTAGGAAGGAAGACATTGCATAGGCACACAGAGACTGCTATAGGGAAAGAAGAGAAGGTCTTTGGTAGTGGAAGGGATGGGCTTAGGCTTCAGAAATGTTTCCCTTGTAAATCCCTGCCCCGGTTAGAAAAAAAAAAAATTCTCTTCTATTTTGAGATATCTGCGTGCAAAATGGTAGGGATTGGAAAAAAAAGACACATGAGCAAACATTCTCAACAAATTCCTTGTACTGAGATATGTACTGATCAGAAAAGCAAGCTGTCTTTATAGATTGTTCCACACTTTCAGCTGAAGACATGCAGGGAGTGAGAAGTGCTTCAGACCTGTATTGACATTTTTATCCATCAGCCTGTAAAGCCTTGGTGACCCATAAAAATTCAGTATTATCTTATTATCTGCTGTGTGCAAATTTTATCTGCATTTTGCATATTACTTCCATGACTTGTTGACGTTCAAGCTGACGCTGTGGAAAATTGGCTGTTTTCACTTCACATAGGGAATTAATTATACTTTTGCTATTCTGACTTGCAGAACTCATGCCAGATAATTTTCACATTGGATTAGGAGACTGAACAGATCTATTAAAAGTCAAACAGCATCAGCCCTGCACCCCTCATCATATTGAGGGGCAAGCAAAAAGAAGCCAATTAACGTCCCCAGGAAGGGTTACACACTTCGGCTTGCATCCAAATGCAAACATGATAATGACTGGAAAAACCACATTTGTTCACAGCCTGTGCCAACTTTTTAGCTTGAAGTTCATTAATTATTTCATGTGTAATGGGATGATAGGGTGTCCCCATGGACAGACCCATGGGTCTCCACTTGCAGAGCACTGGGAGAGCATCAGCAGCCCTGCCAGGTAGCAAAGTGCTTGCAGCCCTGCCCACTCATGTGTCCAGCCAAAACATCCATCCTGCTCAGTTCAGGAGGAGCTGTGGATATTTAGCTGTCAGTGAGGTGTGCCCAGCCTAAACTGCCTAGATCCCTGGGTTACAGCTATGCAGCGGACAAGTCCTCCAAGCAACCTGGCTCCCAGTGCTGTCCCAGCCACACAGAGTCCCTGCAGCACTATGGGATCCAGGACACCCCTCTGCATGCTGCAGCACACACCCTGCCCACACAGCCCAGGAGAAGACAACTTTTTCCTCATCTGTAGATACTTGAAATACCTGTAGGCCCCACATACTCCCTCACTATGGGCTTACTGAGCACTTCCAATGTCTTTCCTTCCCTGAGCTCCAGTTTTTCATCTCTACCTCATCATTTCTGGTCTTGCCTAGTCCTGGCAGGGGAGGGGCTCAGCTCTGTCCCCTCCTCCCAGGGAAAGTATGACCTTTCCTGGGCTGTGCAAGGGTTTGTGTTTGAATTGAAACTTTGCCTTGTGGGGCCATTCCTACAGTTTTAGAGTGGATTTTCCTTTCCCAGAATCTGCTCTCCAGTACAGGTGTAGAGCAGATACTTAACCTTTTAGTAAGTCCTTGAGCTTAAAAAAAAAATCAGCTTTTTAAAGGGGAAGGACATTAAAATCCTCACTGAAGCAAAGCATCTAAAGTGACCCATGTTTTGGTGTCTCAGCAGGGTCAAATTCTACTTTCAGTGGACCATGACATGGGATTTGATTTATACCTACGTGCCTAGAAAATGTAACATGGACCTCCCCCCTCACCAAATGAGAAAAGTCAAGCATCAAAAACCTTTCTTTCCTGGTAGTACTTTAAAGCTACTGTTTGCAGAAAACAAGTGGCAATAGCTTTGTGGTTCTGCACACAGCAAGGAGCAAGGGAGCAGATATTGGGCTCAAGTGGGTCAAGTGTGTCAGCAATAGCTGCAGGGTTGCAGGAGGATTCTTTTATTAAAGAAAATGAATTTGGGTAAGTTGGGCAGTTACTCTCCAGTGGGCTGTTTCAGACTGATTGACTGGACCACAACTGATACCAGGATCATGAGGGTTCTCTGGTGCTACTGCTGCTTTTATAGCTATATTTCTCCTTCTCTCTCCTCTCCACTGCTTTCCTCAATAGATGAGGAGAATAAATGCAGGTGAACTCTGTGAACTGTAAACAACAGGAGCTCAAAGCTTCCTGAATCGTGACATTCAGGGGCAGAGCAGTATGTATGTTGTGCTGGGGGAATTTAATTCCTCTGGATTTGCACAGCATTAAAGGCAGGGAGGGAAGCAGAAAGGGAGGGAGGGAGAGAGGAAGAGAGGGAGGAAGGAAGGGAGGGAGGGAGGGAGGAAGGGGAGGAAGGAAGGGAGGAAGAGAGGGAGGAAGGAAGGGAGGGAGGGAGGGAGGAAAGGGAGGAAGGAAGGGAGGAAGAGATGAAGGAAGGGAGGGAGGGAGAGGGGAAGGAAGGAAGGAAGGGAGGAAGGAAGGGAGGAAGGGAGGAAGGAAGGAAGGAAGGAAGGAAGGAAGGAAGGAAGGAAGGAAGGAAGGAAGGAAGGAAGGAAGGAAGGAAGGAAGGAAGGAAGGAAGGAAGGAAGGAAGGAAGGAAGGAAGGAAGGAAGGAAGGAAGGGAAGGGAGGGAGGGAGGGAGGGAGGAAGGAAGGAAGGGAGGGAGGGAGGAAGGAAGGAAGGAAGGAAGGAAGGAAGGGAGGGAGGAATGAAGGGAGGGAGGGAGGGAGGAAGGAAGAGAGGGAGGGAGGGAAGAAGGAAGGACCCCAATTTTCAGGTGCAAACCACAGCAATCCAGCATGGAGAGCAGTTCAGATGCCTTCATATACCACCTGAGAACTGAGAACAGCATCTCTATGTACACACTTCAAGGAGAAGAAGGAAATATTTTCTATCCATTGCTCCCCTGACTTAGGAAAGACATACTTATGGGGCTGGAAATAACCTGCAGTGTGTGGAAACTTGGGGAAAGGCACTACGGCTTCCATCTCTGAGCAGCCTGATCTAGTTGAAGATGTCCCTGTGCACTTCAGGGGGATTGAACTAGATGACCCTCAAAGCTCCCTTCCAACCCAAACCATAGTGTGGTTCTGTGATGTCCTCTGAACAAAGTGGGATTTTGTCTCTGGGAAGGGTCTGCCCCACTCAGGCATGAGGTTGAAGGGAACATCGATCCCTGCAACACTGGTCCCTTAATATCAACAGTAACCAGCTCTAAGTGTGTGATGTCTGGATCCGTAACAGCCTGTTTTATTGTTCCATCCCCCAGAATGTATTTCAGGGAAAACAGATGTGTGTTCACACTGCCTTGGGCATCAGCACAGGATGGATCTTTCTGGTGAGGCAGGAGGTGCAGGGAGTATTTCTTCATGTCCGACAAAGGGCTGCTCTCCAGACAACAAGGAGGAAGCTGCCTGGGGTATGTTTAGCAGATAACATTTATCGCCTTCTATGGGAATGGCATGTGTGGTGAACACCCAGCATGCTGCAGAAATCCACTAGTGAAGTGTAAGGAGAAAAAGTCTTCAGTCATGCAGCGGATGTGATACAGAACTTGCACTGCTAAGTCACACTGTTTATAACTTGAGTGAAAGACAAAGATGGAAAATAAGGGAATAATTACTCATTTTAGGCAAACAAGGTGGAAGAAATACCGGTAAAATCTAGTGGTGTGTGTCACCTAGGAAAGAGTTAATTCCTGTAAGACCTCTCCTTGCACAGAAGCTGGGCACAGTGACATCCCCCTCAGGGGATGATCAACCATTGAGATTTTTTCCTGATGATGTAACACTTGTAACATGACATCTTGCATACATTTCCTGATTGAGGTAGTTATCAGCAGAACCAAAATGATACCCCTGCACACTGCTTTGGCAGTTGCTATGAGGCTATGAAACTCACCTCATTTCTTTTCTTTTTAATGAACTCCTCTATTGTTTTACTAATCATTGCTTTATTGGGTAGCACTGTGGGACAAATAATTGTTTTTTTCTGCTGCTCCAGTGTGGACAATTTATGCTAATATACAAGATGTAAATGAAGGGGTGCAATGGAGATACTAGGTGCTGAAGAGCCCAACTATCCTGAAAGTAGCAACCCTCATCTTGCTGGTAATGGGACAGTGAATCCAGGACCCTTTGCTTGGTGTCCCAGTGATACGCTGGAAGGGCATTTCATTGAGTCGTAAAATCATAAAATGGTTTGGGTTGGGAGGGACCTTAAAGGTCATCTAGTTCCACCCCCATTGCCATGGGCAGGGACACCTTCTGCTACTCCAGGTTGCTCAAACTCCCATTCAGTCTGGCCTTTAACACTTCCAGTGAGGACATCCAGAACTTCTCTGGGTATCATGTTCTGGTGTCTCACCACCCATGTAGTAAATAATTTCTTGTCTCTTGTCGGCTCCTGTATATGTGTATATACCTACCTGCCCCTGTGGATGACTAAGATAAGGCAGGGTAGCTCAAAAAGCACAAGGCAACTGAATCCACTTAGCACATGTTGAGCTGCTTTTCCAGACTAAATTTACAGTTTATACAAGAAAGTAATTGCCTTGCTGTGGGCTGTTCTAGGTATTTACCACTGAGAAGATGAATTGTTTACTGTAAATGACTTTTTATCTCAGTTCACTGAGCCCAGGGTGTCTGGCTCCCACGTAGATGTCACTCACATGTAAAGACATTTCAGATGAATCTACTGGAAAGTCTGGGAAGAGACCGAAGGAAAATTTCCCAAGAGTACCTAAGCCCTATTTTACAAAGAGCTAAGCGAATAGGTTCTTAAATTTCATGGAAACTACTGAAAATGGGGTTCCTAAGACTTATGAAATACTTCCCCTACATTAGAATCATAGAATCAAGAAGGTTGGAAGAGACCTCAAGGATCATCGAGTCCAACCTGTCACCCTACACCTCATGCCTATCTAAACCATGGCACCAAGTGCCACGTCCAATCCCCCCTTGAACACCTCCAGGGATGGTGACTCCACCACCTCCCTGGGCAGCACATTCCAATGGCCAACCACTCTCTCTGTGAAGAACTTTCTCCTCACCTCCAGCCTAAACCTCCCCTGGCGCAGCTTGAGACTGTGTCCTCTTGTTCTGGTGCTGGTTGCCTGGGAGAAGAGACCAAACCCCTCCTGGCTACAACCTCCCTTCAGGTAGTTGTAGACAGCAATGAGGTCTCCCCTGAGCCTCCTCTTCTCCAGGCTAAACAGTCCCAGCTCCCTCAGCCTCTCCTCATAGGGCTTGTGCTCAAGGCCTCTCACCAGCCTCGTTGCCCTTCTCTGGACATGCTCCAGCAATTCAACATCTTTCCTAACCTGAGGGGCCCAGAACTGGACACAGTACTCAAGGTGTGGCCTAACCAGTGCTGTGTACAGGGGTACAATGACCTCCCTGCTCCTGCTGGCCACACTATGCCTGATACAGGCCAGGATGCCATTGGCTCTCTTGGCCACCTGGGCACACTGCTGGCTCATGTTCAGGCGGCTGTCAATCAGTACCCCCAGGTCCCTTTCCACCTGGCTGCTCTCCAGCCACTCTGACCCCAGCCTGTAGTTCTGCATGGGGTTGTTGTGGCCAAAGTGCAGCACCTGGCACTTGGACTTGTTGAATGCCATCCTGTTGGACTCTGCCCATCTGTCTAGACGGTCAAGGTCCCTCTGCAGAGCCCTTCTACCTTCTAACAGATCAACACCTGCTCCCAGCTTGGTGTCATCTGCAAATTTACTGATGATGGACTCAATCCCCTCATCCAGATCATCAATAAAGATATTGAACAGGATGGCTAGAGGCTCTCAGAAGCCTTCATCTCTCTCTTGCCTTTGGGAAGTGAAGCATTGGTTGTTGAGCTCAAAGGGCACCAGCAAAATGTTTGGCAGCAGAAGGAATACTTTAGAGAGCGGCAGCTGTAGCACAGCCCCATCCTGTCTGCCAGGACATTTAGGCAGCTAAGTGCTAAGGATTCCTCAAAGTTTCTGAAAGAATGCCTAGTGAAAATTAAAAAAGAAAAGGCTAGCAGGAGTCCTGCGTGTAGGTCAGGGAAAGAAGATAGCCAGGAATGAAGGCTGACTGGAGCTGCCTTTGGAGTACGTGTGTGGTTCTGACTGCTTCAGAAAGGAGGCAACTGAAGTGGAAAAAATAAAGCAGAGCATAACCAGAATGGTGAATGGGATGGAGGAAACATAACTTGCAGGAAGTTTAGCTGAATCTGTCCTCTGAGGGGAAGGAGTAAGGCGATAGGGTTGTTAACAAAGTGCTCTGCTCTTCTCTTGCACCTTCCAGCTAAGGCCATGTAGATGTTCAAATCCTCAAATGTCTCTGTACGTTGCTACTTGTTCATCTTCTACAGAGGAAAATGGAGAGAGGGACTGTTTTAAGTGAGCTCACACAAAGCAAGGCAATTACAGTACTGGGAACAGAGCTACAGCTTCGAGCTCTTCATCCTCTACTTGGTTTGCAGGTTGTGCCATGTATAATGGAAGACTGAAGCTTTCAGACTACCTACATATCATCATGCATAGAAAGATAGATAAAACTTAAGCAACACATGAGGGTCAAAAAAAAAGAAAGAAAGAAACATTTTAAAACATTGCTTTGTGCAAGGCAGCAGGAAGACTGCTGAGGTGATCAGCTATTCTGTGGACAAATGAGGTGTGCACCAGGGTTTGCAGTCACAATGTGAAGGTGTACTTTCAAATAGGGATCTCTGTTCAAAAGGTAGTTCACAGTAGTGATCAAACTAGTCATAGTCATTGTGAGTCTTGCAATGATCCGCTAACTTTAAACGTTTTTTTTTACTTCAATGAGAGCCATCTTACAATGACGTGAGTGTGCCTTAGTTTCCTCTCTAGGATGGAGAGACCAGTACTGCTCAGTGGTGGGAAAGTGAGGGGAGGAAAAATAATGGTTTTGATATACTTACAGAATCACAGAATGGTAGTAGTTGGAAGGGGCCTGTGGCAATCATTTAGTCCAACACTCATGCTAAAGCAGATTGGACTGCTGCTAGAGCGGGTTGCAGAGAATCACATCCAGGCAAGTTTTTAATACCTCCAGAGAAGGAGACTCCACAGTGTCTCTAGGCAGCTGTTATGGTGCTCTGTCACCCTCAGAGAAAGAACATTTTCCTCATGTTCAGGATGGAATTTGCTGTGTGCCAGTTCATGCCTGTTGCACCTTGTCCAATTGCTGGGCAGCACTGAAACTCTTGACACTCACTCTTTAGATGCTTACATTGATAAGAACCCCTTTCAGTTTTCTCTTCTCACAGCTAAACAGCCCTGGGTCTCTCAGCCTTTCCTCATAAGAGAGATGTTCCTGTCCCCACAGCATCTTCATACTTTCTACAGTAGTTCCCTGTCTCTCATGAACTGGGGAGCCCAGAACTGGACACAGTACTCCACATGTGACCTTGCTAGGGCAGATTAGAGGGGGAGGAGAACCTCAGTCTACCTGCTGCTCACAATCTTCTTAAAGTACCGCAGGATGTCATCGGCCTTCTTGGCCAAAAGTGCACATTGCTGGCTCATGATGAACTTGTTATCCCTCAGCATGCTCAGGTCCTTCTCCACACAACTGCTTTCCAGCAGGTCAACATCTAACCTGTAGTGATGCATGTGATTATTCCTCACCAGGTGCAGGACCTACACTTGCCTTTGTTGAACTTCATTAGATCGCTCTCCTCTTAATTCTCTAGTCTGCCTGGATATTGCTGAAAGGCAGCACATCCTTCTATTGTATTCTGTTGTATTGTGCACTAATACAACAGATTTGTATCATCAACAAACATCCTGAGAGTACACTCTATCATCCAGGTCATTGATAAAAATGTTGAACAAGGCTGGACCGAGTACTGGCCCCTGGAAAACACCACTAGCCACAGGCCTTCAATTAGTCTCTGCACTGCTAATCACAATCTTCAACGCTCTGTCAATCAGCCAGTTCTCAACCCACCTCACCATTCACTTACCTCACCTACACTTCCTTAGCTTGCCTATGAGAATGTTATGGGAAGCAGTGTCAAAAGCCTTGCTGAAGTGGAGGTAGTCACACTTCCAGCTTTTGATACCGAGGTAGAAATTGATCAGAGTACAAAGCCTTATAGTTGCTGAGGGACAGATAATTTCAGGAAGAAGGCTAGGATCATGGGATCTCAGAATAATTCTGGTTGGAAGGAACACCTCAAGAGTCTTTAGATCTGTCTCTGCTCTGCTCTGCTCTTCTCTGAAGTCAGGCCAGGTTGCTCAGGGCCTGATCCAGCTGAGACTTGAAAGCCCCAGGAACGGAAAAAGCACAAACTCTGCTTTCCTTGTTTGACGGGTGGGCAAACTTGGAGGCAGAGAGAGAGTCAGTTTCAGACAGACACTAATGAGCCCTGAGGCTGAAGGATTTCCTGGAGCCAAACTTCCACACTCAGTAAAGGTTGCTTGTCCCAAATTCCACTGTAAGACCTGTGGTGCACTGTGGTGCAGCTTTAAGATGGCTAATTTGGCACAGAGCAATGGATGGAAGATACTCCAGACAGATGTTGAAGGTTACCCAGACCTCACACTTTGTAATTGCTAGACCATGGGTTTATTAGCCTCCTATTGGAGCACTGCAGACATGCCCTTAGAAAGACAGTAAACAAATATTTAGGGAAGAGCTGCCCCTGGCTTCTGAGAGAAAAATAACGATAAATAGTGGTGTATGATGAAAGCAATGAAATGAGATCTTCTTTTTGACTTCTCCACTTAGAGATTTTCCTTCTTCTTAAGTGAAAGCCCAAAATATTAAGGATTTATTTTGCAGGAGACTGACATTCTGTGCTTAAAGCCCTGAAGGCTTTAAAAGGTTCAAAACCAGACATTTGTCAAATGAAGCATTACAATCAGTTTGAAACTCAGTCTAAATGCTGTCTGTGTTATCCCCTTAGCAAGGCTTCCCTAAATACTGTTTGCACATCAGAGCTGCACATTGCCTCACACATTATTATGGTTATTTACAGTGGCTGCTGACAACACTCCTGGTTTAACAGAGAGTGTCTTGTTCCTGTGAAAGGGATGCTTTTAGAAAGGATTGAGGGAAGGAAAAACAATTTGGGCCCGTCCTCTGCATTCTTGGTAGAGACTGACACCTTCACTTAGAGCCAAAAATAAGTCTGCCCATCCTAGCCAGCTCCTGCTTTCTCCACCATAGTTGCTCGCCTCTCCCTTGCTGTGACCTAAATGCAGCACTAGGCACAGGTTTGAAGCTACGAACTCTGTGTCCAAATAACCCCAGGTTTCTGAAGGGTTCAGCTCCAGGTGGACAGAAATTTGCCTTTGTGGCTTGCTGCCTGTTCTACATAAAGAACAGGGATGAAGTCATCTTGAATGCTTCCACCATGTCCTGAAGCAACCAGGACCAGCAATCTTCAGGCATCTAGCAGCTGAGCACCTATAACTCTACATGTGCAGAGGACCTCTGTCTTCCAAATCACCAGAAGCAGGTCTGTGGGGGATGTGGGGAGGACTACTGTGTCTCTGTTAGTGATGATGAGGGGTGCAGCAAAGGTCCTGGCTCTCTGAGCAGTACGGGGCCAGGAGTACTTGTTGCAGACAACCTGCCAGGGTGGGGCTTGTCACTGTCCTTCCTCCCATGATATTCATATTATCACAATATCACAGTATATCAGAGGTTGCAAGAGACCTCAAGAGATCATCAGGTCCAACCTGCCTGCCAGAGCAGGATCACTTAGGGTAGTCCACACAGGAATGCATGGAATGCATCCAGGTGGGTTTTGAAAGTCTCCAGAAAAGGAGACTCCACAACTCCCCTGGGAAGCCTGTTCCAGTGCTCCGTCCCCTCACTGTAAATAAGTTTCTCCTCATGTTGAGGTGAAATCTTCTATGTTCAAGTTTGAACCCATTGTTCCTTGTCTTATCACTGTGAACCACCAAAAAGAGCCTGGCCCCCTCCACTTGACACCCACCCCTCAGATATTTATAGACATTGATCAGATCCCCTTTTAATCTTCTCCTCCAGACTAAACAGCCCCAGGGCTCTCAGTCTCTCTTCATAGGGGAGATGCTCAATTCCCCTAATCATCCTCATGGCTCTCTGTTGGATTCTCTCCAACAGATCTCTGCCCAAAACTGGACACAGTACTCCAGGTGTGGTCTCACTAGGGCAGAGTAGAGAGGTAGAACTTCCCTAGACCTGCTGGACACACCTTTCTTGATACATCCCAGGATCTCATTGGCTCTCTTGGCCACAAGAGCACATTTTTGTTCCATGGAGAACTTGCTGTCCACCAGCTCTCCAAGGTCTTTCTCTGTGGATCTGCTTTCCAGCAGGGCAGCCCCTACCCCTGTTCATGCCCTTTCTCCATTAGGAATGGAATATGCCTCAGCAGATATTTAGTAGCCTTCAGAGTTTTGAGGAGGAAAGGCAGAAGGGAGGAAAAGGTTTAAACTAGTCTTTGTGGCTTGAACAGCCTTTGCTCCATTTTATTCTTGCACTCAAGAGGCAATGGCCTGGCCCCCTCACAGTGCCCACGTTCATGGCTTTCCTTTGTAATGAACTTCCTGCTGGATGCACACAGAATTTCCTAAATCCTTGTACAAGCTCACCTTCTTCACAAAGTCAAAGTAATGACCTTTTCAAGGTCTTCCAAGGTTTACACAGAACATTAAGGTAGCCAGGGCTAAATTCATCACTTTGTAATTTCCATGCTCTTAGTTACATTTGTCTTTCTTGGTTGTGAGTTGCCAATAATATCCACAGAAAATATGTGCACCTCAGATCAGTCATTGGTCAAGGTAGGAGTGGAAAGCGGAGGCATCACATTCTCCTGAGCTGTAATAACTCTGTAGCCACAATGAGATTTAAATGAGGGCAGAGTTTGGTCTAAGGGTTCAGATTCCTAGCTGAGCTGATCTAACCTGCCATTTTTCCTGGAAGGCGGGGCATATAACTAATACCAATTTAGTATAATTAGAGTCCCTTAGCTCTTATTTCCGTGATCTTAAGCTCTGAGCTACCTACACTTCACATCTAGCTTTGTCTCTCCACTGGATAGATGCTTGGAGAAGAAACAGGGAACTGTCAGAGAGACTTGGGCAGGAAATTGTTTCATGTGCCAAAGGGAAATTGGAGAAGGTTGAAAATTAGCTGTCTGGATTCTCTGTTGGTATCAGTTGGCCTAACATAATGGAGCTGCATTAATTTACTCTTAGAAACTGTCTGACACCACTCTTTGTGCAGGACTCCGCTGACAGAGTAGCAACCTCTCTGGGAGAGATGGAGAGGGCACCTATGTCCCGTTCAGCACTTGACACATGCTGCTGCTTACACATTTATTACTTTCCAAGTGCCACAGCAAGAGATGGTGAGGTTTGCATCTGTGAAAAATATTAAGTCTGGATGTAGGAAAGCCTTTGGAAACACTAAGTCACATCATGTTTTCTTTAGTTGCCTCTGAATATGGCCTAGTGTTACTACATAACTTAATGCTTTGTAGCTTTACAGTGTTTGTTGAAAACTGCTTGTGTGAAACCTGACCAGCTGAAATGGAGTCTGAGAATATCTCCAGCTTGCAGAACTGTCATTAAACATTAACAGCAAGCAGCTGGGTCTCCTGTGGATAACACAGGCTTGCACTCCTGTCACTCCTATTGGGAGCAAGCTTTGTAAGGAGAGCAAAGATACATCCTGGCATGTACAACCCAGAGTGTGAGTCAGAGGAGCAGAGAAGCAATGGATTTAAACTAGGTCTCCCTATCTTTTCCTCTGAGGCTGAAGTAGAAGGCATGTGTCCCCAAGACAAATGGCTGGATTAAACAAGAATGCAGGTGCCTAGGGCACAGTCATTCATACTCCTTTACTTTGGTGTTCTCATTGCTTTCTGTCCAGCTGTGTTGTTAGGGGAAGCAGAGACTTTGGCAGGGAGAATATTTCACGGGGGCTCAGATCCAAAACCAGGCATGGTTGCAAATAAAATGCAAAATAAAAAAGAAGGGTTTCATTGATGACACTTGCGATGGGAGCCATGGAGCATCCATATGTGGTGCTAAGGAGTTAATCCGAGCAGAACTGGGCTGGTGCAGGTGCCTTTCTGCAGCAGGGCCAGAGCAGGGGGTGGCCACTGTCAGCCTGGACACCTCCCAGGCTATCATTCACAGAAGCTTTGCCCTATAGACCTCACTGATGTGGCACCGACTTGCCCCTACTCTCACATTACTAGCAGTGGCTCTGTTTTACCAGTCCTAGATACAGTTCAGCAGACAGCTGTGCTAGTTCCATGGAAATTGTTCAGAAGTAAATTAGTGGAGAAAGGTGATGAAGACTTATGTGAGTGTCCTGAATTACATCTGCTATGTTGTGCATTATTCTGTGGTGAATTCCCATGGGCACCCACTTGCTGGTGGGGCAAGTAGCTCATCCAGCTAAGGAGCCCCCCATCTGTCTATGATATAACCTATGAACACAGGCAGTTACCACAGGTAGGTATGACACAGTGCCCTTTAAAATGGGCAAAGTCAAGCCATACCTCTGGGCTTGACTTTGAAGATCCCTTTGCAACTAATACATCAGAGATCTAAACCTGACATTGTGGCCCTTCAGACCACCACACTAACCAGGCCAGAGCTGTGACCACCATCTTCTTCCTGACCTTTTCCATGTGCAGCACCACACAAGTGCAGGTTGCAGGCTATGGCTGCAGGCTGGTGGTTGCAAACTCTGGGGCTTTGCCCCTTTCCCTTCCCCTTCTTCTTCCTTTTCCCCTTCCCTTTCCCTTTCCCCTTCCTCTTCTTCTTCCCCTTCTCCTTCTCTCTCTCTCTCTCTTTTTTTTTTTAATATACTGGAATTTTTTTGGCATGGAAAACACATTTTTTATAGACTAATGCATGTTTCATGGGTAACAGAGATGATGTGTTTCCAATCTAGGCTCAGCAGCAGATGACATTAGAGTATATGAAGACAGTGAAATAACACACAGGAAGTCTTTAAAATTCAGTAGAATAGCACTTGGCCTGATGAAATAATTTGAAGATGTATTCAGGAGGGTATTTAAGCATCTGCCCGACTCTGCCCAGAAACATTGCCACTCACTTCAGTAGGATTAATCACAAGACTACAAATGCATACTTTAAAACATCCTACAGAATCATAACCTGAGCAAATAAATCATATTAATTTGATTTTTTTTTAGCGTATGCTTGTTTCGGGGCTCTTTCTCTTCTGCCAGAGATTCTTTCAAGAGCTTGTTTCACTGGCAACTTAGGGAATATTTGAAAATCCTATGTGAGGAGTCATGGAAAATGGAATTTTAAATGCCTGTGTTCGGCCTGCAGTGCCAGAAGAGTTGATGCCAGTAGGGGAAGAGCCCCAGTGTCGTGTGATTTATTTGTCTGGACAGCACAGTTTGGATTTCATGTATCTGCAATCCAGTATTGCATGGGATAAATATCCAAATCAAGTTTTGTTTTAGATGCTTGATACATAGTAGATGCTTAAATAATGAATAAATCCCAATATCCTCCTGACTATTCCTCCCAAAGGGAAAAAGAAGTTAAATGTTTCCCTACACCCTAAGCCACTCAGTTCCAGTAACAATACATCAGTTTTTCAAATGCAACTTCCATTTCAAAGCACTTTTCAAATGCTAATTATCTCAACCATACCCTTGCCAGAAATGGAAATATTATCTCATGCTACACAGGTGAGGAAGCCAAAGACATAAAGAAGTTTTGTTCCTTTCCCCAAGTCTCATAGGAGTAGATGGTGGACAGAGGTAGGGCTAAAACAGAGCTCTCCTTTTTTAGGCTTTTTGGGGTTTGGTCTCATGCTTTAGCTGTTTGCCTAATCCTTGTGTAGGTGCTGCTTCTGCGTCAGAGCAATATTGCTGTGGAGATTGTCTGCCCTTGAGTGAAGGTGAGAAGGAGGTATGTACTTCCACAACACCACACTTATGCTGACATTCAGCTGTGGGGGAGGAAAGGAGGCAATGATTCACCATCTGCAGAGGACCTGCCCCCAGCTGAGACCAGATGAATGGGTGAGAGCAGTCAGATGGAGGAACACAGCCTTGCTTCTCTGCACCTGCAGCAAGCCAGAGCAGTTTCCCCAGAGTACCTGCCTGGAAACAATGGAGGACAACTGGGCTCTCACACCTTGGGTCTCCAAAGCCCTCTCCTGGACGGGCACAGCTGGTAAGGCTGTAGCAGGTCAGGCTTTTCACTAAGGCTGGATGATCTCCAAGCCTTCCTAAAGGGCATGCCTTGGAGAAAGCAGCAGTGAGAGCTTGCCAGGCTACAGTAAGAGGGTGAAAACACCTAAACTCCACCTGTAGAACAGAAAGTCTTTTATCCCAGACTGGGCACTCAGTACAGGGAATAGTTCACAGCCTGCTTCTTTCTTGTCCTGTCCATGCAACATGGCATCACACATGAGGAAAGGAAAGGATATTTGTTAAAGCCATTCACCATCACAAGATGAGACCCAGTAGCTCAACAGCTTGCCTATGAAGAGGGCTTGCTGGGCTATCCAGGGAAAACACAGCCCCATCCCAGCCAACAAAATCCAGATCGTCCAGTTGATATAGTCTAAACCTATTCCTTGATGAGGGATAAGCTGTATGGGCAGCATGATGTACTTGCCTCTGTATCTATCCTAACACTAGAAAGAGCATAGATTAAGGAAGTAATATCTTTTTATCTTATTCATGTAACTTGTGTACCTATACTAACCTACCTTTTAATTACAGTGCTAGCACTTTCGTTGATGCAGTGTACTTTATATTTTCCCATTCTCTGCCCAGCAGGTTGTTAACTACTTCAGATGTGATTAAAGCATCTCAGGGCTTTTTTGCAGAGGTTATAACGAAAGGCATTTAGTTGGCAGAATGCCTTGGTGACACTTAAATCCCCTCAGATGGGCTCCCCCCCCCACCCCTGAGCCCTGTACTGTTCCTCAACACAGGATGAGCTCGCTCAGGGGAAGGGCTCCAGGAGGATGTTCCCGGGAGCGACTGTCACTGTTTCACCAATGGGCAAACCAAAGTCGAGGAAGATTAAGGAATCCTGTTCCCCACAGCTACTCCAGTGTGGTGTTTACTTGTTTGTGATTGAAGATGCAGGTACACAGAGGTATCAGGGATTATGCAGGGAGAAGGAGCCCTCTCTCCATCACAATAAGGCCAGGGGAGCTATGCTAGGGGCTGGGTTATTAGAGGTGGACATCTCTCTGCTTACAGCTCTAGGTCTTTGGACTCCCATAATTAAGTTCACACCTTCATGTGAATAAGGCACCAAGGTAAGATGATCAGACAGGGCCTGCACTGGGGTAGAGATATGAAGTGGATGTGGCAGAGCCTTGTTGGGATGGGGTTGCCTGCACTGAGGAGATGGGAGCCACCCTATAGCCTGATGGCAACTCCCTTGTTGCTCTTTCTCATTGTAGGAATAGGTGAGAAATACATGTGTGTCTGTTTGTGTGTGTGTAAGCCACCCATGCTGACAGTTTTGCACTAGAGAGTAAGGTGAATCCAACACAGCTCACAGAGTAAGGCTGCATTTGGTAGAGGAGGTGAGAGTGTGTGAGTGTGAAAACAGGACCTAAATTTAGAAGTTAGAGTGGGGAAATTAGAGTGTGGAAGTCTGTTCATGCATCTGTTTCAACTTCCATTTTTGTGATAGGAAGAGACATTGGTAGAGCCTGTGTGTGATAGGAATGTATTTTTTATATTCCTGAAATTCACATTTTACATAGCTAAATAAATGTTAATGAGCTTATAAGAGAGGGTGAAGATGACAGTGCTCACCACAGACAGGCAGTGAAAGGAAATTAATTGGATCCACCCACAAAATTAAGATCTCCTGAGTTTTTTCCTTTGACATTTACACAAGGTTTATTCTCACTGGAAAACTCCAAAACTATTTGGCAGGTGTGTCTTAAAATGTTTGTGACCATACTCATGACTTCACATCTGTGAAACGCTGTCTGTGCAGGAGCTTGAAGGACAACTGCAGACATCTTTCCTGGCTGTTCCTCTACAGTCCTCTCAGGAGATGTGGGCACCTCAAATTTTAACATGAAAAAGCACTTCTGAGAGGGTCTAACATCTTCTTAACCTAGAGATACTTGAAGCAAGAATCTGCTAAGAGATCTCATGAGGTTCCAGGTTCTGAACTCTCCCAAGGCAGTGGACTCATCTCTGGTGTTCTGTGCTGTGCAAGCACAGAAGCAGTCAGGAATGAGATCCTTCCTAGGGGGCAGTAGGATCGCTCCAGCCATACTGGAGTCACACCAAGTGAAGCCAATGCGTAAGTTTACTGAGCAGAAGGGCTAAAGCTGCCACACCAAAGAAGGTGCCAAGTTGCCTTGTACCAATACATGTTTGCCATCTCAAGAGTCTTCAAATAAGCCTTCATGTCTGACCTGAACAAATTATAGGGAAAAGCAGTCATGGAATAATGCCAGATTTTGGATCTAGATGTCCGCCTCTGCCATTACACAGCTTTGTTTCAGCACCAATTTGAGCAGGGTGACCCTGGTGGGAGGAAAGTGTTGAGTAAAGAAAACATCCTGGCAAAGTAAGGAGCTGCCACTGAGCCATCAGGACAGTACCTGTGCTCCTGACTTGTTCCAGATGGGTGGTGAAGGTGCTTCAGCTTAGACCTCAGTGAGAAGAAAGTTATTTGTTGAGGGAGGAAATGCACCTGTAGGTGTTGCTTAAATGAAGCAGGGGGTATGATTTGATCACCAATTTGAATACACATTTGTAAGAGCACTACTGAAACCTGCCACACCACTCTTCTCCTTCCCTGTTAATAATTACAGTCACAGTGTTGCTGGTCTCAAGTTGCTGTGGAGCTACTGACTAAGCTCCTTCACGAGCTCTGTCATAAAGTCAAAAAGATCTTTCCCAAGTGTTTCAATGGCCAGCTGCAGAGCAGCCCAACTTCCTGCTGCCTCCTGGCTCCCTGACCCAACACCCTCCTTGTCTCAGCATTCTGGTGTCCTCTTAGCACCTTGCTCCTACTGCAGGGCTAGGAAACCTGCTCTCCTTAATGAGATCCCTGCTGACTGCTGTTTAAGACAAGGACCAAGTGGTGGAGACAGGGTATTGCTTGGAGGGTGTCAAGGTGTTGCTCCTTGGGGCTAGCACCATTTGTTGATCTGCACTCATTTGTGCCATTTTTCTCTCCCTATGCCTCGACCACACAGTGATGGGAATTATGCCTCACTCTGTTGACATCATCCTATGGACCAAATGCTTAAGCACTATCCCTTAATTTCAAGGTGAAGTTGTTTTTAAATTCCCTAGTCCGCTGCACAGTGTCTACCCTCTCTATCTTCTGGTTTCACCCTTCCCCTGATTGAGCTGCAAGCAGCAGTATCCCAGCATGACTTCTGTTTCCTATTCCTATCACTGGCTGTAATTAATGGCTGTTAAAGGAAGATCAGGACTGCCTTTTACATACATTTTCACCACACAGCACTCCCTCAAGCTCTGTGTTACTCCACTGGAGCCACCTGATTTATTAGCACTCAGGCAGACCTGTAGTCATAACAGGCTGGGGGAATATTTTCTGTATAGGCTCAAGGTTAACACAGAGGTTCAGACCTTACTCAAAGAAGGGATTACAGTGTGGATAAGTGTACCTCTGGTAGATATATCTAATGAGGCCAAAAGGCAGTGGCTGGGGAGATGACAGAATACACCACTGGAGCTGCAAGTTGCTCTCTGAGCATGTAACGTGTCATATAATATCATGGACATGAGCACTGCCACCACCCTCACATGCTTTTCTCTCTCTCCCTTGACTCATTCATCACCCACTAAAGCCATAAACCATGTTGCTGTCCCTTCAGGAGGCAGAAAATGGAGTGTACCATTTCACAGGGACGTTTGCTGTAGAAGAACATGTTAATATGGCCCTGTGATCACTGGGCACTGTAACAGCCTCCAAAGAGCAAGGTAACATCCAGGAGGAACAGCCCATGGTTTGCTGCCCTGGATGCTTACTGCCAACTTACTGCTATCTTCACAAAACCACCATCCTGTGCTGAGTTACATCATATCATAGTGTAATGTCTTCAAATCATTAATCTATCTTACTTCTGGACTAGTGCCAGAAAAACTGATGAAGGCCAGGCTGAGTTCAGATCAAACCAGAAGACATTGTGGTTACATTTATGGTTTTTCAGAGGATATCTCACCTGCAGCCACAAATCTGCCTTTATTTGGCTTGAGCATGATCCAAAATTACATCAGAGGTCAGCAGTGTATGTCTTGCAGATTAGTGAAAACTACTGACTAACCTGATGTAATGCATTATTATTATTATTATTATTATTATTATTATTATTATTATTCCAGGAAAAAAAGGTAGTTGTACTCTGTTGTTTCATAATAAAAGCCTAACATCAATTTTTCCCTTTTGCAAGACAGGGGAAAAAAAAGAACGGAAAATAAAACCACAGGAGTGTTTTGCACCCTGTGTCTTCCTGAATGCCGTAGCTCTTGCTACAAAAAATTCCTTGTAGGTAGCATTCTAAATCCGCTTCGCAAATCTGAACTAATGAAACTTTCCAGCATCTCCCCAAAGTAAGTCAGAGAGGCTGAAGTCAAGCCTCCACAGGAGCTGTGTTGGGGAGAAGAACCGTGACTCAGGGTAGCGGTGACTGAGCCTTTGAGGGAGAATGGTGGTGCTTCCTGGGATGCCCGATGATGCAGCCAGGGAGCTTGGCTTTGTCCACAGCTGGGCTGGCTCTGGCTGTTTGCTGCTTCTGCTCCTGTCCAAAGTCCCTCAGGCTTAGTGGTAAAAGCACCACTGACTTTCCCCAGCTAGAGATTAAGTCACTTTTATCCCAATTTTGTATCTGTAATATGGGAATAATAATATTTCCCCCTTGCTCTGCAGCTGGAGAGGATCTGTCATTGTTCCCAGGGGTGAGAAGGCTGCAGAAAAAATGAAAGGAGAATAAATATTTACCCAGAATCAGATACAGATTGATTAATCTGCACAGTTGTCCCCTCCTCCAACAACATTCCCTTCCTATGGGAGCAGGAAACTCAAGTCTTTATTTGGTTAAATCATTTACATGTATTAATGAACATTATGGGAGGCAAAGTGGGGAACCAGCCCAGAAAGCCTTCCACAAAAGATGTGGCCTCCATTGGGCTTGTTTTGATTTAGGAGGGGAGCAATCTGACTGTGATAGACGAGGACTCTGTTTCAAGCCCAAGTGTCAGTAAAATAAGTCTGGATGGGACGTTTAAGACAAAGGGCCAGACAGGGTGTTGATTTAAACTATTGTAGTTTCTCTGGAGTTACAGGAGTGATGAGAGTCACACCAGGAAGGTCTGGCCCCATGGGAGCCAAAAGAGAAGGGCACATTTGGAGCAGCCCCACACTCTTGGCAGGGTTCTGGCTCTCAGAGGAGTTGTGGGTTTTGCTGTTGTTTATTTAATTCATGCAGCTCAGCCTTGTGACAATCCCTGGGGCCCAGCTGCTATTGAAAGCTTTCAGCTTTACACGTGAGATCTATTGGATTTGACAAGGTACACATGGGTCATATGCTGGTCTCCAAGCACACCGCATTTAAGTGGAGCATTGCAATAAGAACAGTAAAATTCCAAACCCATTCTTTTCACCCAGCACAAGGCACTCCACATCCTGGCTTTGTTTCTGGACAGTTTTCCAGAAGTGTTCCCTGCTCCTCTGTGTATTGTGGATTTACCTCCATGCAAAGAGGGTATCGAGTACAGAATTAGGAGCCAGTGAGTTGTTACACTCTCCTAGTACAAAATGGTCAGAAAAGACTAAAGCCCAGAACACATCTCCCTGTTTTATGATCATTTGGGCTGAGTATAAACTCTGTGAGATGGAGTTCTGGTTGCTAATTCTAACTGAAGTTTATCAAATCCAGAGCGATAGGAGTACAGACCATGGAATAAACTAGCTCTGTGCTGAAGCAGAGAATTATAGACAAATGCAAAACCAAAGAGAAAACCAGTACCCTAGATTTTTTTTTTAAATAAAAAAACCCAAAACATGAGAAAAGCAAATCCTTCCCAAAGTCCTTTCTGCTCTGAACAACACTGCCTAGCACTTTGCAGACTTCCCTATGCAGCTCTGCTAATTCCTACCTTGGAGGCTGCATCTGAACTGCTATTTCAAACCACCTCCTCCTGCCAGAGAAAAACAATAGTTTGCAAATAAAGAACTGAAGCAGGACCTCTGGGACCCTTCATCTGATTCCCAACATTGCTGGATCTGCCCCTTTCCCACATTGGAGTCGATTCATTGGCGCTTCCTCTGTCACAGCATCCCTGGGACGATCTGCTGAGTTTTGGAACAGGGCTGTGAGGTCGCTGGGGACATGGTGCCCTTTGTAAGCCAGGTAAGGATGGATAGTGAGACCGACGGCCTGACTGAAGTCTGCTGGGTTGTGTAGAATTCCTTTGACGTGGCAAGTGGCCACAACAGATCAGAGCTGACTCAGATCCTGGCGGGTGTTTGAAGTTAAATCTCCAGAGGTTCAAATATTAGCCTACTCCATCACCTGTCCATCAAACATTAACTCACTCCACCAAGAGCACACTTACCCAGTCCTTCAGGTCACTGTTCCTGTGCTGGTATTTTTTCTAGAAACAAATGCAAACCACTGGATGCTGCTGCTCTTGCAGAAGGAAATAAGTTTCAGCCCAGTTACTGGAGAACATTAAGTACCATTGATTCATAGCTGGGGATATATATCTGGCAGAGGGTCAGGATAAAGAAAAATAGTTTCTGTGAGTTAATTTGTACATTAAATCTGTCTTCATCTTGGTAATGAAAGCTAGATTGCCAATGTCATGTATTTAAAAAAAAAAATGCAAGTCATGCTCATAAACAATCAGAAGACTAGTTTGAAAAACATGTGGTGAGGTGTCCTTTTAATTGGCTTTCTAGTCCTGGAGATGATATCAGGCTGTGTTTTCTGTGCTGCTTATTTTGCAGGGTGAGTTAGATCTGTGCTGCTGTTCCCTGGGAGTGAGAAGAGTCCTTCTCCTGGGTGAAAGGAGGCCTTGGAAAAAAATAGGCTACGACCTGTAACAAGAGCTGGCAGTGCTGTGCTAGCAGAGCAGTCTGTCCTGTCCTCTGCCTCCACACATTAGCTGAAATCTGGGAATCAGAAAGTCTCAGAGGAGCCTGGGCCACCCAGCCCCGTAGTGGCACATAGCCCAAGACAGTGGCACTCACTGGGGGATGACCTGTGGACAAAAAATTCTGCACTCTCTCAAGATACAGCTGGTGCCTTAAAGGTTATGAAGGTAGCAAGTTTTTCCTAGTTCTTCAGAGACAATTATGCAGCTTTGGTCCCATTGCTTTTAAGATGTGGGAAACAGTGAATTACAGGAGGCAGCCTTGGAGTTGTTCTAGTGCTAGGTCTTTGCCCATCAGTGAAAAAAATTATTTCTGCACGTGTTATCAAGATCATGCATTATATTCACAAAATGTTGTTTTTAACCTCTAGGTAACATGCACTCCAGACTCATTAATGATTAACTGCTGGGGTGTATTCCTGGTCCTGCGTCACAGCTGTGTTAGGAGACTTAATCAAAGTGCTTTGAAATTCTAAGATGAAAAATACTGCCAAAGTGCTACATATTGTAATTATTACATATTGAGGACACAAGTGATGAACATACAGTAATTTGATGAATGAATGGGGATTTTATTTGCTGTTCCCTCAATCATAACCATTCTCAAAGAATAGAGATTGTGATATGACAACCTGCTTAATAACATAAACTTCAACACAAATGTGTAAAGCTGGGCTGGTGATCATACTTTCATCGTCCACTGAAGGAATGTGTTTTGGACTCATTTCCCTGTACCAGTACCCTGTACCCACAGTTTCCATTCTGCAGGAGGTTAAACTCTGCTATCAATGTTATCATACTATAACATTTGAAATGGTTTTACATAAGGACTGCACAAGGCAGCACTAGCTTGGGCAACTGAGGCAAAGTCGTCTGGCTGCCAATCAGGGGGGACAGGCTCCTTTCTCAGGCAAATTACTCAACGATATTTTTAGCTGCAAATGATGCATTTAGCATTCAGTTTGTGGGGCTGCAGGACACATCACCGAAGCTCCTGCTAGGAGAAGTGACAGACGTGTAGGGTGCTTGCTAAGTGTGAGCTCCCTTCTTGGGCAGCTGCTGGGAGCAGATGAGGAGCCTGGCATTGCCAGGAACACTGCATTTGGGGCTGGAAGCAGAGAGCCATGCCAGGCAGGCTTGTAGCACTAGTCCTCAGAGCTGGTTTCGTGTATGTCACAGGAAAAATCATTAGTTCCTTTGTTGGTAATAACATGATAATGAAAACTACATAAGCTGCTGTTAACTACAAAAGGAACCTTTCCAGTCTCAACCCAAATGCAGAGCTGAGCTGACCCAGCTTTTCCTTCAGGCACAGGTTACCATGATGGGCTACAATCCATCTCTCTCATGAAGGTTGTTCAGGTTTACATTGTGACTTCAGCAATAGTGAGGGGAGCATGCAGTATTCACCCAGCAATGTGGTGATCAAGGCAGTGTAAAGGTGGCGACTGGCCTTGGGTGGTACCAGAAAGAGGCAAAATCACTTGCTTCATTCCTCTCATCCCACACAGAACTGAAACTTGCACTTCTGCAGGGGCATGCTCTGATCTCTGAAACTGCAAGGATTTTTTTCAGCATGAATGATAAGCTTCCCTGAACCTATTTTGCTGGAATAGCATCTCCAAATAGATAATCACCCCTTCTCGTGCATGTGGTAGTGGGCTGAAGCTGTAGTCACATGGGGGTTTCCCTGATCTTAGGCCCTCCTCCGATGAGACTGTGATGAGAAGGGGACATCTTCATTTATGGGTAGTGGTTATTTCTAGTACTAAGCCTTCAGGCATACTGCAGCTTCCCTCTCAGCAGGAATGAACAGGTGGAGAGAAAGCACATGAACAAGATTTTAAATACGTTTCAGATAGGTGGTGGCATTGGTTGCACCTTTAACACAGCACGAAGATAGAAAGCAGATGCTAACAGACCAGATGAGAAGATCCCAACACATGAATTACTCCTTACAGGGTTTCTGGTGTGTTAGAACAACAGACTCAAGATCTTAAAGCTCAGGAGAGATTATCAAGACGACCTAGTCAGTTCATCTCTGTAACACAGCCCAGTAATTTCACTTCAGTTTTCATTCCACTAGCTTGAGTAATATGTAGCTGAATTTTAGTAATCACAGAATCACAGAATCACAGATCTAGATCTAATTCTGAATTACAAAGACTTCAAGTTGTGGCAGCTTTGCACTATCCTTCAGTAAACGCTTTCAGCAGTTATCCCAGTTGTTTAAAACTTGCACCTCACTTCCTGTCCATACTTTGCTATTCCAAATTAAAACATCTTGCTTGCCAAGCACTTTGTGAACTTCTGGGGAATTCAAAGTGCTGGGAAAGACCAAAATGCTCTCCTGTTACTGTTCCAGCAACCACTGGAAGCCACAGCAGTAGTTGCTGGCCCCGGGGAAAGGGGGGAGGGTGCAGCCTTGCAGAGACCTGCCACACTGGCTGCTGTGGGCTCTACAGGACTGCATGGGCTGGGTGCTGGTTTCTGCTCCTTATCACAGCTTCTTTTAGTGTAGATTGGTATAGCTTAGGTCTCCTGCAGGAAAATAAAGCAGTTATAGTAATCTGACTGACCTGATAAAGATCCGCAGCAAGTATTTCAGCAGTGAGCTAGTGAAGTAAGATTGCTTCTTACTGCTATGCCCTTACATACATATATAATATATATATATATGTTTATATTGATCCTTAACAAATAGTTTAGAGGTAAGGTGGCAGATTGATTCTTACTGCTATGCACACACCTACATACATAAATATATGTATGTTTATGAGATGTAGCCATTCTGCCACTCCTTTCAAAGTTTTAAAAATCCTTTCCACAGGGCTGGGGAAAGCTGTCATATTTCCAACATGCTGCAAATCTGCATTTCCTATTGATCTTATCTACTCTGCTCTGAAGCAGTCTCTGTTTTGCATGCTAGCCCCAGGGCCTCCATCCTCATTAGAAATTCTTTCCCAGGAGACTGGAGATGCACCAGCTGATCGCAGATCCAGTAGCAACAGTGATCAAGCTGAGACCCTGAAACAAAAGCAAGAAACAATACATTACAAAAGGTATCTTACAAGCAGGTTTCCTAATACCTTCGTCGTGTTTGTCAGTCATGACAGTCACTAGCCCTCTCAAACAGCTTACAGGCATTAACTGCTGAAGAAAATAGTGGGTGCTTATCGTTGAAAAAATCAGGCTTTGGGGATTCATTGGTAAGTGGTTTCCTCCTCAAGGAGCTATGCTGGCCCCAGAGGTTGCTGAAGTGTTTGGTTAACGCAGCCTGTCCTCATAGCACAGCACATGCCAGGCCCAGGTGATGCCTGAGGACGGGTGACAGCTGCAGGCAAGCTGAGGCATGGCAGGCTGTGCTGCAGTCCTGGCTCTGTCCCCAGCTTTCTGGTAGAGCATGCTGATCACCCAGGGACTGAAATCAGGGAAGGTTGTAAAGGACTGCGGGTGTGGTAGGGTAGAATGATCCCCTAACCCAAGGAAGGGGGTAAATTAATTTCCTGAGGCATGTAATTTTCTTGCAAGAGCACAGCTAGCTGGCCTGTGCCTTTCTGGTTTTCTGAGAGGTAAACCAGCAGTGCAGCACCCTCGGGGTCCACCACCTGTCTGGTGAGTGGAGCTGCTTCACTCCTGTGCTTCAAACATGAAAAGGAGCAAGGAGCTCACTCCAGAGACAGTGACGTTGTCAGCAGCCTGACTGTGGATGCAGCCTGAGACTGCCTGCCTCTAGTGCCCCACCTCAGCAGGGCTGATGTGCCCTTGTTGCCACCCTGGTTGGGGCTAGCTCTCAGGGTGCTAGTAATGTCCTGCACAAGGATGCCAGTGCTGTCCCATGGCCAGGCTCTGCCTCAAGGTTTCCCACACTCCCATGGCACCACCGAAACCTCACTAGCCCATACTGCCTCAGTGCTCCTCACACACAGGAGCACATGTAGATGAAACTTTCTTTTTTAAAAAATGTGGGCATTAGGGAGTATGCCTCCCTCTCATGTGGTCCAAACAACAGATTTATCCCTCTTTATTTCTGATGGTGCCTGTGGGCAAACCCCACTGTCCCAGCAGCAAACCCCTCACAGTCTCAACACCCTAAAGCCCAAGGGTAGTGGGAATCCAAAGGGCCTAAGCTTGTGCAAGAAGCTGCAGTTGCAGCAGCAAATCCACAGTTTATTTGATCTAAAAATCTTGGTGCCTCAGGAATTTAGCTGATTTGAATGTTTTGTTTTGGTTTTTTTTTTTTTTCAGCTATTTTTTGCCCCTGAACTGCTTTCCAAGCACTGCCTGGAGTTTCTGCTTTTTTTGACATGCCACCCTCTGAAAAAATTTCTGGGCTTTATCAATGACCTATAATTTTTGTTGAGTTAAGCCTCATGTGTATGGCTTTCCCAGCTACAAATCTTAACTGCATTTCCTAGTAGGGTGTTAAAATCTGTGCTGAAATCAATGGTATCCTTCATTTATTTGTCCTATGGTTGCAATAAGCTGTTGAGCCTTGTGCTTGTACTGTGCCTAGCTCAACAGGACCTTGGCTGAAAACTGGGGATCTACCAAGTCCAATAAAAATAATACATAAAAATTTCATTTTATATCAGGAATAGGAAAGCATTAAACTCATATCCTTTTTAATACACAACACATGTGAAAATCAGCTACGGGAGCAGAAAAAGCTTTCCCAAGTTGTGCTTTTCTACGTGGAATTGCTGCCTATCCCTCTTCTCACAGCAGGCAGAGGAACCTCAAAGAAGCAGGTGTTCTTCATGGATGAGATAAGTCCCCAGTCAGTGCTTTTAGTCTTCTAGAAAACACCACCACTAATCTTCAGTGGAGCCTCTGCTCAGCTGTGCAAACATTCTTCTTTTTGAGGATTAGGTCCAAATTCACATGAAGTTTTGTGGCTCTGTTATAAAAAGAAAGATGAATTAACACCCCACCCCCCAAAAAAACCCCAACCAACCAACCCCCCCAAAAAAAAACCTAACAAACAATAGCATGGATTATTTTCTGTTTGGAGAAACAGATTGTAAGCTTTCTCTCAATCTAAGGCTGGACTGAACTCAGTTACACATCCCTAGAAGCTTCCATTCGTAGATGTCATGACTCTTTATTGAAGGGAACATGGTGAAATATTGTAGGTTCCAAGAGATGAGAGAAAGATTCCTAGACCTGGGAGAAAGAGGCTCAGATAGCTTAAAGGATTTCTTAAGGTTGTGGAAAAAGTACTGGATGCAGCCAGGGTCTGAACTGACTCCCAGCCTTAGTAGGTCTGAGAGTAGGCAAAGCTGTCCATCTCCTGGTACTCATGAAAACAGAGTTGGAAGCATTATCAAGCAGCTCATTAGAGAAGCTATTTTATACTTTCTGGTGTATGTCCATCGCTTCAGCCCCATAAAAAAACACAGGAAAGGTAAAGTTCAAGTATGGGCTATATGAAAAGAAGAGGAGGAATTCAACTTCATACTAGGAATACATTTTGAGCAAAGGTTCAGAGCAGCTCTTGTTTGTCTCCTTCCACTGCATTCTGGTCACTCTGAAAGGACTGGCTTGAATTAAACAATTCTGGGGCTGTCCCCTGCACACAGTTTTTTGCACTGGCATTTCCTCATTGCAGGACAGTGAGGGCTGTGACTGGCACCACAGGGAATATGTGGCTGGAAAGCTAACAAGGCCAGCTGCTGTTATCTCCATTTTTACTACATCCGATTAAGCAATAAATGGTTTTGGCAGAGGTGTGGAGGCACAGAGATTATTATGCAAATCAGGTCGCTTTGCTAGCAGTGGGCTCCTACACTGGCCGAAATAGCACTGGTAGGATATTAGTGCAAATGTCACCTTTCTCCTCCATTAGTTAGTGCCTCCCATCTCGTCCATTGTGTAGTTTCCCAGAGGTCAAAGCCATGATTTCTCACAGACTCAGGAGTACAAATGGATTTTAAAGAGGAATTTTAACCAAGCTCGGGTCAAACACGTGCTAACACATCTGGCGCTGGTGGCCAGGGAGCTTGATATATGGGTAAATCCACTTAAAGGAGCCACCTTGACTTCTTCATCAAGAAATTTGTGTGGAGCCAAGTCATGAACTAGTTCATGGAAATGCTCCAGACTAGAAAAGACTCATACTTTATGTGAGATGGCAGGCAGAGATGTCTAGAAGCAACAAGCTGAGAGCTCTGCTGGAAATCTGGGGCTTTAGTATCACTTATACTATTGTAAAGTAGAATGAAGGATTGACACTGAGAATTTTGAAACACTTTGTTTCCCGAGTTATTTTGTCCTACTTGCTTACCTTAAAAGTCTTTTGCTCCATGTCCTTAAAATGAGAGGTGTGATATGTTTGCCCCCATCCCTGTCACTTACAGTTGTTAGCAGACAAAAGCTGTTTGTTGCCACTCGTTATTGTTCCAGTGGTGGCAGCAGCCCCCAGCACCAGCCCTTGGCTCTGGGCCCTTTTTGTACTCAGCACAGTACAAACAATTGTACAGTCCTTTTTTGTAGATGGCTGCAATTTAAAGACAGAAATAGTTTTCTGTGTGTTTTCCTACGAGCCCCAGGGACAGAGAAATACACAGGTTTGGCTGCAGCCACTCTGGAGATGCGGGTCAGAGAAATTGTGACCCACTGTTACAGTACATGGCCTAGACTGCAACCCCTCAGGTGAAAAAGGGTATTGCTCTGTTGTCTGCACTGGGGTAGATCTGCTCCCTCAATTTCCAGATGAAATCTTCTGAGTTCATAGCACAGCTCAGTGAAGTTTGCTGCAAAGTCCCCATGTCTGTCCACAGTACAAAACCTTGTCCAGATTTTGCAAAAGAGCCATAACTGTCCATGCCCAGCAATGCCAAAATCTGATTTCTGCATGCAAAGCTAAATGCAAACAATCCCACCTGTATAAAAAGTGCAAGACATCCTTGATAATAAACCAGTCCAGGTCATTTGGTGATTTTATGGAATATCTACAGCACAACTCCAAGATGCATGATGAAATCTGATCAAACTGTGTGGATTTGTTTGAACTTGTCTTAGAGTTTTGGGGATCCATTCAAACACGTGACTCAGAAGACAGTGAAGCCTGTGGTCTGAAACAGAGCCAGGAGTGCTACATGTATCTGCAAACCAAAGGTGCTGCTGCTCAATATCTCTGGGGATAAATTATGTTCACAACTGTAAATAAACCTTCTGCTTTATCCAATGATCATGCTTTGTGTTGCACCATACTTTGCACCAAAACTACCTAACCCATCTCAGAATAAAATAGAGAGGGAGAGAGAAAAAGAAGGGGAGGAAGGGGTAGAGGGGGAGTGGAAAGAGGAGAATCTTTTTTTTCTGCAGTCAATAAGGCAGAATGTAATGTTTCCCTCATGTGCCTAGATAGAAGACTAAGGGATATTTGCCTTTTCAGATTGCAAATTGAACTGGGTTTGGTTTGTCCCTTTGGGGAAAATGGAGTGCAGTGATTTTTAAAATGTCAGGAGGCTGGTACAGGTGGACAAACCCCTTTGTTACCAGGCCATGATATAGAGATGAATGGCCTTCACACCTACACCTCCTCCTCCCCCCCAGAATCTCCAGCTTGCTCTGATCCTCTCAGAACTTTGAGGTATGAGAAAATTTAAAGGAAAATACACAGATTTTAGAGGCTTCTTGCTGCTCTGAGAAGTTGTTCACAAAAAGGTAGCAAGGCAGTTTCAGAGTGTCCTTTGCCTTGTCCTATTAACTGCCTTTACCCTCAGCAAGCTGTACAGTCCTCAGGCTCTGTGCAAACTGAAACTGCAATGGATTTATTTTGAGAGCTGTGTTCAAACATAGTTCATGATGGAAAGGTGCTATCAAGGAGTCTTACTTCTGTGTCTCACTACATGATGGCCACAAAGGAGTTCTGAGGACTGGAACAACTCCTCTGTGGGGGAAGGCTAAAAGAGTTGAGCTTATCCAGCCTGGAGAAGAGAAGCCTCTGGGAAATCTCAAAGCAGCTTTCTAGTACTTAAAAGAGGCCTCCAGGAAAGATGGGGAGGGACTTTTTATCAAGGAGTATAGCGATAGCATGAGGGCTAATAGTTTCAAACTGAAAGAGGTAAATTTGTAGTAGCTATTAGGAAGAAATTTTTTACTGAGAGGGTGGTGGAACACTGGAACAGGTTGCCCAGAGAATTTGGGGATTTCCACTCTGTGGAAGTGCTCAAGGGCTCAGATGGGATGGGCCTTTGAGCAAGCTGATCTAGTGGAAGGTGTCCCTGCCCACAGCAGGAGGGATAAAATTAGATAATCTTTAAACTCCCTTTCAACATGAACAATTCTATGATGCTGTGATCTTCTGGTTCCACATGCCTGTGGTAGGTGTGTAATGGGCAGGGACAGCCTGGCTGTGCAACTCCCCTTGTGGGCCACCTCCCATGGCAGCTGGGAGCTAAGGCAAAGGCATTGCCCTCTTCTGCATGTGCTGGCAGCTGCTTTCCTGCTCTGCTCTACATCCTCCTGGGCCATGGCTAATAATTTCTGCTTCACTACTGCTAGCTGGGGCTTTGCACAGTGGGGAGATGTCAGCAACATGGCCTTTGGAGACTGAGCGCTTTACACCTCCACATGCCTCTTGACTCTTACCAGCCCCAGGAAAATAGGTGCTGGAAGTTGCTCCATGGCTTGAACTTTCATCACTGCTGTCTGTGGTGCTATGAGCCGTTCACCAAAATGCAAAGACCCGACTGGGTACACAGTACTGCTTTCTGCCCAGCAAGAGCTTCTCTGTGGCCCTGACCACCCAAAGAAGCTGGGAATTCCTCACAGTCCAGCGTATAATGGGGGCACGTGCCAGCAGCTGAATGGCTCATTTGGACTGCAGTGGAGCTCAAGCCACAGAGGGTACTTTCTTGTCACAGAGGAAGGCAGACTGGGGCTGTAAAAAAAGGATAATTTTTTAACATCTATTAAACATCTATTCGTATTATATATAATAAAACATTATATACATACATTAAATTAATATTTGTTCATTTATTCACTTATTTTAATGCTTTAATTCTCCAGGTGAGTCATCTTACATCCCCAAAGCAACCAGTGTTCAGAACAGGCAGAAAGGCAGACCAAAACAAAAGGCACTTCAACTTGCTCACATAGAGGACTTCCTCTTTCCCCAGGGACTGAGAAAACCCCCCAACAAGTTGATAACCTACAAAGCTCTCAATCAAGGAAGAGCAAAGCAAAAAAATGCAGTGTAAAGCAGGCCACTGTCTTGCTTACTGTGAGTTTATTGGTTCCATGTTGTCAAGTTACACTATTCATCTCATTGTCATGCAGCAGTTTTGCTGCTCTTCCTCCACACTAACTCCCAGATTTCACTAAACAGTCCCAACAGCAATGCTCAGATCACACTTTTTTTTTGAAGCAACACCTTAAAGAGCAAAAAATGGAGGGGGGGAGGGGAAATAAAAGAGCATTAAATGAAACAGGAGAACCTCTTTACAGTGTTTCTAGTAACACTTTCACATCACCAGTAGTGAAATACCATAAAACATCTCAAATGCTTATCACAGTTGTTTGTGGGTTTTGGTTTGTTTTTTTTTGTTTGTTTGTTTGTTTGTTTTGTTTTGTTTTGTTTTGTTTTTTAATCCTTCCTTGCTTTTCTCATCTCTCAGTCTGGCAATTTAACATCTGCTTGTGGACCCATCATCCTATGGAGCTGACCATGTACTTTGTGGTATCAACCTGCACCCAATGCAGCCACCAACCTTGAAGTCCTGGTTATACCTCTGGCTCGGCAAGAGAAATTCACCCATCTCCCTCAAGCTCCTTCCAGAGACGGTGGGGCCAGTGAGATGATGGCACTGAGACCCTACACTGCTTGTGACTATCTTGTCCATCATCCCTAGGTGCTGTGCTGCTGTCTGGCTTGCTGGCCAGAGTGGAGAGGCTTGGTCTTCCAGCCACCGACCCCACCACACATCGTTACACCTATCATCACCTCTCAGGTGCCTTGGAATTCTGTATTTTGCTTGGATTTCAACCAATTTAGCAGGCCTGAGGTAGAAGGCCTGATCAGGGTCTTCCTCAGTAGCACAGTGGCTTGACTGAAGACATGGTCCCAGCCTGAGTTCCTTGTTAGTCTTCTGAGACATGGACTGGGTTTAGTGAGAGAGCACATTTTTTTAGTTCAGTCACTGAGGTCTTAAACTTCATTCATGTCCTGTTAGTACTTACCATCTGGGTCCACTGGCTCACAGTACTTAGTTTATTAAATTGTTTCAGCACCTCATCTTTTAATATCTTGGATTGTTTTGATGTATTATTTTTATTAGTTGAATGTAGTAAGCATCTCCAATATCCTCTGTGGAAAAAAACTAGTGCTTAAGGGAATCAAATATCTATTCTACTGTAAGATTACTGCTTTATTTAATTGCTCATCTTCCTGGTGACTCAGTGGGTAAATTTATTTTCCCATATATTTCAAGAAATAGGTACATTTGTGTTTTATGATGATCTTGGTATTAGCACTTCCAATTAGTGTTTCTTATTTTACAGAATTTAAAAAGGACTAAATATTTTCTAAAAATTCTATTTTTTTTTAATCTAAGAAGTCTAAATTCTTTCCATCCTCTGGGAGCCTGATGCTAATATAAAAGCTGTGGTAAGCACCATGTCCCTTGTACATCCTGAGGTACAAATCTTCCTCACCTAGTGATTCTTCATACAATCCATCCCTCCCTCTCTTCATCTATCCATTCATCCATCCTCTGCCTCCTCTGAGAACTCCTGAAACTATAACCCTTCCCTCCCACCTGCCCAGGGTCCTGGGATACCCTGTGTGATGCTGAGTCTAATGGTAATTTCTGGCAAACTACTGCATACGTGTGTGTGTGTGTGTGTGTATATATATATATATATGAAATCCAATCAATGAAAGAAAAACTGGTTAATTATTGGTGTAGTGTGATTTTAAAAGAGCCAGAGGTCAAACTGAAAACAGCTGTCAACCTTCAGTCAATCCCAAATTAATAATACAATGTGAGATGGGCCTCCAAAAGTTTTTTAATGTGTTTATATCTTGGTGTGATAAACATAGTCAAAAGAGACAAGATGGAAGAGGCAGGAAGCTTAACAGAGTTACTTTTCTGTAAAAAACAACTTGTGAAAACATCTGCGTGGTCCATGGCTTCCCAGATGTTCTGTTTAACAGAGCACTTAACTTGTTTATATTTTGCCTAACGCTGGAATTGTGGCAGATTATTTTTGTTGCAGGGTCTTTGCAACATTTTGTAGGTGGTCTTGTAAAAGAGAGCAGATATTTAACCCTACCACCACCTCCTTCTCCTTTGCCCTGGTTGTTTACACAGTGGAGCTTGGTACCAGTTCCCTCTGATAGTGTGTGCATGGGGGGCCTGGGGCCTCAGCTATCACTCCACTTTTGCACCAGAGTCACTCTGTGGACTCTGCCATGAGGGCTGGAGGCCAGCTATGATGCACATGCAAGATGGGATGATTCAGGCATTCACTTCAGCCTAGGATATCTGAAAGATGGCTTGAAATCATTATTTGCTGCCTTTGACTTTTTCACACCAGCAGCAATGGGGCACCATCCCAAGCCTGAGTTCCTTGTCCCTCTGGAGCCTGTGGGATGTCCTGTGTGAAAGAAATGTGCTCACTAAAAAAAGGATCTGGCAGTCAAAGCCTGTATATACAGCTAACATCAGTGGGTTTCCTATTTGCATTGGCTGGAGAACCACATATGTGTATCTTTCATTATAAGCAGTCATGGCTTTCAGTTGGGGGTGTTTTCTTTCCCACATTTGCATGAAGCATCTGTGATCTTATCAGGTTGAAAACTTCTTGGGATCTGAAGGACTTTACTACCCCCAGAGAAACCCCACGTCATCTCAACCCCATGTTATATATCATGCTCCACAGGCTTTTGAATGAGACTGTTTCTCCTGCTTCTAGACAGACTTCTCCAGTTGAGTAAGCTGGGGCTAAATCATGACTGGATTGATTTTTGGGTGGCAGGTTCTCAAAGGAAAATCAAAAGGCCAGAGGAAATTATGTGGGCTGCTCTTTATGCTCACTTTATAGTTCTGACTGGAGCTGATGTTCTTTATGTCCTACCCTAAAGGGTTATTCCTACAGTAGGAATATATTTATGGAAAGCTGTTAGAACATGGCCCAAAGCGATGGGCAAAATGAGGCTGGATATGTCTCTTGGGGAAGACTTGCACAGCTGTAGCTGGGACCTGGGTACATTGACCCCAGAAAGGTCAAACAGGATTTACCATACATGTCTTATTGATCTTAGTGCTTGAACATGTCTACATGGTTGACAGAGTTACATCACATAAACTGAGAACTTGGGAAGTCTTATATTACTTTAATCATTTGCTTTCTGAGTATTTTTCTTTTGGTTGGTTTGTTTGTTTCTGTTTGTTTTGTTTTGTTGGGGTTTTTTAATGTCAATTTATAATTAATTAATCCTTACTTTACTGGATGAATTTTAATGAAAGATGTTGTAGAAATGTTCTAATGTTCCTCTATGGTATCTGCAAGCTGGTGCTGATAATATTCCATCCCTCTAACAAGACACACAGTTGTAAGAAGTCATTTCTCCAGAGCCCTCTGTACTTAAGTGCCTGAATGCTGGAGCACAAGCTGTCAATAGTATACATGGCTGGGATACAACTTAGCATATTGTCTCATCTACTGTTCACTCATGCTTTAAATTCACAGTACACACTACAGCATGTTCAGCCAGCTTTTTACATCAGTGTGTACAATGTTAGCTAAGTCCACTCATTCTCTTTCTGGATTGTTTTTTCAGACAAGTTTTTGATTCGTTGATTGTTGTTTTTTTTCTTCTTTATTCCCTTTTACAGCCACTCCATTTGGTTTTCCCATGTGTGGGAAAAACACTGACTCTCAGTGCAAGAAGCTGCTCTGCAGGGAATGGTGCCTAACGCACCATATGGTGCAGGCAAAACATCTGTGAATCTCTGACACTGCAGTTCTGCTTCATGGGCCCAGGGTGCATTTCATGTGTATGCTAAAAGGAAACGAAAAGGACAGGAGCAATTTTCAGGAACCTTGATGTACAAGACACAGAATAAATTTGCTAGAGGAGACTCTAAAAAAAAAAATCAGACTGTTACACTGTACTAAGCCAATTTCCCTAATGGATCTGTATTGCCCCTATTGCTCTCCCTTTCCCATTACATCGCAGTATCTATTTTCTATTGCCATCATGTATTGCTGAAAATAAATGTCTTAGTGAATGGAGATGGCTCATCTTACAACTTGTAGAAAGGTTAATTAAATGGTGTGTGGTGCTGGCACTTGCTCCCTATAGCCGGAACCCAGGGGTGACAGATTGCAGGGGGCGTGTGAACAGCTTCCTCACACAACCCACACGTCAGATAGCTGCACCAGGGGCTGTGTCCTGAGGATATGTCCACTTGGCAATAATTCTCCTTCTACAGGTAAAGTTACTGACATGCACATGGGCTTTCTGGAAAAGAGAGTCCAGGTAGGCCATGAGTTTCAGGTAACATTTTTGTGGTATTTTTCTGACTTTTCAGAAGGCTCATTGGCCTGCTTACAAGTGACTTTTTTGTGTATACTTGGCATGAAGACCTTTTGCATCTAATGGTCCTGGTAGCACCTTGCAGTGGTAGTGATGTGGATAGGCACTCAAGGTGAGACTACTGTGCACTTTTAGCATGATCTCTCCTCTTTGTTTTGCCCACCTAGCAAGGCAGTGCTTCATGTTGAGTGCCATTGTTAACATCGAGAACTCAGACACTGCTAAGGAATCACAATGCTAAGGGTGACCTCACATTTAGCACGTTTCACTGGGACTGCTGAGACTAAAATTCAGCTGCTGGCTGTGTCACAGGGTGCATGTGCCACACTGTGCGCAGACTTAGTGTGCCAGACCTTGTGCAAGATGCTGAAGCACATGTCTTGCTGAGTGACTGACATCAGTGATCTACGGGAACCACAGAGTTTGTGAAACACTCATGATGTTCGCTTACCTCTCAGGGCCATTTGACTCTGGCAGAGAAGAAGTGGTAAGGCAGTGTGGTACAGGTAGGATTTGGTTTCTGGAAGGATCCTTTCATGGGGAGTAAACACTGCAGTGCAGTGTAGGAAAGATCTGATCTCTGTGCTTACGTACTGCTATTTGAAGAGGCTTGGCTTGAGGAAAGGAAGTACGCCTCTGTTTATTGAGCACCATCACAGCAGAAATGTCCCTCCTGCTGCAGAGGTTTTTAGGCATGGTGATGTTGGCAAGACAACAACTCCACTGGGAAACGACCACCAGGATAAATCCCTAAAACTTTATCATAGAGATTAAAAAACCCAGGATCCAGGTGTTTTCAGACCAGTTAGATATTGAGGACTCTTCCTGAATTTTGCATCCAGGCACCAGCACTAGCAAAGAATCCAGAGGCAGAGTCTGAAGTGTACAGGGAAGCCCGTTCTTCCTTCCAACCACAGTGAAGTGGAGGCTTCTTCTGGAAGCACTCTGCAGTGATTGCTTTCCTCAAGAACTGCGATACTTTAAACAAGGAATTCCATTTTTGAACTGACAGACTTTGCTGTGGCTGTGCTTCAACAGGGCTAGTGACCAAGAGCTGAGCACTGTGCTGGAGACATGCTCCACACAGCATTGCAGATTCAGAAACAAAATCCAGGCATTTCTTAACCAAAAAGTATAATCATAACCTTTAACTATGCAGACAGCAAATACATGAGCAGACAAAATAATTTCTACTACTTAGGACCGCAGTCCAGTGCTTGCACTGCCTTGTTGAGCCTTCTGCATTTTGTAGCTTCCTCGACCTTTATTTATTGCTCTGCTCATCCATGTTTAAACAGGGAAAGAATGTGGGAGTGCCTTAGGATTATTAAAGAGATTTAGGAGCAAAACTCTAGTCAAAGCCGTGAGAAAAACTCTGCTAAGTGACATCAGCCAAGTGCCCCCTTCCCACAGATAAGTATGCACCCACAGGAATAACTGCCCTGCAGCCTGGTAGGATCAAGCATGATCCTGTGTCAGCATCAGCAGCAGTGGGCATCTCAGAGCTTTGCATGGCTTTTCTCAGTGTTTGCACCCACAGTGGGCTGAAATGCTGTCCCAGGGTCTTTGAACAGGACACACTTCAGTGGAATTTGAATGCTGTGTGGTCCCTGACCTGCAGAGAGAGGAATTTTACCCTTTCATAAATATGTTGTGCCCTGCCAGGTCCTGCTCTCTGGATGGTGCTTGGGAAAAACTAGCCAGGTGCAGCATTTCTAATACGGGTGTGTGGGGTTTGCTCACACTTGGGCTGCACATGAGCCACCCTGCTCATAAGATCTCAAATAATTTCCTGAGAGGCAACTGATCAAAAAGCATTGCATGCATTTCCTGAACTCCCACCGGTGGCTGTTGTCTCAACAGGCAAGCAGAAATGGAGCAAGGAGGCAGGATGGTTGTAGGGCCTATGAAGACCTGCTGTACATGACCAGGTTGAGACCATGGCCTGATGTTGCAGAGTTCACTACATAAGGATTTCAGGCCTCCTGGAACTCAGATGTACTAAACTTCACAGTGCTAATTTGGGGGGCACCAAGTTGCTGCCCTCCCAGTCTCTGGTCCAGCATATTCAGCATCAGTCACTGCACACCTAACATCAGCTTTTCTCTCCCCTGGAGAAGAGGCTGAGTCTTGTACTGGGGATGCTGACAGAACAGGAGTGTAGATGTGCCAGCGTACAGTTTGTATTTTCTGGACTGGAGCTACAGAGTGTGTTTACCTTGACTTAATGACAAGCACATTTAGAGAAGGTTTCTACCACGGAAGGCTGAGGAGACTGATAAAACCAAGATCTGGTTCCTCCTGGACTGTAACGCAAATGTTTCCTTTGGCTTTCTGTTTTATTGGCTCCATTCACAATAGTCTCTAAGGATCCTATCAGAGGCCTCTGTGCTTGTTGCATTCAGAGCAAGCATGGTTTCTATAGACAATTGTCTGCAGCTTGCAGAAGCACATTCGCCAAACCACATGTAATAAATCAAAACACAATTTCCAAGTGCTAGAATGGGCAAAAGCTACATCTTCTTACAATGCACTCTTTCCAGGAGAATTTCATGGCCTTGTTTTTTTCAGGAACATGCACTTAGAAGGAAGAAAACAGGTAGGTAGTACAGAAAATAAATGGTGCAGGTAAGTGGCTCCTTGACTTTATCTAGTTATTCTCAAAAGTAATCATTTTACAATTGTCAGTTGCAGTCTTTAGGAGCTGCCTAGCACATGGGAGTTCCCACAAACAACCAAGCAAATTCAGTTACAATTCTCCATCACCTTTCAGAAGTAAATTTCCTTCAGAAAAAAAAATGTCTTCTTTCTAGATACAATCAATCTTCACAAAAAAAAAAGAAAAAAGAAAAAAGAAAAAAAAAGACAAATAATCAAAGATAAGGTTGGACGTAGTTTTTGTAAGGTTGTAATAATGATAGCTTTCTATCTCTTAGGTAGAAAAGACCTCTTAGGTCTCTTTTTATATAATAACAAAACTTCTAATAGTTTGCAAACTGATTTAGCACCATCGCAATGTCTTTAAAATCTCATTGTATTGAATCAGTGTCAGAATATACTTACTGAAAAGATCTGAAAGCCAAGAAACTGTAGATTTGATTTAAAAAAATCCTCAAGCATAAAAGCTGGGAATATTGGAAAAGTCTCCGTTTATTACTTTCAGTTCTTTTTCAACTGACATCTGAAACTACCTTATTTCTCTCTCTGTTTTCATCAGAGATTGCAGCAAGAGGCTTCCTGACAGCTTTTGCCTGTCACTGCCTGTAACTCTGCAGGGTTAGAATTTCCAATAGGTGATGTAAAGTTATACCATCCTGCAGCATTAATTCTTTAAAACTACCTTGTATGGCATCTTTCTGACGGCTCTACAGACGGACTTTTTGTTTGCATCTTGCAGTTGTCCCTTTTCAGGGTGCAGGCTTTTAGAAATCCACGTGACACCTTCAGTTGCAATCTGCAGAGCACAGCTCTGACCACTGATTTGTCAAAGGATGTGTGTGAACCAGAAGGTGCCCTGGGTCTACCTGGTCACGACCTTTCATTAGATAAATGTTATTAGGCTGAAATTGGGCCCCCTCTTCCCTACTGTTATGGGCAAGGTTTGCAGTGCAGACCTGCACTTTTGTCTTATGGAGAATCCTCAGTTAAACCCATGTCATCTCTTCCTATCATGAGCTTCCCTTTGGTTTGAGTCTGTGGGAACCACCATCATCTGAATTTTGCAGTTTTAATTTCACAGTCCCAAGCCCTGCTGCAATAACACCCTTCTTTCATTTAGGATGCCCCAAAACATATATCAAAGTTAAGCACATATGTGTGGCAGGAATATTCCTCCTTAATTTCCCGAAATAGTTTTCAGGAATTCTCACACTGTTGGTGGGAATGCAGTGTACAGCCATCTCTCTAGAACTTTAAGTTATCCTATAGCTGATGCTTCATTAATTATTGTGGAATCCATATAAACTAACTATCAAATACCTTATTCATGCCTGTTAATTTTCTGCACTCTCTAAGACAGTTAGAATTCCTGTAGATGACAAATGTCCTCCCGGGGCTATGCTGATACAATCAGCATCTGCAAGTGGGTCCTTAAAAGGCAGCAGATTCCCATATACTGAAGCAGGAGTTAGGGTCTTGTGCCTGCATCCTCCCCCACAGCACACCCTCAGGTGTATTCCTCTCCAGGGCTTTGGTGTGACTAATTGACAATGTCAGGGAAGATGGGGAATACCCTGTAAGGGAGTACTGAAGCACTTCCCTCCTTTGTTCAGTATTTGCAACCAAGTCAAAGAACGTTTTTGCATGACACAGTGACAAACACCAAAGATAACCTAGGTTGTAACCTTTGTCTCAGACAAGAGTTAGTGTGCAAGGAAATTGAGGAGACAGCAAGGTTTGCTGGCACTGCAGAGCTGGCAGGAGCTGAGTGAGCCTAGGAGGCAATGGGCTCTACCCCAGCATTTCCCTCTCCATCAGTTGAGGAGCTGAAAGGGTGTTTCCAGATGTGATCCCTTCAAACAGCCCAGATTTCAAAGCTTATTATGTTTTCTTTCCCCTTCTCTCTCTTTCAGTGCCTTTTTCTCACCACCAGATTATCCAACATCTTCCATTTAAAGTGATTAACAACAATGAGGTCCTTGTGGAACTTCTGCTTTTTCCAAGAGAAATTCTGCCTGATACAGGGTGAGCTGCCTCCCTGTATGGACCATGAAACCTGGTGATGTTACTCTGCCACAGCATGATCCTGGGTCTTTCAATTGCCTCCTGACATTCTTGAAACCATTGGCAAGAGGACAAGCCCTATGAGGAGAGGCTGAGGGAGCTGGGACTGTTTAGCCTGGAGAAGAGGAGGCTCAGGGGTGACCTCATTGCTGTCTACAACTACCTGAAGGGAGGTTGTAGCCAGGAGGGGTTTGGTCTCTTCTCCCAGGCAACCAGCACCAGAACAAGAGGACACAGTCTCAAGCTGTGCCAGGGGAGGTTTAGGCTGGAGGTGAGGAGAAAGTTCTTCACAGAGAGAGTGGTTGGCCATTGGAATGGGCTGCCCAGAGAGGTGGTGGAGTCACCATCCCTGGAGGTGTTCAAGAGGGGATTGGACGTGGCACTTGGTGCCATGGTTTAGATAGTCATGAGGTTTAGGGTGACAGGTTGGACTCGATGATCTTTGAGGTCTCTTCCAGCCTTCTTGATTCTATGATTCTATGATTCTATATTCCTTTAATGGGCTGGTTTTTTTCTAATTGCCAGATGAGTAGGAGGGAGGTGAGCTGGCAGAGAGAAGGCAAGGAGGCTTCCAGCACTGGGACTTTGGCTTGTAGCTGCTGGATGACACCTGTGGGACCAGTTCTGATATCTGCTGTTGGATGCTCCTGGTGCTTGAGGAGGAACTGGGCATATGGGATGGAGTATGCAAGCCAGGAGATACTGCCTCTGTCCAACAAACAATGTGTTTATTTGCTTTTGCTATTTTCAAAAAGCCACAATTTCTGGAGTCATCAAAGGATGTGAGGAATGACCAGTTGAGACAGGAAAACCTGAAACCCTCAGTGCATAGGGCTTAGCCTCTCCTCTTTCTCCCTTCATCCTCTCAAAAAGGAATCAAGGCAAGAAGCTGGCCGGGGATGCTTGTGCCCTGAGCATGCAGGGTTTCTAGCAGTGTCTTGCTCTCCTTGTGGCCCTGTTACTACCCCTTCCTTGAGGGTAACTTCTAGGTCAGTAGGGGAGGAGGAGGAGGACAGCTGAGGGTCTCAGTTGGGCACTCCCTTTCTGGATTTCTCTCCGGGGTGTCAGAAGACCAATTTCCCCCTGCCTCCCCCATCCCTGAGCTCAGATGGCTCTGGACTTAACCCTACACCCTTTGGAGCTGCTCCCCATGGTCTGTGTACCTCAAAGTGCCAGGGCAGCCCCCGCATCCCTCAGCCCCCGTGGCAGGCCTCCTCTCCACAGCTAATTGCTAACATCTGTCTGGAAGACCATTTCAGCCATTTGCAAAATCC